>NC_092876.1:279357872-279992872 GCF_028372415.1 Notamacropus eugenii | reverse complement strand
CAGAATTACAACCAAGAATTAACTACCTAGCAAAACTAAGTATAATTCTTCAGAGGGGGAAATAGACTTTCAGTGAGATAGAGGACTTTCAAGCATTCTTGATGAAAATACCAGAGCTGAGTAGAAAATTTGACTTTTAAATACCAGACTCAAGAGAAGCATAGAAAGGTAAACAGAAAAAGGAAATCATAAGGGATTTAATAAGGTTAAACTGTTTACATTATTCCAACATAGGAAGATGATATTTGTAACTCATAATACCTTTTTCATTATTAGAGTAGTTGGAAGGAGCATATATAGACAAGTGGCATAGGTATGAGCTGAATATGAAGGGATGATATCTAAAAATAAAATTAAAGGGGAAGGGAGGAATGTACTTGGAGAAAGAAAAAGGGAGAGGTAGAATGAAATAAATTATCTCACATAAAGAAGACAAGAAAAAGCTTTTGCAGTGGAAAGGAAGAGGGGGGAAGAGAAGGAGGAGTAAGTGCACTTTACTCTCATCAGAACCGGCTCAAAGAGAAAATAAGATATACACTTAATTGGGTATAGAAACCTATCTTATTTACCATACAGGAAAATAGAAGGGAAGGGGATAAGGGAAAGAATGATAGAAGGAAGGGCAGATTTGGGGAGGGTGTAGTCAGAAGCAAAGTACTTTTGAGGAGGGACAGGGTGAAAGGAGAGAGATAATAGAATAAATAGTGGGGAGGAATAGGATGGAGGGAAATACAGTTAGTAAAAGTAACTGAAAAAAATTTCAAAGCAAGTTTCTCTGATAAAGGCCTCATTTCTCAAACATACCAAGAAGTGAGTCAAATTTATAAAAATTCCCCAATTGATAAATGATCAAAATATATGATCAATTTTCAGATGAAGTGATCAAAACCATCTATAGCCATATGAAAAAATGCTCTAACTCATTATTTTTTGGAGAAATGCAAATTAAAACAACTCTGAACTAAACTAAAACAACTACCTCATACCTGGTTGTTGTCCTTCGTTTTTGAAGAGGACCAAAATGACATCACCATGATAAAGTGAAATTTCAGTGTGTCTGATTGTAGCTGATCAGACCAAGAGGAGCTCAGAATGCTTTACCACAGGTTGGGGACAGATAGTCCATGTGAATTTTTGGGGTGGATATTCCAAATTTGTGCATCCTATGTTTACTTTGTGCTGTCTCAATTCTGCTTTACTCATAGAGCACAGCACCCTTTCTGATGTGGGCACGCCACGCTGAGTGATCCTGTGCCAGTGTCTCCCATGTTGCAAATTCAAACCCAAAGTTCCTGAGAGACACCTTGAAAGTGTCCTTGTATTGGTTCTTCTGACCACCATGTGATCACCTGCCGCATATGAGTTCTCCATAAAATAGTCTTTTTGGCAAGCATACACTTTGCGATCAAACAACATGGCCAGCCCATTGGAGTTGTCCTCTCTGAAGCATAGTTTGAATGCTTGACAGTTAAGCTCAAGCTAGGACTTAGGTGTCTGGTACCTTATCCTGCCAAGTGATCCTCAGAATCTTCCTAAGACAGTTCAAATGGAAGCGATTCAATTTCCTGGCATGGTGCTGGTAGATTGTCCATGTTTCACAGGCATACAACAATGAGCTCAGCACTACAGCTCTATAGACCTTCAGTTTGGTAGTCAGTCTAATACCTCTTCTCTCCCAAACTTTTCTTTGGAGCCTTCCAAACGCTGAGCTAGCTCTGGCAACTTATGCATCAACCTCATTGTCAATGTGTACATCCCTCCAAAGTACACTACCAAGGTAAATGAACTTATCCACAGCCTTCAAAACTTATTCATTTGTTGTAACTGATGGTTCCATGTACCTATTAGATTGCCTAATAGGATAGAAAAGGTAAATGACAAATGTTGGACGGAAGGTGGGAAAAATGAGACTTTAATACACTGTTGGTAGAGTTGTGAATTGATTCAACCATTCTGTAGCATGATTAGGAACTATGCCCAAAGAGCTATAAAACTGTGCACATCCCGTTACCTAGCAATACCACTACTAGCTCTGTATCCTAAAAGAGATTTTAAAAAAAAAAAAAGGACCTATATGTACAAAAATATTTATAGTAGCTCTTCTCTGGGGGTAAAGAATTAGAAGTTGAGGGGATGCCCATCAATTGGGAAATGGCTGAACAAGTTGTGGCATGTGATTATGATGGAATACTCTTGTACTATAAGAAATAATGAGCAGGATGCTCTTAGAAAAACCTGGAAAGACTTGCATGAACTGATGCAAAGTGAAATATACAGTGTACAAAGTCACAGCAATATTGTAAGATGATCAGCCATGAATGATTTAGCTCTTCTCATTAGTACAGTGATCCAAGACAACTCTGAAGGACTTAGGATGAAAAATGTTCTTCATCCCCAGAGAAAAAAACTGTTGAATACAGGTTGAAGCATACTTTTTTGACTTTGTTTTTCTTGAGGGTTTTTTCTTGTCTGTGTTTTCTTTCGCAACATGACTTATGAATATGTTTTGCATGACTACACATGTTTAATTTATATGGAATTGCTTGCCTTCTCAATGGGGGTGGGGTGGGGAAGGAGGAAGGGAGATGATTTGAAACTCAAGATTTTAAAAACAAATGTTAAGAATTGTTTTTACATGTAACTGGGGGAAAATAAAATAAAAGGAAAACAAAATCATGGATCCATGGATGGAAAAAAGAACAAAAAACGCTTGAAGAGATGGATTAATTGACCTCCAAAGGATTCTCTGAACCAAGGAGCTCCCCTTAAAGCCAGGACTCTTTGATCAGACATTTGACACCATTTCCTTCTCAGGAGACACCCACACACACACCTGGGCTGCACTTCTGACTGTATTCAGGTTACATAAAAGAGACCTTAATAACCATTGGTTTCCTCTCTCTGTATTCGTTTCTGAGAACCTCTTAGATGTATTCTGTACCTAGGTTCCCTTCAGGGGAAAATAGGGTGCTTGGAAAGCTTGAGAGGTCATTTTGGTTCCATCTCCTCATTACCCTTCCACCATGCCTGGCTTGAGATTCTCCTTCACTCTCCCTTAGCCCATGTTACTGCCCTATCTCCTCTGAAGTGATGGACACCTCCAGCAAGCCAGCTGGGCAAAGCCTTGGGTTGAACGGTTTTGGAAATATCTAGAGCAAGCATGGGGAAACTGAAGGACTTGAGGCCACATGTGGCCTTCTGGAGCCTTAAATTCAGTCTTTTGACTGAATCCCTGGAGGGCCTAGGTGCTGAAAAATGGCAGAAATGGTAGGTAATTCCATTGACTATCAGGTGTGTGATGGAACAGAAATGATCTCTCCTTCCTCAGGACTCCTTAAATAATTAATTATTCCGCACTCCATGCACTTGGGTTCCATTTCATATTCTTATTTGTATTTTTGTATTGTAATTGTATTGTAATAATTTGTATTATTATTCTGTATATCTTTTTGTGCAGGTCACCTTTTCCAGGGGGTTGTGAGCTGGTTGCCTGCAAGGGCCAAGCCTTATTTATCTTTGACATCCTGAGGCCCATCACAAAGTTTTACTTACTTAACCAATGTTTGATGAACGAATGAATGAATGCTCTCTAGAGTAAGCTAACCCTCTCTCCCAGCTTCTCCCTTGTGGTAATTGTGTTAGTAGGGTTTCAATAACTGAAGAAAGTTCAGTACACCTCTGTCTAAAACCCTTCAAGGTATTTGTTACACTCCTGAGGCCATACTCTTCTGGCTTTTGTACTGAGGTGCCAAGAAACATGTCACAGTAATCTCCCTAAAGCCTGGGAGTCCTATTTTTTTCTTTGTATCTCTTGGATCTTGCACACACTAGGTCATTAGTACATATTTGTTGAATTACATTAAATTTAAATTAATTAATAATAAATAATTAATTTAATTTTTCTGGTCTTTGAAGAATGACAGAAGATTCTAGGTTCTAACATCACTTCCAGGGAAAAACTTCTTTCTATCCATAACTCTTCTTGCTGCAATGAAGAGATGCCTTTTCTTGCTTCACTGCAATGAAGATGGTCCCTAGTAAAAATGGAATTGGGTCTGTATATTGGGATCTTCTCCTCTACTTGGGATAAAACCGAAGTCCAAATCGAGGAAGGGAAGTAAGAGGTCGTTAGGATATATCTCAAGAAGGTAGCCTGCATCTTTCTCACCAAATGGGGTTCTAGAAAAGGGAGTGAATTCTCACATTTGTCTCACTAACCTTCAGCTGCTCTGCTGCACCTGCTTATTACCTGGAAGCTAACAGGCTCTTGAGAGGTTGTAGGACTGTTACAGAGATGGTGACTCAAAAAATGATTCTTGTTGTTTTGCATCTCATTTGCAAGCTATTTCATCATTTCCAAACACAGTCTATGGAACCCCTTTTCTTTCTTCTTCAGCATTTTCTGTATCAGAGTGGGCTGGCTCCACCTGGCCTCATAGTAGTCAGACTCCAATACACTCACGAACTATATCTGTCCCTGAGGGAGAGTAAATAGGTCTTGTGGTCCATTCCCCTAGAACAGAGCCTCCTATTACCAGCATCACCACCCCATGCCCTCCCCAATTTCCTTCTTATTCTTCTCAACTATTGCCAGCTTAGCAATTCTTGTAACCTTGCCCTCAGGTGTGGTAGCTTCCATTTCTCACTTCCTCTCCATTTCTTCCAAGACCAGTCTAAGCTACCACCCTTTTATCTCTCTCTCTGCCCACTTCTCCTCCCCATTCATTCAGTTCTCTCAACTTATCCCCTAAGTGCTTCCTTGAGTGAATCTGCCCACATCTTGGAGGTGGGTGAAGGGCAAACCCTGAACCAAGCCCTCCTGTCCATAATGCTGTGTCATCTCAAACCATTTCTCAGGTATCCATCACTTGCCTAAAGACTGCTACATTGCAGCCCAAAGAGCTTCCTTCCTGAGGCAGCACTGGCCTAGTCATTTGGAAACCTCTCTCAGATGAGCTAAGCGATGGAAGGACTGATAAACCTGGCCTGGAGTCTGTTGTGCCGTCTCCCAAATCTCCGAGTTGAATTGTAAGGAGTTTCACAAGCCGCATGACCTTCTTATCTGAGGCTAGCTCACTTTCACTGAGGAAGGGAACGCTCAGAGCTTGTGGCTTTGAAAATGCCATTTCACTTTCCCATTCAGTCTTTCTTGTCTCCGAAAAGCACTGAGTCCTGGCCACACAGAGTCTCAAGTCAAGGGCTCAAAACTCACCAAAGGACTGATCCAAAGTTCCCCATCTCAGGCCCTGCCCAGGCTGCATGGACAGTGAGAAGAAATGAATGGGGGAAATGTATATTTAATTCATTTTATTCCCACAGGACCCTATGCCTGCATGAGGCAGGCAGGAGTTATTGGGGCCAACCAAACTTTGATACTTATTCTCAATATTTCCTTGTCTGTCTTTGTTTTTTATGTAATGGCAGGCCTGCCAACCTGAACATGCCTAAGACACTGACTATGTCCTTTTGTGACTCAATAACGTATAATATTTCTCAGCTTCATAGCAGAGTCGAATTAGAGATGGAGAGGATCCCTGAGGCATTCTAGTCCAATCACCTTCTTTCATAGATAAGCAGCTTGTTTAAGCAACTTGCCTATGGTCACACAGCTAGTATGTGTTAGAATTGGGATTTGAATTCAGATCTCCCTGTGTTATTACATCCAAACTCCCCAGTCTAGATTTTAATACTTCAAGGGATCCCACCACCATGTCAACAACCTCATAATGACTTACATTTATCTACAGTAGTTCTATAAGCTTCACAAATCATTTTTCCTTAAAGCAACTGTGTAAGGTAAGTAGAGCAAGTATTATCCCCATTTTACGATATAATAGGACTATCGTCATCATGCCTAGCACTTATACGATATCTGCTATGTTCCAGGCACTCTGCTAAGCTCTTTATACATATTATCATGTGAAGTAGGTATAGCAAGTGTAATTGCCATTTTACAGACATAATAGGTCGTCATCATCATTTATGTAGTGCTTCCTGTGTGCCAGCCACTCTGCTAAGCATTTTACAAATATCATCTCCTTTGATCTCACAACAACTCTGAAAGTAAGTGCTGTTATTATTCTTTTGTTTCCTACAGTTGAGGAAACTGAGGCAAGCAGAGGTTAAGTGACTTGCCCAGGGTCACAAAGCTAGTAAGTGTCTGAGGCTGGATTTGAGCTCAGGTCTTTCTGTGCTCTATCGTCTGCACCACCTAGGTGCCTGATCACGTCAGACCACATCTCGTCCAACTTCACTGCCTGCGAGGCTGATTTCTGTCTAATTCTGTTGGTCATAATGGCTGAAATAAGCAGAATTATGTACCATTTATGCCTGTACAAAGGGGTTGAGTCACAGGGCATAAACCATTTGAAAAAGAGGGCCATAGAGAGTATGCTGAAGATAGCAGAGTGTTTCAGTGCCTGCAGATCAAGACTTTCTGAGCAGGGGAGACTGGCATTGCTTCTGATAGTCACCAAGTTCAGGTTTCAGACCCGTGAAGGAGATGAATCCAGAGCAAATCCAAAGAGAAGCAATGGAGAGTCAATGGAGAGACCAATCCCTACACCCAAAAAGCTACTGTAGACCTTAATGCTGCTGCTGAAACCCAGGTTGTACAGCCACTGTGTGAGTTCCCCTGAGGAATGACTTACTTCCTCATGGGCATCTCCAAGAGGCTGCACCCTTTTTGTGTGTGGAATGGGGGACTGAAAATGAATCTGTTGTCCATACGTCTGTCTGCTACCCTGCTGTTTTGTCTCGATGAAATACTTTACTACGCCATCTTGTTTTATTTGTGGCTCCTGCCCAGTCTGTGAATTAGAAAGCACTCGCTTGGGGGCCTTTTATCATAATTACAATGAGCTAAAGCATCTAGGAAATGAAGGGTTCTAGAGTTGAGTGGGATCCTAGTTACACAAAGAGATGGGAGTGTGGTGAGCAGCCTCATTTCTCCCGACTTCCCTGTGTAGACCCTCTGCTCCATCCTTTCAAAGCTCTTGTATTCCACTATTACTCCTTGGGCACTTGGCAGCATTGCCATTGTGACTCCTACAGTTTGTTGAGGACCCTCTATACTTTCTGCCTTCAGTCTTCAGAAAGTGTCCCAGTAATTCACTGTCACAATCAGAAATGAGCCCAGGCCACAAGAGGGGGAGGGAGAAGGGAAGCTGGACATCAAAGGGAGCCAGGCACAAAGAGAAGCCAGAGAGGAGAAGAGATTCTCCAGCCTTAGAGGATATCAAGAGTAATCTATGCTTTAGCATCTAAGAACAGCTGGGGACAGAGGCTTGGCCTGCTAGCAGCAAATGGCCTGAACGAATTTATCAAACCTTGAAGAAACTGCAACCTGAGAAAAGGTTCTCAGCTGGAACTAATTTGTCTGCATTAAGATCATGACAATAACAACTGCTTACTTTATATGCATTATCTAATTTGAGCCTCATAACCCTATAAGGTAATTAAATACTATAGGTACTATCATCTCTATTTTACAGATGGGGAAATTGAGGCTCAGCAAACAAATGTCACCTATCCATGGTCACACAGTATCATAGGTGGAATTTGATCCTGGTTGCCCAGCAGTCTATCCAATATATCAACGATAGTTTAGCCCACACCAGAAGCAATTTCTTCCATCAAAATCATGTGTGAATTTCCCCTTTCTCCAAGAAACCCTCTCAGATGAACCCCATTTTATTGATCATAACCCCTTCCATCTACATCTCTTTCATTTTATTTCATTTTCAACAAACACTTATCAAGCAAGTTTCTCAGGGCAGCTGTTTCCTAAATGAATCAACTGTTCAGGTCTTGCCCTTACCTACAAAGAGTTTACAATCCAAATGCACATCGTAAGCACTTAATAAATCCTTGTTGATTGACTGACTGATGAGGGGATAGGAAACCAAACACAGGTAACCGTCACACATAATGTGTGATGAGTTCATTAGAGAGACATGAAGAAAAGTAGGAGGGAAAATCCTAGGAGTAACTGCCAGCACAGGGCATCAAAGAAGTCTCCTTGAGGCAGTTTGAACCGGGTTTAAACCTGGTTTGAGCCGTTTTGAGCTGGGTTTAAAAGATAAACAGGAATGGACTTATCAGAGAAATGAGCAAAGGAGATAGTCCTGCACAAGAAACACCATGAGTAGAGGTGGGAAGTACTTCTGTAGTCACTTTGTGCTAGACTAATTTGTCCTTGCTTGTAGTTACTTCGAATCCATGCCCCACCCAGGGGTCCAAATCTCCTTCTTCCTCTCTCTTTGTCCACTGTGAGACACCCCGCCCCCCCCCAGGAACTCTGTCTCCAGAGCTCACCTTCATCCAAAGCACTTTTTCATAATTTTAGGAGGTGATCAGCACATATTATGATGCTTATTTCACAGATGAGGAAACTGAGGGTCAGTAAAATCAGGTATCTTGCCTGTGGCAACACATTGAATGTCAGAGTTCACCTACTTGGGTCTTTATTTATTTTGGGGGGTTACTGTCTCTGAGTAGGCACTCAATCAGTCCCAGGCCCCTTCAGAGCTACTGTTCTCAAAAGTACCTTCTGCCCTAATAACCTTGTGGTAACCTTGATCTTGCCTAGGCGGCCTGTGCAGCACATTTTCCAACCCCAGGACTCTCTTACCTATAACCTGGCAAGACCAGAATGTGTGTGTGGGCGACGGATGCCTCCTGACAGTGACAGCCTTCACCAACCCACTTCCTGTGTTGATGTGCATTGTACAAGTCTTGGTTCTTCTTGTGCATTTGGTAGTTTGGGTGAGTCAGCAACAATCTGGACATTTCCTCCAACCATCCATAACCCCAGGGGGCTGGAGTAATGGGCAGGGTTTCCAGGGGCTCAGGTCACTAATGTTTCCTCCATAATATCCTTTGCAATCTCCCCAAAGTACAAAACTTACTTCAAATCTACTTAGAGAGGCACCTCAAATTCAGTGTGTTCCAAAGTGAGTTTATTATCTTTCCCCCTAAATGAGCTCCTAACTTTACTATTTCTTTCCAGTATGCTGCCATTCTCCTGGGTTTCCTATGGTAGGAATTTTGGGATCTTCTTGGGCTCTTCCCTCTCCTTTAATCATTACATCTAGTAAAATGAGTATGCCCTGACCACCTCTGCCAAAGCTACTACTTTTTTCCTTAAAAGTTCTAGGGTGGTTTCAGAGTTGGAGTGTCTTTCTGAAACACCATCAGTGTTTTTCGTCACTTTCTTGTCAGGGGACTAATGACTAGCACCCCAGTTCCATTTCACCATTTAACATCAGGTAGCTTTGACAAAGAGATATTTACTTCTAAGATACAGCAAGAACAAACCTATAAACATCTCCACCAAACTCAACTGATTATCAAATATCTCAAATTCGATGTCCAATAGACATCTTAAACCCAGTATGTCCACAATTAAACTCATTATTTTTCTCCCTCTACTCTCCTCACTTTCAGAATTCTCTTTTATTGTTAAGGTCACCACCACATCCCAAGTCCCATAGGTTCATCCTTGACTCCTCACTATTTCTTACCCTCCAGATTCAATCTGTTGCCGAGTCCTGGACATTTTACCTTTCTGATATCCTGTGATTATTCCCCCTTTTTTCCTCTAATACTGCCACTAATTTGGTGCAAGCCCACTTCATCTCTTGCCTGGACCACTGCAATAGCCTGCAGGTGGGTCTGCCTGCCACAAGTCTCTCTCCACTCCAATTCATCTTCCATTCAGCCACCAAAATCATTTTCTTAAAGTGACAATCTGACCATGTCATCTCCATACCCAATAAACTCCAGTGACTTCTTACCACCTCCAGGATCAAATATAAAATCCTCCACTTGTCATTCAAAGCCTTTTTAACCTAACCTGTCCCCCTTCTCTTGTCCATCCAGTCTTCTCACACCTTACTCCCCCGACATCTATTTTTCAATGCAATAACACTGACCTCTTTGCTCTTCCATGAACAAGACACTCCATCTCTCTTCCTGGCATTTTCTCTGACTGTGCCCCATGCCTTCTCATCTCCTTCTGCCCTTCCTGACTTCCTTCAAATCCCAACTAAAATCCCACCTTCTATAGGTCTGCATCTTCCCTCTGTTAATTATTTCCTCTTTATCTTGTATATAGCTTGTTTGCATATATTTGTTTACTTGTAGTCCCTCTCATTAAATTGTGAGTTCCTTGAAGGCAGGGGCCACCTCTTGACTTTCTTTGTATCTCCAACCCTTAGCACAGTACCAGCATAGTTAATGCTTAATAAAGCTTATTGACTGACTACTCCCCCCTATGCTACATTAGTTTCTGGGGGAGAAGACTCAAAACATCTCATTTCTTACATAGCATTGGTACCACCAAGTTCACACCCAAAGTTAACATCATTGATGGACAAGTCCTTCTCTGGGCTCCTGATGGTCATTCTGAAAGATTTCCTCCTTATTCCTTACGGCCTCAATGCCCACCATCCCCCAACTCATCTCTGAAACTGAGACTCTGGAATTCTGGGATGTGGGAACACACCCTCCTGATAACCTTTCAAATTCACCTGGTCATGAGTTTCCATACTCTTCACCTAGAATAGAAAAGAACAAATGGAAAAGGCTAAGGCTTAAGGGCCCCTTGCATCAGAGGGAGAGAAGGCCCTAAGACTGACCCTTTATAACTTGCTTTGTTACTGGGTGCCATTAGCAAAGGCATTATCAAATGAAGTGGGGGGAGGAGGGAGGGAGTAGTATCCAGGCTTTTTTTCAATGTCACCAAAGCCAGTTGTAACACCTTCACTTATTACCTTTTCTCTAAACCCCTCCTATTACTGTAGAAGGCAATATTATCTTCCCAGTCCCTCAGATTCACAACCCTGGAGTTATCTTAGATTCTTCACTATCCCTCATCCCCATATCCAATCTATTGTCTGTTGATTTCACCTTTGCAACATCTTTCTAATATCCCCTCTTACCTCCACTGACACTGCCACCACCCTAGTGCAGACCCTTATTACCTCCCACCTAGACTATTATAATAGCCTCAAGTCTCTCCCGCAAGTCTCCATTCAGCCATGGAAATGATTTTCCTAAAACAAATCATGTTACACCCCACCACATATTCAGTAAACACCACTGGCTGCCTATTGCCTGTAGGAGCAAGTACAACACATTCTATTTGGCATTCATTCATGACCTAGTCCCCTCCTATCTTCCCAGTCTTCTTACATATCCCTCCCCATCATGTACTCTTCAATACAGTGATACTGGCTTCCTGACTGTTCCACAAATGAGACATTCCATTTCTCATCTCCAGAAATTCTCTCTGGCTATTCCCCATGTCTGGTATGTTCTCCCTTCCTCTGTTCCATCTGCTAACCTCTCTGATTTCCTGTAAGTTCCAATTAAAATCCTACCTTTTGTAGGAAATCTTCTCCAGCACCTCTTAATTCTGGCACCTTTCCTATTTTAATTATTTTTTATTAATATTGTATATAGTTTCCTTTGTATTTATTTGTGCATTCTGTCTCCTCCATTAAATTCTAAGCAACTTGAGGGGAGGGATTGTCTTTTGTCTCTTTTTGTATCCCCACCATTTAGCACAATTCCTGGCACACAATAGGTGTATAATAAGTGTTTATTGATCGGTTGGTTTGCACACTGGAACCAGTACAGAATTTCCATGCATGCTACACCATCTCTCCAAAGTATGTCCCTGAGTGTCATTGCAATTTCCCCAAAGTAAACTCCCTTGCATCCTCCATGCATCAGCCAAGCAGGTTAATGGAATCTTCATATGCATCCTACCCCATTTACACTAGTTAATAGGTCCTTTTAACTCCATCCCCACATCTCTCTACTCTGTCCCTTCCTTTCTATAGCCACTACCACCTCCCTAATAAAGGCCCTTATCACTACCACATTACACAATTTTAGTAGCCTCCTAGCATACTGTCCTGCTTCACTGTCATCCCTCTTCACACAGCCAACAGACATCTTCCTTACACCCAGAAGTGTAACTAGAACAGGGCAATTGGAACTCTGTCTAGGACAGAGGTATTGAGGGCACCTGATATTGGGGGACATGCTTCTTCCTATATTTCACAGACCTCTGTTGCTGCCGTGCCCACAGCCTTCCCTACACCTATCTTACAACCCAATTTGTTCCCTCGCTTGGTCCCAGGCCATTGCCCTCTGAAGGTTTGGTCACTGTTTCCCCCCTCTCCTGGGTCTTGACCACCTTTTTGTACTGCATAAATCTCATCCCAGGATTGAGAAAAACAATTGCTACTCTATACCTTGCCCTACCATCCATCACACTCCTTCACCTGCCACCTCCTTCCACTCTGCCACTGTTCAAGGGGTTGAGATGAGGTGGCATCAGTTGTTACCAGTCAGATTCTACAGGTTACAAGCTGCTCATCACCTACTCCCCTGGGTAACTGTACCTTACTTGCGAGGAATGAACTCCATACTCTGACCACAATGGTGAAGTCCAGTAGTATCAAGAGTCCTTGACCCTGGAAGTAAGTTCTTCCCCTAAGCCAGTCTGTCTCCCAGTGACCTCTGGTGTCCTGAGTCCTTCATCTTCCCCACCATCCCCAACTAGCATTGCTAATTATGCTTATGCATTTTTGGGGATATCATCATTCTTCTGTTCAAAACCCTTAGAATGACCAGAATGTAGAATTGAGAAAGACCTTCTAATCTAATCTAAACACCTCATTTTACAGTTCAGAGAACTGAGATCCAGTGAGACTTAAGTGACTTACCCATGGTTGCAAAAGAAGTTAAGAGGGAGGCACCAAGCTGAGTAAAGTTCATACTTCTTTCTCTAGTATTTCAAGCTCTCTGCAATCTAATGCTGCCCTACCTTTCCAGCCTTAACTCATGCTACTCTCCCTTCACACACTCTTATGGTCCAGTCAAACTGGCTTCTACGCATACTCCATATTCTCCTTCCTCTAGCCCTTTGATAATGCCATTCTCTAAGTCTAGTAAGGGCAGCAAGGTGGTGTAATGGATAGAGTGCTGGCCCTTGAATCAGGGAGATCTGAATTCAAATATGACTTCAGACAATTGCTAGCTATTTGACCCTGAGCAAGTCACTTAACCCTGTTTGCCCAAAGAACTGACTAACTATATTTCCCTCCATCCTATCCTGCCCCCCATTTATTCCACTCTCTCTTTTGACCTTGTCCCTCCCCTAAAGTGTTTACTTCTAATTACTCCTTCCTCCCATTTGTCTTCCCTTCTATCATCCCCCCACCCCACTTATCCCCTTCTCCCCTACCTTCCTGTAGTGTAAGATAGATTTTCACACCAAATTGAGTGTGCATGTTATTCCCTCCTCAAGTCAAATGTGATGACAGTAAGCTTCACTTTTTTCCTCCCACCTCTCCCCTTTCCCCTCCACTGAAAAAGCTTTTTCTTGCCTCTTTTATGAGAGATAATTTGCCCCATTCCATTTCTCCCTTTCTCCTCCCAATATATTCCTCTCTCATCCCTTAATTTTATTTTTCTAGATATCATCCCTTCCTATTCAACTCACCCTGTGCCCTCTGTGTGTGTGTGTATATATATGTATGTATGTATGTATATGTATGTATAATCCCTCCAACTATCCAAATACTGAGAAAAGTTTCAAGAGTTACAAATATTATCTTTCCATGTAGGAATGTAAACAGTTCAACTTTAGTAAGTCCCTTATGATTTCTCTTTCCTGCTTACCTTTCCATGCTTCTCTTGATTCTTGTGTTTGAAAGTCAAATTTTCTATTCAGCTCTGGTCTTTTCATCAAGAATACTTGAAAGTCCTCTATTTCATTGAATGACCATTTTTTCCCCTGAAGTATTATACTCAGTTTTGTAGGTAGATGATTCTTGGTTTTAATCCTAGTTCCTTTGACTTCTGGAATATCATATTCCAAGCCCTTTGATCTCTTAATGTAGAAGCTGCTAGATCTTGTGTTATCTTGATTGTATTTCAACAATACTTGAATTGTTTCTTTCTGGCTGCTTGCAATATTTTCTGTTTGACTTGGGAAATACTTCTACCTTTTTTTGGAGGCATTTGGGGTTAAGTGACTTGCCCAAGGTCACACAACTAGTAAGTGTCTGAGGTCAAATTTGAACTCAGGTCCTCCTGACTCCAGTTCCAGTGCTATAGCTTCCTGTAGAAAGTGACTCTGGATTGAACTTTGCAGAAAGCTGGGAATTCAGAGAGCCATTAAATCAACAAGCCAGGATCTATGCTAAGGATACAAAGAAAAGTCAAAACAGTTCTTGTACTTAGGGGACTTGACCCTAATGGGGATGACACAATACAAACAACTATGAGCATATAAGACAGATACAAGATAAATTGGAGGTTAGCCCAGAGGGAAGGCAGTAGTATTAAGGAGGACTGGGAAAAACACTTCTTGCAAAATGTAGACGTTGGGCTGATTTGAAGGAAACCAAGAAATTAGAAGGTGGAGACAAGTGGGTGGAAAGAATATTCCATGTATGGAAGACAACCAGTGAGAATTTGTCAGAGTGGGAAAGAGATGAAATGTTTTGTCCAAGGAAAGGCAAGGAGGCCAGTATCAATGGATCTCAGAATATGTGGAAGGGAGGAAAGTGCAAGAAAACTGGAAAGTTAAGAAGGGGTTAAGTTATGAAGGGTAAGAAAAAGTCAAATAGAGAATTTTATATTTGATCCTGGAGGTAACAGGGAGCCATTGGAGAGTAAAGAGTAGGGCTTTAGGAAGATCTCTTTGGTGGGTGAATGGAGGATGGGCTACAGTATGGAAAGACTTGAGACAGGGAGACCAGCCAACAGAGCTATAGCAAAAGTCCATATGTCAGGTGATAAATATCTATGCCAAGATGGTGGCAGTGTCAAATGAGAGGTGACATATATAGGAGATATTAAGAAGGTAGAATCAAATGGATATGAGGACTGAGAAACAATGAAGAGTTGAAAGTGGCATTTAGGTTTTGAGGATGATAGTGCTCTCAACAGTAACAGGGAAATCAGAGAGAAGTAAGTATTTTGGGTGAAAAATCATGAATTCAGTTTTGGACATGTTGAGTTTAAGATACCTTTGGGACATCTGATTTGAGATATGCTGCAGGCAACTGGAGATATTGAATAAATGAATGTAAGAGTCATCTGCATAGAGAAGATAGTTGAGTCTATAGGCATTGATAAGATCATCAAGGGAAGTTGTAAGGGAATTGCCAACCCTCAGCTCTCTTGGACGGCGTACGCCAATCACGACTCAGGTAAACTGAGGGGAGATTGGTAAGGCATGAACAAGATGGTGCTGGGAGGAAGGGTTCCACCCCTATTTACCACCAGATACTTCCTGAAATGTGGCTGGAAAGTAATAGCAAAAACGTGCCTAAACTAGTTTAATCTTGCTTGAGCTGCTTACGGTAACTAAAGGGTACTTGAGACTATAAAAGTGCCTGAGCTAGCTGGAATAAATGGAGTTGCATCACATCCTTGCCTCCCGCCTCATCCATTACTCACAGCTTGCTCCCTCAGGGTCACTAGGCACTGCTGGTCAGACCTGGTGGCTTGGGGTGAACGGCCCCCAAAAACCCCGTTCAGAAAGTAGCATAGAGGGAAAATACAAGAGGGCTCAAGAAGGAGCCCAAAGGGGACTCCCATGGTTATCAGATGTAAGCTTCATGAAGATCTAGTAAAGGGGACTGAGAAGGAGCTGTCAGACAGGTTGGAGAACTAGAAGACAGCAGTGTTGAAAACCTAGAGAAGAGAGTTTCAAGAAAAAGAGGGTGATCCATAATGTGAAAGTCTGCAGAGAGGTCAAGAAAGATGAGGATTGAGAAAAAGCCATTTGATTTGGTAATTAAGAGATCACTGTTAACTTTGGAAAGAGATGTTTCAAATGAATAATGAAACTGGAAGTCAGAAGAAGAGCGAGAGAAGCGAAGGCAGTGAATATAGACAGTTTTTTCAAGGTATTTAGCCACAAAAGAGAGAAGAGATATAAGACTATAACTAGTTGAGATGTATGGACAAGTGAAGTCCATTTAAGGAGGGGAGAGACTTGGGTGTGTTGCAACTGAGAAACATCCAATAGGGAGTGAGTAATTAAAGATAAGCAGAGTGGTGATTATAGGGGGGCAATATGTTAAGAAGCATAGGATGGAATGGGATCATTTGTGCATGTAGAGGAGTTTGCCTTGTCAAGGAGAAGGGCCACCTCATCATGTGAAACAGAGGTGAAGTGATGTGTGATAAAGAGGAGAGGAGAAGATCTGGTGAGTGACTTCAATTTTGACAGTGAAATATGAGACAAGGTTCTCAAGTGAGAGGGTGGGGGAAGGGGAACTATGGAAGACTTGAAGAGGATTGGAAAGGTTCTGAAAAGCTGTCATGGTGAGTGGGATAGTGAATCAATTAGGGAGTGTGGTAGGGGATGGTCTTGCCAAGTAAGGGTCCACTTGAGATTATGTGATATATATTTGTAGTGGGCCAAGTCAACACAGTTTCATAATTTTCTCCAGCTTCACTCAACAGCATAAAAATGTGAGCAAATGGTGGAAATAACTCAAGTTTGGGCCTTGGTGGGGCATGATTGGCGATAGGGAAAGAGGAGAAGGGATTAGAGGATGGAAGATAGTGTAGAGGTTCACCAAGGAGTCAGAGTAAGGAAAGAAGGAGAGAATAGCCAGTGCAGGAGTGATATCCTGAAAAAGAACTGAGAAGTGGAGGGATTGGAGATCATGGTGAAGATAAAGAACAGGCTTAGGGGTCATAAGGCAGAAAGAAAGATGAAATGGTTTTTTAAAAACTATCAGATAAAACAAGGAAAGAAAGAAACAAGCATTATTAAGTACCTACTATGTACTAGACATTGTGTACAGGATTTTATTTGATTCTCACAATAACCTTAAGAGATAAGAGCTATTATTATCCCCATTTTACAGTTGAGGAAACTGAGGCAAAAAGAGAATCAGTAACTTGTACAGGGTTACACAGCTAGTGTGTGAGGCTGGATTTGAAGTCATCTCTCCCTATTCCAGATCGAGTGCTCTGTCTGCTGCTCCATGAATTTTAGAGTTCATGAACATAGCCATTTCTGACTGTAGCTGAGGTGGGGGAGAGGACTAGATCATGAGAAATTAGTCAGTTGAGAAAATGGGAAGTTAGAATTTGAGGGAGTATCTATATGGGTGCTGAAATTCCCTCATATGAGGGCAGTAGTTGATAGGAGAGCATGTGAGTCAGGCACTGAACTCATTGAGGAAGGAAAGAGAATGTCCTAGGTTTCAGTAGTAATCTTGATTGGGTGATGAGTGTGTTTGTCCTTCATTGCTGAAGAAGATCATGCCATCAGAGAAATGATGACATGACTTGCGCTTGACTTTGTTTTGAGTGAGGGAGGGCTATGCAGGTCACCAGCCTCACTTCTCTTTCAGAGCCATCTGAATCCAGTGCCCAGATATTCATCAGGATGACTGGAGATGACCCAGCATGAGACAACTGGGGTTAAGTGACTTCCTCAAGGTCACACAGCTAGTGAGTGTCAAGTGTCTGAGGTGAGATTTGAACTCAGGTTCTCCTAACTCCTGCACTGGTGCTCTATCCACTGCACCACCTAGCTGCCCCCAGGTGATGAGTAAAGATTGAATGAACTTCAGAAGAGAGGAATGATGATAATAGAGGGAGAGTCTAGAAGTGGCAATAGGAAGGAATGAGAAATGTGATAGCCCCACCATGACCAGTGAGTCTGGGGACATGAGCACCTAGGCAGCCAGTGCAGGAAAGCAGTGTCTTCCAGGGAACCAGGTCTGAGAGAGTACAAGAGAATAGAAGGAGAAAAAGGCCAATATTTGAGATGAAAACAACTTTCTTAACTATAGAGCAGGATTCCAGAGGGCACAGTGGAGGAGGAGGTGAGGAGAGAGGTAAGGAAGGAGTGCCTTTCATGGATACCCAATGCAAAGAGAGAAGGAAGGGAGATGGAATGATGTTAGGAGTCAAGACCAGTTTAGCTGGACAGCTAAGACTTGCAGAGAGGCAGCAGGGCATAGTAGATGGAGTGCTAACCTCAGAGCCAGGAAAACAGGGGTCTTCAAGGCTTACCTCTGAAACCCCCTACTCTGTAATCCTCAGAGAACCATTTAACTCTTCAGTGACCTAGACAATTCACCAACACTGTAAGTTGCTGAGGAGATGCTGACTTGTATTTGTAGAGATTTTTCTCATCTGGGAGTTTCTTATATCAGTAAAATCAGAGGTCCAATCCTTCCCTACCCCCTCAGAGTACATTAAGGGAAAAAGTATTTTTCAACATTCACTTTTATAAGATTTTGAGTTCTAAATTTCCTTCTTCCTTTCCCCCTTCCCAAGATGGCATGCTATCTGATTTAGTGATACATGTATGATCATATTAAACATATTTAAAGGAAGTAATATATAATAAGGCTAAAATGTGGAACAGAGGAGTCCCAGGGTATATGTGTGCAGAGTAGAGAAACATAGGGACCAAATAGAAAGATCAGTTTGATGCACAGTAAAAAGGCTAGACCACAGTGTAGCTATGGAAAGGGGAGTAATGTGTGAGAAGGCTAGAAAGGTAGGCTAAGGTAGGTTGTATAGGTTTTTTAACTAATTTTTTTTTCAATCAGTGAAAATCTGTCTTCTCTCCCTCTTCCTTAAGAAGAAAAAATAAAACCCCTATTATAACAATCATAGCTATTATTTATGCTACTATTATCTGTGCTAGTATTTTTACTTTAACATTTGCAAAGCACTTTACAGGCTATTTCATTTGATTCTTACAACAACTCTGGGAAGTAAGTTATTATTACCCACCCATGTTGAGAAAACTGAGGCAGACCAAGAATAAGTGCCCAGGATCATTCATTCATCTTGTGTCTGAGGTTGCATTTGAACTTAGGTCTTCTTTTTTTAATAGTATTTTTTCCCTAGTTACATATCAACAAAATTTTTAGCATTAATTTTTGCAAGATTTTTAATTCTAATTTTTCTCCCTCCCTCCTCTCCCCTCTTCTGAAAATGATAGGCAGTTTGGTCTAGTGATACATGTGCTGTCATGTAAAAAATATTTCCATATTAGTCACAGTTGTGAAAGAAGAAACAGATCAAAAGGGGGAAAAAACCACGAAAAAGGATAAAAAAAAAATGCTTCAACATGCATTCAGAGTCCTTCAGTTCTTTGTCTGGATATGGATAGCATTTTCCTTCCTGAGTCTTTCATATTTGTCTTGGACCATTTTGTTGCTGAGAGCTGAGTCATTCATAGTTGATCGTCATACAACGTTGCAATGCTATGTACAATGTTTTTCTGGTTCTGCTCATTTCACTTTGCATCCTTTCATACAAATCTTTCCAGGGTTTTCTGAAATCTGCCTGTTCATTTCTTATTGCACAATAGTATTCCATTACATTCATATACCACAGCTTATTCAGTCATTCCTTAATTGATGGCCATCTCCTTAATTTCCAATATTTTGCCACCACAAAAAGGACTGCTATAAATATTTTGGCACATGTAGGTCCTTTTCCCTTTTTTTATGATCTGTTTGGCATGCAGCCTTGTAATGTTATTGCTGGATCAAAGGTTTACACAGTTTGGCTGTCCTTTGGGCATATGAACTTAGGTCTTCTTGATTCCAGGTCTAGTATTGTATCTACTGTGCCATCTAGCATGTTACAAAGATGTACTGTGAAGCAAAACAAATTCCCTTACTGGTATGTCCTATACATATACATGTATATGTATGTATATCTGTCTGTCTGTCAGTCTATCTATCTATCTGCCCTCTGAGTCCATTACCTTTCTGCAAGAGGTGAGTGGCATGATTCATCATGAGTCCTCTGAAATAATGGTTGACCATTATGATGATCAGAGTTCCTAAGTCTTTCAAAGCTGTTTGTCTTGTTTAAATGCCAAACAGAGAGTATGTGTGTGTATTTGTGTACACGCATACACACATGTACACACATATACACATGTATATGTGTGTGTGTATAATCTTATAGGTAATTGGGAGTCACTGGAGTTTATAGAGTGGAGAATGACATGATCAGATCTATACTTTAGGAAAATCACTTTGGCAGATGTATATAGATGTATATAGATTAGATGTATATAATATAGGAATTCCAAAATATCTCTATAGGCTGAAACCAACAATATGAACTTTAAAAGTAAGTTTTAAGCAGGGGTTAGATATCTATCTATTATGTCAGCATTAAGTTTCCTAGACTAGATGACATCGAAAGTCCCTTCTAACTCTAGCTTCTATGATTTTTTTCCAATTTATTTCACAAGCATTTTTTCCATATTCAACACACTGTGAAAGAAAACACAGACTAAAAAAGAAAGAAAATTGAAAAGAAAAAAAAAACATTATACTTTGATCTGCATTCAGATTCCATCAGTTCTTTCTATGGATGTGGAGAGCATTTTTCATCCTAAGTCCTTCAAAATTGTCTCGGATCTTTGTATTGCTGAGAATTAGCTTCTCTGATGTGATCAAATATAAAGTCTTACACTGAGGTTCAAAAAATCAGTTATACAAGTAAAGGTTAGCAAGACCTGATTTAACAGTGAGAAAGACAAGGGGATTTTAATCTAGTATAAATTCAACTGGAGTCAACAGTGGGCATGGCAGAATGATGTAGAAGGAAGAGCAGTGAATGTAACAATCAGAAAGTAGCTAAACAAATTTTGATACATGAATGTAATGGTGCCTTCCCTCCTTGACTACCCCCAATTTATCCTGTACGTTCCTTCTTTGTTGTTACCTCCCCCATTAGACTGTAAGCTCCTTGAGAGCATGAACTGTTTATTGCTTTCCTTTGTATTCCCAGGGCTAGCAACAGTGCCTACCATATGCAAAGCAATTACTTAACTCTTGTTGATTGATTGATTAAGTGATCTTGCCAGTATAAATCTTCCTTCACCTGTGCACTTCTACTCTGCCCACAGTAACAACGTAATAAATGCATTCATTGAATACTCAGCTATGGTACTTGAAGTTTTTGCCATATAATTTAGTTTTAAACAGTCTAATACTTTTCTCCAGTGTTCTAGCTGGCCTTGTCTCCCCTCTTAGACTGTAAACTCCTGAAGAGTAAAGCTTGCATGTCTGTCAGATTTGTTTTTTGAAACACTCATTCTTTAGGATTGGATTATTTACTTTCCAGTTAATTTCTAATCTATACTTCCAAGGTCCCCTTAGCAGAATAACAGTGACCTGGTAGAGAGAGAGTCTGCCTCACCATCAGGAAGACCTTACTTCAGGTTCCTGCCTCTGACCCATACTAGTTCAGTGAACCTGAGTCAGTCACTTAATTTCTCAGTGCCCCTGGCAATCTCAAAAAATATAAGTAACTGAGAAAGTGTGCCTCCCTATACTGACAAAATCCCAGTTTGGGACTAAAAATTCCCCAACACAGGGCACAGGGCAATGTCAGGAAATATCAGAAAATGCTAAATTTTGACTCAGGAGAGTAAGGTTTGAATCTAGCTCTGACTCAAACTTTCTGTGCCTGGGTTCCAGTTTTGACATCTGTAGAATGGGGATAATAGTAATTTCATTACTTACTTCTCAAGCAAAATTGGCATAAAAAAAGTTTTTTGTAAAGCATGGTGCCTTGCCTACAGCTGACACTTCATTTATGGAACTGAATTGAATCTCATAGTGCCATATATACATACGAAATATGATTATTGAAGGCAAATATTCACTGATTAACTGATGAACTGAAGAAGAAAAAATATCCCAGGCACTAATATACCTTCTAATCGCTAATTTCCCCTCCCTTCTTTGGTCCCTTTCAGCTCAGGAAGGGCTCAGAGTCAAACACAGCAAGCGAACCTGGTGGTATGTACCACTTGTCCAATAACACACTGCTAACTGCCCTCAAATTATCTAGGGCTGGGGAACCTTCAGCTTCCAGGTCACATGTGGCCCTCTAGGTCCTCAAGTGTAGTCCTTCACATGTGGCCTGGAGGCTACAGGTTTTCCAGCCCTGATAGGCCATTGGTTTCAAGATCTGCATGTTTGTTTTAAGTTTCTGTCACTAATCTATTTGCTCAACTACAATCTAAATCTATTTCTCTTTACCACCAACACTTGTCAGTAGGATGATCTGAGCATCTAAACAACCCCAACCAAAAGCCGTGAAAGGGAGTTTGAGATCTAGTAGATTGTAAAGTCATTTAGCAGATTGTAAACTACTCAAGGACAGAGGTCCAGTTACTTTTTTAATATTTTTGTATCTCCATTACCTAGCTCAGTGCCTGGCATATAGCAGGCATTTAATAAATGTCAGATAAATTGAGATTTCTGACCTAGGCTGTTCGGAGATCAAGAGCTTCCAAGGGAGCAGCAGCTGCCACCATGGAGACCCTACATTCCACCCCTTCCCAGGCAGGTTCCAACATGGACCTAATTTCATGGCAGCTCCCATGGGAAAAGACCCAATATCTCTCTCAGAACCTTCCCATCTTTTCACCTTCCTCTCTGTCCCCAGGCTCATGCACCTGCTCACAAATGGAACCTGGGTTTGTTTTCATCACAGGCCAATAAACTCACTTCCAGCAGTTCCCACTTTGTCAAATCTTCCTCAGAGGTACATATAGTGGGCCAAGATTTGAGCATCTGAGAGTATCCTCTCCCCACGTCCCAGGTGAGAGACTGGGATCTAAGGACAGCTAAGATTCATGCTTTCTAGTTTTGGGATATAGACTATGTTTGGGGTCAAACATCTGCCTTTGACAGAGGCTTGGTGTTAGAGAGACTTTGTATGGGACCTCAGTCTCCATCTGTTCCCCCAGACCCTCCCAAACCCCCCGAACCTTCCCTGCTCAAGTTTAGCTTCTGGACATGTGAAAGCAGTGAACAAAGAAAGGTGGATGAAGAGAAGAAAAAGGAAAGATGAGTCTGAACAGAGGAATCAGATTCAAGGCTAAGGAATCTTGCTCATCTGAGGAACTTTCCTTTCTGGGATTGGGAGCCAAAGTAGAGAGGGAGGAGGCTAGGGAGGAAGAGTAAAGAGAGACAATTCGTTAAAGAGGATGAGAACACTGGGTAAAAATGGGAGAGGTTTTAGATAAGGAAGGGAGTTGCCCCCTCAGGACCCATCATAAACTCCAAAGCAGAACATTACCAGGAAAAAAAAAAAAACCTCAGTGCTTGGTTAGCACTGCTACTGCGGGGATTTTCCCTTTTAATTAAAAACACACACATATACATACACACACACAAATACACGAGACCCATCGGAAAAAAAAAAAGTGATGAGTTGTACAGGCAGAGAACTTTCAGCTCCAGGGACCGTGACCCGCTTGCTGATTTGTTTAAATTTGCAGCTCATTCTCCACCTCCTTTCTAGAGCCACCTAGCCAGAGGAAAGCCACCCAGTATCCCATGGTGGGGATGCAGCAGGTTCACATTCATGCTGCTATGAACTATCAATTCACCCTGGATATGGAGGCCATGAGCATAAACATGGAGGATCAGGTGAGTAAACAGGAGAGGGCAGAATTCATGGACTCTTCTTTCTATTTTAAAATTGTTTCTTGGGGAAGGAGTTGGGGGGAGACAAAGCTCAGAGGAGGATCTGATGGAAGGAGAAGAATGGTCCAGGAAACCTAACCTTCATTTCCAGTGGGATGGAGGCAGGGAAGGAAGAGGGAAGGGAAGAAGGGAGAAGGAGGAGGAGAGTTTATAGCTTATGGACTAGTTGCTGCTCCTGCTTGCTCTCCAATCTTATCAGCCCACTGGAGAGACCCATCCGTGGTTAACTGAAATAAACTTGGAAAGCCCTCAAATGGGACAAAGAGGTTCAAATCTTGGATCCATAGTGGAAAGAACGCCGAAAGTAGAGTCAGAAGATCTGGGCACAAATCCTGTAAAATGAGGGGGTGGGGGAATGGTTCCAAGGTCCTTTCCATCTCTAATGTATTTGTGACCTAAAATCTGTCCTCAGTTTCTCCACCTACGAAAAGGAGAAAATAGTCACTCCCTTTCTTTATTTCTTAGGAAGGGCTTCTTAAACCTGGGACGCATAGACTAAATTTCAAAGAGCCTAAGAACTTCGATGGGGAAAAAAAAAAATTACATCTTTGTTTTTGCTAATCTCTAACTAAAATTTAGTATTTCCTTCAATTATTTAAAAAGATAACTCTGATAAGTGGTCCATAGGTCTTCTTCAGACTGCCCAAGGGGGTCACTTAACACAAAATGTTAAGAACCCCTGCTCTAGGGCTAGAATAAGGAATAGGTGGGGAAACATTTTCTAACATCCTTTAACCTTTAGCATTTAGATTCAGTTGCCCACTGTTATACAGGACACCTCCTCTATAAAGCTGTGTGGGGCTACCCTCGAGGTGTTCACAGTTGATATCAGAAGGCAGAACTAACACATGAAATAAGTACTATAGTTCTGACTCTTTACCCAAGGGAAAAAATGGATATGCAATTCAATAAACATTTATTAAGCTTATTTTGTGCACAGAGCTCTGTGCTAGCAGCTAGGTACAACGCAAAGTTGAGATGACTCAGTCTCTGCCTTCAAAGAATGTATACTGACTGTCCGGTAAGGAAGCATCAGAGTGAGCTGGAAGAGTGGAAACCCAGTGAAAGTGAGATTTGAGACATGAATTCCTGTATTTTTAGAGGTGTTTGCCTGCCTAGGGAGAAGGTGCCCCATCATTACTTTTCACTCCCTCTACTCCCTCCCAAAGTCTCCTCCTCCCTAAGGTGTTCAAGTGGCTTAGATCTAGAAACCAGGGTTCCCTGCTAGAAAAAAGCTTTAATACCTGACTATAGGGAGCACAGCAACTCAGAACTGGACCACAAGACTCCAAGAGGGGAGAAGGGTGAAAGAGTGGGAGGAAGAAGGGTAAACCTCTCTTAAAAATCAGTTCTTGGTCTTATCTCCTTTTCTCTTCCAGTCAGGGACATTCTCCCTGAGGAAGGATTTCTCCCAAGCCGGGAGTGGGTGTGTAGAATTAAAGCTGTCCCGAAATTTGTCCCCCTTACCACCTTCAGACTATTCATGCTTCCTCACAATCCTCTAGAGTTCTAGCATTTACATCTAACCTTCCAAGGGAAGAAACTTGAGTTGTGGGTGGGAGGGAAAGAGAGGACATAGAAATATAAAAAAAGATAGGACAGGCTAACTACTACTAGTCTAAGGATTCAGTCCACTGCACCCTTCCCTGGCTTCCCAAGGTGATAGACGGTCCAAAAGTCTCAGTATAATTAAAGTCCAGATGGGAGATGGGCATGATAGCCAAATTCACATTGAATCATCCCCATCACCTTGACATTCAGTTCCCTGCTCCCACCCTATTTAGGTTACTTAAATTCAGTCTCTGCTCACAAAGACAGGCTGACCACAGGAGCCCCGACCCAGTTGGATAACATCACACTTACCAGCCTCTGGACTTGGTCTGTCCCCTGATTTCTGAGAAGTCAAGGGTTTCCCCTCCATTGTATTTCTCAACACCCAGCATGAATCTCCTGGGAGACAAGCAGTTGACTGAGGAGTGCTCCATAGAGCCCCACAGAGGGGGAAAACCAGTGACTACCTAAGCTACACAGTGAAACTAACCACCCCACCACCACCACCACCACCCCCCCCACCCCCCTGCCATGAGATAGTCCCACTCCATTTCCCAGAATCTACAAGAGGGGTCCTAAACCTTTTGTGTGAGTGTCAGGGACCCCTTGGGCGGTCTGGTGAAGATTATGAACTCTTCAGAATAATGCTTTTAAATAATTGAAGGAAATTTTAAATTTCATGTAGAGGTTAAAGAAAATAGAGATGTGATTTTTTTCCCCATCCAAGTTCAGGGACCCCCTAAAGTCCATCCAAAGGGTTTATGGACCCCAGATGAAAAACTCCTGGGAAAAAGAGATAGGAAGTTGGGTTGTGGAAAGTGGTAATGTACTAGCATTGGAAGCAAAGTCCACTCTCTAGCTGGACTCCAGCTCAACAGACCATCTTGGGACAAAGTCGTAAAGGAGACCTGGAGGTATAGCTACATCATCAGGTCAGGACAGACAAACTCTCTAAATGCCAGACTCAAGGGCTGGGTTGGAGCTGTCCGGTCTTGAAGCCTCTCTGAACATCTCCCTCCTTTTTAAAAAAAAAATTTCCCAGCATCTCCCTCCACTCAATCCTGAGGGCAGGGCTAGGAGGCTCTAGATCTTTCCAAGCCCTAGCAATGTCCTGGGAAGCTAGCCAGGACTAGGACCCAGGCCTCCCATCTCCCTTCTTTTCCAGCTACTCATTTTTCTTCAAAGGGGGGAAAAAAATCTCCAGAAAGAGTAGAGGAAATGTGAAAGGCACTAAGGTTTATTCTTTGGTTCTCTCCACTCTCTTCTCTGGATTAGTTTCCCCAGGGTGTTGTAGTCCAAGGTGAGCAGACCTCTCCCGCTACACACAGCTGGGATCAGTGGTTTTTTTTCTACTGAGGTACCAATTCCCATGGTTGAGCACTCTGAGGGAGGTAGAAAGATGACCCCAAACTGAACCTTGTGGTCACAGCTTCATTATGCTCTGTTAAGGCCTAGACTGATCTTTCTTGTTTTTTAATGTTCCCTTACTTTTCTTGGCTCCTCTCTCTGCTCAAACCAAGCATGGACAATGGGAGACAATCTCACTCAGTAGCTGAGAATGAAGAAATTAGTCCTCTTTTGTTTCCTTCTCTCCTGTTTGGAGCCTCACTGAATAGATTCAATAAACATTTATTAAGTGCCTGCTGTGTGCAGAACACTTGGGGAGGGGGCGGTTAGAGATGGAAAATTTAGGTAAGATGTGATTGCTGCCTTCGCAGAGCTCACAGTTTGGTAGGAGGTTTAGAAACTAACATAGCTGGCTGACCATGACACAAAACACTACCTGACAATTGTAGCAATGGCAGGATGGAAAGAGGCCCACCTGGATCTGGAGGTATAGAACTCTGCCTCAGCCACTTAGCAGAGCCTTCTTCCTGGCTGTGCGTGCCCCGTGCCCTTCATCTCTGCCATCTGGCTTCCTTCAAGTTCCAACTAAATTCCTTCCTTCAACACAAATCTTTCCTCATCCCCTTCACTGTGAGTACCTTCTCTCTTTTGATTAGCCCCAATTTGTCCTGCGTAGATGTTCTTTGAACATAGATGCTTGTCTCCTCCTCCCCTTGAAAGCAGGGACTGTCTGCCTTGCCCTTTCTTTGTATCCCCTGCACTAAGCACAAATGCCTGCACATAGCACTGAATGTTAGTTAACTATTTGGTGATGACCAAGTCATTTAAATCTTTCACAATCTCAATTTCCTCAACTGTAAAAAAAAAAAATTTAAAGGGGGGGGCCAGGGGAGGAATTGGACTAGATGACTCTAAGATCCTTTCCAGCTCTAAATCTCTGCCATCATGATTAGAGTTGCAAATCCAAGTGTTCCATGAGATCTAATAGGGGAAGCAAGAAGCAGAGAAATCATTACAAACTCGCTGAGTGACTCCAGCACTTAATTTCTCTGCCCCGTGAAATGAACTATACATCAAGTGCTTGGCACATCCTAAAGGACTATACAAATGCCAGCAATAGTAATAATATTTGTTATTTTTAAAATATTATTTATTATTAATAGCATTACCCTCATCTGTGAAATGAAAACAATGATAATGCTTATCCGGCCCATGGCACAAAGCTGCTGTGAAAGCAGTTTGCTGAGTAGAAAGCACTTCCAAGGAGAAGGGTGATTTTTTTGTAAATTATCATTTCCCAGAACCGTTCATCCCTATGTGCCATTGTTCTCTTTGTCCTTACAGGGACAGCTTCTGGGATCCAGGCTGATGGTGGGACGTAGGTGGCCAAGGCTAGAGGCTAAACTTGTGGCCTCGGGTCTTTTAAAAAATTGTTCCAAAGCGGTTTTTGTTGGTTTCTTTGTGCCTCTTAGCCCAGAAGCCCAGAGAGGGAAGGGATCAAAAAATTGGAGCTGAGGTGGCCAAAGGCAGAGGGGGTGGAAAGGAATGCAGTCTTGCCCTGGGCACAGGGATCCCTAGGCAGGGCTCAGCCCACAGGAATTCTGAGCTTGTCTGCTAAGAGCCTCAGGCTCCTCCCATTTCAGTCTGAGCAAATGCCAGGGAAGGGCTGGGATTGGGGAGAGTCAAGGGACCAGTTAATTTCAGAGGCTAGCCTCCCTTTCCCTCCTCAGTCACTATTGTCTCTGGTGGAGGGTCAGACCTGCCTATAGGTGAACCGATCATTGTATCTGAAATAGCGTTCAATTCTAGGTGACACAGTAGTCAATAGACATTCATTAAGTACCTACTATGTGCCAGGTACTGTGCTAAGCACTAGGGATAAAAATATGAAGAAAAAAACCAGGCCCTGTCCCCTAGGAGATTATAACCTAATTTGTTGAGTTGCTTTCAATCCTGTCTGACTCTTCGTGAGTCGATCTGGGGTTTTCTTGGCAAAAATATTGGAGCGGTTTGCTATTTTCTTCTCCGGCTCCTTTTATAAACTGTAGGAATAGAAGCAAACAGGGTTATACAGGGTTGCGCAGCTCAGGCAATTTGAACTCGCAGAGGAGTCTTCCTGACTCCAGCACCTGCACTTTATCCACTGCACCATCCAGCTAATAGGGGAAGATCATCATAAAAAAAAGAAAAAAAGCTGAGAAGGGGAAGGTGCCTGTGAAAGTCAGAGAAATCCCAAAGTAGTGAGGGCTAGGGGGGAAGTGAAGGCTACCTCCTTAAATGGAAGTTTTGATGTTTGCGGCTCTGAGTTCCAGAGGGACAGAAGATGGTAATGAGGTAGAGTACCAAGGCTGCTACCATTTGGGCAGGTGATTGGTTTTCCCAATGATGAATATCCTTGGGACATGGCATAGAAGTCCCAAAGTACTGGAGCCAAGTGAGAAAATTAAAGCAAGTTTTAAAAGTGCCCCTTTCAGCGCAGGCTGATGAGGATCATGAAGAGATAGATAAGTAAAGAACAGGCGGTGGGAAGATCAACTGAAGGGACTGGCAGTGGTGACCTTTTCAGGGTGGAGAACTAAACAGAACAAATTCCTTAATAAAAGGATTTGTTCTATAAAACTTGGACTTGGTCAAAGGGCTACACTTGAGGATCTAGAGGGCCACATGTGGCCTCAAGGTCACAAATTCTCCACCCCTAGTAGATGATCTCCAATTTATATCCTTCATGTATATTGTTTGTATGTTGTTGTTTGCATTTTGTCTTCCCCTATCACATTGTGATCTTGAGATCTGGGACTACTTTCCATCTTTCCTTTCATCTCCAGTGCTTAATACAATACCTGGCACATGGTACATTGCATAATTAATGCTTGTTGACTTGATTAGAAGAAAAAACTAAACACAAGGGGTAGAAATGACAGGTTACAGCAGATTTGGGCTTAATGTAAAGAAAAGTTTTCCGGCAAATAGAGTTGTATAAAAATGAAATGGATTGTATCAGGAGGTAGCAAGTTTCCTATTGGCAGTTAGGCAGCCCAGGGGATGGAGCACTGGACCTGGAGTCAGAAAGACCCAAGTTCAAATCCAACCTCAGACACTTATTAGCTATGTGACCCTGGGCAAGTCACACCACCTCTCTCTGCCTCAGTTTCCTTGTCTGTAAAATGGGGATGATAATAGCTTCCAACTCCAAGTGTTACTTTGGGAATAAAATGAGATAAAATTTGAAAAGTAATTGAAAATATAGCACTTAAGGTGCTACATAAATGCTAGCTATTATTACTATCACACAATATCTTTAACTGAAGACTATACAATCACTTTAGGGTGAACTTAAGAAGGAGAATTCTCCTGCTCAAGGATAGGTCAGACTAGGTAGGCTCTGAGGTTCTTTTCAATTTGGTGTTTCCATGATTCTGTAGCTCTGGGTGAGGCCAGGCCTGTTTGCCAGAAGAGCTGATAGACTGGTCCAGTCTTCTAGATACCCATAACTGGTTAATTGGATACTTCTGATCATTCCTCATGGATCACTGAAGTGTATAAAGGAAACCAAAACTGGTTTAGGTCGGCTGCTCGTGGAGAACTTGGGGCCCAGTGAGGCATCTCCCAGCTGCAGGAGAGAAATAAAATCCCCCTCTCCATACAGACACAGGGGCCCATCCAACATTGGGGCCCAAAGATCCAGAGACCTAGGCAGATTGATCCCTAACCCCCACTGGAGTCATGAGGTATGTTTATTACTGGATTCTACTTACTTTATTTTTTATCAGTTCAGGTAAGTCTTCCCATCCTTCACTGTATTCATCATTTCTTGAAAGGCAGAGCAATATTCCATTATACTTATGTTACCACAATTTAGGTAGCCATTCCCAATAGATGGACATTGGCTTTGTTTCCAGTTCTTTATACCACAAAACAAGCTACCAGAGATGTTAGAAATGAGCTAGACTTCAGGATGCCTACGATGGAGGGGCCAATATTCTTGAGTATTATAAAGCCCAGGAGCAGGAAAAGGGTGGTGGAACTTAAGGTCTAGAACTATCTCTTCTAGGCCCCTCATTCCCCTATGTCAAAGAGAAAGATCTTAGTTAAAACCAGGAGGACATGTAGGTTTCTAAACAAGTTGGGAGCTTCATAGTGTTTCACCTGAGTAAGCATGAGCTCTGAAAGTACTTGCTTAGGGAAAACTGATGAGTCCCATTATTACTGACAGAGGGTGGAGAGATTGGACAGGTGGGCACTAAATTGACGCAGACATTCCCACCAAGCAGGAGAGCTTAGGAGTCCACTGCTTAAAGCTTCTAAAATCTTCCAGCTGCCACCATGTTGCTTGCACAACCTTCTTCAAGACTGTGACCCATACTTTGCATGCAGAGGCCTCCCCCAGACAAAATGACTCAGCACTCATGGGAATTCTGAGTTTCATCCTGGATTGAGTCATGAGCCCAGTAGAGTGGGCAGCCACCCACCCCACTGCCAGGCTGATGTTGACTGATGGAGCCAACCTGGCCAAATCTTCTCACCTGCCACAGGGTGATCCAAATTGGTAAACCAGTTTCCTTGGTACTGAGCCTAGAATGAAGGTCCTGGGAGAAACATGTAGCTATAGGGAATAACAAAATATTAGGATCTAAAGAGATTTTATAAATCATCTAATCCAATCCCCTCATTGTACAGATGAGGTAATTGAGACTCAGACAGGCTGCAACTTGCCAAGGTCATATACAGAGCAAGTGGCAGAGAAAGGTTTTGAACCTAGGTTCTCTGATTCCAAATCTGTTTCTCTTTTCACTGTCTTATGTTGGCTCCATCGAGACCATTATCCATCTATCCCCTCCCTCCCAATGCAGGGTTCTCTTGACCCTCTACAAAGTCTTTGATATATAAACATTCAGCCTCTAGCCATTTCCAGTGACAGAGAGCTCACTACTTTTGTGGAGATGCCAGTTCTATATTTTTAACAACTCAAACTATTAATAAGTTCTTAAGATTTAATTACTTATTTGATAATCATTAATTTAATATTTAATTCTTAATTAAATTAACAATTCTTTATGATGTCTTTAATTCTTTGTTAAGTCAAAATCTCCATTCCCCTAATTTCTACCCATTAGTCTTAGTTATACCCTCTAAATCTATAGAGCTCAGAGGTTTCTCTGATGTTCCTGTACTTGGGTTCAGATTCTGTCCCTGAAATTCCCTACTTTTGTGACCTTGGGCAAGCCACTTAAACTCCTTGATCTCAGTTTTCTTATCTGTAAAATGAAAGACTAGGACCAAATGGTCTCAGAGGTCTCTTCCTAGTCATGGAATGGGAAGCCTTTCAAAAAATGAAAGTAAATAGATTGCTAAATCTCTTCTCCAGGGTAACCATCCCTAAGTCCCTTTAGTGATCACTATGACATAGTTTCTGTTCTCCTCAATGTCCTGGTCACTCTGCAAACCCTTGGTAAGTGCTCATGGGCAGCCTCAGCCAGGGACTTTCCTAGCCCTAGCGGCTGCCTTGGAGTCAGGGATGCCTAGAATTCCAGCTTCTACGTTTAATGGCCAAATGATCACCTGACCTCTCAGAATTTGTTTCCTCACCTATAAAACGGGCACGTGAACTCTGTATCTCAAGTATTATTGTAGGGAAAGTGCTTTGCAAATCTATAGAAATACTATTGGAAGGTTATCTATTATACTCTTATTATGCTGCATCATATTATAACATTGTATTTTGTTATAAAATGAGACAATATTTGAAAAGTTCTTCACCAACCTTAAAGAGCTATATAAATGCTAGCTATTATTATATCATTGCTATTAATATTATGATTAAGTATACTACAACTTTTTAAAAAATGTGATTCCTAAGGCGATGTATCTGACCAAAATAATTGAACTGACCTTGTTCTGGACACTTTACCTGAATACAGGCTAAGACGTCCGGGCCCCCATGTCCCATTGTTGATTCACATTGAACTTGCTAAAACCCTCTAGTTCTTTTTCATATAAATGGTTATCTTGTCATATCTCTCCTGGCCCATGTTGTGCTGCTGATTTCACTAACCTAAGGGAAGGATTTTCTATTTGGCCTTCATAAAACTCTTTTCAAGTCCCAATCTCTATGATTGTGACTACTCCTACTCAGTCTTATCTTGTTGATTTTGAATCATCCTTCTAACTTGTCAAGCAAGATATTTCTGAATCTTGGTTTTTGTCCCCCAACACAGTCATTCTCCCTCTCCCTCTACACCCTCAGTTTTGGACTCTCTGCAAATTTGACACGTGTCGTCTAGACCTTTATCCAAGTCACTGATTAAAACACAATCAACAAGGCAGGGCTGAAAGCAAGAGTCCTATGGCATATCACTAGGGACCCTATCCAAGTTGACATTAACTCATTCATTAATCAATCAATAAACATTTATTAAACATACTATATCCCAAGCTCTCTGCTAAGCCCTGAGAATACAAAGGAAAAAATGGAACTGGCCTGCTCGCGCTCAAGGAACTCCCATTTTAATCCACACTCTTTGGGCAGGGCTCAGAGTCCTTTGGCCCTGGGATAAAGAACTGAATTTAGTATCCTGATTTCATTCCACCACCTACATCTTCACGCCGATTGTGCTCATTCTTCTCTCTGGAGATTATCCATCTTTCCATTTCCTCAGGCTCATGATATTTCACTAACCAAGGTCAGATAGAACTTGGCTCAGTACTCTTGTATTCAGTTCCCTTGTTTTTTTTCTTCCTTCTATGCCAGGGCATGCCATGTGATATTCCATGCAGAGTATACATGTAGCCCATGGACATGTTTCTTTTGTGGGCATGACCATATACATATGTATAATTGTGTTGGAGTTGCTCTATCAGAGTGTGCGTGTGTGTGTTCATACATACATATATGTATGTATATATGTGTATGTGTGTGTATATGGAGCTCATGTTTCTGCCCACTAAATAAAAGTCAAATTCTTTAGCCTGTCCAGATAGTCTTAGTGGAGGATTGAGAGACAGAACACCCTTCGGAGGTCATTCAGTTCAATCCCCTCTTTTTCCAGATAAAGAAACTCAAGCCCAGAGACAGGAAGTAAAATGCTCTGTGTCACACAAATAAGAAAGGGGCAGAGTTGGGAATTGAACCAGATCCCTTGGCTGCCCACCCTGTATTCTTTGTACTGTGCCACCCTGATGTCAAGGCCTCCTGTGATCTGGTGACCACCCCCACCTTTCTTCTTTCATTTTTTATTATTTCACATCTGCTATGCTTCCGCCCAAAGGAACTTCTCACCACCATCCTCAGTCCACATCCCATGTCTCCAGTCCTTGTGCCCTCACCATTCACCACACCTCAAATCTCCTTCCCTGGATGTCTGCCTGATGAAACGCAGTGCATCCACAGCAGTAAGATACTGCCTCCTCCATGAAGCTCTCCTTGTCTTGTGGAGTAAGAATCCTTCTCCTCCAGTGTTCAAGCAGCAATTTGTTTTGTTCCACTCCAACACACTGAGCACGTTCAGTGGTGCATTACAGTCATTTTTACAGGTGCCAGCCTCCTCACTGGAGGCCCCACAAAGTCAATAATGTCTGTCTCATTTAATATTTGAATGAACGGCAAGGATTCCTGCCTGGTTTTCCATCTCCAGAGCTGGGTAGGGATATCTTTGTCACCCACGCTCCTCCAAATTTGTTGCAGTAAAGGAAACCCCTTTCCCATCCCCTGGGCTCTCCTAACATGGTCACCACTCCAATTTGGACCCTTCTCATCTCTTGAATGGACTGTGACAAATACCTCCTAATCACTCTTCTTGCATTCTGAATAATCTTTCCCTCAGTTGCCAAATCGATTTTTCCTTTAGGACACAGGTCCAACAAAGTCACTTCTCTCTAAATAAACTCCAATGGTTTTATTGCTTCGAGGATAAAATATAAATTCACCTGTTTGGCATCTAAAGCTCCTTAAAACCTCATTCCAAACAACCTTCCCAACCTTATTAGGCATCATTCCCCGTCATGCCCTCTTCATACACTCTTCACATCCCTCTCTTCACACATGGCCTTTCCTGTACTTTTGCAAAGGCCATCCCCCATGCCTGGAATACCTCCATTATTTAGAATCATTACTTTTTTTTGAGACTCAGCTCAAGTATCACCTTCTATATTAAGCCTTTCTTTATCCCCTTGCTGCTAAGTATCTGCTCCTCAACATGCCTGATATTCATTTTTGTATGTTGATATGTATGTGTATATATATATATATGTGTGTGTACACATATAGAAAGAAACACATACATATATGGGGTATATATACATATATGTATATGGGTATATATAGATTTACATATATATTACATATATGTTCTACATGCACTACTAATTGTAGTACTACAAGTCTGCACTGCTTCCCCCTATGGAATGTATGCTTTTGTGCCATCTGTATCCTCAGCCCCTAGCACAGAGCCCAGTCCATACAGACTATTTGTTCACATGGATCATTTGTGCCTGATCTATGACAGCGTTACAAGCTCATATTGTTCTGTTCAGCCACAGTCAGACACACTAACTTGACTCCAACAGTCATGGTACTTCAGTCCTCTTTGAGAATGAAGGACAACAACCAACCAGTCAAAACAGTGGGAATCATCCATATTTGTTGACTGATTGACGGATTGGTTGGTTCCCCTATCACAGCACTTTGTACACAGTAGGCAATTAATAAGAGTGTTGACTTGAGTTGCATTCTGTTGTTTTTAATACCAAAAGTTGTGTGCGAATAGCTCCTGACTGTGTTGCCTACTGCATATGTGTGTTTATATCCCATGTCCTTATAGACTTTCTGGAGGGAGAAGGGATGGATTCCTTAGGATAGTCTCTTTGGTCCTTGCCCCCGCTACCTGAACTCCCTAGCCTGGGTCAATATCAGCCTGTGTTTCTTCCGCAGAGAACCATACTCTGTGCCTCTCCTTGGGGTGTCTCCCAGAGCAGGGACCCCTCCTTCAACCGTTGGCTGAGGCTTTTACACTTGTCACTCTTCATCCCCCAAATTGCAGTTTGACACCTCCTGCTGAGACATTATATCAACTCCTCTCCCCACATATCAGCTTCCTTTCCTCCCCTCCCTTCTCACCCCCTCATTCTCCCAGGGTGTCTTCCAAATCATAACTGTATGAACCAAAGAAATCCTTCCCTTTCCTCCCACCTTCAGGGAGTTAGGAGAGAACACAAACCTATCATCTCACCTTGCCCAATTTTCAGACACTTTGACATTAAATAAATTACCCACAAAATGTAAGATAAATCTGGAGCTGTAACTAGCACAGACTGAACATGGTTTTGTCTCAGAGTACTGACATCCAGGGGAGCTAATCCCTCTTTCAGAGACTTCCCCCACCCCAATCCCAATAGAGAAGAGGGCCAAATTTCCTGGGGATAGAATAGACTACTTCCCCCTATCCCCATACTCCACCAACTGAATTTGCTCTGATTATAGATGAGGCTTGTTAGGATTCTAGGCAAATCAATATGGAAATGAGCCTTGATGTTTTGGGTCAACATTTTGGAGGTCACACCTATCAGGCAGGCCAGTCTCAGGTTCTCTAATGAGTAGTGGTACTTCACCCACTGCCAGAATTCTATCCCTATACTCTGAATCTTCATTCTCTGTCTGTTTGCCCAGTCTTCTCCTATATTCCTGGTTTTCCCTTCCAAATTCTAGTAAGAGATGATGGTTATTAGAGGACAGTGTGGGTGAGGCTCCAACTCAAGAGAAAGGAATTCTAGGCCCAGGGCACAAGGGCTCCAGAGCTTCCAGGGTCATAGGCCATCACAGGATTGAGATTTTAGAAATCATAGACCAGGGCTGGCAGGGAAGTCCAAACCCCTCATTTTACAGATGAGAAAATTAAGGCCCAAGGAGGTCAAGTAACTTGTCTGACATTCCAGAGGAAAGTAAGCACCCTACCCGCTTTTTCCAGTTAAGGAAACTGAGAAGGGAAATGAATTGGCTAGCAAAGTGCTGGCAGGCCAAGATTAGTAACCATCTTCACACTATTCTACCTGGATTTCATGCTCCCATCCCCCTCCCCACAACCATCCTTTTCTTCAGAGGGTAGAAAGACCATGGCCTAGCAGTGCCCCAAGGACCAGGAAAGAAGGGAGGACCCACTCTGGGGAAGGGTTCCTGTTTAACAAGGTGAGATTATGTTCAGATGTCACAGCTCTGAGATAAAGGGCACTGAGGCACTAGATAACTGGTAAGCAATAGAAGTTGACTGATTAACTAATCAATCAATCAACAAGTCCTTATTAAGCACTAACTACAGAGGTGCCAGGCTCTTTGCTAAATTTGAGAGATGCAAAGAACAACTGAAAACAATCCCTGCCCTCATGGACTTTCCGTTCCAATTTGGAAGACAGCATGTACATCTATGTCTATGTGAGATACATACAGGGTAAATACAAGGTAGTCTTAGACGAGCAGCAGGCCCAGCTTTTGGGGGAGCCAGAAAAGGTCTGGCTGTGGATGTCTGAGCCAAACAGCTGTCTTCCCTCCATGGGATCAGATAGGAACAATCCTCACATCGTGGGAAGATGATCATTTGAGACACGGCCTTCCGAGCAGGGAGAACAAGGGTACAATACATCCTTACCTCTCGCTCCCTGGGGACTTTGCCATTTAGAGAATTACCTTTTTTGCTAACACAGTTGGGTTATAATTAGTTATCAATTGCAAGGCGGGGTTGGGGAGGGAGAGGTAAGAAGGGGGGCCATGTGGGGCAGGTGCAGCTGAGGCAGCTGTGAGTGAAAGGTATGAAAACACTGATGAGGGCCTTCCTCTGTGGTTAGCTCGGTAAACAGCCTGAATAAAGGGGGTGGGGGAAGGGGGAAAGAGGAGGTCTGAAACCACAGCTGACATTGCCCCTCCACTCACTCCTTCCCCTGCATCCACTCTTCCTCTTCTCCTCCCTGTTTTCTGAAGTCATTTGGCTCTATTGAAGATGGAGGTTGGGATGGGAGTATTGATGGTGACAGTAAGGGAGAGAAGGGTAGATCTATTTTATCTCCATGAGCCAAAGAGGAAAACTGAGGTAGAGAAGGTAAGCCAGGATTGGGGAAAGGCCCAAGGGAGTGGGAAATAGAACAGGTAGGTGAGGCTGCTGAGAGTCCCCCTTCCCTAAAGCAAAGTGGGACCCCATCCCTAAGAAAGACTGGGTCAATGACCAGGGGTCAAGTCCTCCTCCCCAACTGGAGAGATTCTCTAAGCAAAAACTACTTTGCCACATCTTTGCATTTACTTGCTTGTGTACAGATAGATCTTTCTCTAGGAGACTATAAGCAACTTGAGGGGAGGAGTTGTGCTGTTTGGCATCTATATCCCTGGCACCCAGCACATTACCTTAGACTGTTTTACTTTGTTACGGAGAGGTGGGTGTTTGTGGCAGTCCAGGACTCTCATTTCAACCATATAGGGAATTCCTGGTATGGAAACTCTCTCCACTGATGCAGATCAGTACCTTACCAATAACTTATAGTCTTAGCAGTTTGCCTGAGGGTAATGAGTTGTTAAGTGACTTGCTGTGGTCTATCAGGGGCAGGACTCCAACCTCAGTCCTCCCTGTCTCAAGGCCAGCCTTCTGTACACAACATTAGGCTGCCTCCCTATGAACAAATGAACGAATACATGAATGAATGAACCGTTTTTTCCCATAAGACTTCTGGCTCAGCTCTTCCCTGATCCTCACAGGCATGAATGATGCCGTCACAAGAGCAAAGGGCACAGATGAGGCGACGGAGTTCTCAGAAGCAAAGGCTCGGTCCTCACCTCTCTTTCTTCTGCTTCTCTCTCCCCACCCCTCTCCCTCACAGTTTACAATTCTGGATTTCAGTAACTACAGTAACTACAGCAATGCGCTGCCAGAGTCCTGGGATGACTACTTATGCCCTGAGGTCCAGGGCTGGGAAGATCAGCTGAACTTCAAGTCAGTTTTTGTCCTGGTGGCCTATAGCGCCATCTTCCTCTTGGGCATGACAGGCAACGCTTTGGTGCTAGTGATTCTCAAGAGTCATCGGACAGCCCGAAGTTCCACTGAGACCTTCCTGCTCCACCTGGCTGTGGCCGACCTCCTCCTTGTGCTCACCCTGCCTTTTGCTATGACCGAGGGAGCCGTGGGCTGGGTGCTTGGGGCTTTCCTCTGTAAGGCTGTGAGTGCCCTTCACAAAATCAATTTCTACTGCAGCAGCCTGCTCCTGGCCTGCATCGCCGTGGACCGCTACCTGGCCATCGTTCATGCTGTCCACACCTACCGCCACCGTCGCCTCTTATCGGTCCGCATCGCCTGTGGGGCTGTTTGGCTGGCTAGTGTGCTCTATGCCCTGCCTGAGCTCCTCTTTGTGACAGTCAGCAAAATTGGCACCAATGATTCTGCTACCTGTAGTTTCGCTGGCCAAGGCCTGGCGGGCAGTGATGCGCGGCTCACCTCACGCTTCCTGTACCACATAGGGGGCTTTCTCATCCCTCTGCTGGTGATGGCCTGGTGCTACACAGGGGTGGTGAGGCGCCTGTGTCAGGCCCAGCGACGACACCAGCGGCAGAAAGCGGTCAAAGTAGCCATCCTGGTGACAGGGGTTTTTTTTTTCTGCTGGTCCCCTTATAATGTGGTCATATTCCTGGACACACTAGTGATGCTAGGTACTATCCAAAAATCCTGCCAACTAGATGATCACCTGGCAACAGCTATCATCACATGTGAGTTCTTGGGCCTGGCTCACTGCTGTCTCAACCCTGTGCTTTATACTTTCGTGGGTGTGAAGTTCCGAAGTGACCTAATTCGTCTGTTGGGGAAGCTGGGCTGTGTGGGCCCTGCTGCCCTCCAACGATTTGTCCCTAGTTGGCGTAAAGGCAGCAGCTCAGAATCAGAGAATGCCTCCTCTATCACCACCTTCTAAGGCCCAACCCCTTCTCTCCCCTTCCAAGGGTAGAGAGGGATCCCAGTCTCTTCTGGACACTATAGATGAGGATCTGCCTTGGAGTCTGATTATTGCTCTGGACAAGTACCCCCAAAGAGGATTTTTACGGGCCCAGGAGATGTGGACAAACTGAACAAACCCTTCTCTTTAAAGGACATCTCCATCTGTTCTTCCAGATCCAGGACCAAGGATTGAGCCTGGGGTGGGAATGCAGAACCTAGAAACAGAAGCCAAAGCTTGAAAAGCCCTGGTTTGCTGAATTTGGTGTAAAGGAAAGTGTCACGTATCCTCCTAGGCCTTCAGGGATAAACTCTCCAGTGGGAGCCTAGAAAAAGACTCGGGACGATTCTGTCACTTTTATTCCCTCCATCCTAAAATATTATCTCCCTGGTCATACTCTATCTCCCAAGAGGAAAAGAATGTTTAGTCTTTTGAGGGAGTTCGCCCTGGGTGTTGTCTCTGTGAATCACAAATGGAAGTCTAGAGACTATTGAGTGAAAGGCTCCAGTCTGGGCAGAGACTCTTCCACATCTGCCTTCCTTCCCCACCTGTCCATCTACTTGATTCTTTCAGCCCTACTCACTTAAGCCCGTTTCACAGTGTTGCCATCTGAGGGCCCTACTCAGGCAAACAGGAAGTTCAGATTGACCCAGTTCAGGCACCTAGAAGCCTGGCTGAACGCACCTTTGATCTTGACCACACACAGGCACCCCCAAACCCTTTCTAGCTCAGCTCAGTCCAGGCCCAGGTGAAGGCTCAAGGTTGGGATCCTGATGCTGGCCAGAAAAATGAGGAATGTCTCAGGCCAGGTATGAGGGAAACAGTTCTGATAACCTGAGTGCCACAGTTGTCTTTGTGTCAGTGGAGGCAGGGATTGAGTCTAGGTTTAGACCTATGCTGGGGGCAGGGAGGAGGACAATTCAGGGGTCTTCTACAAACAGGAACAGACTTTGCATACCTACTGCTCTTTACCCAATGGATAAATTCTATTCCACTCTGCAATTTGGGAAAAACGCTTTACCTTCCAGAACAAGGAGGAGATTGTCCTGACCTCAGAGAAGGGGATACAGCCCATCAGAGATGAACAATACAACTGTAGAGGGACCCAATAATTAGAGGCTCTTCTAGAAGGGAGAAGATCAGGAGAGAAAGTCTGCTAGAAGGGCCATCTGGAGGGCATCTGATCAGACCAGCGTCTGACCAGTCCCCTTCACAAGCAGAAAACTAGGGATCCTGTGCAGAGAACACCTACCTAGCTGGGTGATTCTGTGAGCCTCCCATTACACTGTAAACTCTTTGACAGCAGACTGATTTTCGCCTCCTTTAGTGTCCCCAGCGCTTAACGTAGTGCCTGGTATACAGCAGGGATATAATAAATCTTTATTGACTGACAGATTGATATGCCTCACATGAAACAATTCCTGAACTGGGACCTCCTCAAAGGACCATGCTCAGAGTTACTGGTACCTAGAAGGAAGGTTCCAATTTCAAGTGCAGAATGGGGAGCATAGACTGCCCCAGCCCCCCAGGACCAAATGTATCTCTACTAAGGGAAGTGAGGTGGGGGAAGGGACAGGATGGGGCCCCAGCACCAAACTCTGGGAGGGAAGTCCCCAAACCCCTAAGGAAGCAGCAGTCCACTCTTCTCCGAGGGGCCTGCTCAGACGGAACCAGAGGAAGCTGCTTCTCGCTTGACCAACTCCCCCAAGGCCCTGCTCCAGGCCTCCACACCTCTTCTACCTTGGAGATGGGGGCTGGCAAGCCTGGATCTGCTGGACAACCCCAGATCAACACTCTCTGTCTCAGAACAACCAAGGCTCAATGCTACCCTGCGGGATCTGCCTGATGGGGCAGAAAAGCTCCGTGCTCCTTACCTGACAGAGCCCGAGGCCTCAAGCCACCCTTCCTAGCCCAAGCAGCAGGGCGGATGGTGGATCCATCGGACACAAAGGCACGAGGCAAGAGGCTGGTTTTTGAAGTTTTTCTTTTTAATAAAAAGGCACCTATAAAACAGGTCAATACAGTACAGGCAGCACAGAGACCCCCGGAACAAGCCTAGAAATCGTCTCAAAATAAAAACCAAGAAGGTGTCTTCACATAGCGTATTTATATATTTATATTTATATATATTTATATGTATTTATATAATGATACAAAATGGCTGGGGGCAGGGGCGCGGCCGTGAATCGGGAGGGGGGCAGAGGCTGGAGGGTGTGGGGAGGTGGAAAAATGCCTGTTGTGGGCAGTGGGGAAAGGGGCAGGAAACACTAAGAATCGCCAGGGCCTGGGAAGAGATAAGATGGTGGTAATCCCGGGGTGAGAAATCAGACAGGGTGATGACCCAAGTTGAGCAAGACCCAGAATGAGCGGAGTGCCCAGTGGGAATGGGAGGATAAGGGAGTCTGATGTGAATGAAGGTGTTCAGAAATAAGAGAGCTATGTCCTGGACCCCCGGGAGCTGTTCCGGGGGAAGGATGGGGAGAAAGAACTCTATTAGGCTGACAATGGGCCACGTGGACAGCACCGAATGCCAGGGAAGGGGGGGTTGGGTGGAGGAGGCCATATCCCTTTGTATCATGGCTACTGACCTGGGGCCCCATCCCTAGTGGGACAGGAAAGCTGGCAGAGAGAGGGGCATGTATCCCAAGGGGAAGAGACACCTCTCCTTCTGGAATTGGCCCTCAGCACAAAAGGCCTTCCCTGAAGGCAGGAAAGGAAAAAAAAAAGGTTCCTTTTTTAGGGTAAATGGGAGACAAAACACACAGCTGTCTATGGCTTTTGATTCACCATGTCTATCCCCCCGACCTCCCAAGAGCTTTGCCCTGCTTGGGAGGATGGGGAGAAGTCACTTAGAAGAAAAGGGACAGGAGACTCTTTGGGGGTAGAGAAGGAAGAAGGGGGATTTTGAGCCTACAAAAAATAGGATCAGGAGGCTTGAGGTACAGGAGGGTCAATGGTCAATGAACTCAATGCCCGGAAGGGAGCCGTGAGGCTTTTCCTCCTCAGACAGTCCCCATGGTGGGGTGGGCTACTGACTCAAAGACTTCCCCTCTTTTCCTTCCCCCTGTAGTAAGAGGAAGTAGGGGTGGCTTCAGGAGGACATTGACGTGTGGCACAGTCCCATGGTCTTAAGTAACAAGGTCAGCTCCAGCAGGGGGCAGTTCTTGCTGGTGCTAGGACAACCTGTTCCACAACTGGTGGTGCAATGGGACTCAAGAATCCCAAGCCATCAGGATGGGGAGAGAAAAATCTTCCATGATCCTAAATGGGATTTAGGAGGGACTGACTGGGAAGCCCCTGCCCAAAGTCCCTATCCTGGCCTCTCCACTCTGGAGAAGCTTTTATGTTGGGGTTAGGATGTAGTAGGAGGAGAGGTAGCTGGGGCAGATACCCCAGATGTGCAATTTGGGGAAAACAAGGGTCTGGCACTGGGCACCTAGGGAGACACACATATTCAGATACATGTGGCTCCTGAACGTCTCAGCAGTACAGCCAGGTTTCAGGACTCCCAGAATCCTAATCCATCCTGCTGGGCACCCCGAGGATGGAAGCCTGCCTGGAGAGCCAGAAGCACATTTGGAAAGGGGAAGGCTATGGGGCCACTAGGGTCTTGGGGGGTGGGGGTGGGGGTTGACCTTGCACTAGAGACCTTTCTGCAAATGGTGAGTGTGGGTGTTTGCATGTTCCTGGGAGAGATGTCAGAGAGCTGGGTTTTCTTGGAGGGGTTGGGGGGAGGGGGGAGGGGATTGGGAGGGAGAACACAGGTTAAGGAAGGGGGGATTTCTTTTTTCCATTTTTTTCCGAGTCATCTATTAAAATACAGAAATACAGCACGCACACACACACCGGCACAAAGCGCAGGCCTTATTTACAGCAATGATGGCCAATGACATCCATCCACCTGTCTGCATGGGGGAAGCGAAGGGGTGGAAGCAGGAATAGAAGCATCAGCTACACCACTGAGGAATCTGAGGCAGTGGTGGGATGGGAAGACAGGAGGAAAAAGGGAGGGGGGCAGCAAGAGAGGAAAACTAAGAGACTTGAGAGAGACAGAGACCTAGAGGTGGCAAGTCAGAAAGACGAAGAGACCAAAGTAGAAAAGGAAGAAGACAGACCGCATCTTCTCCTTCCTGGATAGGTCTTACCCTGCTCCCAGCACAGTTTGGGACCAACAAACGCATGTTAATTCACTGATGCTGAGTAACCAACAAGCAGGGAGGAGAGTGAGACCCACAAACTCCCAGAAACTGGAATAGGGAGAAAAGGGGAGGAAGAAAGGGAGTCCTGGGGGCTGAAACCGAGTAAAAACCCAAACCAAAATTAACCAACCCCCCTCCCACCCCAACTATTTCACCCCAAGCCAACAGCATTATCTGGTTTCCACAGACGCCACTCCAACACACAAGGCCCCCCACCCCCCACCCCATGACACTAGGCCATTCAAAAGTTGTAGGGGATGAGTTTTTAAAAGTTTGTAAAATTTTCCATACCAGATCCTCCTGCACCCACATCCCCCACCTCCCTATCCCAAGATGGCTAGAAGGGTAGGTTGGCCATGTTGCCAGGACCAGGGAGGTAGCCCATCTGGCTGTCCAGAGACACACTGCGTTGTCGCAGGGGGTGGGACACCATAAGGTTCTGCTGGGGTGGGGGCCCCATTAGGGAGCCTTGGGGAGAGAGCATATGCGGGGGTTGACTGTATACCTCCCCCCCTACACCCCTCTGTTTCATCAGCATGAAATTCTGCTGGGCCATGAGGCCTTGTGGGGGGGACATGACCCCCTGATGGAGGCCATGGGGCATCATGCCTTGCTGGGGGGGCACACCTGTCCTGCCCAATAAGGGCATCTGTCCGGGATGGCACATGGACATGTTGAGACCCCTCTGAACACCCTGCTGACCTGGGATGTTGGGGGGCCGGGAAGGGGTCTGCTCAGCCATCATGTTCTGAAGGTTCATGAGGTGGAGGTTGGGGGGCTGAGTTTTGGGAGGCTGGTTCTCGCTTTTGGGGAAGTATTGCAGCGTGCTACTGGGTTTCTCCGAGGGGATAATCCGGGACAGGTCAAATTCAGGAATGCCTGTTGGGGTGGGTCGGATCACCTCACTCAGCTCAGGGTCATTCAGCACTGATGCCACACCTGGCAGCACTCCTGGAGGGTACGGCTCGCCCATTCGCCCTGCCAGCCCCTTTCCCATCAGATGTTGCTGAGGTGGCATGGGGCCTGATGGTTGACTAGGTAGGTCCTCGGGGGGCAGGGGCATCCCGGGTGGATAATGCTGCTGCATGCCGGGACCCCCACCCCCACCTCCCCCAGGGGGTATGGCACCATGGGGCTGTTGAAGCCGAGGGGGGAACACCAGCTGGTTAGAGGACATCATTTGGGATGCGTTGGGCATGGGGCCGCAGGGAGGATTCAGGGAGTCTGGGGCACCCGGGGGCATCATCATGGAGTTTGGTGGGGGGCCACCAGGCCCCTGTGCATTGGGGTGCAGCGGAATGTTGGAGCCCATCGGGTTGGGTGAGGGCAGCATGGCAGGTGGGGGCTCATGAGACAGGGGCTGTTGGCCAGGCAGGTTCATGCCCATGGGGCTCTGGGCAGCTGCCGAGTTCAGGTGCAACTGGTTGGGCTGGTTGGTGTTGATCCCTGAAAGGAAAGTACAAAGGGTCAGACATGCCTTCTGTGCTAGCAGAAGCAAGCAGCCAACCCTTCCAGCCTTCATCTGTCATCTCTCCGCTTGTCCTCCTTCCAAATCAGTGTGGTTGGCTTTTAGGGTTCTGATTCTTATCCCCCCACGAGCACCCCTAGGACAGCAGCAAGCAAGCATCTAGGTAGTCTCTTTGGACTTCCAGTATCCTGTGTCCCTAACAGCCCTATCCCTCCCTGGTGGTCAGAGGTCTTAAAAGGTTCAAATGCATACCTATGTATATATAATGTATTACTTAATTTTATATTTTGGACAGCTAGGTGTCACAGTGGGTAGTGCTGGCCTTGGAGTTAGGAGGCCCTGAGTTCAAATCTGACCTCAGATACTGTGTGACCCTAGGAAAGTCACTGAACCCTGTTTGCCTCAGTTCCTCATCTATAAAATGAGCTGGAGAAGGAAATGGCAAACCCCTCCAGTATCTTTGCCAAGAAAACCACAAATGGGGTCAGAAGAGTTTGACACACCTGAAACAACCCAGCAACAATGAGATTATATATATTTACATATATAATCGCATATACATACAAGTAGGTAGATATCTACATCTATATCTCTCTGTGCCCTTGGCAGGGAAACCCCTATGTAAATTTTAAGGATTACTAATGGTTATTTCTGTTACTGCCATAATTCTTGCCAGCATCACCATAATTCATAGCTTATACCCATGGGGTAGAGGACATTATCCTCTCCTGGCCCATTAACTCCATCTATGGTTGTGGGCAGCCAAAATTCCTTTCTTCCTATTCTGCCTCGAGGCCCAGAGCCAAAAGGCCAAGGCTCCAGGAATGTTGGTTTCCCACCTGGCATGGTCCCTGGTGGAAGCATAGGCCTATCGGGCAGGAGCTCGTCATCCGAGGTGGCAATGGTCTTGATGGCATTGTGGTATAGGGGGGTGGAGCTGGGCATGGCATATTTGGACATCTGAGACATCATCAGCGACAAAGGGTTCTGGGAGGGGGCAGGATCTGGGGAGGAAGTAAAAGGCAGGCTGGGGTTCATGATGCCTCCAGGGGGATTGGCAGGTGGGGCAGAGGAGCTACTCCGAGGGCCGCTGGGAGGGAGGGCACCTACAGGAGAGAGGAGAGAAAGAGATGATGCCTCTGGAAGGTGTCCCAGAGCTGGAGCAGGGATCACTTCCCTCCTCCCACAGTACCAGCCTGACCACTGCTCTGATACCCACTGACTTGACATCTCCTTATCCCACAGTCACCCACATGGTTTTCTAAGACAGATCCCAAAGTATTATCTAAGAAGTTCTGAAAGGGCCAGGAGACTAATGTCTCCCATCAACAATGGGGAGATTTAGGTGCACATCCTTCCTACCTACAGCCTTTGGGAAATGAACAAGGCAGTAGAAAGGCCACTAGATTTGGAGTCAGGACTTGAATCTTGGTTTTTCCATCTGTTCCCTTTAGACAAACCTTTTAAATTCTCTGAACCTCAATTTGCTCGTGTGTATAATGACTGTTCACCCAGAGTCCTTCTGACTCTAGGTCCCATGATCCTACGCATTTCTGACTCTGAAGCAAATCGACCTCCCCCTTTGAATCTGTCCCAGTGTTTCTGGGATAACCATCTTGGATCAGTCTCCAGCCCCATGTGAGCAATGAGCAAGGTCTCCCCTCTGTTTGAGCCCTGACGGCAACTCACCTTGCTCCAGACTGCTTAGAGTATTGGAAGAGTTCATGTTGAGAGGTGGCTGCTTGTTTTGGCTGACTCCTGGACTCGGCATGGCTGTCTTAGGGGAGGGCACCCAGCCTGGGGAGGGCACTGCCATGGAGGGAGACTTGAGCCGGCTAGGTGAGCCAGTAGGTGAACGGACGCTAAGGGAAGAGCTGAGGACCTGGGGAGATTTGAGGGGTCCTGGGGGGTTCGCAGAAGGCAGAGGCACCATCTGAGAGGGCGTTTGGGGCGACTTGAGGTTGGCAGAAGGTGAAGTGACCAAGGGCGAGTGCACCTGACTAAGCGTAGGTGATTTCAGGTGACCCATGCCTGGTGAGCCCATTTGGTTAATACTGATGGTGAGGTCTGAGGGCCGTCGGCCCAGCCCTCTTGCTGGGGCTGGGTGCATCTGTGCAGGAGGGGGAGGGTTCGGTGCTGGGGGAAGGGGCATGTGACTGAGCCTTGTGGTACCCAGGTTGCCCACAGGCATTGAGCCCTGATCGGGACTGAACATGTCTGGGGCACTACCCATGTCCTGAGGCATGGCAGGGTAGGGTCCTTGCCCACTAGAGAAGCCCTGTTGGCCCTGGTTGGGGAACTGGGAGGGCATAAGCATCTTTTGGGGTGCCCCCATCATGCCACTACCATTTTGGGCCCGGACACGGGCCAGCTCCTCAGGAGCCAGGCCTTGAGGGCCCATCATGTCTGCAGGGCCCCGCATCTTCTGGGACATCAGCATCTGCTGCTGAGGGGTCATCTGCACATTGAGATTCATGTTCATGTTCATGTTGACATTCATATTCATGTTCAAGTTGCCAGGCCCCATGGGGGCATCCACATCCCTCAGGCCAGACTGTCCCATTGGAGGGCTCAGGAGACCCCTACTGCCCCCAAATTCCATGCTCATGGGGGCACCTGCCAGGCCCTCTCCACCTGTCATCTGCCCAGGGAACATGGTCGGTTCCATCTGTCGGTGGGCCTGAATCATACGCTCCATCTCCATGCCCTGTCCCATGGAGTTGCCTGCCATCCCCAGCGGGCGCTGCATACCCATCGTCCGCTTCTCTAGTAACTGGTGCCGCAGCAGCTCCTCACGTGCCCTTGGGGTCATGAATCTCTCTGCCTCACTCTGCCCACCGGGATAGGGCACCGCCCCCTGCACAAAGTTGCCTGGCCCCCCCATTGGGGGCAAGTCTTCTGTCCAGCCCATGCCTGGCCTTACAGGCCTCTGCATGGCATTCATCGGCACGTCCATAGGCATGCTTTGCATACCTCCAAACCCGGATACCCGTTGCATCTGGTTGCCAGGGAAACGAGGTCCAGGAAATGGATGCCCTCCTCGGAGCTGCATTGGGTCCTGGACATCCATGGGTCCCCGAAGCTGGGCCCCCATGCCTGGAGGCCACTGATCCCCAGGTTTACTATGGTAAGGAGGTGGGGGACCCCGGACCATCATGCCCCCCATGCCCTGGGACAGCATCATCTCCTGCAGGGGTCGGCCCCCATGGAGGCCAATCTGTTCCTCTTTCCGTCGCTTCTCCTCATAATATTCCTCCTGCAGCTTGCGCCAAGCCACCTGTTCAGGTGTCAAACTGTCCTGGCTCAGCCGCTGCATCATGATGTTCATCTGCTGCCCCATGTCACTGCCTGGATGGTGACCCGGAGCTTCATGCTCCAGCCCAGGGCCTCCCAGGCTCTGGGTCTGGGAAATCATAGACTGCAGGGGTTCCTCATACTTCTTCAGTCCTCCAGGTGGAGGTGCTGGGGGCTGCTGGGATGCTGGGGGAGCTGGTGGTGCAGGCCCCCCCTCACCTGTGGTCCCTGGCGGGCCCTTGAGGAAAGGTTCAGTCTCCCCGCTTCGAAGCAACAGCCGCTCGATGTCACGCAGTGTCTGTAAAGAGCGCTCCCGGTGTTCTAGCTGTTCCTTTGAGAGGCCCTCGGAGCCAGGCAGGGCTCGCTGCCCATTGCCTGTGGGAGTGCCCTCCCCTAGCAAGGTGGGACCTCCAGGAGCACCACCAGGGTCCCCTCCTGGGGCCAGGGGGTTTGTGGCAGTGGCAGCTGTAGGGGTGTTGGGATGGGTTCCCCCTGTTGCGTTGCTACTGGTGGCACCCACAGAGTTGGGTGTTAGATCCCTGTGTGTATCTTCAGGTGGCCCCTCTGGAGGCAGGGAGGCAGGCAGAGCTGGAGGGGCACTGCCAGGGGGTGGTGGAGGTGGTGGTAGTGGGGGTGGCTGGGACTGAGGGGTGCCTGCTGAGGCTGTGCTCAAGGGAAGTGGCTCCGATGTAGGTGGCACCTTTGGAGCCTATGAGACACAAAAGCAAAGTATGAGGTAAAAGGCAATAGGCAAAGGAGCCCACCTCTCAGACAGTATCAGGCTTTCCCCCAGGACTGCACCCTGATACCACTTCCTAGAAAAGATTCTGGATTGGCCCATCTCTAGGCCTTAAAAACACTCACCTGGTCGAGCTTGGCACGGGGTACATTTTGCTGGTGGTAGGCCAGAATGGAATCAACTCGGCCTTGCAACACTGCCTCAGCTGCCCTGGATCATCACGGAGTGGGGAGAGGGGAAGGAGAAATGCCAAAAGCAAAGAGTGAGGAGGGGCTAACTGTACTTAGGAGGAACACCCTGCCCCCCCCAAGCTGATCTTCCCATGTTGTCCATGCTAACCCCTGGGCCCCCAAGTGACTGGCTAAGATATCGGGATGTATGTGCTCCCAGGTGAACTCTCAAGAGTGGCTGAACAAAAGAGATGCATTTGACCTCAGCAGCACTTACGTGTTTGCAAGGTGGGTGGTGAAGACATAGACAAACTGAGCAGTCGGCTTTCCCGGGCCTCCCAGACCGCCAGGGCCCTCTGGCCGAAGGCCAGCTGGAGGGCCATGGGGGGCCCCAGGGGCACTACTCTCATTGAGAGGTGGTGGTGGGGCTGGACCTGGGCCTAGCTGTGTGGCGGCCATGGCTGGGTCTGCTACATTACAATCTGCAATGGGAGAGGAGGAGAGAAAGAGGTAAGCAGGCTGATGACCTCTGCCCCAGCCCAGCTCCACTGAAGGAGACATTGGGACCTGGAGAAGTCAGGTACTGAAGGAGATTGGAGCTGGGGAGGATCACGGCTTATTAATCAAAACTAGGCTGGACCTATCACAAGCAGTGAAGACACCTCTTCCTAACCAGTTCACAGTGACAACCTGGTCACAAATGCCCTAAATGTTGACAGTGCCATTTCAGCTGCTTTCTCTTGGCCAATTTTTAATAAGTGGTCACCATGGTAGAGACAGAAGGGATGGTGGCTGAATATATACTGTACTCCAATCCATCAGTCCACAAACACTGGACTAGTAAATCACTGAGTGAGGAGACAGGAAGTCAGAAAGAAGAACATGAGGCAAATCAGACATGAAAATGAAGTTCCAGGCCCAGTTCCTCTCGGGGATTTGCTGTGTGACCTTGAAGAAGTCACTTGAACTCTAGATACTTTGGTTTTTCTCATCTATACAACAGTGATAATAATACCTACTCTATGCCTTCTGGGAATGTAGTGAAGATAAAACAAGTAATAGCTCTGTGGAATGTAAGGCATTATTAGACTTTCATAGCCATGACCCAGACTAAAAAAACTGGAGGAAGATCTGTGTTCGAAGAATACTAACATAGTCAGGATCACAGTTTCTACTTCAATATAGACCAGCAAAGAGAAAATTTCTGTTCCTTAACTCTTACTTTCATTCGGTCACTTCTCAAATAAGCTGATCACAAGGATAGTGGTGGTGGTGGGGAAACATGAGAGTATGGATGGCTTGGTGCCAAACCACCCCAATAGCAGAAAAACTATTCTAAGTCTATCACCTCCTAACAGTGGTTCCCAATAATATCACTTAAATCAACAAACACATCCTGAATGTATGACGTGTAAGGTGCTAAGTTAAATACTGGTGGAGGTACAGAGATAAATAAAAACATGGCACCTGCACTTAAGAAATTTGAAATCTAGTAGAAGAGACGACAGAAAGAGAGAAAGAGAGAAAGAGAGAGAGAGAGAGAGCGAGCGAATGATTATGATCCAAATGAGCACACAAGTACCTAGAAGTATCCAAAGAGTATGAGAAGATTTCCGTTGGCTGGGGTGAAAGGGGAATTATGGAGGCGTCACAGGAGTGGATTTGAAGGATGGGAGGGTTTTCATCTTTGTACATAACCTGGAATGTATGGGATTCTCCCCCTCCTCCTCTGCAGCCATTCCACATCCTGCACTACAGCCTACCTCAGCCTCCTCTCCTCAAACAAGCCTGCCCAGACTAACCAGGGGTGACCCTGCTTCAAAGGTGTTCAACTTGAGCCCTGGTAGCTAGAACAAGATTAAAATGTAATCGGAAAAATGTTTAACAAAAGAAATACAATAAAACATCAATTATGTTAATTTGTGGCTTTCTAAGATGTCTCTATTTGTGTCTGACACCCGCTGCTAGACAACATGCTCAAAGGTAGTCTGGTCTTCTAGTTCATTCATTTGGCAAATGTCTACTCTGTTGGATGGTGCCAGAGACTCCAAGATTAGAAAAAACCTGATCATGGACAGACATCACGTAGTTTACAGTCATACTAGTCATCTTTATATGTGAAAATCTTTTCTTCCTAACTACTTTGTAAGGTCCTTGACCTGAAGGAATTTGCGTTCTCCGTGCACTCAATACTGACTAAATGAATGATCAATCAAGCATCAGGCATTTAATAAATGCCTGTTATATATAACAGGCACTATATAGTAACAGGGAAAAATTTTTGTACTGGTCCTGCCACACAAACTTCAAGCATCCCTTGAGATTTTTGTTGACCCATTTCTGAGATGGTCAGAAGAAAGCAGTTGGTGCCCAGGAACAGTAAATAACCCACACCCTGGCTGAAGCCCTGCCTGGGGCTACCCAGCACAGCCTCTAACCAAATCAGAACGGGCCTATCACATCTCAAAGAAAAGCATGAGCCAGCATTGCCCTCCTTGATCACACCAGCAGGTGGCAGCATAGGCCAAGGATCCAGGGTCATCACTCAGGCTTTCCAGGGGTAAGGGTGACTCATCACCCCCAGTTCCCTTTAGACAGAGGGAAAGCGAGGACCAGGGGTGGGCCGGATGATGCCCAGTGTGTTGGAGCAGCAGCAGGGGAGGGACCTCTGGGACACCTTGGTTAGAGACAATCTTCACTAGGAGAAGTGGTGGGGAGAGACTTGCCCCTTGGGGTACCTAGGACACCAGAATGAGAGAATGTAGAAAGGGTCTTGGGGGAGGGCTGATTCTGGGCATCTCTGGGCCTGACACTAAAAGGTTATAGGTAAGACTGCCCTGTCACCTACTTTCCCCAGCTCCAACACTCTACATGGTTGGATGCAGGCTCCTGCTAGGGTCCCAGCCTCTATTTCTAATCAACACCTTGGCTAAAGATGAAGTCTCACCCCTTGTGGGAGGAGATTGGGGGCCTCTTTTCCCCAAAGCACCCTCCCCCACACACACATACAGGGCAAATGCCAGGGAACCTTTCTCTCATCTATCTAAAGGTCTGTATCCTTGCCCAAATGAGAACTCACTATGGGTGGCCCCAATGGGCTTGTCATCATCATCACTGTCAGGCCCCGAACACCATTCGTCCCCACTGTACGGCTGCTTCCTCTCCAGCACACAGCGACGTTTACTCCTCGGGGCCACCTCTATCCAGGGGAGGCAGAAGGGCAGCATCAGTGTGCAGAGGGGAGAGATGTTAGTGTCTGTTTCTAAAGTCCTAGGCATTCACCCAGTTCACTCCTGATCTGTGTTCCCTTCTCAAGTTTGCTGGCACTGCCCAGACTATTGTGGGAACCATGCCAGTCTCCCACTCCACCCCCATGCCACTAGCCCCCAACGTACTACCATTTGTTTCTGATTTTGCTCCAAAGCTAAAGCCGCCCAGAGCCCCTCCCCCCCACCCAATACCAAGCATAGAATAATCCTGACCACAACTGTTTCCAATTAGGACTGGGGGGGAAGAAGGGGGAGGGGGGAGCAGCTACTCATCTAGGCCCCTGTGCCTTCCCCAAATGACTCCCACCAGTTCAGGACACTAGGAATGCCTAGGTGTTAGCACCTACCTGAATTTTACACTTTATCCTACAGGTAGTCTCTCCCACCCCCCATGGCTCACCTAAATATACTTCCCCTATCTTTTCCATAGGGTGAGGAGAGAAAGAAGAGACAGTACTAGAGACCCCTTTACTTGAGATTCCATCATCCACAATGTGCCCCATTGGTGACTGGTACTGCCCAGATGCAGATACTATCCATAATACCATAAAACCCAGTTCCTAGCCCCTGCCTACTTCTATTCCTAGTCCCCAAACCAGAACAAAAAGAGGAGAAAATGCCCAAAACTCATAGTATGGGATGCTGGTGGCTGAGGGCGATAGGAAAGAACAGGGAGGATTTTCTAGATGAGGACTTTATAGGTACCTTTGGCCTCCGGGTCCAGGGATGGGGTCCCAGCTTCCCGCTGTTCCCCTGAGTCCACTGACACACTCCTCTCCCTCTTCACCTTCCCCTTGAGTGAGCCAAAGGGAGGAACAGATGCCTGGGGGTTCTTCAGACTGGAGTTGCTGGGGGAGATCTGATTGGCTTTGGCCCCATGATTCCCTGCCCCCACGCCCTTGGAGCCCAGGTTACAAGTGGGCCCTTGGCTCACATTCTGGTGCTGTGACTGAGCCCCGCCATTCCCCGTCTTGCCATGATTGGTCAGTTTATTTTCTGGGTGCATTGGCTTGGCTGGGGCTGGAGGGCCTCGGAGGGATGGTGGCAGGATCCCAGGGGCTCCTGTCCTGAGGTGGAGATACCTAAGAGAAGGTGAAAGAAAAAACGGACTGTTAATCTTGTGGGAAACTGACTTATCCTTGGAGTCCAAGTAGTCCTCAGGTCAACTCAACTGTATAGTTCTTTGTTTCCATCAAGACATCAAATGTCTTGAGATGGATCAAGCTAATTGATGGCCTTGATTTACTCCAGTGACCCATCAGACTGAGGGGGTATCTCCTTTGGGCAGGCATCAGCAAAGGGCCTCCAATTGTGAAGACCAGATCCCCAAGTAGGCATCGACCTCAAATCTCAAATCCACTGACCCCCTGGACTTGCTGGTTTCTGTGGCAACCCCTTCTTCATTCCCATAAACCCTCCATACATCAATGAGAAGAGCTATGTCCAGTAGGTGCTGGATCACCTCAATCAACACTTGAAAGAGAATTCAAACCCAGGCCCTCTTCCTGGACCTTTTCCCCTTCCCCTCATCAATCCCTAGTTCACTCCTGGTTTCCCCCAACCATCCCATCCCCTTCCCAGCTAAAAGGAGGAGAATGACAAAGGGGTATAAGAAGGTCTGGGATCACTGCTTATAGAGGTCTTCCTTAGGAAAATGGAGGAAATGACCTAGAGGGCAGGGGTGCACCATCCCAGTCCCCCAGTGGGAAATAGGCAGACCCACAGACAGGCGGGCGATCAGAAGGCAGGGGAGGGGCAGGGGTGGGATGGCCAACAAGGCTCCCAAAGCAAGAGCAGGGAGCCGTGAGCCAAGGATTCCTGCAGCCAGGGCTGTGGGCCCTTTAAGCCCCAGCCCTGCTCCCCCACCAGCCTTCCCCCCTCCCCATCCCTCTCCCCGGAGACCTATTAATAGCCGCTGGAAAGATCACATCACGGGGAGAGGATATTTATCCCCCCTCATTCCACACCAGTTCAGATTTATTTCAGCTCGGCTGTCCTCCTGCTGCTGCTGCTGCTGGCGGCTACAGCCGCCACTGCTCCTGCCGCCGCCTGGCCCTGTCTGCCTGCCTCTCCGGGGGAGGGGGAGGAGGCAGGTGCCCACCCGCCAGCAATATGCCCCTTAGCTAGACCGCACAAGCACGGTCTGGCACACGGAGGGGAGGGCAGTCTTTTCTCAGCCCTTGCTACAGAGCTGGAGGTCTTCAGAAAAGGGCAAAGCAGGATTGGGGACTAGGGGGGCCCCAATGGAGAAAGCCAGCACCAAGTGCCCACAAGACATTGTCCGATCAGAATCACCAGCTTCCCTGAATCCTTTGGGTTAATGCACCTAGCCGGCCGTGCCACTGGTAAGAAAAGAGGCTGCTTCTTTCCAAGGTCTCCCCAGCCCAGCCCCAGCACGTCCTGCAGGTACCTCAGGGCTCTCTCACTCTCTGAGACGTGGACATTCCTCAACCCTTTGGGAATCCCAGACTGTCTTCTCTTCCCCTTCCTCCATCTGGGACAAACGTCTGTCCATCACACACAGACACTATTCCTGTTAGCTGAGGGCCCCCTATAACGAGATAGAGGCCTGGAGGCCAGATGATCGATCTAGGGAGCTAACAAAAAGGAAACCTCCTATAAAGTTAAGGGGGGGGGGGGCTGGTGGCTCCAAACACCCAGAAGCCTCTAGGGTTATAGAAACTGGGTGAAGAGGACCCAAAAGGCAGGAAAGTTGCAGGAGGGAGAAGGGGGGTGGTCCTCATTAGGGCCATATTCATCATCATTTACAGTCAAAAGCCCCAGAAGCCCCTGAGCCTCCACAGGGTAGAAGCCCCTACCTTCAGGGAGTTTATGGTCTTAAAAAAATTATCTTGAGAAGTTAACACCTGAGGCAACAAAGGCAACAGGTTGAAAGGAAAGAGCGAATGGCTTGCAGTCAGTGGACCTGAGTTTGAATTTTGCTTTATGACCTTAGATAAATGACTTAGCCCCTCCAGGCCAGTTTCCTGTCCGTAAAATGAGGCTGGATTAGACCCTCTCTTTCAGCTCTAAATCTGTGATCCAATGATCCGTCATATTTCCTGCTATCAAGGGCTTGCTCTGCCGAACCTCACTATATGCCCTTCAGTGACGGGGCTGAGGGCAAACAATCCCACCCCACCCCAAGCCCAAGGCCTGGTCCCGGTCCTAGCCCATCCCCAGCAGGCCTGTGCCGGCAGAGAGTCTTGGCCTGGCGGGGCCCCGGGGCTGCAGCTGGGCTCCTCTGGAGACCAGTAATGTTGGCTCAGATTCCTCCCCAGCCGCAAGAATGCAGGAGCCTCCCCTCTCCTCCCTTCCCCCCGCCCGCCCCGTTAACCCCCCCTCATCCAGTAGAGCTAGAACCAAGAGCTGAGCTCCTGCTGTATAGCGAGACTGGCATGACTGCAGTATAATTTCTCAGGCCGCAGGCACGTGTGCATACACACATAGACACAGAAACACATACGGACACTGAGAGACAGACAGAGAGATACTCTAGAGACAGACTCACACATGGCATCAGGAGACTACCAGATCCAGACAAACACAGACACACATGGGAACAGAAACAAAGCCAGTCCAGGGACAGAGAGAGAGAGAGCTCCACCTGCACAAATGACCAGGGAAACTAATCTACCAGAATAGAAATCCACTGGCGGACAGAAGAGTCATGAATCCATATACTGAAAAATATAGGGGGAACTTCAACCCAAGCACACAAAAATACACAGTCACAAACACGTGGTGACAGACAGACACCCAAGTCCAGGGGCTTCCTCTCTCTCCTTTTATGTCACTTCTCAGATCCCTGGTTCTCTCCCCTGATACTCTCAGGCCCCAGGAAAAAAGAGACCACTTAGGCATACATCTCTCAGTGGTCTTCAAGCAGATTAGTGGGAGGAGACAAAGGAAGACCCTCCCTTCCCCCAACAGGATAAGTCCAGACCACAGGTCACCACTACTTTCTCCCAATTGGAAAAAGCGCACAAATGTGGTGTGCAGCCCCTCCCCCCTCCAAGACAGACACCCTCAAAACATGCTCCACTACTGTCTAGGGGAGTCTCTTTCCAGGGTTCAGAATCAGGAGCCTTGAGGCTCCGAAGAGTTGTCGTAGCTTAAAAAAAACTAACAGTATTTATTTATTAAGTACCTACTACATGCCAGGTGCTGTGCTAGGGTCAAAGGTGTGACCTGCACAGTTCATCTGAAACTGTCCATCATCCAAATTACAGATACCAAACCTAAGGTATCACTTCCAGTTCTCACATTCTATGAGAACCTTAGAGAATACCAGTCCCCTTATTTTACAGAAGAGGAAACTGTAGTCCAGATTAGGAGAATGACTCGCTACTACCATACCTCAGGTTAGATGCAAAACCTTCCCAGGAAAACAGGTCTCTGGACTCCTAGCCCAGCACCACACTGCCTTCCTGGAGGATGTCTTCGAGAAAGAGCACTCTGCGTCTACTTTATCCTGTTCCCCTTATAGTGTGTCTCAAAAGACCCCTCCCAAATTCCCTTCACTACCGTTCCCCCCATTTTAGGGCTCAAAAATAGGGAAAGAGGTGGAGGAAGACGGAAGATGGATAGCTGGAATTCGTACTATCTGCACTAGGCACATCCATTTCCCCACTCTAGTACCTGGCTAACTACCACACCCTCTGCATAAGAATGCCATTCAGGGCCCCAGTGACTAGGACCTCCAAGACTAGGGATAAGAAAACAGCTACAGGGCTAACTGATGAAAAATTGCTCCCCTCACCCTGTACCCAGCCAACCATAAAACAAAAAATACAGAGAGGAGCTGAGTGTGCCCTCCAAACCCTTCCTGAGCTGTCTTCTAGACAAAGCCCAAAGGTGTAGTGCCAACCCCCTCTTCCCAAGCTCTACCCTCCCCCTCCTCCTCCTCACCTCCACCCGGTCATCAGGCAAGTTGATTCAAGAGCAGATGAGTCAGACCTTTTCTGTCTCCCCTCCCCTTCCCTTCTTTGCCCTCTCCAGGAGCCCATCCCCTCCCCTTCGGGCTCCCAGGGTCCACCCACCCCAACCCTAACACATAGTGTGAGCACTGAGGCGATGAGGAGCTCTAGCCCAGCCACCATGGGTCAAGTTCTGAGCCCAGTTGTCTAAGTGGGAAGACTTCAACTCCAGTGCCTGAGAGGTCAGAAGCCTCCTCCATAGGTGAGGGGGAGAGGAGAAGGGCTCAGATGTCCTAGGAAGAGAAGCATTGCCTCAGCAGGGGGGAAAGGAGCCAATGTGTACATAAAGTGGGTGCAGGTGTGAGTCACCTGCGCAGAGGAACAGACTCATATCCACTAGAAGAATAAGCCAGAGGAGTGGAGAGAAAGACAACAAGAAAGACAGTGAGCTTATCTACATTTCCCTAGACTCATGAGAATTGGAGGGGGGAGATCTCCTCCCAACGTGCTATAGCTGGCTCAGTGTCTGGATCCTCATCACAGCCTGTTAGTCAAAGTGTGATGCCAAGGAAACATCAATGAATTTGAAGTCCAAAGACCTGAGTTCAATATCTACCCAAGTCACCTAACTTCTTTCTCTGGTCCATAGCTTTCTCATTTAAAAGGTAAGGAAAATTAAATTAGAATTTAGTTATTAGATAAATAAAAAGCTCCAGGCATTCTTTCTGTCTATCCCTCATGCCTGGAATGCCCTCCCTTCTTCACCCCAATTACTGACCTTCCAGGCTTCCTTAAGGTCCCAACTAAAATTCTACCTTCTACACTAAGCCTTCCCCAAACCCTCTTAATTCTAGCGCCTTCCCTCAGTTCAGGATTTTCTATTTATCGTTTATATAGCTTGGTGTGTGTGTGTCTCCCTTTGAAGGTAGGAACTGTCTTTTGTCTCTTTTTGTATCCCAGAGTTTAGCACAGTGCCTGCCTAGCACATAGTAGGCACTTAATAAATGTATCTTGAATTGAATTAGTGGCTAAAGTCTCTTGTAGCTCTGCTTTGGTGACCTCACAAAAATGATCCTGCCCGTTTGCCCTATTAGATGACAAGAGGTCTACTGGACATAGCTGCTGTGCCCTTCCCCAATCCTTCACTGACCACGCAACTATTTTCTAAGGACAGATATGAGTTGCAGGGATCTAGTCAAGTTCCAGGCAGCTCAATGTAGTGAGCAGTGCTGGACTTGGGGTCAGGGAGAACTGAATAGGAATACCACACTAGCTGTGTGACCTTGGGCAAGGCACTGAGCTCCTCTGAGCTCAGTTTCAACATCTGTAAAATGGAGATAATGAAAGCACCTTTCTCACAGGGTAGTGAGGATCAAAGAGATGATACACATAAAGTAATCTACCAAACTTAAAGTATTATATGATTGCTAGCTATTATTATTAATATCATTTATCATATTCAGCCTCCTTCCCAGGCCCTGTTCAAGAATGAACCAAATAAATTTGAGCAGAGATTTTTAACCTTTTTGGGGTCATGGCATGAAAAGGCCCTCTGGTAGTCTGGTGAAGTCTATGGACCCCTTCTCAGAATGATTTTTAATTCACAAAATAAAATACATACAATTACAAATGAAGCAAAAGTTAGTGAAAATTAAGATGTAATTCCTCTTCCACCTAAGTTTACAGAATTCCTGAAATTTAGTCACAGGTCTGTGGTCCTCAGTTTAAAAGCTCTTTAATTAGAGGGAGGAAATCAGGACCCAAGACATAGCATAGTTATGTCCCCTGGGACAGAATGCTAGTCAGGGAGGAGAGGTCACCTTGATGGGGAAGGGGGGCAGCCACCAACAACGGACTCCAGTGAGGCGTTGCTGCCCTAGCAAACAGTGGATGCCCAGCACAGCAGACCCCCAAGACAGCCAGGACTCCTGGGTCTTTGCTCTGTCCCGTGAAAGCCCCAAAGCAGGAGGTCACTTCCTCTTCCTGAGCAGGTGATGACTCAGACAGGGGGTGGGGAGGTCAAAGGACAATTAGCACAGCAGGAAACTCCGTGGGGGGCCTGGCTTGCTGTTCTGGGACCCAGGAACCTCTGCCTGGGGACTTCCAGGCTCTGGGGGCCTTCCCCTTCTCCCACTTCCCGGCATCACTCCCTTCTTACACCTAAAGAGAGCCATGCAAATGAGGGCTATTTCCATGGGAAGGCCCAGGGTTCTTGACCATGAGGGGCAGAACAATGCTGTTTTGGGGGTCCCAGCTGGGACATGGAAATTCCTCCCTGGTCAGGGTACTTTTAGACAGGAGGTTGGGGAAGAAGCAGTGGGGGAAGTTCCCCAGCTCCCACCACCAATACTCATCAACCATTCAGAAGGCCTGGAGTGAACTTGGGATTGCCTTGAAGTCTCCTCCCCACCCCCACCGGCTAGGCTGCAGTAGTGCCTTCCAGACAGACTTAAACTTTGGGGGCCCAGGGATACCCCCTGGGCCATCAGGGAATTCCCCAGTATGAGAACAATGCAGTCTACGGCTTCTCCCTTTTCTCAAGGACCCTCAAATGCCGCTGTCCAAATCCCTGCTAGCTCTCTCCCAGGGGGCTTGGTAAGGGAAAGGGTGGGGGTGGGGAAGGGGACTGGGACGGGACAAGGAAACAAGACAAGGCAGGAAACCCAGGGGGAGCCGGGTACAGCGGGCACTTGGGGCCAGGCACAAACAACCAACACAGGAAACCACAGCCCACCCCCGCCCACCCCACCCGCCCAAAGACTCTGGGACGGGGAGCTGGAGGAGACTGGTAACCCAACCTGAGACAGGGGGCCTAGGGTTGGGGGGAGGGGCTGGCTGGGCTAAGGGAGACCACGGGAGCCCAGAAGCTCCTTCCTGTTTCTCCCTAATGATGTCTAAGCAAGTTGACTATGTACCTAGGCTCTATCCTTCCCACCACCTTTGGGTGAATGGGGGGGGGGGGGGGACAGAATGGGGGGGTAGGGGAAGGAAAGAGGAGGATTTCCTCCAGCCTAAGGGTGGGGAAAGGGGCTAGCAGAAATGGCACTGTCCCTTTAAATCCACCGAAATCCTGAGCTAGGCCCAGCCCAGCTCTGGTTACACAGGAAGGAAGGGAGCTCAAGATCCAGTAGGGCAGGCAGTGGTAGCTGGAATGAATGCCCCAACCACCCAAATATATCTGGCCCCCACCCGAATGCCCCACTGGCACTTCCTGCCCTTGGCACCTTTGCCAAGATAGTGGTGGGGTAGGGAGGTGAGAACTGCCCCCAGCCCTTGCTAGGAGTTCCCTATGTTACAGCAGAAGGAAATGTCCTGGGGAATGGGGAAAGAGAGGCATGGAAGAAGACATAACCTGGCTACCTCAGCCCTGTATTAGGAGGATAAATGAGGAAGGCCAAGCGACTTCCTCTGGTATGAATGCAGAGATGATGGAGGGATAGGTAGCACCATCAACTCAGATGCCTAGAAAAGTAAGTCGAGGGAAGAGTTCCCGCTTGGCTCTCCTGCCCAGCTCCTAGCCCCTAAAGGGTTAAGCTTGCCCTGGTTTTGGGATGGGGGGATGGCCAAGGAGCCTCCTTCAAGCTGCTTGCCTCCTTGGAACAATGGAGCCATTGTGGGAGGAGAGGAGTTCGGGTAGACCGCTGGCACGGGCTGCCCGCCACGGGCCGAAATCTCACCCAACACCCGTTCTTTCTCCAGGTACTGCCCAAGATGGGTAAACCCCCCAGCAAGGCAATATGCTCTGCCAGCACTAATGGTCTACCTCTTCTACCACATCCCAGACACAGGGCACCTAGGGTTCCCCTAGGGGCCTGCATGTCCTCACATACTTTGGCATCCAGTCTGCCATGACCCCTTGTAGAAGGTGAGGGGCATATGGGCTGGTACTGGGAGAGCTGAGCAGGGTGGAGACCTGGGTCTCTCTCTTCTCTAAGGAAGATAGAAAATCTAGCAATGTCACATCCTGGAAAACTGAAATTAGGGATTCAAAGTCCATTGACCCTAACACCCACCTCTCCTCCAACTCTGCCCACTTCAGCAACCTCACATTCCCTGCCCTTCCTAAATTCCCAGGAGTGGAATCATCTCATAGGAAGGACTGTGAACCAGAAGACCATCTCTCACAGCTTAGCAGATAAGGGTTTTCTTCATTTCTTCCTACCACATCTTTACTGGTCAGCTCCCCAAAGCTCAGTGCTAACCCTTTCTGTATCTCTCCCTCTTCTGCATAGACCCTGCTGTTATTAGTGGTTCTTGGCCTCCAAGGATTCCCCCATATTCTCCAGACCTAATCATGGACATCCCTCTTTCTTCCCCTTAGAAGACTTGAGAAAGAGATTGGAATTTCCAAAAGGATCTAACCAGCCTCAAAATATAACATCAAATGACTCACAAAGCACAAAATTGTTAAGCTCTAGAAGGTACGTATCCTATCAGGATGGAAACAGTGAAAAGAATACAAGGATTTGATGTCAGAGAACCTCACTTCAAATTTCATCTCATCACTTGCTACCTATGTTATCCTGGACAAAATACTTAAATATTCTGGGCTTAAGGTTCCTCATCTAGATAATGTGGGGGTTGGAATAGATAGGTATTAAGGCTCCTCCATCTCTAGAGCCATGATCCTTTGCCTTGAACCCAGTCATCAGCAGCAGGTACTTTTGTGGACCAGCCCCTGTCTCCCATCTACCCAGTGTCGGGGCTGACAGCAGCATCTGAAGTCAGTTTTCTTCACATCTGACTTCCAGCGATAGGATTCAGGATGCCTGGTGCACAAACAATGTGGGGGTCTGACACACTGGCCGGGAGCCCCCATCAGGGCCTAACACTTTTCCTGTCATTATACTCAGGCTGCCATCAAAGTAATAAAAAGTACAGAACCTAGCCAGTCAGTTCTACTCCTGAGGCAGTAAGGAGGTAGCTGTGAAGTGCATATAGGGTCATGGCTTACACGCTGCTGCTGCTGCAGATGACGATGACAGCTACCCAGCTATATACCAGGCATTGGCCAAGCACTTCATAATTATTATCCCATTTGATCCTCACAACTGCTTTGGGAGGTAGGAGGTTATTATCCTCATTTTAGAGATGAGGAAACCGAGGCAAACAGATTAGGTGATTTGGCCCAAGGTCACGCAGTTAGTAAGTATCTAAAGCTGGATTTGAACTGAAGTCTTTATGATTCCAGGCCTGGCACTCTATTCACTGTGCTACCTAGCTGCCTCTACATATATGAATAAGAATGGGAAGACCACACACACACACACACACACACACACACACACACACACACACACGCTTGCATGCAAGTCTTTTATAATACCAGTCACTCACATTCATGTAGCATTTTAAGGTTAAAATAAGTTAGTCTCACAACCACCCTGTGAGATGCTGCTGGTAAGCAGGCTCTGAGAGGCTCAGTAATTTTCCCAGGTTTACACAGCTACCTGGCAGGATTGAAACTCAGGTCTCCTGAGTCCAGGAACAGTTTGCTGATTCCACTGAATCTCTATTGGGTGCAGAGGGTAAAGGGGAGGTCCAACGCATCCTTTCTCAGAGGTTCGCACCCTCCACTTTATGTTATGACTGCCTGTACTTCTCTAGTTATCATGGCCAATGACTACTACCCTGCTCCTCATTGGTCTTCGCAGCTCTTTTCATGCTTCCTCTGCCCCTCTGAGTATAATGGCCATTCAGATGATAGAAGTTCCTGGGTGGGCACCTCTCTCTATCTTCCCCAGGTCTCACTAAGTCTTGAAGAAAAGATGTGGCCTGAGGGAGTTTTGGTGGAAAGGTGGAAGGAGAGAACTGGGACAGGGCATCTAGACCTGACCTCCCCTATCCAGGGAACCCTGTATATTTCTGGGTGGCTCCAACCAGCCCCCCTAAGGGTTAATGAGGTCCTATAAATAAACTGCTCCAGGGTTGATGATATGAACCCTCTAGCCATCTGTTCCCATTTTCTTCTGCTAACATTGGAACATCTGAAACCAGCCCCAGTGCCCCAGCCGGCTACCAAAAATAGCCTTAGCCTGCCCGGTGAGAGAGCCTTGGGAGACAGGCACAGATGGGCATGACCAGCCCAGCAGGGAGCAGTGGTCAGCAGGAGGCAAGCCAAGACCCTGGAGCCAAGCCAGATCTCTGTCCACTCTCACTCTCACCCCATAGTGCCTTAGGGTTAGGGGAAGCACGTGATCAGGTAAATAGCTTGCTCTAGCCTAGAAGGCTAGCTGGTGGAGTCAGGGGTCTCATGGCATCTAGCCAGAGAGGGCAAGGGCAGGGCCTAGCCTTGGACAGCAGGCCCAGGTATCCTGGCATCCCAGGAGTTTCCGCCATATCCTAATCAGCTTAATCCTGAAATAGGGACACCAAGTCCTAGGGATGGGGGGGGTGGTTCAGAGCTCCAAGGCCAGATCACCTGTCTCAGCCTAGTTCACCTCATGTAGACTGACCCACCCTCCTGGGCCCTTGCTCCAAAGAACACAACCCAAGAGGAATCCAGAAACCCACAGAGAACAGAATCCTAGGATTTGGAACTAGAAGTCATAGACACAATGTAGTTCAACACTTCCATGTGATGGATAAAGAAGACTAAGTCTGAGAAAAGTTGGAGGAATGACTTGCCCAAGGCTACATAAGAGCTAAACAGCAGGTCTTGAACCCAAGCCTTCTGACTCCAAGTCACGCTCCTTGCACAGGCTACAATTTACATGTAGCTGAGGGAGCATTATTTTATTTGATCTTTACAATATTTTTATAAGTTTACAGAACAGAAAACAGACTCAGAGATTAATCAATCAATAAACATTTATTAAGAACCTATTATATGCCTGCCACTGTGCTAAACACTGGATTAAGATTAAGCAATCTGCTCAAGACCACACAGCTAGTGTTAAATCTGGGATCTGAACTGAGGTTTAGGCAGACAAATTTCAGTGCTCTTTCCACTACAATCTGTTTTGTAAACTCCCAGCCCCAGTCCCACCCCTCTGTTGCCAAAGGCCCCTCTCTTCTACCTCTCCTTCTACCTTCAATATCATTTGGAATTCTGGGAACTATGCCTGCGTTCAGTCAGTTTTCTTCCTACCCCAGAATTCCAACTAGTATTTACTCACCTGAACCCATGTTTTTCCCCACTGCCCTAAACTTCACCCCTGGGCATGAAGTGGATATCCTCTAGAATTTCCTTGCCAATGACTGGCACCCAGTCATAATCATTTTGGGCCTCCCCAAGGAAATTAGGAGAACTGGAAGGTGTCCCCAAATCCTTCACTCAGTGTTGCTACAGAGCAGTGTCTAGGCTGAGTTTTATACAATAGGTTGGGGGAGTTGTCAATCAATGCCCTCAGATGTGTTCAGTCCCAGTTCCTGGAAAGGGACAGTGCTCTGACAGTTCCTCACTGGTACCATCTCTCCCTCCACCCCACCTCCCACCTCCTACCCTTCCAGGAACAGAGAATCATCGGGGTTAGAAGGGACTTTACAGATCATCTATCCAACCTACTCACTTTAGAAATGACAAAACTTCACTCAGAAAAGTGAGTTGACTTGCCCAAGGACACACAGCTGGTTGGTGGCAGCCAGGTTTAACAATAACTCCCATTTCTATAGCCCGTTTCCCCACAACAACCCTCTAAAGTAGCATCTACTTTACAAATGAGGAAACTGAGGATCAGAGAGGTAAGATGACTTATCCATGGTTAAGCAACTACTACATACCATTGCTATATTCAGCTTGCGACTTCCTAATTTCAAGCCCATCATTCTTTTCACTTCCCCAGGTTACCAGTCTCAGGTTTAAGGTCACATGTAACTATATAGACCATGCTTCCCAGGGCAGTCTCGGGGGAAGTGGAAGAGTAGGATGTATCAGCAGGTAGGAAATGGGGGCATGTACTTCAGATATTTCTGGGACAGCTCTGAATCTAAGTAATGTAAAGAGATCTTTTAATGAGTCTTTGCAAAAAGAATGTCTTTTGTCAAACCATACATCTACAATTTTTGGTTCAAACCTAGGGAAAGTCAGTAGAGTCCTAACTCAAAAAGGAGGACCTGAGTTCAAATTCCAGTTCTTACTTTAATCAACTTAACCTCACTACAATTCAGTTTCCTTAATGGTCAAAAGTGTTGGGGGGGGGGGGGGTACTGAACCACATGGCCTCTGAGGTCCCTTCTGCTCCTAATATAAGGAACTAGGAACTTCAGAAAAGTATTTCAAAAACATTATCTAAAGTCACCCTGAAGAGGGCTGAGATGTCATGGGACAAGATTTCAGGCCTTTTGGGGTTTTGGCCACTCCCAGAATTTGACAATAAAGATGTCACCCACAGTGGTGGGAAAACTGAGGCATGAAGGAACAAAGTGTGTGTGTGTGTGTGTGTGTGTGTGTGTGTGCGTGTGTGTGTGTGTGTGTGTGTGTGTATGTAAGGTATGAGTTTCTTAGAAATCTATATTCACGGCTTCCCTTCCCCCACACCCACCCACCTATTAGCTCTTTCCCAGCTGGAATGACTGGGAGGACCACAGAGCCAGCATGTCAAATCAGCATAAATGTCCAGAAGCCATAATAATGAGGAGGAAGAGAAGAAACCTAAAGAAAGAAGAAAGGTCGGTCTCATGGGAGCAAATGAGATCAGGAAAAAAATCAAAACAAGCCAGGCTGTCCCCATTCCTTCCTTCATGCCCATCCCTGCCCAAAATGCAGGGGCCTGGGAGGACAGTGCTCTGAGGACCCCTTCTCCTCCTCCTCAGGCTCTGGTATGGGGGGAGAGCAGGGAGAAAAGAGCAAGACCAGATAGGCTTTCACTAGGGAAGGAGCCCAAGGTGTTCCTGCCCCTTCCTCCTGCCCCACCTCCTGGGTGTGGGTGTGGGTCAAAGGTCAGGCTAGGGCGGGCTAAGAGTGGTATTCCAGCCCCTACCCTGCCCCTTCCCAGGCTGCTGGTCTTCTGGATTGCCCAATACCAACGGTCCGTCCATCCTTCCAGCCCACTTGTCCCAACCCACCCCTGCCTTGCCAGGTCCTGACTTCCTCAGCCTGCTGCCCCCTCTCTTCTGACTGGTCAGGGAGGGGGAGTCAGTACCTCACTCTTGGGGACAGCTGGGGGAGGCATTTCCCTTTCTGCTCCTTCCCCCTCTTCCCCTCCAAAGCTCCTCCAGCTTTTCCTAGTCAGACCAGGAGCCCACAAGAGTGTTTGTTATGAATTCAGGGAGCTGTTGCTAAGTACGAAAGAAGGGGAGAGGGAGGGAGAGGGAAAGTAAAGGGGGGTGGGGCAGGGGCAGAAACCACGTTATCATGGCTGGTTGCCATCCAGCCAGCTTGGGCTGGGGCCAGGAGAGTGAGGAGTGGAGAAGGGGTTGGGGTGAGCAGGGAGGGACACCTTTGCTCCAACATGAGATGGGATAGTATAAGATAGTAGCTCTTCCCCCACCTCACACCTTGGGTGTAGAAAAGGGAACAGGTATGGGCAGGAAGCGCTTGATGCCCCCTGCCCTCTGACCCCTTTCCAGCTGTCTCCTGGACCCCAGTGTGGGCTGCCCTGAAGCTGAGGGAGAGTGAGGAAAGGAGGTAGAGATGTGGACACCCAAGAAGGACAGACAGAGAGATAGAGACACTACCAACCACAGAGACACATTTACACACTCTCCAACTCTGGAGTCTAAGTCAGCGGCTGGGGCTAAAGGGTGTGGATTATGGGGTGGTGCAGAGCATCCAGCCACACCCTGATGTGCCCCCTGTGGTCTCCCCCTAGGAGAGAAGGGAAACCTAAACACTTTCCTTGGGATCTGGGATTTCCTGATACTGCCTCTTCCCCTCTTATCCCCTCAACCTTCAAAGCCAGACACTGGAGGACTCTTGGGCTCCCTGCTCTCTTCTAAACACTCCATTTTCATCCTGCTCTCTCCTTCTACATCCCCCCCCCCTCCCCGACTTCCCCACCCCACCCCCACACACCCTACAGCTCCAGGAAGTCTCTGAGCTGCACAGAACCCCCTTCCCACCCCCCACCCCCACCAGGGCCTCTGTGGATTGGCTGGGGGCCAGGCCTGAGTCGGCCTCCTTGCCACACCACTCTCCCCCCAGTTCCCCCACCCCCATCCTGGAAGCAGGGAAGGAGGCAATGAAAATAAGCCTCAGTGCCTTTCTCTACTGAGAGACTGAGATGGGAGAGGCCTCTTATGGTCTGACCCAATCCAAGAAGATCGGTTAGGGGTGGGGGGTGAGGGGAGGAGAAGGAGAAGGCTAGATTGGTAGATAGCAAGACACTCGTCTCCAGGGGAAGAACCCAGGAGTTCTAGCCAGGGAACCCTCCAGGGGAGGCTATCGCACGCCCTGCTCAAGCACAGAAAACAGAGGGGAGGGGGTAGGGTATGGACCCTTGGGGAGGGGTAAGGAAGGCACCCAAGAATCCCACATCCCAAAGTTTCCCTTAAGAACTTCAGGCAGAGAATGGGCAGATGCCTGGCCAGAGAGATGCTCCTCAAAGCCCCCTGGGGTGCACATTGGCAGGGATGGAATGTTGCCCTAACAGGGCTTCAGTGGCCATGGGGAGGGAAAACATGGCGTAGGATCAGGATTGAGATGGGAGGGAGCTGGGTGAAGCCCAGAGCAGGCGGCTGGGCAGGCAGTCCTCCCTCCTCCCCTCTGGCGGCTGGGCTCAGTTTGTACTGGGGGTCAAAGGGGAGTTCTTTTCCGAAGCATTCTGGGAGAGACGCCAACTAGAGCAAGCTGCTAACCACCCCTCCCGGCACCAATCCTGGGGGTGGGGGGGTGGGGGGGTGGGAAGAGAACCAGGGTCCCAGCCAACCAGACTTAACCCTTTCAAGGACACACTGTTCCCAGTGGACTCTAGAAAAGGGGTGGAGATGGGAACGGCAAAGACGAGTAGGGATGAAGACCCTTGGCAAACCTATTTTTCCATGCCAGGTAGGAAGACAAGGGACAGAAGCCTTGGAAAAAAGGGATTCTATATATCTTAACTTGGCAGCACTTGTCAGAATGTTGATGCCAATACCACGGTGGTGATTTTTCTGGGATCAGATTCTGAAGGTTTATGAGGGTGACACATATGAGTGTCTCAGAACTGGAGGCTGAAAAACAGAGACCATCCTTGGAAGTTACCCTGTTTCCCCCTTCCTCCCCCATTCTTCTCCTAAGTCACAGGAGATGGAAAGCTGAGTTCAGAGGGTCCTCAACACTAAAACATTTTTAGTGCGGCCTCACCCTCCCAACTGTTCCCCCATCCCTGCTTTTAGGATGAATGAGGCCACCAGATTTGTCCAGAGATCAGAGAGGAAAACCAGCTACAGAAAGGAGCAAGATTTCTAGTATCTAATCCCCAATCCTCTCCCCCCCTCACCACATGGTCCTTATCAGAGAAGCTCCCACCCACCTTCTGTCCTTCCCATTTTCCCCAGCATACTCCAGTGTTACTTTCTAACTGTAACAAGAAGGAAGGAGATTAAACTGGAAGATGGACTTCCCCCTTCCCAGGGCTAAAAGCCACTAGAATTCCAGGAAATCTTTCTTTGGGAGACTGCCCCCCTCCCTCCCAAAACACACTCAATAACTTGATAGCAAGCCCTAAGGCAGTTCTTAATGAGGGGGTGGAGGAGGAGTCTGTGAACTTGAATGAGGAAAAAACTATATCCAACTGAAATTTAGCATTTTCTTCAATTATTTGGAAACACTATTCTGAAGCATCTATATAGGACACCAGACGACCAGATGGGTCCATGACACAAAAAAAGGCACATCCCCCTCAATATTTCAGGATACCCTCTTGCTATCCAGTCTGAGAATCAGAGTGCCTAACACTTTATTCTACTTTGTGACCTTGGCCTCATCACTTTTCCTCTTTGGACCCTGATTTTGCCATGGGTTTATGGATCTGAGGCTGTTACAGTCCCCCATTCTAAAGCTGCCCAGAATTTAGTAAAGGTATCCAATTCCGGAACCAGCAGGCAACCTAGTAGTTTTATAATTGCCCCCTGCCTTTTTCCTCATCCCTCTTCCTCAGGGGATATGACCACTGCCCTGGAGCTGTTGGAAGGGTGCTCAGTAGGCTGACATCTATAAATCACAGGGTGGTCGAGGGAGGGCCCCAAGAGAGGGTGATAAAGAGCAGAGCTGTGGGGCTTGAGAAGCCACAAGAGGGAAGGCACTCCCCAAGGAACAGGCTCTATTATGACCAAAAATCCCAGGCTTGGGAACAGTTCATCCCCAAATTTCACCACGCCCCACTAGGGACCACAGCATGAGCAGGCACCTCAGCTCTACTCTGGGAACCTTTCCTTCCAAAGAACAAAAGGACTCCATGTCCCAGAGAGTTTCAAGGAGACATGTGACAAAATAGCCACCAACCTCTCCCCCACCCCCACACATAAAATCCCCAGATTCACTCTCCCCTCTTACTACCCCAGTGCGTATACACCAGAGTGCATATGCTAAGTACACACACACACCTATGTAGACATACAAAATAGTTCCCCCCCACCTCAAAAGAGACATGAACTCACAGTAACCCCAACATACACAGACAGGCATCCCCCCACAGACACGTACAACCAAGAACTACACTGCCCCCTTCCCCCTCCCCACTATGTACTCACAAATAATACACAAAGACAGCCTCAGTTACACAAACATAGCAAAGAAACACTCATATTGATACATACATTCACACTCAAAAGTTGTATACAAGCAGCCACATGCTTTCTCTCTCTCTCCCTCTCCCTCTCTCTGCTTCTCTCTCTCTCACACACACACACACACACACACACACACACACACACACACAACCTTGCAATCCACAGTGGTGAAGTCAGATTGGAGGACAATACTCCTGCAGCCCCACTGGGGGGTGGGGTGGGAGATGGGGGGGTGGGGAGAAGTACTCACAGATTTCAAAACAATCCTGGTTTCGAAATCTTGGATTCAGGGCTATTCCCAGCTAGGGAAGGGGGCTGGGAAGGGAAGGATAGAAGGCAGGGGGCATAGTGAAGAGCTGAGAGAGGCTAGTCTAAGCCCATCCCCATCATCAGGCAGCTTGGAAGGAGAATGGATTGAGGGGGTGCCAGCCCCCTGGAGAGCCAAGGTTAAAGGCTGAGCCTGGGGTAGGTGGGGCAGTAGGCAAGGTGCCAGGCAGGGAGGGGCCAGGCAGGGAGAGGAAAAATCAAAAGGAGCAAATAGGCCTGGAGACAGGAAAAGTGAGAGTGGGGGGAGGTTGGGCCCCTAGGAGCCACAACTTAGAGGAAGAAGGGGAGGAAAGGAAGGGAATAAAACGTTCGGCCCCTCTGCTCTCATCCTGCTCTTTGCTGCCAAGCATTTCATGTTGCCCTCCTATTTTGTGGGCATCTAAGTATGTCCCCCCTCCGCCCCATGCTGTCATCTTTCTGTCACCACTCCTTTTGTAGCCTTCCCTGAATGACCCCAGATTGCACAGGACTCTTAGACCCAGCAAAGGGAGAATCCTGGTCTCCTGCCTCCCAGGCAGAGGACGCTTCAGCACCATGTGAAAGAAGTAGATATGTGAAGAACCCAGGACCCAGGCCTGCCCTCCCCTTGGGGAGGACTATCTTGGGCAGTTGTGCTCAGTCCTTGGAAAGGTTCCCCTCCCACAGTCTGAGCCTCCTCTTTCTCCCCACCCCCTCCCCAGCTCCAGTCTGTCCCAACTTCCCCCCACCCTCCCTCCAACCTCTGAGGAAAGGCAGCCTGAGGAAGGGAGGGGAGGTCAGTCAGGCCAGGCTGGGGGCGGGGCTACGGGCACTCGGCAAAGGAAATTCCAGGCTGTTACTCCAGGCAGGGCCTGGCACCCAATAGCTCCAGGGCAGCCAGTCAGACAGCTCAGCCCTTCAGGAACCCTCATCTCCATCACCTTACCCCTTCCTCCCCAAGCCCTCAGCTCCTTTCCTTGGGCTCCAGGCTTCTATAATGGTCCAGCTCCAAGGGACAGTAGGGAGGGTGCCAAGCAAGAGAGATGGGCTCAACAAAGTGAACTCTAATTGGATCAAAGACAGACCCACTTGTTTTATTCCTCATCCTCACCCCCACCCTGGAGCTCTTAAGTATCTTTTCTCATAACCAAGAAGCAGCCCTCTCTGACCCAGAGATGAACAGTCATCGGTCAGAGATGGGGATTAGGGGGATGGGGAGCTGGGGGAAGACAGGTGCCAGGGCCAGAGGAGGCAAGTGTTCAACAGGTTGGGCCAGTCTCAGAAACAACCCAGCCCCGCCCCGAGGAGAGCAGAGCCTGGCGGAGGCTCCCCTGCCTGGGGCGCCTGGCCTGCACCAGCCCAGCTCCCACGGCTTCCCGCTTTCCCACGGTGCCATCCCCCACTTCTGCCCCCACCCCCATGGGGTCAACAGCCAGGCCAAGGTACTGGGCTTGTGGCATAGAGGGGGGAGGGGAGTGACTTCTGAGTCACCTTTGGTGCCCTGCCTCCTACTACCTAGAGTATACACATCACAGCTGGTACCAGCAAAAGTACTTGGGTTGGCAAAAGTAGATATGCTCCCCCCAACACACACACACACACACACACACACACACACACACACACACACACACACACATACAAACACACACATTTTCTCTCTCTCTCTCTCTCTCTCTCTCTCTCCCTCTGTCTCTCTCTCTCTCTCTCTCTCCCTTGCCAGACAACAAACCATCCCCCATCCTATGCTACTTTGGTGGCCCCAGGTGGTCCCAGGATGAGCAGGGACAGGAGGCTGGGACTATAGAGAAGGTTCTTTCCCACCTAAGAGCAAGAAGGAAGTGCTCAGCATGTCCCAGCCTCCAGTGATCCTTCTAGATACCCTGGCACCTTTTTCATCCCTCTGTCAGTTCCTGATGCCTCTCCACCAACCTATTCGGACCTTCCCCACCACACCTCAATGGAACCAAGCCCTCTGATATCTGAGACTTCTTAGCTTCCTTTCTGCTCGGCCCAATGCCAGCTGGGAAGTAAGAGGTTATGGCTTCTTCCTGAACCCCCTCAGGTGGTCCCTGAACCACCCCACCCCCTTCTTCCCACAGGAGCCCCTGGGCCTCTGGATTAGGCAGTCTCCCCAAACCTTGGCCTTGCCCCTTCCTCCTCCTCCCTCTCACAGGCTCCATGCAGCTCCATCCCAGCCACTCCGCCTGCTGGCAGGCAGCCCCCTTTTACGTGGCGTCTCCTTTAATCTAAAGCAGGTGCCAGGCGTCCTGGCCTTTGCTCCTGCCATCACCACCACCCTCCAGGCCCAGACCCAGGGGCATAATGCCCAGTTCTGACAAAGGCTCTAAAGTTTTAGGAGAAGGGGAACCCCCTTCCCCATTCCAACCACACTACAACTCCAATCCAGCTCCCCTGAGCCCTGGAGTCCCTTGTGAGTGTCAGGGCCCAGGAGTCAATGGGAACTGGAACCAAGGAAAGCCACAGCAAGATTCTCAGGTCCCCGGTCCTGGACCTCTCCTAAGTCACCGTATTTCTGACCCAAGAGTTCCTTTTTTTATCACCAGATTCCTTCATCAAGATCACAAACCCTTGATGTCCTGACCCTACCCCCCACCCTTGTTCCACCTTATGCTTAGTCTCTAGATCACCAGATAGCAGCTGTGGCATCGTGTTACAACCCCCAAGTCCAGGAATCACTTCAGATCTCTGAATATCCCTATCCCTCCTCTACTATTTCCCCAGAACTCCCTGTGCTGTACCCTCCCCCACCTCCAAACCAAGAACAATCTCACATTCAAGTGGTGGAGGCCAGCTCAGGCAAGGATGGCCAAACTGCCCACTTTAATCAACCAGGACACCTGAGTCCAGGACCCCATATGAGAGTGAATACCTCTTTCTTGAGACCCAAGGCACTCTACACTGTCATCACCTTTGCCCTGCCTACCTACTCTAAGCTTATCAACAACACCTTATCAACAGCAAATTCATTCAGTCCTACCACACTGAGAGAATCTTATCATTTTACCCCTAGTACCAGGATCAAAGACCCTAGAGCATCCCTTCCCCTAGACACAGGGTGGTAAGAGCCACTGAATCCTGAGCACCAGCATTACCCTCAGAAATACTGGTTAAGTGTGGTTAGGGGGCACTGATCAGCAACATGACAGACAACTCTGTCCAGGAAAACAGCGGCCACTTCCTAGGGGGTCTCCTGATGGAGTCAGAAGGAAAGCAAAGGGACCCCTGGCCCAGCCACCCTAGGGATCTCTGACCTCCATCTGGCAGTGATAACTGAACAAAGTGTCTGTGACAAAAGCAAATGAGAGCTTTGCTAAGTAAAACAAGAAGCCCAGAGACAGAGAGGAGGCAAAAGTAAGAGGATAAGAAAAACCTCAGAGTTCCTTTCTGAAGGCACCAGGTCCATGTCACAAATTCTTCCCACCCCCCAATATCTTTCCCTACCAATCTGAAATCCTCCACCTCAAAACCCAGTCTTAGACTGACAAGATAGAAGCAGGGGGCTGCTGGGGACATCAGAAAGACTCCAAAGAAAGGAAGCTGAAATGACAGACCTTCTACTCTCCCAAGGAGAGCCTCCTCCTTCTACTTCCCAAGACAAGATGGAAAGGAAAAAGAGAGATTTCCCTAAGAATTGATCATTTCAAGTGTCCTAGGCAATGCCTCTCAGAATGCTCAACATCAGACACCATGACCTAGGGGGTCCTGTGCCCCAAACCTATCCAACCCATCATTCAATGCCCAGTCTTCCAGAAAACCTAAGGGGAGGGGAGTGAGTACCTCCCTTGTGATAGTGGGGCAAGCAGGGATAAGGTAACAGGAACCTCAAAGTGCACCAACCTGCACAAGCGTCTCACACTTCTGCCAGGCGGGACAGGAGTGCAAATGCTGAGTGGTGAGCAGATAGAGGTTACATGCCTCCTCTTCTACACCACAGGTTGCAGATGGTGGGCAGGGCCCAGGAGTGGAGGGAGGACCCCAGCTGTGCACAAGTCAAATCCATTTTCCCAAAGAGATATCCTAGTCATCAGATACAGGGGTATGGGGTATAGAGATCAAGGGTGTAGGGAAGTATGTGTGTGCTGGGGGTGGGGGGGTAGGGGGTGGGAAAAAGACTACATCTCCCAGAAGCCCCCAGGGCAGGGTTACCCAGCCCTCGGGCTGGCCCCAGGCCGGCCTTGTTCTCTGTGTTAAGGTTGCGGCTCCCCCCACCCTTCCCAAACTCCCCCCACGTCAGACCACTAGGCTGCCGACCGCCCTAGCGGGGGCCCAAGAAGGGTGCTAGCCCGGTAGTTCCATCTGGGGTTGGAGGGCACAGATGCCCCGTGAGAGCCGGAGGGCAACCCCCGGGGTGCCAGACCACAGTCCTGCTGCCCCCGTGTCTCCGGACCCCGCTTGCCGGGCCCCTCTTACCTGGACGCTGGCGTCGGGGACCTTCACGCCAGGCCGCGGGGGGCGCCCATGATCGGGTCCGGGGGCGCTGGTTCGGCTCTGGGGGGCAGTGGTGCGGACCGGCCGGAATGGGGGGGGAGTCGGTCCTGTTGGGTCCTGGGCGCTCGGAGCTCAACAGCGGCCGGGCCCCGAGGGGAGGGTCCGGGGGGCGCACCGAGCCTGGCTGCCCGCCTCCGAGCCCCGGGGCATGGTCGTGGGCACTGGGCGCGGGGCGCGGGAGGGGCCTGGGCGGCCGCGCGTCCTCTCACTTTCTTCCGCGATCCCGGGGGCGGCGCGGCCGGCGGGCCGGGGGGCCTGGGCTTCCGGACGCGCGGCGTCGCTCAAACGCCCCGAGCGCCGGGCCGGCGGGGGGACCCTGGCGTCCGGGCGTCCGGCAGGGGTCCGGCGGGCCGGGCCTCGGGCATGTCCGGCTCCCTCCTCCCCCTCCTCCTCCTCCTCCTCCTCCTCCTCCTCCTCCTCCTCTTCCTCCTCCCCCTCTCCTCCTCCTCCTCCTCCTCCTCCTCCTCCTCCTCCTCCTCCTCTCCCGGTCCCTCTCCTCTCCGCTCCGCTCCTCTCCCCAGCCTGAATAAGCATCGGGGCTCTGGCTGCCTCCTTCTGCCTTCATACCAGAGCCCGGAGAGGCCCCTGTCAAAATAAGAGCTCCACCATCTCGCTCGCCTTCTCGCCCGGGCCGGCTCCCCCAAGCCTCCCAGTGGTCTGGCTCGGTAAGGCGCCCAAGGTGGATGGCAGCTGGGAAGGGATGGGGGGAGCGGGGGGCTCTTCTCCCCCCCTCCTCCCCTCCTCCCCTCCTCCCTCCGCAGGGCTGAGCTGGAAAGCGTGGAAGGAGGGGAAGACGGGGAACCCTGCCGTGCCCCAAGCTATGCCAGGGTTGAAGAAGAGCTCCGACTAGACCCCTCCCTCATCTGTTCCCCCCGAAGCAGCCTCCCTCGGTTCGCCACGAAGCCAGGAAGGGGCAGCGATCCTCAGGAGAGAGGACCGAGCCCAAGATCCAAGTGGGGCTGATCTTGGGAGGAGAAGACTGTGCCGGGGTCCCACGGACTCCCCTCTGCCCAGCACCAGGGGCAGCCCTCCTCACCCAGCCTACACCCAGACTGTTGATCTGTGTGGCAGTTCACCATCTCCAACACATCCTGCTCCCTCTTGCCCATCTCCCAACCCCCAACCTCCTTCAAGGCCCAGTTCAAATTCTACCTCCCCCAGGAAGTTTTCCCAGACTTGGGCAGTTCTCACCGCTCTCCCCACGGCTCCAAAAGTCAGTACACTCAACTTCACACTTAGTTTATAGTATTTTGTACCATCCTTTCAAGTAAGTCTTAGCCTGGTCTCCTCACCTAGAAGATAAGTTCCCTGAGGGTAATAAAGATGGCTTACACTTTTAATAGCCTCTCATGTTCTCCAGGGTCACAGTGCTGGGCACAAACTAAATGTTCGATAGGTAGAACATGTCAGCTGATGGGCACAGCGCAAGAAAGCCCCTAAACCTAACCCTAGCTGGGAGACTGAAATGGTGACTGAAGTTGGGATAGAAAGAAGCTGATCTCTGATAGGAAGTAGGGAGTCCAGAAAACACTGAGGGCTAGGTAAGATTTCTGGGTTGCAGTATGCAGGGAAGTCCACCACCTCCAATCTCACAGATGGTTCTACCATATTGTATGTTCCACAGAACACAAATATGGAGTTAATGAACATAAAGGGGTCCTTATCAATGCATCATGAGACTTATGTGAGTTTGTTCATTATATGATGTCATGCAAGGCTAGATGGTAAATGTTATAGGAGTCCTTGGCATGGTCTATGAAACCATGTGCCTGTTCTCCAGGGTGGGGCTGTGACTCATTCCCCTAGGACTGTGGGTTCCAGGTTGGGATACAGAACAAATCTCATGGAGCAAGTAAAGCGTATAGGTGGACTGAGAGAGAGAGAAGATTGAGGGGAGATTGAGTGAGAGAGAGCAAAAGAGGAAAAAGATAAGAGAAAGGAGGGAGGGAGAGAAAGAGAGAGAGAGAGAGAAAGATTTGGGGGGGATGTCTGTGAGTGCCCATTTCAGGAACAGAGTAACCCCCTCTACTGGCTAACATGGGTCGTGTTTTCATGTATGCTAGTGTTCAAATGTGGCATTGTATACTTCACTGTGTCACTGGGTATCTGTGTCAGTGTTTAATTCTGTTTTTGCCTGCCTCAGTGCATGTGTGACATTGCAGCCTAAAGTCCTTTCCTGTCCCATGATTGTGAAATACACAAGATATGGCCACACACACACACACACACACACACACACACACAGGCATAGTTTTTCATAGTTTTCTGATGGGCTTGCCAGAGTAGCAGCTCCTTGGAACCTTAGCACCCCTGTTTTCCAGGCTTCCGCATCTGTGTTCCCCTCTAGACAGTCCCCCTTCTGGGCCCTTTGCACACAGATGGAAGAAGTGAGAGGTCTCACTCTGATGACCCATTCCCCAGGACGGACTTCAATCCCTTAAAATCACAGAGCCAGGGACTCAGAAAAGGGTTAAATCTAAGCCCTGTGATAACTCCTGTTATTGGCTCAGGGTGCTGTCAGTCAGAGGGAAAGGGGGGCCAGTTTGCCAGTTTCTTAGCATGGTAGCTAGACTGCCCACCATCTCTCAGGCTCCCCCCTTCAATATCTCCTTTCCCTGCTCCCATCATATTATGATGACACCCCTTCCTTGGAAGAACTCCAATGCGGAGACATCTTCCTGAGCTCTAGAGAAGCAGCAGAGGACCCAGGTGTCCTAGCTCTGCCACTAGCTCCTGCTGCCTAGCTAGCTTCCTGATAGATGGTGATTATTATATAATAGACCAACAGGACAGGACTGAGCCAACACTCATTACCCTTTGCCCCAGCTTGGTGCCTGCCCCAGGGCCAGCTCCTGCTCTTCATTCCCACTCCCCACCCCTTTCAAATCCCTTTATCCTCAGGGAACTGAAGTCCTTTGCCCACCTTCTTATCCTGAGGGGATACCACTACAGGCTGTGCCCTCTTACACACGCGTGCGCGCGCGCACAAACACACACACACACACACACACACACACACACCAGGGTGCCAGGCTGGAAAGAGAGGTTAGGCATCATGCCAGGTATTGAACTAGGAGCTGTCTACTGAATCAAGGTTTACTAACCCCTCTCCAGAATTCTTCTGCCAGCCTAGCTGACCCCCTCCAATTACAGCAGGAATGGTAGGGGGGAAGCGCTAGAGGAGAGGGAGGGGAATGAAGTAGGGGGGAGGCGTTGGGGGCAGGAAGTAGGAGGTGGGGGGGTTGCTGAGTAGGGGGGAAGGGACTCTTATCCTGACAGGGCTTCTGCCTTCCCCAACTGGAGGGTTTGGAAAAACTGAACAGGCAGCCAGGGCTGGGCTGGAAATCCTGCAGCCCACCCTCCTGGGGACACAAAGCCAGGGGGAGCCTGAGCTGCTGGGAGGGAGAGAGAGGGGACCTCAAGGGAGGGCAGGGCCCTTGTGAGGACTGGGAGGAAGGGGGCAGCCAGCCCTTTAGGGAAGGGGGACCTGAAGCTGTCTCCCAACAATCCAGGAGGCTCTGGCTTCCCCTTCTCTCTCCACCCCCAACCTCTCCCCCCCATCGGCATCAGTCTTACAGATTGCAGGCAGACTTAACTCATTCCATACTAGCCTGGATTCCCAAGCAGTTCTGGTGGAAAGAGACTAGAGGCATCCCAACTCCCAGACCACCTCCCTCTACTCTTTTTTAACACCTTATTGCCTGGAACTCTGATGCCATGGGGGGGAGGGGGCAGTATCCTGGCTTGAATTCCTGAGAAATGCTCCCTAACACAGAGTATCTGTGGAGAGTAATGAGGCAGTGTCCACCACTCATCTGTTCTGACCACCCTGCCTTCTCACTCTCACTCCTCAATATCAATCATCCCTCCCCTTCTCTGAGCACCTCCCTGCAATATGCCAGTAGTTGTTACAGAGTGTGCCCTGAGAGCCAGGAAGCCTGGGTTTGGTTGCTCATGCTTACCCCCAGCCCAGTTCCTGAGACTTAACCTCCCCCTGCTCCCCATACATACTCAAACCTACTAAAGATCTGGTCCCTTTCTCTGTTCTGAGGAAGCATGGTCAGCAAATCCCCCCACCCTACTGCTGCCTCCTCTTTCAAACAATTTGACCAGACCACTCAGACTGCTTTTTCTCCCCACCTCTAAAGCCTATCCTCACCTCTCTCTCAACCTTTTCTACTCTGCCACTCTCAACTCCCTCCTGATTAATTTAGTCCCACCTCATCTGGAAATTTTTTGGCCCAGCCCGGGCACGAAGGGGTTACCTGGGCTGCTTCAGGATGTACCTAGGAGCCAGGTGAGGCCTCCACCCACCTTGGCCACCAGGTGTGTTCTTTGGGGAGGGGAGGGGCTGGGGGAGGTGATGCTCCTTCACCCCTCCTGGTGGTTGCATTTGGGTTTGCAGTTGAGAAAGGCTCTTCTGGGGCTAGGCTGAAACAGGAAGCTGATCCAAAGAGAAATCCCGAGCCTTCCCTTCTGCCTGCTGTCCCAACAGTTCCTCTAGGGGGAAACTTACCTCTGGGGATTCAGTGGCAGAAACTGACTTCTGCTTAAGGGATCTTCCTCTGAGTAAAATAGCCTGCTGTAGTGGGGGTGGGAAAGCTGAATTTGCAGTCAAAAAATCTAGATCCAAGTGCTGGCTTTTCCACCCTCTATATCTGATGCATTTAACTTACCCTAGTGTCATTATTCTCACCTGTACAATGGGGACAGACAATGGGTGGTAGTGGAGAGAGAATTGGCATCAGAGTCAGGAAGACCTGAGTTCAAATACTGTCTCTGACCTATATGGGCTGTGTGATCCTGAGTGAGTAACCCTGAAACTCTAAGTGACAGAGAAGGTGACAACCTGAATTGGTCGAGGGAGCTCCCCACCCAGAGCTCTGTATGCTGATGAAACGAGAGACCTAGTCTCCCCCGCAAAAAAAGGATGATAATTATTAATAATGAATTTTTATCATAATATTTAAATATTCATTATAATATTTGACCCCTACCACTCAGGGTTGTGGCAAGGATCAAAGGAGATAAGATATATAGAGCCCTTTGGGACCTTAAACCAAGTGTTCTTAACATTTTTTATGTCATGGATCCCTTTGGTCTGGTGAAATCTGGTGAAGCCTACAACCACTTTCTCAGAATGTTTTTAATTGTATAAAATAAAATACATAGGATTCCAAAAGAAACCAATTATGTCAAAATACCTATTTTTAAAATATGTATGTATATACATGCATACATATATATATACACACATATATTTAAAGTTCTCATACCCCAAGTTAAAGATCCTAATATGAATACTGAATGAATGCTAAAATGAATTGAGTCCAAAGCTGACTGAAAGGAGAAAGGTCTCTCTTCTGCCTCTCCACTCCCACCTCCAAGGACAGAGCCTGGTACAGATACCTGTCTAGGTACTATCAGAAGACACAAAATGCAACAGACAATATTGGCCCTGCCTTAGTACAGGCTTTACAGAGTTATCATGTAAAGCACAAAAGAAATGCTATTTCTCGTGGTTACTTCTGGGTGCACATTTTATGGAGAACTAGGACAAGCCAGAGGATGACCAAGATGGCGAAAAGCCTCATAAGCAAGGCATGCAAGGGTCTGTTAAAGGAAGTAGGGATGTTTGGTTTGGACAAGAAGAGACTTAGGGAAGTCTTGATATCTGCCTGCAAGGAACAGAAGACCATCTCAAGTAGAAGAATAAGATTGGTTCTGTAACCCCAGAGGACATAACCAGGAGTGGCTGTTTCAAACAATCATATTTAGACTCAATTAAGGATACAGGCAGCTAGGTGTCACAGTGGATGGAGTGCCAGGCCTGGAGTCAGAAAATTATTATTTTTGTTGCGTCATTTTTCAGTCACATCCAGCTCTTCATGACTCCATTTGGGGTTTTCAGTAGTCCGGAAGACCTAAATTCAAATCCAGCCCCAGACATTTACTAGTTATGTCCCTGGGCAAGTCACTTAATCTTGTTTGTCTCAGTTTCCTCCTCTGTAAAATGAGCTGGAGAAGGAAATGGCAAACCACTCCAGTGTCTTTGCCAAGAAAGTCCCAAATGGGGTTGTTGGACATGACTGAACAACAACAACAGTTTCCCAGAATGATGAAATCACCTGGACAACGATAAGTTTTTTTAAATGCTCAGGGCCTTAGCAGAGGCAGAAATTTTTTTTCTATTCTCAACAAAGTCTTCATTCTGCTACTTACATACCTTCCAGTGGTGTGAGGGAAATGCTTTACAAACTTTAATGTACTATAGATTATATAGAGAGCTTATAAATATACATATAAATATATTTATAGACTAAATATTATGAATACACATAAATTATGTCATATATTGTATATAATATTTAAATATATGTTGTATATTATAAATATAGGCATTATTTTCATCACCAGTGTGTGTGTTTGTCCTTCATTGCCGAAGAAGACCATGCCATCGGAGAAATAATGACATGACTTGCATTGGACACTGTTTTGAGTGAGGGAGGGCTGTGCAGGTCACCAGCCTCACTTCTCCTCCAGAGCCATCTGCATCCAGTGACCAGATATTCACTAGGATGACTGGAGATGACCCAGGATGAGGTAATTGGGGTTAAGTGACTTGCCCAAGGTCACAGAGCTAGTGAGTGTCAAGTGTCTGAGGTGAGATTTGAACTCAGGTCCTCCTGACTCCTGAACTGGTGCTCTATCCATTGTACCACCTAGCTGACAGTACAGTAAAGTCTCTAGTTAGAAAGCAAGTCTCAAAGTCAGGACCTGAGTCCAAGTCTTGTCTCGGACACATACTGGCAATGTGACCTAGGACAAGTCACTCAATCCATCAGTGCTTTGGGGAATGGTATCTCAAGCAAGAAAGCAGGTGGTCAAGGTGGGCCCTTGTTCAACAATTCAATACCCCCACAAAGCCTCCTTTCCCATCAGGTCCCATATCACCATTGCACTTTATATCTACCTCTCTCATATCATTACCCTATATTGCTGTGTGTTACCACCATCTGCATTTGACTCATCTTCCTACTATAAATTTCTTGGGGGCAGGAACTAAGTCTCAAATTAATTTCATATCTTCCCCAGAGCCTAGTACCGAATTGAACTACTTTAAATTAGTTAGTGTGACTAACTCAGTATGTGTCTGAGGCTAGATTTGAACTTGGGTTTTCCTGACACCATACCTGGCACTCTATCCACTATACCACCTAGCTACCCATATGGGAAACTAACTACTAGAAAGCAAACTACTCCTCGATAGCTTCCATAAAGATGTAATTTCACTTCAAAGTTAAATTATGAAGCCTACAGTTAGTTATACCACCAGTGTCAGGAGTGAGATTTGACCCAGGGTCTTCCTTCCTCCAATCAACCATGTGGTTTATCATAGTAGACACTGAATAAATCATCCTTGAACAGCAGCAGTTCCCATTTCAATAGGCTTTAAGGTTTACAAAATGATTTCCTCACAACAATCCTGAAAATGCCTTTCAGAGCTTCTCTCCCAGGGGTTGTCCAAAATGGTGGCTCTATCTGTCTAGCTTTCCCCCTTCTATTCAATCCACTGAAATTAATGGCCTTGTACTTCCTTTCTCCACTTTCCTCCCATACCTCATGGTGGTGTCTCAGTTATTTTGAGCAATGTTTCTTCTTCTGCCCATGACATGGATGGCCATGTCTATCTTCCTTTACGTGAGTCTAGTGGAAAGACAGGGCAGCTAGATGGCAAAGTAGATAGAGCAGCAGTCCTGAAGTCAGGAAGACTCCTCTTCTTGAGTTCAAATCTGACCTCAAACACTTACTAGCTATGTGACCTTGGGCAAGTCACTTAACCCTGTTTGCCTCAGTTTCCTCATCTGTAAAATGAGCTAGAGAAGGAAATGGCAAATCACTTCAGTATCTCTGCCAAGAAAACCCCAAATGGGGTCACGAAAAGTCAGACATGATTGAAATGATTGAACAAGTGGAAGGTTCAATAACTTACAGACAGAAAGTACCTGATTTCAAGTCTAGGCTCTGCTACTTACTAGCTGTGTGACCTGTGTTTTCTACAATAAAAATAACTTAAATTTCTTTAAGAGCTAGGTCTCTACTATGAATAGAAAGACATCTATTCCTCCCTGTTCTAAGTATAAAGCAAGTCCTAGTTTTAGAACTGTAAAACGTATGTACCTCAGAAATCATCTTGTCTACCCTTCTCATTATCCAGATGAAGAAACAAAGGTACAGAGATGAACAGAGATTTGTCCAAGGTCACATAGGTAGTAAATTGCAGAGCCAGGATTTACAACCAGGCACTTTGACTTCAAATCTAGGACTCTTTCTACTGTAGTATGGCCCTCTCGAACCCCTTTTTCCAGTTTCCTCTCAAATTTCATTATTATTTTTTGGCAGGCAATCAGGTTTAAATAACTTACCTAGGGTCACACAGCTAGTAAGTGTCTGAGGCCAGATTTGAACTCTGGTCTTCCTGACTCTAGGACCAGTGCTCTATCCACTGAGCCACCTCAATCTTACTCTTATTTCAAGTAGTAGTTGCATAGAGAGGCAGCCTGGCAAAGAGGATACAGAGCTGGCTTTGGAATCAGGGAGAACTGATGGGCATTCAAGGCCTGCCACTGGCAGGCTAGCTATGTGTCCCTGGGCAAGTCACTTACCCAGTAAATGACAACTCTTTAACACTACTGCATCAGCTACAAACAGTGGCTGATTTCTGTGGTGAAAGGAGATTCTCCTCTGTTTTCTTTTAAGAACTTAACAGTCATCAACAAATATGAACATTTCAATGTAAAAGAATTACCAAAATAAGAGAAGACTGTAAATGAAGCCAGGAACATTTCTTATATGTACTTTTTTAAAGTGTATGTTAAATTTAACAAATAACAAAAATTGCCCAGTTTGTGTACCTTCCTGAACTTGTTTCTTCTGGCTTTTTCATATTTAATTCTAAAAATTAAACACTTCTTGTTTTTAGATTATCTGTACTTCCCCCATTAGCCCTCCCCCTCCCAGAAAGTTATCTCTTATAATGAAGAATTTTTTTTAAAAGAGAAAAAAAAATCAGAAAAACTAATTAACTTATAAAATTCTGATGCTATATCTAATGTTACTCACTCATTAACCTCCACCTCTGGGATGTGAGTACAGAGTGGGGAGAGAGATATTTTCTCACATCTCTTCTTTGGGGCTAAGCTTGCTTTTTATTATTTCAAAATATTCAATTCCAATTATTGTATGATTGTTTTTCTTTCCATTTACATTGTTGCAGTCACTGTATATATACTTTTCCTGGCTCTGCTTGCTTCACCCTGTATCAGTTCAGGAAAGTGTTCCCATACTTTTCTGAATTCAAGTTCATCATTTCTGACCACACAATCGTATTCCATCACATTTGTGTGCCACAATTTGTTCAGTCATTTCCCAACGGATGAGCATCTACTTTGTTTTCAATTCTTTGCTACCACAAAAAGTGCTGCTATACATACGTTAGTGTCTATGGAATCTTTTTCGGTGTTAGTCTTCTTGGGATATATGCCTGGCAGCAGAACCTCTGGGTTGAAGGTTTTAGAAAGTTTAGTCACTTTATTTGTGTAATTCCAAATATTTTAATGTTTGGCTGATTTCTTCTTCTCCTTCTCCTCCTCCTCCTCCTCCTTCTTCTTCTTTTCCTTCTTCTTCTTTTTCTTCTTTTCTTCTTCTCCTTCTCCTCTTTATCCTCCTCCTTTTCCTCTTTCTCCTTCTAACTCTATCAGTACTCACTAACACGTCCCTACCCCTCAAATATGGCCTCTAAATGTGACTTGTGGGTTGGCATGAACCTCTGGAATCTTGCCTACCTCTCTCCAAGTAAGGTTTTGATTCCTGCCTGAAGGAAAATAGGAGAAGAGGCCTCAAGGTTGGCCATATTGTTTTCCTCTGCTCAAGAGAGATATCAGACTAGAATTACAGCTATCCCTTCCACGTTGCAACGTTTTCCATTGCATTTTCAATATATCATGAGTTAGCATAAGAAATGAAGTGGGAATTTGGGGGGAGTTTTGCAGAAACCACAGATGACATGTGAAGCCCAGCAGATGACACTGAAAAAGTTTAGAAACTCAGAAATGCATAAAATATATGTGTGGTGTTGTATAATATCAACAAGTTTTTTCTTTTAATACCATAATAATTCAGACTTCTTCACTGGTACAATGAGAGAGCCAAAATATTTTATGGAGATTTTTCAGATGGCTGGGGTACCCCACCCCTAATCCCCATAATGTGGAAGGGATAATTGCATATTTAGTCTGCCCCCCTAAATATTGCTAGTCTAAGACAGAGCGGGGAAACCAGGGCCTCAAGGCCACAAGTGGCCCTCTCAGTCCTCAAGTGCAGCCCTGGTCTAGGGAAAAGATTTTTTTTTCCCTTAGGTCCAAGCCACTTTCTTGGTCATGTTCCTTAAAGAAGAAAGGGTACCCTAAGCTTATATCTGTATAACCACCAAATGCTAGTTACACAAAAGATCATCACAAATAGTACATAGCAAATAAACCAATTTATCCAAGCAGACAGCAAACAGAAATCAGAGAAGTTCTACAGAGTAGAGTATACCCAATCACACACAGGGTGAGAGAGCTCTTCTATCAGGTGTGAGTCATCTTAGCTCAACCAAGAAAATGGCCTCCACCTTAGCCCAGGTGAAATTTCCTTCAGTCATTAGGGAGACAAGCTGGAAATCAGAGACATTTTGAGAAGCTGGCTTCTCCCTACATATCTGCCTGCCAGTCAAAGTCTGTTCTCTCTCTCTGATGGTGTCTCCCTGAAGAAAGTCTGAAACCATTTATGCCATCTGTCTAAGAAGGGTTCAACGTCTCTCCTCTCCAAAGAACTCTACCCATCACACAGAGTTGCATCATTATTCTCTCCACCAATCAGGAAAGACTTATGTAAATGTTCCAGTTTTCAGACCTAGGTTAACACATACAAGACCCACAGTGGAGCATCCTCTTCCTAAAGCCTACCCAGATTAACCTGACATAGATAATTGAAGTACTAACATACGTCTTCATTTGCTTCCTTCCTCTGTCCTTCCCCCAAGATGGAGCTCTCTTCACCTCCCATATTTCTCCAATTCAGATGCCATACTACAGAGTAGTCAAACCTCTTCCTTTCTCACATTTTGCTATCTTCTACCTTTGACTCTTGCCCACAGACTATGAGGAAAGAAGTTATATTTATGAACCTTGGGGGTAATTCCTATGTCTGGCTAAACTAGTCTGATTTTTGAGGTGATGGTACCGTTTGCATTTCCTTTTTTTCTCTTGATTAGATGTAGGGAAGAAAGATATTGTTAGATAAATATTTCTGTAGCAATATGGATGAAACACCATGCAGCAGAGAGGCCTTCTGATTGATTGAGAGTGGGCCAGGGAATGTGAAATGTGTTAATCCACTCCCTCAGGTGGGCTAATCTCTCAAAATGGCCTTGGAGATGTTCTGGGGCCTTGCTTGTCTAGTGGCTACAAGGGAGTAGCATCTCCAGAAGAGAGAGAATCATGACAGGCTGAGCGAAATCTGGAGAACTATAAGGAAGTAATACTACTAAGAAATTAAGTACCATCTAGTCTGGGACCGGTTACAGTTCTTTTATTCTCACTTCTAATGGCCTGTATTATTTCTAAATTTGCATATTCTCTTTTCTCATATAAGTAAATCCTAGAAAATATTCTCATGTGATCTGGAACCTGTGGAGATGCCAGAGAAGAGAAAGAGGCAGACAGTACCAGAATCAGACAGCCAGGTATGATGGCGTCTGCAGGAGAAGGGAAATGGGGGAAGAGAGAGGGCGAGGTAATTAGGGATCAGGTGCAGCTGATCTCTGAACCCAAATAGTCTAAGGGTCCAAGAAAATGCAGGGGGCTTATTGACTTTGTTTGGGGTTTGCTTTTGAAATTAGTAAAGGAGAAAGTCCTCAGGACAAATGCAAAGGTCCCCTAGATAGACTTTCCCCAAGAGCTGATGAGATTATAAGACTTGGGGGTGGGGATCAGAATCCTTAGAGAGGCCATTCCCTACGTTGGAACCTTCTTCTGCCTCCTGTTTTGGGTCATGTTCTTCCTTTTCTTTAAATCCATGCCCAACATTCACCTTCTCCAACGATCGATCTGATTCTTTCTTTCTATTCCAGCATCCCCCAGGCTGTAGGTATAGTTACCATATATAGCTTAAGACTCCCCTTCCAAACTATGCCCAAAGGGCTATAAAAATATGCACACCCTTTGACCCAGCAAACTTCTTGGGCTGTATCCCAAAGAGATCATAAAAATGGGAAAAGGTCCCACTTGTGCAAAAATATTTATAGCAGCTCTTCTGTGGTGGCCAAGAAGTGGAAATCAAGGGAATGCCCATCAACTGGAGAATGACTAAACAAGTTGTGGTATATGAATGTAATGAAATACTATTGTGATATAAGAAATGATGAACAGGCAGACTTGAGAAAAACCTGGAAAGACTTGTATGAACTGATGCTGAATGAAATGAACAGAATCAGGAGAACATTATACACAGTAACAGCCACAGTGTGTGAAGACTGTTTCTGATAGACTTAGCCCTTCCAAGCAATGCAAGGACCTAAAACATTCCCAAAGGACTCTTGAGACAAAATACCATCCACATCCAGAGAAAGAACTATGGAATCAGAATGCAGAATGAAGCAGAATATTTTCTCTTGTGTTTCTCTTGTGTTTTGTTTTGATTTGGTTTTTCTCATAGTTTCTCCTATTTGTTTTAATTCATGTATGCAATATGACTAATGCAAAAATGTATTTAATAAGAATGTGTGTGTAGAGCCTATATAAGACTGCAAGCCGTCTCAGGAAGGGAGGGGAGAGGGAGGGGGAAGAAATTTACAACTTATGGAAGTGATTGTTGAAAACTGAAAACAAATAAATTAATTAAATAAAAATAAATAAATAAAATGTGAACATTTTGAGGGCCAAAAAAAAAAAAAAAAAGAATCCCCTTCCAAACCTGGGACACAGAAGCTGTAGAAAATCTGAAAAGACTAACGTGGAGCTCCAAACACTGACCTTGTCTGATAAAGAATTTCATTGGGAGATGTCTAAGGATCAGACACAACTTATCATGCATTGCCCATTTCAACTCATATCTTTTGTAAGTTGTGGAAGGCACCTTTCCAGAGGATCGAGCATGGACTAACTGAGGGACGTGGGCAAGCTATCTAATCTCTCTGTGACTCCATTTTCTCACCTATAAAATGAGGATCTCTAACATCCTTTCCAATTCCAACAGTCTATATATCTATACAATCTCCATGAGATGACCATTTACTCGGCTACAGATATATTCCTTACCCCCAAAGGTTCTGGTTTACAAGGAAAAAGTTGAAAGCCAATGGAAAGCAAAAGAGAGTCAGAATAAAAGAGATGATCCCTGCTTACTTTTCCTCTTTCTGGTTCAAGTCAACAGACTCTTTAAGCTGGACCTACTATGTGCAAGGACCTATGATCAACATTCTTTGAGATTCAAATATGACTCATTCCTGTCCTCACACTGATAATCCAGGTAAAACAATGAACACACACACACACACACACACAAATAAAACTGAGTACTTCTCCCCTGAAGTTTTCTTTTTGAAGCCACATTGTGGTAGGGAGGTGATCCCAGACTCTGGAAGGTTATACACCAATGGAACCCTAAGTTCTAGCAGACTTTACCAAGTTCAACAGGCTTCCAGTATGGGCCAAGATTAGGGGTGTATTGTTCCTAAGGACCAGATGATTTAAATTTAGACACACTCAGTACTAGAATATTGACTGCCAGATGTTGACCTTTCTTTTTCTTTCTTTCTTTTTTTAGGCAATCAGGTTGAAGTCACTTGCTCAGGGTCACACAACTAGTAAGTGTCTGAGGCAAGACTTGAACTCAGGTTCTTCTGACTCCAAAGCAGGGGCTCTATCCACTGTAATACCTAGCTGCCCCTAATGACCTTTTTAAGTCACAACAAATAATGAAATTGATATCAAGGCTTATCATCTGCATAATAGAGATCATTCCCCTCAGTGTAACCTTTTCAAATCTCAAAGAAGTGATTGAAGTCATGTAGATGTCAAGAAAAGGTAAAAGATGGAACTCGAATGATTTGTAAGTTCCCTTCCAGTTCTTCTGACATTCTCATATACTAGAAATATAAAATTCTACGTTTGGCATTCAAAGGCCTTTACAACTTGGATCTATCTACCTTGTTATACCTTACAAGCCCCATCATGTACTCTGCAATCCAGTGACACTGGTCTCTGTACTGCTCCTTGAACAAGACCCTACATCTCTAGACTCTGAGCATTTTCTCTGGCTGTTGCCCATGCCTGGAATCTTATCATTCTCTCTACCTTCTGGCTCCCCTGGCTTCCTTCAAGTCTCAACTAAAATCCTGCCTTCTATGAGAAGGCTTTCCTAAACCACATTAATGATATTATCTTTCTTCTATTTGTTGTGGGGCAGCGAGGTGGCACAGTGGATAGGGTGCCAAGCCTAGAGACAGGAAGACTCATCTTCCTGAGTTCAAATCCAGCCTCACACGCTTACTAGCTGTGTGACCTTGAGCAAGTCACCTCACCCTGTTTGTCCCAGTTTCCTCATCTGTAAAATGAGTTGGAGAAGGAAATGGCAACCTGCTTCAGTATCTTTGCTAAGAAAACCCCAGTCGGGGTCAGATATGACTGGAACAATACACTTTGTGCTGTTACACTCCCCTGTTAAAGTGTGAGTTTATTGAGAACAGCGACTGGTTTGGGTTTTTTGTTTGTTTGGGTTTTTTGACACTTTTTGTATCCCCAGCGCTTAGCACAATGCCTAGTATGTAATGGGTGCTTAATAGATGCTGAATGAGTGACTATTAATGAAGGTTGGGGTTGCCAGGGGTCAGGGAAGACTTTATGGAGAAGGGGGGATTTAAAGGATAGCTGCAATTTTGATAGAGGGGTAATGGGAAAGTATGGTGAAAGGAATATGCACAATTTAATAAACATTTATTCAAAATAATGACTCACGTTTTCATAACACTACATACATTGTCTCATCTGGACCTTACAACAACCTTGTGAGATGGGTATTATTTTCTCCATTTTACAGATGAGGAAACTGAGGCTAAGATAAGTTAAATGAGTTGCCCAGAGCCACACGGCTAGTGTCTGAAGTGAATTGAAAGCCCAGTCCTCCTTACTTCTAGCTCAGAATTCTATCTCCTAAGCCACATTGCCTGTATATAGAAGGCTATTCAGACTGGCAGGAAGATGGCACAACATCTTAGGGGAAATAGAAGCTTGGCCTGTCTAAAGCAGAGGGCATATGCTAATGAGTAGAAAGAAATAAGATCAGGCAAGTAAGGCAGAACCAGATCAAGAAAGACCCGGGTAGCCAGTCATCTAGGAAAAAGGGATCCATTCAAAGTTTTTGAGTGTCATGATGAAAATAGATTTAATCTGACACCTGCATGGAAGATGACTTTGAGAGGAGATGGGAAGCAAGGTGACTTGCCAAAAGGCCCTTGAAGTAATCTACGCTGGAAATGATGAAGACTTGGCCTAGACTAGCAACAATGGGTATGGAGAGGAAGGAATAGATAGCAGACATTTCAAAGGATGAACCCCCAAAACTTAACGACTAATCCCATAGAATGGATGGAGGACAGTGAGGCATCAAAGATGACGCCAAGGTTTTAAGGTTGGGAGGTTGAGGCTGGAAGGGTGTTGTCATTGATAGATACGGTGAAGCTGGGAAGGGGACCTGGTGTGACTGAGAGTGAGGTTGGGGGTTGGGAGGGAGAATGACGACTTTGGTTTGAGAAGACAAACTTGAGAAGAGTTGAGGAAATGCCCTTTCATCCCCCTTTACAGAGGAGAGAAAGCCTGAATGCCACATGTTGCAAGCTGACTTGTTGGTTGGTTTTGCTGAACTGATTATTTTTTCTTTATTAATCTTGGTTACAAGAGATGGTTCACTGGGCAGGTCAGGGAGTCGTATACTCAGAAATGAAGGTGATATAAAAACAAAAGATAGTGATGAAGTAATATTTTTTTAAAGTTTAAATAGAAGATAAGCTTGAGGCAAGGGTGGGATGTCCGAAAGGAAATATATAATAGTCAGATAGAGACAAGATAGATCCTTGAGGGAAAAGACACATTGAAATTATGTATGTCATCCAGTGCCTAGCACAATGCTATTAACAGCAACTAATTCATGTTTCTTGAATTAAACTGAGTCACAAGATTAGAGGATCAAGAGAGGTTAGGACTGAGGGGTAGCTACATGGCCCAGTGGACAGAGCACTGGCCTTGAAGTCAGGAGAACTTGAGTTCAAATTTGACCTCAGACACTTACTAGCTGTGTGACCCTAAGCAAGTCACTTAACCCCAATTGCCTTTAAAAAGCAGGGAAGAGAGGTTAGGGCTGGAATTAAAGCTATGAGACCCATCCTCAAAATGATGATAATTGAAGATAACAGAGGGACAAAAAAGGGACTAGGATAATCTTTGGAGATACTCACAGTCATGCAGGGGAGGGAGATAAGGAGCCATGGAGGGAAACAGATTTTGATTCCCTCTGAAGATTCGCTCATGTAATTTTCATTGACTGATTTCTGACTTTAGGGAGAGAGAGGGTACTAGTTTGTCTCTCTCCTCCCAAGGCTGGCATCCTCTTCTACTGATTCAGGGCTGTGTTGGTTAGAGAGGCCTTTTATCCTTTCATTTCCACATCCCAGCATCCTTGTTCAAAGTTTAGAGACCACAGCTGTACTCAGCCCCTGTTTCATCAGGGCTCTGTTTCTCTCTCAGGACCAACCAGAAGCACAAACCCTTTTTTGGTCTTGCCCAGATTCCCCAGCTCTGAGCTGGCTGGGAGAACATAGTAAAAGCCATGGGGTTGGGCCCTCCCAAAGGGCATCTGGGGACTGCTATGTACCAGGAGCAGGGAGGCAGCCAACAGGGCATAGAGAAGCAGAAAACTGAGACAAACTGACAGCTCCTGGGGGTTTCCATCTGCAGGGCCAGTGTCCCAGCTGGTCCCAAGGCCCAGGTTCTCCCACCCCCTATCACCCCTACCACAATCCCATCTCAAGGGGCAGTCATTGCTCTACAGCCTCCATGTGGAGAAAAAGGTGGAGGAGGAGGAGCAACAAGGAGGGAGCTACGGAAAAATCAATCGAAATAGAGACAGAAGGAGATGTTTAAAAGGGATAGGGAAGAAAGAACAAGAAAGAGCAAAAGAGAAAGAGAAACAGAGGGAAGGAGGGAGAGAGAGGGTGTGAGGGAAAGAGAGAGAATGGGAGGGAGTGAGAGAATGAGAGGGAGAGAGAAGGGAGAGAATCAGAGAGAGAGAGAGAGAAACAAAGAGACAGGAGGGAAGAAGGGAGAGAGAAAGAGAGAAAGGAAGAGGAAGAGAGGAGGGAGAGAGAATAAGAGGGAGAGGAAGAATGAGAGGGAGAGAGAAGGGAGAGAGACATACAGAGAGAAATAAAGAGACAGAAGGAGGGAAGGAGGGAAAGAGAGGGAGAGAAAATAAGAGGGAGAGAGAAGGGAGAGAGACACACAGAGAGAAACAAAGAGACAGAAGGAGGGAAGGGGGGGAGAGGAGAGAGAGAGAGAGAGAGAGAGAGAGAGAGAGAGAGAGAGAGAGAGAGAGAGAGAGAGAGAGAGAGGGAGGAGAGGGAAGAAGGAAGAAATTTCTCTAGGAAACTGATGAAGTGCAGCTGAGAAAACTGTTGCCATGGTGATGGGTCCAGAGGAGGGAGTAGGAGTATAAATCGGATTATGGGGGGGGGGGGGGCGGATGAAGGGGGTGTTTCATAGAGCACTTCTCCTGAGCAGACATAGAGGCAGCCTTCCTCTCAGTCTCCCTGGCACAACCCCAGACTCTTTTCTACTTTTCCCAAACCTGCCAGGGTGGACATGCTCCCAGGAGTCTGAGCCACCAGGCAGCTGCTCAGTGACTCTTTCCCCTTCCTCTCCTGGCACCTCCAAGAGGAAGCTGAACAAGGAGCACAGACAGCTCAGGTTCCAAAGAAGCCACTTCCAGGGCTTGGGGTTGGGGCAAGAGCCCTACCTGCTTTTTTTTTTTTTTTTTTTTTTTTGCCATTTCCAGGCTCCTTTCCCTTTATTGCCTAAGTCCTTTCTCAAGTGAGAATTTTCAAGAATTAAAGTCATCCTCATCCCTAACTCCTCATCCCTCTATTAATGTTGCTTCATCTTCCCAGGCTTCCTTGGATACCACTTATGGGTACCTTAAACCAGTAAAGGAGGAGAAGACCCCTGGCTGTCATTCCCCTTCTCCCCAAAGCCCACACCAAAACCGAGTTCCACTGCTTCTAGGTATTTCCCAGAGGTCGGCTGGGTGGGGAGTTTCCAAGACAATAAGTCAGTTAAGGGTCTTTGGAGTTAAGGGTCAGAGCCAAGGGAAGCTGGTGGTAGTCCTTTCTCCCTAGGACAGGATAGAACAGGACAGGACAGGTGGAGTTAGTACCAGTCTCTTTCCTTTCTTAGGACTGTCTCCATACCTTTGCACTCTCAATCCGGTTCCTGGCCATGCATCTTGCTCTGAAGTCTCTGAGACCATGAGCTTGGAGAGTCTAAGGAGAAACTTCCTGTTACACAGACTGGAGATAGGACACAAGTATCAGGGACTAAAGATTGTGTATATGTCTTTGGATGGATACCTGGGCTGTGTCTAAGGAGCTGGCTTCCCCAGGCTGGAACTGTGGGTTGGTATTTGGCATTAGGGTCCTGGTCCTTGCAGGAAGAGATCATAGGGACCCGAAGGAAAAGAGGAGGGCAGGGAAGGGAGGAGACAAAAGGGGAGGGGTCTTTATATTTCTTCTCTTCTGCCTTCCCGTCCTTCCTCTCTCCTACCTCAATCCTCTGTACAAATAGCAGATTTGCAAAGGGCACTGATGTCTGATGTGCATATCAAACAGGGCTCAAGGGAGACAGGCAATCAGAGTTAGGGGCATCAGCAGGGGCAGCCAAGTAGAGCCGAGGGAACCTTGCTTCAAACTCTGCACTCTCCTTTCCCTCTTGGTGGTGGTGGTGGTGGGGGGCGGGGGAAGAAGGTTGTGATCTAAACTTGACCCATTAGGTTTTTCCTGCTATTCCCAATCCCCCACAGGGAACTCTTGTTCCCAACAAACTAGATTTGGAGCTCGTACATTCTGTAGGGGGTGGCAAGCTAGCCCAGAGATGACTTGGGACTGCACCTTTGCTTCACTGAGCACTGTGAGGGAGGGATGCCTGGGATTAGGTCATCCACGATAGTGCTGGGGGGGAGGGCAGGTCTGAGACCCTCTGTGGCCTCTGCAAGCACAACTATTCTTTCCCAAACCTCTTGGGACAGGGATAGGGATAGAGATAGGGGTAAGGGAAGGATGGGCTTTCTCCTCTGCAGGCATGGACAGCAGGCTCATTAGCAGTCAGCTCACTACTCCTGCCGCCTCTGATTCACACCTTCTCCTACATGCACGACCGGACTTCTTAGAACACCCCGCCCCCTTCATCCCCATTGGGTTCCTCCCCTCCCCTCCTACAGAGAAGCTAGCGAAGCACTAACTGATGGGGAGGGAGGTCAAGCAGGACTCTAGGGAAAGGGGCAAGGGGGGTGCTACCCTATCTCTGCTGGCCTCAGATGAATGCGGAACAGTAACTGGGGTGGGATGGGGGAGCGCATAGGAAGAACCGATCCTCCCTTGCTTCCAAACGTATCCATCACCTTTACTGGACTCACCTCCACAAGCCCCAAGCTCCTTCTCCCTTGGCGCTGTCCCCTCAGACATGCAACCCCATTACCTCTGTCTCCCTTAATCCTGTCCGTCCATCAGCCCATTCCTACCCAGTCTTCTCCCCCAGTGTATACTTCTACTCTGACCATGTCTCCCCTCCTCCCCTTCCTTCTCCCAACCTGGAACCTTAGTCCACATAAAAATCTCAAGGGAAGCATCCTGTTTCAGTAGAAAGAGTGCTGAGTTTAGTTTAACATAAGGACTTGAGTTCAAATATGAGTTCTGTTACATACTACCTTACTGGATGACCTTGGATAATTCATTTATCCTCTATGGACCTTAGAGTTTTCCTCATCTGTCAAATGAAGAGGTTGGATTAGGTGGCATCAGAAGTCCCTCAACTTCTAGACCTACGTTCCCATGGTCTGTCATCATCTATCGTCTCCATGCTCCCACAGGAATTCCATGTGAAATGGAAGATAAAGCTAAAGCCCTGAACTGAGGTGTGTAGCTAGGAACACTTGGTTCCAAATTATCCAAACAGGTCAGGACTGTGTGTATTTGACATTCCTGACCTACACTGCCCAGGCCCTTATATCTTGCCTCTCCCCTTCTTGCACCTAGCTGTGTGACCCTGATCAAGTCACTTCACTCTGTTTGGTTTATCTTCCTCCTCTGTAAAATGAGCTTCAGAGGGAAATGGCAAATCACTCCAGTATCTTTGCCAAGAAAACCCCACATGGGGTCACAAAAAGTTGGACACAATTGAACGAAAAAAAGTTGCTGAGTTAGGATTTGAGGCTCGGACTTCTTGACCCCAAATACTCTTTGGGGGTCAAAGTCAGGGGTTCTGGCTCTAGTTCTTTCTCCCTAGAACAGGACAGCACAAGTGGGGTTAATCCTAGTCTCTCCCCATGAATCTCTCAGTCTCTCTGAACCAAGAATAGGCAAAAAAAAAAAAAGAAAAAGAGGTAAAAACATTTCATGTAGGCCTATGATTGAGGAGTGCCTGAATTTTTTTAATGAACATTTTTTACTTATAAAAACAATTTTTAATCTTTGTTTTCTTTACAATTCTGACTTCCAAATTCTCTTCATCCTTCCTCCCCTCCTTCCTCATTGAGAAGGTGAGTAATTTGATAAAGGTGATACATGTAAAGTCATGCAAATATATTTCTATATTAGTCACGTTGTGAAAAGAAAGTAAAAAAAAAAACCCAGTATGCCCTGATCTGCATTCAGATTCTATCAGTTCTTTCCATGGAGGTGGATAGCAATTTTCATCATAGGTCCTTCAGAATTGTGTTGGATCTTTGTATTGCTGAGAATACCTAAGTCATTTCACAGCTGATCATCTTAAAATATTGCTGTTCCTGTGTACAATGTTCTCCTGGTTCTGCTCACTTCACTTTGTATCAGTTCATGTAAGTCTTTCCAGGTTTTTCTAAAAGCATCCTGCTCATCATTTCTTACGAGTGTCTGAATATTCTAAGACCACACATTTGAGACCTCTGCCCCTTTTCAATGACTCTTCTAATTCAGGACTCAGTATCCTCATCTGAAAAGTGAGAAGGTTTGATTAGATGACCCTTCTAACTCTATGAGAAGAGCCTTAGTTTTTAACAGTTGGAAAATGGGGGTAACAATTTCTGTATCTTCTATTTCACAGGTGTTACTGTGAGGTGAAAGAGGAAGAGCAGAAGGGATAAGTTTTATATAGCATCTACTACATGCCAGACTCTGTGAAAAGTGCTTTACAAATACATTATTTAACCCTCACAACAATCCTGCAAGGCAAGTTCCATTATCCCTGTTTGACAACTGAGAAAACTGAGGTAAACAGAGATTAAGGGACTTGTCCATAGTCACACAGCCAGGAAGTATGTGAAGCTATGTTTGAACTCAGTTCTTCCAGAGTCTAGGCCTATCCTAGAGTTCTACCCACTGCACCACCTAGCTGCTTCTAACATGAAATTATGAGAATGTCAATACATGTGAGCGATTATTGTTGTTGTCGTTAATCTCAGTCTGGTTCTTACGTTTCTAAGAACAGGCTTCACAATTTTTCTTTGGGAACCTGTTGTCCCCACCCCACATCCCAAACCTAATACAAGGGGAGGAACCTAGTGGGACTTGGGAAGGCAAGACATCAGGGAACCTTTAGTTTGGAGAAAACTTTAAACTTGGATCCCTTCCATCAGAAAGCAAGGGAAACTGAGTCATGGGGCATCAGATGATCCCATGATCTCTACTAGTCCCCAGAGGAAGAAATCTCTACAGGGACTAGGGGAAGTACTTCCCCTGGTCCCTGCAGACTGACCAACACTGTGTCCTGGATCAATGTTACAAGATTATGCCTGACACTGGCAAGTTGTCCGTTATTTCCACACACTCCCATCATAAGCACATGCATCTTCAGAGACCACTTAGTCTAACCTCCTAATTTTACAAATTAGAAAACTAAGGTCCAGAGAAATAAATGTCCCTTGCTTTCCCCTTTCCTATCATTAGAACGTAGTAGTGATAATAACCTTTCACGTTCTGATAGCAATATGTCCAGAAATACTTTCACATTTTACAATCCTCACCATTTTATCAAGGGAGAAACTAAGACTCAGGAAACTGAAGTAATTTACTCAAAGTAAAAAATATTCTATCAATTCCTTGCTAGAGTGGAAAGAACACTTTTATTTCAAGTCAGGAGCCTTGTTTTAAATCCTGGTAGAAATTTTTAGTAGCTGTGTGATCACAGGCAAGTCACATGTACTTTCCAAGACTCAAGTTTCCTCATCTGTAAAATGGAGATAGCAAATAATGTTTCCCCTCCCTATCTGACTGCGGTCGTCATGGCTAGGTGGTGCCAGCGATATATTCAGGATTGGACAAGTCAGTAAGACCTGAATTCTAATTCTGCCACAGATGCTATGATGCTTTAGAAAAGTCATTTAACTTTTCTCATCCTTAGATTTCTCATCTTTAAAATGGGGATAATAATAGTTTCTTTCTCCCAGGATCATTGTGAGGATGAAATGAAGTGATATATCTGAAATGCTTTGCAAACCTTAATGTATTATATGAGAGCTATTATTATTATCGTGAAAGGCACTTTATAAACCTCAAATTACTAAGTAAATGTGAGCTGCTGCTATTAAAGAAAGCATTTCTTGAAGGCTTTTGATGCACAGGACTCTGTCACAGAGGCAGAGTGGAAAAACGAATCCTAATGACCCTGATACTTCCTAGACAGGCAAGGACCATGAGTCTCTAAGACTCAGTTTCCCCATCTATAGAATGAGGATAGTAATGCTTCCAACTTACCTCAAAGAATTTGCAAGTCTTAAACCACTAAGGTAAATATGAAGCATTTTCATTATGGGCAAAGCATTGTACTAGACTCTGGGGGACACACAAAGATGATATTCACCAGTAGGAGGGCAATGATCCCCATCAGGAACTGACACTGCCACCTCCCCCTCAAGACAAGCAGACACACAATTAATTTATCAGATACAAATGAGCCTTTGCTCTCTCCCTGTAGTAGCTGGGCAGGGGTAACTTCTCCCTTTGTGATTGTGGACAAGTCTCTTTGAATCTCTGGGCCTCAGTTCTCTTATCTTGTAAAATGAAGGGGCTGGACTAGGTGATCTCTGAGGATCCTTCCAACTCTCAAAACTGAAAAGCTTATAATTGAAAAAAGAAAATTAAGGGACAGGATACCAGAGAGATCTGATAGCTCACCTGTTAGTCTTGGCAGAACAGTATAAGCACACAAAAGATGAGGTTGGGGGTGGTGGGGTGTGAGGGGGAAGAGAGAGCAGAGATGGATATTTGGGAAAGCAGATCCTAAACAGAGGCTGGAGCTTAGACTGGGACCCCAGGAATGCAGTTCTATTTCAAGCACTCCAGGGAATCCCCCCTAGGAGCAGGCTGTGTGTCTTTAAATGACTTCAGTCTTGTCAACGCATCAGTTCCATTAAAAGAGTTATCCTTTGGCTCCTCTGCTTGGCCTCACCCCCACCCAACTCTTCCCGGCTCCCCAAACCCCTCTCAGCCACTGTGATGGGATAATTAGATGCGAGAGCGCAGCACAGATGATGCTCCAGTTGCTTAGCAACTAATGGTTTCCATGGAGACCGCAAAGCACAGCCTCTAGAGCAGCGAGTGAGCAGCCCGGCAGGGCAGGGAGAAGACAGCTCCAAGTCTCTGCTCCTCCAGAAACCCAGAGAGGGCTAGGGGTAGTGAGGAGGGAGGAGAATGAGGAGTGGGATTCTTAAAGGCACAAAACCCTCTTTTCCTTTCAGAGGACCTGAGTCAATTTGTAGCCCACTCACACATCTCAGTCCCAGGCTCTGAGTTCCCCCAGATCAGAGGCAGGTGAGAAGCACTCAACCCATCAACCCATTGCCACATTTCAGTTAAGCAGAATGATGTAGAGGAAAGGACGCTGGATTTGCGATCAGACCTGTATTTGGGTCTCAGCCCTAAAATACCCTCAACTCTGACACTAGTTGTTCTACCTTGGGTAAATCACATAAGGTCTGTGAGCAATGGTATCCCCACCTGTAAAATGGTGGTGGTAATCGAATCAAGCAGCCATTCTGAGCCTCAGCTTTCTCATCTGCAAAATGGTCTGCTTACCTTACCTCCTTCACAAAGTTGTTGTGGGGAAAGCAGTTTGCCAAAATTTGTAGAAGTCAGTGTTGTTATAAGATCTCTCCTCCCATTTGCTTGTGGCTAAGCTGAGGGTAGGTAACTCTATCCTCACTAGCCTCCCAACAGGGACAGCTTTACACCAAAATTCCTCCTTAGCTAACTGAAATATCAGCATTTATATCTGAGTTATACAATGACCTTTCCCTAAGGTACTCTTTTAAAATAGAAATGGCCCTAAGAGATATTCAATTCATTTTAACATTTATTAAATATCTACTAGGAGTGAGACACTGTAGGATAGTACCTCAGAGACAATCTAGTTCAACTCATACCTGACTAAGAACTCCCATCTAGCAGCCTCAAAGTTCTATCGAACCTTTGCTCCAAGACCCTCTAGAATGGGAGGACCTACTATCTCCTGAGGCAGTCTGTCTTAGCTTTGGACAGCTCTGATGATTAGGAAATTGTTCCTGATATTAAGCCTGAGTCTGTCTTAATTATGCCACAGGGCCAAACAAAAATCTAGTCTTCATTTCTATTTGATACTCCAAATACCTGAAGATAGATAACATATCTTCCCCAGCCCCTACCCCAGCACTCCCCATACCTTTTTTCATCTGGACTAAATAGCCCTATTTCCTTTGAGAAAGTTTTCTATGGATTTCAAGGCCCTTCCAAACACTGGTTGCCCTTTTCCTGAATGTTCTCCAGTTTAAATATGTCCTTTCCAAAATGAGACATCCAGAACTGAACATAATACTCCCTAGGTGGTCTCACCAGAACAGAATATAGAAATGTTAACACCTCCCTAGTTCTTGATACTCACTGTGCTTCTCAGTAGTGAGTTAGATTAAGAGCCATTCCCCAACAGAGAAATGGTTAAAGGATGTGAACAGAGAGTTTTCAAAGGAAGAAATCAGGCTATCAACAACACAGGAAAAAAATGCTCCAAATCACAAATAAAGAAATGCAAATTAAAGCAACTCTGACGTTTCCACTTCATACCTATCAGACTGGCAAAGATGACAAAAGATGAAAGTGACAAACATTAGAGGAGCTGCAAGAAAATAGCCGCACTGATGCATTGTTGGTGGAGCTGTGATTGGTATAGCTATTCTGGAAAGCAGTTTGGAACCATGTCCTGAAAGTTCTCTAAACTACAGATATGCTTTAACCCAGTTGTACCATTACTAGGCCTATGTCCCAAAGAGATAAAATAAACAAGCAAAGAATTCATATGTGCAAAAGTATTTCTAGTAGCTCTTTTTGTAATAGCCTCAAACTGGAAACTATGGGAGCATCCACCTAACCTAGTAGAATAGTGGCTAAAGAAATTAGGGTATGTAAATTAATAGGATGTTATTATGTTATAAGAAATAAAATGGGTAATTTCAAAGGAAACTGGGAAGAACTTTATGAACTGATGCATAGTGAAGTGAGCAGAACAGGGAGAACAGTTTACACAATAACATTATAATGAAAAACAACTTTAGAACTCTGCTCAATACAGTGGTAAACCTCAAGGCCACAGGATGGAGAAGAAGCACGCTACCTATCGCCTGCCTGAGAGCTGAGAGACTTAAAAAGTATAGAATGAGATATACATTTTTAGACATGGCCAATGTAAAAAATGACTTTTCTAGACTCTGTATATTTTTATGAGGGTTATCTTTTTTCCTTTCCTTTTTAAAATTGTTCAGTTGAAGAGGGCAATGGGGGAGAAATTATAAATGCTTGTAAAAATGTTTTTAAAAGGGGAAAATATTGAATCAAGCTAATGTATCATATTCATATTCAGCTTACAGACTACCAAAACACCCAAAAGGGATCATAAATACAGTGGGCTAGAATGATGAACTTGGATTCAAGAAGGCCTAGGTCCAAATCCCACTTTATTTAATGGTTGTATGACTATGGATGAATCACTTAACATCTCTGAGACTCAGTTTTTCCATCTATAAAATGGAAATAACCATACCTGTTGTAAGGTAGAAATGAGATCATCTATTTAAAGTGCTTTATAAACCTTAAAGTGCTCTATATAATAGCCAGATATTGTTATTTTTCAGGCAAACTGCTGTTTAATCATGTTTCTCCATCTTGTACTACTGAGGTTGATTTTTTTTTATCCCAAGTATAAGACTTTATAGTTATCCTCATTCCATCTCTTTAGATTTGGTGCCATGTTCCAGCCTGTCCACATCTTTTTGGAATCTGACCCTATCACTGAACATAATGATTATTCCCAGCTTTGAGTGATCCACAAATTTAATAGGCACATCGTCCACTTCTTTATCTAAGTCATTGATTAAAATGTTAAACACTACCAACTGTGCTAGGCAGGAGATAGTAAGGGGAAAAAAGAATCAAAAAAAGAAACAACCGTATGACGTATGTAGGGAGATAAAACGTAAATAGAGATAAATACAGTACAAGGTAATTTGAGGATGAAGAAGGCACATCCATCCATGGGAATCAGGGAAGGCGAAAGAGACAGAGGTACTAGAATAGGTAGCATGGATATGGTACTTTAAGGCTTCCTAAGCATTTCACATATTTTATCTCATTTGAGACTGGGAGTTCATTCTAGGCGTGGCTTTGAGAAGGAGGGAGACTGAATCAAGAAGGGAGACAGTTCAAGAAGTAGTTGGTAGCCACTCTGTGCATTGGTTATCATGGGTTTCTCCTGTTTCTCAAGGGTCATCAGACAGTGACTGGTTACTGTTTCAGGATCACCTTGGGGGGCAGGGGGAGGGGACATACTGAACTTATCATGGACAGCAATTGTCACTGTGGGGGCTAGTTACATTGAGCTCCTAGGGTCCTTCTCCCCCTTCTCAGTATATGAGAACCCTGAGCTGACAGTCACTCTGGCCCCAGATTTTGCCAAACTACTAGTTAATTGAAGTTTTGGGTGTGTCTGATGTACGTAAGAAAAAAGGAAGGAAGGAAGGAAGGAAGAAAGGAAGGAAGGAAGGAGGAAAGGAGGGGGAGAAAGAGAAAGGAATGGAGAAAGAGAGGAAAGGAGGTAGGGGGAAGGAGAAAGGAAGGAAGTGAAAGGAGGAAGAGAGAAGGGGAAGGAGGAAAGAAAAAAGGAGGAAAGAAGGGGAAGGAAAGAAGGAAGGGAGGGAGAATAGAAAGAAAAGAGAGAGAGAAATAAACATTTCTTAAGTGCCTACTAGCACTTTACAAATATTGTGTCATTTAATCCTTGCAACAAGCCTTTAAGGCAAGTGTCATTATTATCCTCATTTTACAAATGAGAAAACTGAGGCAAAAACTGGTTAAGTGACTTGCCTAGCATCACACAGCTACTAAGTGTCTGAGACTGGATTTGAACTTGGGTCTTCCTGATTGCTGGCCCAGTGCTCTATCCACTTCACCAACTACATGAAATGAGTACATGTATTTGAAACAGGACCTAGAAGAAAAAAGAAAGGTTCAGAGCACTTAAAGAGATGGTAGAAGAAGGAATTCATAGCAACCCAACCTTCTCATCTATGTCCAGCCCCTTAATCCCCCTTCCACTGGCACTACAGAACCCTGGACCTCAGCCTTACAGAATGTACTTCTAGGATGTCTCTTCGTGCCTTACCCCGCCCCTCTTCCAGCTCTGTCACAGTCATCTGTACACTCCCCTACCTTACATCAAGTTCCTTGATTCTCAAGACAAAAGGATGGTTCAGGGATCCCTGTCCTGCTCCCTGGGCAGGGCTGAGTCCTGTCCTTTCCCTCCTGACCAACTCAGTGATTAGGACCTGAAAGGGACCTCAGAGATGATTCAGTCCAATCTTTTCTCTTCCCCATCCCATTTTACAGATGAGAAAAACAAGGCCTTGAGAGGTTAGAGGAACTTTGCCCCAGATCACACAGGTAAAGCAGCAGAGCCAGGTTTCAAATGTAGGTCCTTAGCTCCAAATAGAGGTCTTTAAAAAATTTTCTTAAGTTAAATTTTGTTTCAATGAACAAAAAAAGTATTTTTTCTTCCTCTCTCCTCTTCTACACCAACGAAAAAAATAAACAAAATAAAATATCCAGTTGGTTTTGTTTTGTTTTTTTTACACCATACCATACTGCCTCTCAAACTCTATATACTACATGTATGACCCTACAAGTTCCTCTGGGGGAAAGGAGGAAGACTTGGAATGGTACCAAAGAGCACACAAGTAGGTAAAAGGCTACAAAAACAATTTAGATTTTTTCTGGGAGTGTCCCTGTCTCTAGAGCCAATGAGCTGTGATCTGGGTGCTGTACCTAGAGACTGCTGCATCTTAATGTGCATACCTGGAGACCTTGGGAGGCGTCCTCCTCCAAACCCTGTAAGAGACAGAAGATGCCTGCTCTCTCATAGGGAAATCCAAGTACCGGGCGTTACTTTAAAGTTTTCAAAGCACTTTCCACTGTCCCCTTTAAGCTCTACAACAACCCAATAAGTTGGGTACTGTGATCCCCATTTTATAGTGGTGAAATGACACTCAGAGAAACTGTCACCATGTGGTCAGAGTAAGTGGCAGAAAGCAGGTCTGAAGCCAGTTCTTCCTTACTTCAAAGTTCTGCTTTCTAAACAGCACCAAGCTCCAAGCTGTCCTACAATCTTGGAGTCTGACACTCCTTATTTTAAATGTTGGCACCATTCTTTTGTCTCCCTTTCCCCTCCCTCTCCCCCAGAGAGCTCTCCCACAGTTACATTGTTACTGGACAGTTACCACCTTGACTGAAAGCAGCATTACTGGGGAAAGATTCCTGGGAAAGTCTGTGGGGGTGGAGAAGCTGGGGTGAGGGGTAGGTAATGGAGAGGAATGGATCATCCCCCACCCACTGTCGAAAGGAGGTACATGTGGGGCCTCTGCCTGGGATCTTCTGTGGCATCTCTTAAAGCAAAGATCTCTGGGAGGGGCTTCCTGAGCCAACTTTTAGACCTATACTCCTTCCCTTCAGCCCTGAAATGGAGCAAAGAATGGAGGAGTTTGGACAGAATGGCTGCCCCCTCCTGTGGGGTCTTTCTCTCTTCCATATGCAAATCAATTTTTAAAAATAACTGACTGTACAGAACAGGCTTTCCTTCCATCTCTCAAGTTGCTCCAAAGGACATCTTCACCATAATGCCTGCCTAGAATCAGTGTCCCTTCCTGTTCCCCCCCACACACATTCCTTCCCCTTCCACTCAATCCAGGAGTCACAGGCAGCTTGAACAGCCCAACCTGGCCACTTTCTCCTTTCACTCTCAAGGGGCTGTGAAAAGAGGTGGGAGTGGGGAGCCATGGAAGGAAGAGGGAATGGGGCTCCCAGAGTCAGTCAATCTGCCTCTCAGAGAAAGCTCCATTACACTCCAGTCCAGGGGATGGCACAGACCTGGTCATGCCACTTCAGCTGGGCATGTTTGGCTTCTCCTCTAGGTTCTTTGTCTCACTTTTCTGTCTACTGTGGCCCTGCCCAGATTCTTCTGTGCCTATTTCAGGGGTCCCCAAGGAACCCTATTCCTATCTCCCTGAGTTTAATAGTACTGAGGCACCTGGGAACACTGGAACTCGTTCCAACATGCCTGATGTCCTGGGCACATAAAAACACCCACAGCCCTAGGGACCCAAATCAGCATGAACATGCCAGGTCCTGAGGAGACACATACAAGTGCCTGATTTCATGGGCAGACACTTCTGCAGTCCCCACATATGTGAGACTACACTTAGGAGGAATCAGACTCCAGGGGAAAGACAAGAGAAGGAAAGGAACATAGATGGATCCTTTAGTCATTCCATTCTCACTACCAGCTTGAATAAGAGCTAGCATTTCTACAGAGCTTCAAGGGTTGCAGAATACTTTACGTATATTATCTCATTTGATATTCACATCGCTGTGAATCGCTGCTGTTTTCATCATTTTACAGACGCAGAAATTGAATCAGGTAAAGAGTCTTCATCACTTAATCACAGCCTAGTAAGTGACTGGTCAGGATTCAAACTCAGTCCTTCCCGGCTAAGTCCACTATACCACCTAGCTGCTTAGGAGTCACCTACCCCATAGCTGAGCCCACAAGGGGTAGTGGAAGGGGGCAATGGTCATCACCAGAGAGAGGTCTTTGTGACCCTGGAGGCTGGATGACCAGAAAAAGGTTGGATTAGAAGTCCTCTGAGGTCCCTTCCAACCCTGAGCCTTTGTAAATCATTGCCAGGAGCTGGGGAGTCCTCCCCCATCCTTTCAGGTCCTCAGGGCCTGTTCCTCTTCCAGAAAAACCAGTCCAGGGGCCCCTGCAGGCTCTTGGGGCAGAGGGGGCAGGTTAGGTGAGATTCCCCCTCTGGCCCCTCCCATCACTCAGACAAAATCAGCCACCCCAGGGACTGAGCAGCACATGCCTCGGGGACAAACCTCCATTGACTGACTGCCAGATCCCAGCCCTTTCACCATGTTGTTTCAGATGCCAGCCCTGCTTCTACTGGTGCTGCTGGATCTTGAGGCTGCAGGTCTTGGTTCACCCTGCCCCGATTTGGGTTGGAGGGGGTAGGAATTGGGAAAACTGGCTCAGGGGAGATGGCTCTATATTTCATGTAGGGTGGGGCTGGAGATACCCTGCTTTCAGAGATGTTCTGAAGTCGCATTGGCATTGGTAGGAAGGAGATGGATAGGAAGTACTGAGAGGATATGAGGGTGCTGGGCATCCAGGTACTAGTCCAGTGATAGTGAGCACTCCCATAGTCCTCTTCAAACTAGAAGGGGAGGATGGGAGAAACAGGGAGGATCTAGAGCTGGCAGGTCCAGAATTCTGTTCTACACCTTATGTTCTGTATCCCTAGGGTTAAATCCCAATACCTGCTGTGCCTTCTCAGTCTGTTTCCCCTGTCAGAGTGGCCCAAGTCTGCCATCTGGTGGTCAGGTGGGCACTGGCTGGATGCTCTCTGCTTCCAGGGGCTCTGTCCATTACAATTCTGTGAAAGAATGCCAGTGTCAAGGATGGAAGCCAGACCCTTAGTTCCTTTGAAGTATAGTCAAGGGAGGTTTGGAGAACAAGGCCTGGGCTGTGTAACATAGTTTAGAGTCTTTTGTTGGGGTTATCCTTAAAGTCTCAGTTTCTCCATCAAGCCTTCCTTTCTCTGCCTTTCTACAGAATTCAACATCTCCAGTCTCCCTGGTCTACTGTCCCCAGCCCTGGCAGAGAGCCTTCTAGTTGCCTTACCCCCCTGCCACCTCACAGGGGGCAAAGCCTCTCTGACTGTCAGAAGAGTCAATGAAACCAAAGGTTTGGGTCCCTCCTTCTCTTGAATACTTCATCCTAACCCCCAGTCTTTCCTTACCCTGGGTACTCCCTTCCCTTCCTTTGTTCCTATCCTTTCCCCAGGAGTATCCTATCCCCATCCCACTTCACCCCTGTCTCCCAACTTAATTCCACCCCTTTTATCCCCTCTTCCTGCCCAGGAGTAACACACAACTTTACTGTAACCCCCTGCCGAGGGCAAAGGGACCTGGTGAATGTGGTACACAGCAGCAGCAGCTTCACCGTCACCCGACTCAGTGCCTACCAAGTCACCAACCTGGTACCTGGCACCAGCTACTTGTAGGTGGACTACCTGGGAGAAGCAAGCACCAGTAGGGGAAAGTAAGGGGTAGAAAGAGGAATGGTGTTTTTCTATAGGAAGTAGGCAGGATGGATACCTCTTGGGGAGCGAGCAAGCTCTGGAGGAAGGAGGGCACTGTTGGAAAGGCTGTTGTTGGAGGAGAGTCCAGAGACTGGGCACAGATCAGAGAAGGGATCTTTGAACAGAGAGACGTCTAAGAGGAACAGCTAGGACTTAGGTTCCCCTCCTCCTGAGTTCCTTCTTCCTCAAATTCCCCTTTCCCTCCAAGTGTCTCCTACTCCGTGGAGAAAGGAAATGCTGTAGAACACAGTAACAGAGTCCGGATGGCCACATTGCCTCGTGAGTAACCTCTCCCAAGCTGAACCCCCTGTCATGTGCCTCACTCTGGTGTGCAGCCGCAGACACCTCCCAGGTCTTAGGACTGGACAGAGAGCTCCAGCAGGGGAAATCCACATACACCTGCCCCCTCCCTTCAGCCTCTAAATCTCTCTCTCATCATCCCACAAAGGAAAATGTATTGAGTTCAGCTTTGCAACAGTTTCTATACATTATTTCATTTAACCCTGACAGGCAGGAAAGTGGAGACTTTGGGGCTGAGCATGGCTCGCACCGGGGGCATGATAGTCATCACAGTGCTGCTGTCTGTGGCCATGTTCCTGCTGGTCATGGGTTTCATTGTTGCTCTGGCCCTGGGCGCCCGAAAATGAGGCTCTGAGCGAGACTGGTACTCCTTGGAGACAGAGATGGAGCAGCGTTCACTCATTGCCTGGGAGCTAGAGGTTCTACTCCCAGGGACCCAGTCCTCCCTCCCAACCCTTCCTCATGCCCCCTGCCCTCGGTTCAGCTGCACCTCACCCTGCCACATTGACTTTTCTCCCCTGGATCTCTCTCCCCCTCCCCCACACTCCTCCATTCAATTGGTCTCTCATTCACTGAGGTCAAAATCAAGCCAAGCCCGGAACTAAAGAGGTCGGGGGATGGAAAGTTTAGATAAACCCCAAGGAGTTTACAATCTACTAAATCCCCCACCCCTATCCCGAGATCCTTCCCCATCTACCCCAATCTTCCAATAAAATCTTAGAATTGTCAAAGAAATGAGTCTCACACTTGTAGTCCTCCCTAGACCTTCCCGCTCCCATACTTCTCTGCAGCCCCTCCCCACCCCCTCTCCTTCCAGTACTCCCTTCCCAGATCATGACCACCTGTCCACCTTCCTCCTCAGCTGATTTCCTGTAATAAAGTATGGATGCTGCCTCTGTCTCCTAAGTCTCCTTTTTCAGTTCTTTTACTTAAATGCAGAACACTAGAAGCAGCAGAGCTTTTCCCACCTGGTGAACAGCAGCTACAACCACAACAACACCAACTCCCAGGCTCTTCCTTCAGGTTTCTTCCTCCCCATCAACCTCAATTCAACGTTTAAAAAGTTATTAGTTTGAGAGGTAGCTAGGTGGTACAGTGGAATCAGGAGGATCTGAGTTCAAATTGGCCTCAGACTCGAGTCACTTAACCCTGATTGCCCTCCCTCCAAAAGTTATTAAACTGAATGATTCCTATGTTCAAAGTTTTGGGGGTTCAAAAACCCAAATGTCCTGATCCTTAGGCTGAGCTCAGTAATGAAGGGCAGTTAAATTAGGTTGTCAGACAGGTCCATGAGAGCCCCCAAGCCTGAACTTTGGGGCATGGGAAGTCTGAGGAAAGAGAAGCACAGGTTGGTAAAACCTAGAGGAAACAAGGGACCTGGTGGGAAAGAACCCCCAAGGAGGAATGAATGGGGTTCTAGAAGAATAGGCAGGACTGGGAAGAGAGAAATTGGATGGGGGAGAGGCAACCCAGAAGACAAAGGTTGTTTTTGTTGAGTCATTTCCAACCCTCCCTGACCCCATTTGGGGTGTTCTTGGCAGAGATACCGGAGTGGTTTGCCATTTCCTTCTCCAGCTTATTTTACAAATGAGGAAACTGAGATAAACAAGCTAGCGTCTGACTCTAGACTTCAGCTCACGAATATGTCCTTCCTGCCTCCAAGCCCACTCAAAATATTTTTAGAAGATGTTCTGGACCCCAGGTTAAGAACCCCTGATTAAATACTAGACTTAAGGTTAATGACTAGGTGGAGAGGAGAGAGGAGAGGACTGTTGTAGACAAAGAAGAATGAAATAAAGAAATAGAAGACAGAGAAAGATACATGGATGTGGAATAGGGGAGGACAGTAGAAGACAATGACTAGGAAGGAGTTTTTACTCTGCTTAATCCAATCAATTTATCTTGGGACTCATTTTAGGATTGACTGCTGCCAGAGACCATAGTTTGATCCTACCCTCCCCGCCTCCCTCCTGTTTTACAGATGAGGGAATCTGAGAAGATCAAAACAGAATGTGCTTGAAAAGTCAGGCATGGTTGAAAAATTGTGATAGTGAGTATGTTGTACCATAAGAAATGATGAAAGAAATGGTTTCAGAGAAATCTGGAAGAGGTCTACGAACTGAAGAAGAATCAAGTGATCAGGAACAGAACAATTTATACAGTAACAATATTACAAAGGAAAAAACTTAGATTCTAAGAACTGATGAACGCACTGACTAATCATGACTCTAGAGTAAAGGTATCAAATACACCAGGCACAGCTCACAATATTCCCCAGTGCTGCTGAGTCAGATTAAAATGTATTTGGGAAATATTTAACAAAATAAGTAAAAATACAAGAAAACAGATAATATTACACTTTAAACTAAGTCATTAAAAGGTCCCCAGGGACCTTATGTATGGATTAGTGGGCCCCATTTATTGTAAATAGAAACCAAGGCTTGCTGGCCCCACTTTGTGTTGATTTGTACTTTTTTTTAATTAGAGGTGGGGGATTTGGGGACAAGAGGGAAGTTAACAGTTGCCAAAAGAAAAGAAATGAGGTCATTGAAATATTTTTTTAAAATATATAGAATAGAAGGAAGTTTGGAAGGAGACAAACTAGACAGGAAGTACAACTGAATTTATTACAAAATATTTTTAAAAACAAGTTGTATAAAAAAAATAAAAAAATAAAAACAAGTTGTATGTAAAAGAGATTGACATTTATACATACAATCCTTTCTCTGTTCTACTTTGTACATAGGAATTTTCTCTTTTTTGTGTTTGTTAGTAAAAAAAAAAATAAAAGGTTAAAACAAAGCTGGGTTTTGGGGTCAGGAGACTAGGGTTGAAATCTTCTCTCTGCTACTTGGGTTACTTTGGGTAAGACACTGCCTCTCTGGCCCCAGTTTCCTCAATTATACAATTAGGGGAGTTGATGAGAACAGAAGAATCAAACTCACAGCCCCCAAAATTAGCTGGATCCAGACTAATGTAATTGGGAAATGTTTAACAAATTAAGTAAAAATACAATACAACATAGGTAATATTCAATTTGTGATTTTCGAAGTCAATATGAGGCCGGGCTATTTCTATTTGAGTTTGACACAGCTGAACTAGAGGACTTTTACAGCTCTAGATTTAGGATCCCATGGTCAATCTGCTCTGTAAGGATTAACTTCACATTAAGGAATCATCACCTTTGGGATAGAACGCAACTAGACGATGACATTGAAGACCTCCCCTTAAGAAATCAGTCTATTTTATTGAGAGAGGAGGAGACAGTGTCTGGTACCTTTGCCCTAACCCACGTCTCTCTCCCTCCCCACCCCCACCTCCATTCCCTCAGGCCTGATTGTCCCAAATCAAAGAACCGAAAGGATTAGTTTTGGTTTAGGTTTGGTCACACCCACCCACTCAAGTGCTCACAGCTTCCTAGGCACCGAAGTAGAGTTCTGAACCAAGTTTCAGGGAATCCTGATCCTATGCCCCAGTATTTTATGAAATACTCTCCCTACAGACCTCCTTCTGCCTCTTGGAATTCTAGATTTCCTTCAAAACCTTCATGAGGCCTTTCCTGGGGCCCTTGACTGCTGGTGTCTTTTCTTCCAAGGTTACTTTTTAATCTGCTTTACATGTGTTTTGTGTACATTGTGTAGGTGTGTGTTGCCTATCCATAAGCTCTATGAGGAGGACTGTGTTCCCTTTTTCCTTTGTATCCTCATCAGATAGTATAGTAGATGGTAAATCAATGTTTTCTAAGGTGCTTGATTTTGTTGTTGAGTAGTTTCAGTCATGTTCAACTTTTTGAGAACTCATTTGGGGTTTTCTTGGCAAAGATGCTGGAGTGGCTTGCCATTTCTTTATCCAACTCATTTTACGGATAAGGAAACCGAGGTAAACAGGGCTAAATAACTTGCCCAGGGTCACACAGCTAGTAAGTATCTGAGACTGGATTTGAACTTGAGGCTTCATGATTCTAAGCCCAGTATTCTATTCACTTCACCACCTAGCTGCCCCATTAATTGATTATCCTTTGACAAATTACTACACAAAAAACTCACTAGGCCTTTATTTCCAAATGGGAAACATAACACACTGCTCCATAAAGTTGTTGTGAAAACTGAATGAGGGTTTTGGTGCGGATGCCCCACCAACCAATTCCAAGCCTTGGAAGGTGATGACCTTCCTAAGCTGCTGTGGCCACAAAAGTGGGTCACCTGCTGGTCAATCAATGTCCAGTTGATAACTGTTAGGCTGATTCTTGGACTGACCAAAAACTTCATCACTGACCTAAACTAGAAGTCTTCCTATCTCAGCAGAACCTATCAGAGCTTCCAGTCTGAGGACTCCAGACCATGAGGGCAGAATAAGCACTAAAGGAGGTCTTTAGAGGAAACTTAGGAGACTGTTTGGATGAATGACAAGTACCCTAAAAAGGTAATGCCAACATACAGCAAAGGGGTCATTATTATAGGACCTCCAAAAAGGGAGGAGAGACAACCTAGGAGCTTGAAGGAGGTGGGACTACAGCCCATCTGAAATACAGTCCTTGGAATCCAACTATCATTTTAAAAAATGTTTTTAATTTAACATCAAATAGAATAGTTCTTTAAATCTTAAACTCAATATGTCTAAAACCTAACTCATTATCTTTCCCCCTAGCCTAGTCCCTTCCCACCTCCTAATTTCTCTATGACTATAGAGGGCAACCTCATCCTCCCAGATGCACAGGCTCCCAACCCAGGACTCATCCTGGATTCCTCACTATCTCTCATCCCTCATATCCAAACTGTTGCAAAGTTTGCTGATTTCACCTTTGCAATGTTTCTTGAATATGCCACCAGCATCACTTTGGTGCAGGTCTCATCACCACCCACCTGGACTGTTGTAATAGTCTGCTGGTAGGTCTGCCTGCCTCAAGTCTCTCCCCACTCCCATTCATCTTCCATTCAGCCACCAAAATGCTTTTCCTAAAGCACAGGTCTGAGCACATGACCTCTCACCTAATTAAGAACTCCTGTGGCTCTGTGTCACACCCAGGATCAAATATGAAATCCTTTGTTTGGTATTCAAATCCCTTCATTACTTAGCCCCACTCCTACCTTCTCAAATGTTTTTACCCTTAGCATCTCACCTTTGATCCAGCTACTGACCTCGGCTGTTGCTCCCCCAATATACTTCATCTCTTGACTTGGGCTGTTCCCCATGCCTGGAAAGCTCTCCCTCCTCGTCTCAGCTTGCTGGCTTCTCTGGCTTCCTTAAAATCCCATCTTTTACAGGAAGCCTTCCCCAACCTCTCTCAATTCTGGTGCCTTCCCTCAGCTGATTATTTCCTATTTATCCTGTATATAGCTTGTTTGTACGGATGTGCTTCCATATTGTCTCCTCCATTAGATAGTGGAGGCTGGAGGGTCTTTTGTCTCTTTTTCTGGCCAGCACTTAGCACAGTGCCTAGCATATAGTAGATATTTAATAAATGCTTATTGACTGGCTGTATTTGCATATGCATAATGGGATAGAAGAAAAGGCTTAAGTATGAAACTACTCATCTCTATTATGCACAGCTTCCCTTTAAAAAAAAGTATATAACGGGATCAACCAGTGCCTTTCAAAGCTGTTCTGCTTATCTGGCCTTATTGGCCTTCCTTCTGCTCTTTTCTCTCTATAGAACCAAGCATTTTTACCAAAAAGCCTTTTCTTGCCCCCTTCTCAGGCTCTGTAAATTAGGGCCACTCACTGAAGCAGTTAAAAGGAAGGGTCTCTATGGGTATTCCCTGAGTTTTAAAATTAGAGCAATTGATCTGCTTCTCTGTAGGAAAAGCCCCTCCAAATGAACAATTATGTGATTACTCAGCATCCAGACTAGACAGAGAAGGGGGAAAGGGCAGTCCCCAAGACAGATGGGTCCAAAAGGGATCCTTTAGAGAATATGCTTTACACCTGTGGGCTGGCGATGAGAGCAGGGTGTTGTGCTCCTTCAAACGTCGAGACAGTTTTTCGAGATTCTCCCAATTTTTTCCCTTTGTATGGGGAAAATTCCATCTCTGGTGTAGATGTTACAAATGCTCCCTCTTTTGGGGTGTGGGGAGGGCATTCTAAAATGGTGATTGGTGGGGGTGGGGCAAAGTAGTATCTATTACTTCACTTCCAGACCTCAGTTGTGGGATCTTTGATGAAGGTATTTTGTGGTGGGACATAAGTATGGGACCAGCAAATTTCCCAGTATACCCAAAGTTGGCTAGTAACTTCCCTCACCCAGTTTCTAGTGCCTTTCCTCCCTGTGATATGTTTCACTGCTTTGTGTTTATTTCTATTTACTCTCTCTATACACATTTTTGGTATATGCTTATTACGTACTAGTTGCTTTCCCTCCTTAAAATGTAAAGTCCTTGAGAGGAGGGAATGATTCCTTCTTTGAATTATGTCAGGCATACAGCAGGCACTTAATGTTTGTTGATTGATTTGTTGATTAATTTGTTGATTGACTTTGTATTCCTAGAGCCTAGCGTAGTGCTTTGTACCTAATAGGAGATTAATAAAAGCTTGTAGCTTCTCCCTTTCAGATAGCCTGAGGATTCTTAATGTTCCTAGGGCTTCTACCCCCACAAAAATGGAAGTCAGGGGTGGGCCAACTGGGATTAAGAGGGAGGGCTTACTTGATTGAATCACACTGAAATACTGAGAAGTTAAAGGCTTTGCCCTCCACCTGTGTGGAGCTAAAAGCAGAGGCCAAAGAGGTTAGATCTCTCTGCTGGGAGGTATGTTTCTTTCCCCACTCCTCCCAAAATGAATCCAAACCTCCAGAATCGTGAGTTCTGGGAGAGCCTACATGGAAAGATCCCAGGTCTGCTGGACTGGAAGATGAATGAGGAGCTGAAGCTAGCAACCACCACTGACCAGCTACCCAGAGGTGAGTGAGCAGTCTTGCCAGGGAGTGAAGGAAGATAGGATAGGGCTAGGGAAAGTGAGATTATATGAGAAAGGAGAGGTGAAAGGAGGGAAAACTTCCTCTTGACTCCTAGCCCTTTCCTACTTTTTTGAACCTTAACATCTTAAAAAAAAAAAAAATCCTGTCCTGAGTATCAGGAAGTCTGGCTTTGTTTCCTAGCTCTCCCATTAACTTTAGCTGTGTGATCTTGAACAAACTTTCTAGGCACAGTGTAACTAATGGTACTAGACAGTGAGGCAGGCAAGTATGAGTGGCTAGACTATAAGCCCTATGAGGCCAGGGACTGACAGTAACACCTACTATTCTCTTCATTGCCTAAAATATAATTTGCAGTTGGTGTTCCCTCCACCTAAAAAGGATCCATGTCCAGTCTTACTAGATCTGGGTTAGTTTAAATGAGTAGGTTGAATTAGTTATATCGAAAGTCCTTTTCAGCTCCAACGTTCTGCCTTGCTGTTCTTACTGAGGGCAGAAATGACCCCTTACAGGATTCAATACCCCGGACGACCCCAGAAACATAGATAGTCAGTTGGAAAGGAATTTAGAGGTCACTGAGTCAGCCCTCCCCCACTCCCACTCCCTGCCCAACACATGCTCAAATCTCTTCTAGCCCAAAAAGTAGCAATAATCATAATAGCTAACTCTCGTAGAATGCTTTAGATTAAAGTTCGCATACATTATCTCATTCTGTCCTCACAAAAATCCAGTGAGGTGGGTATTCTAAATGTTACCATTTGCATTTTCTGTATGAGAAACCTAAAGTGACTCCGTCCAGGATCCAACAGCCAACAAGATTCAAACCTACATCTTCTCAGGGCTCTTTTCACTGTACTTAACACAGTGCCTGGTGTTAATACATGCTTCTGGATCGATTGTTACATCTCCAAGTCATTAGCCCCCATTCCTGACCTCCCACACCACTTAGATTCTGTACTTTACCGTTTTGCACTGGAATATCTGTCTGTCTTGTTTGGTTCTCATTGGGGTTTGACACCTTGTCTCTCTTTATTGTAAACAGTTGAAGCAAAGAGACCTTTAAAAACCCTGGAGATCAAGGATTCTTAGCCCTTTTTATGTTATAGATCCCTTAGGCAGTCTGGTGAAGCCTACAGACCCCTTTTCAAAATGTTTTTAAATGCATGAAATAAAAGTACATAGGGTTCCACAGAAAGCCAATTTTATTAAAAGTTATTTTTAATTTAAAAAGTTCAAGGACCCAGGTTAATGCTTAGTATACAGCAGATGCTCAATATGGACTTGTTGACTAATTTATTCTAGGTTTTCCAATTTGGGATTGGTACAAGGGTAGGCAGGCAAAGTGGCAGCCTTGCTTGAGGATAATAGAGATAAAGCTGAAGAATATATACCCTGGGTCAGACTTGGAGAAAAGAAAAGGGAAAATCTTTTTCACCAGCATTTACTCAGTATTTCACTGTGCGCCAAACCACCTTTGGCCAGGACAAGTAAATCCTGGTCTTGGCCCTCTGGGAACGTGTTCGGATGATCAAGAGAAGACTGTTCTCTCTAAAGAAAGCAAACCCCCATGTTACATAGACAAACAGCAAACACTCGTGTATAAAGCACTGTGTCAATCACTAGGCAAGCAATTCATTTCATCAGAATTTGATAAGCACCTAATACGTACTAGACACTTGGGATACAAAGGCAAAAATAAAACTGTCTTTTCCCTCCAAGAGGCTTGCTCTGTTGCTGCTGGAACATAATACGTACACAGAAAATTAAATATCTAATACATACAAAAGTGATTTTCAGGAAGGACAGTACAGATCTAATATGAGGGAAAGCTAATTATTAACAACGGTTAATGTTAACAAAGGAGGCACCTAGGTGGCTCAGTGGATAGAGTCCTGGTATCTAGAAGATCTGAGTTCAAATCCAGCCATAGACACTTAGTAGCTGTGTGACCCTGAGCAAGTCACTTAATTCACTGGAGAAAGAAATGTCAAATCACTCCAGTGTCCTTGTCAAGAAAATCCCATGGACACTATTGATATACTATGGTTCACAGGGTCACTCAGTGACTGAAGAACAACAAAATATTAACAATAGATATGGGGTTCCAGAAGGACAACGGTAGGGTAGGGTAAAGGGGGAACAAAGATACGATAGACCTGAAGCAGACATGGATGAGCATGATGGAGTAGGGAGCTTAGAGGAGCATACCATAAAACACAATCACAGACCACTTGAGTAATACAGGATTACAAAATAAATTTATTAGAAAAGGATCAAAGTGTTTTGTATGTGTGTGACATCTAGGAGGAGATGGCATTTTAGTTGTACTTTAAAAGGTGAGGGCATGGGGCTGGTTAGCTAGGTAGAGCAACGGATATCGTGTCATCCCTGGAGTATGACCCTGGGCAAGTCACTTAACCTCAATTGCCTCCAAAAAAAAGTGAGCAAGGATACAATAGAACAAGGTAGGGGTAGAGGCCTTCGTGCCAATATTCCCTTTCTCACATGCCCCTTCATTCTGCCCCTTTATCTACTTTCCCTGGATTCAGTTACTTCCCTGTCTGGCTCCTGCCATATCAGAAGAAGAAAAAATCCAGAGCCCTTCCTTCCTAGCTCCAAGGGGGTCAGTGCCACAGTCAATTTTAGAAGAAAAGGGCTCACAACATTGGGCTCAGGATGTCCTAAGAGACTGAACCACCAGGTACTAACACCAGAGTCAGATACCAAAAACCACCCAGGATCTCAACCTAAGTGTCATCCTCAACTCTCACCATCCCTCAGTCCCCTACATTCAATCTATTGCCAAGGCTTGTTGATTTCACCTTTACAGCTTCTCTTCAATGTGCCTCCCCTTTCTCTCTGACACTGCCCCCGCTCTGGTGTGGGCCCTCATCACCTCATACCTGGTTTACTGCAAGAGCTGCTGATGGGTCTGCTGGCCTCAAGCTTCTCCCCACTCCAATCCATCCTCCATTCAGCCACTTATGAGATCTTCCTAAAGTGCAGGTGCAAACCATGTCACTCCTCTACTCAATAAAAGCCAATGACTCCCTATCACCTCTAGGATCAAATACACAACCATCTATTTGGTGGACAAAGTCCTCCATAAATTCCTCCACCTTTCCAGTCTTCTTATACCTTATTCTTCCCTGTTTACTCAATCCAGTGATGCTTGCATCCTTGCTGTTCAAGAACAAGACCTCCATTTTTCAACTTCTAGACATTTTTCTGTGGCCATCCCCATTGTCTGAAATGTTCTCCTACCCCATGGAGGACTAATGCTTCCCCTGATTTCCTTTCAATCAATCAGTCAATCAATAAACGTTTATTAAGCACTTACTATGTGTCAGGTACTGCTCTAAATCCCAGCTAAAACCCCATCTTCTAAAAAGAGCCTTTCCTGTTGTTGTTGTCATTTTTTTCCTTCTTCAGTTCATTTTACAGATGAGGAAACTGAGGTAAACAGAGTTAAGTGACTTGCTCACTTACATCTAGGAAGTGTTCGAGGCTAGATTTGAACTAATGAAGATGAATCTTCTTGACTCCAGGTCCAGTTCTCTATCCATTGTACCATCTAGCTATCTCAAAGAAAGCCTTTCCTAACCCCTCTTAATTCTATTGTCTCCCTTCTTTTTCCTATTTATCCTGCATGTAGTTGTTTGTACAGATTTGTTTCTCCTTTGTACAGATTTTAAACTCCTTGAGGGCAGGGACTGTCTTTTGCTTCTTTTTGTATCCCTAACACTTAGCACATATTGTTGTTCAGTTGTGTCTGATTCTTTATGGCCCCATGGACCATAGCATACCAATGTAGCCCATAGGGTTTTCTTGGCAAAAATACTAGAGTTTGCCATTTCCTTCTTCAGTGGACTAAGGTTAACAGAAGTTAAGTGACTTGCCCAGGATCAGGATCTGAGCTAGTATCTGAGATCTGGATTTGAACTCAGGTCTTCCTGATTCTAGCACCAGTACTCTATCTGCTGAGCCACCTAGCTGCTTCTTTTATTAACGTCAACCATTGTTAATAATTAATTTTCTTTAAGCCAACACTGGGCTTGGAATCAGTTCAAGTCCAGCCTCAGACATTTATTAGCTATGTGACCCTGGGCAAGTCACTTAACCCTGTTTGCCTCAGTTCCTCATCTATAAAATGAGCTGGAGGAGAAAATGGCAAAATCACTCAAGTATCTTTGCCAAGAAAACTCCAAACAGGGTCATTAAGAGTTAGAACAGGACTGAAAGAACTCAAGAGCAACCACAAATGTTTATGGACTGACCTCTCAGGTCCCCTGAGGAAGATCAGTGCTTTGGAAAGGAGACTAAGTTTGGCAAAGGAAAGTTGGAGAGATGGTACTGCTGGGTAGCTAGGCAAGGAAAAGTCTGACAGAGGCCATCAACTTTCCTATTCTATGCAGATACTCCCTTGGAACCTAATTTATGGATGTGGGTGGATCTCAACATAGTATGTCCTCCTGCTGGGAGGCAGGCTTCAAAGGAGCCGGATTTGGTCCATAACCCTCCATCCCCTAAAGAGGAAGAAAATACCTCTTTCTCAGAGGACAGCTTGAAGCCCCAAGCCTCCACCAGCCAGCAGCCCGAGGCCTTCACCAGCCAGCAGCCCCAGGCCTCCACCAGCCAGCAGCCCGAGGCCTCCACCAGCCAGCAGCCCCAGGCCTTCACCAGCCAGCAGCCCCAGGCCTTCACCAGCCAGCAGCCCCAGGCCTTCACCAGCCAGCAGCCCCAGGCCTTCACCAGCCAGGAGGCCCAGGCCTTCACCAGCCAGGAGGCCCAGGACTCCACCACAGAAAAAGAGGTATGGATAGATATTCTTGTCCCCTTAAGGACAGGGTAGAATTAAGAAATATCCTCAGCCTCCTATTTCTGTCTTTAGCCCTCACCAAGGATAAGAAATGATTAATAACAGCTACCTTGTCCCATTAGACAATATTCATCCCATGGATGGTCCCATACCTGACCTGAGGGAACATTTTCTACAGAAGAATCATTTATTAATGCCTGCCCTGAAATGCTAGATGCCTACAAATATTACCTGAAGTAGAGGAGAGAGGTGTTTAAGTCAAACCAGTTCCAAAATCTAATCCTGCACCCTTACTCTCTTAGTTCACAGAAGAGGATAAAGATGAGAAGACCTCCATGAGCCTCCAATCACCCCAAAAACTAGGATCCCTTCGAGGCTGTCGGCGACAGGTGGGCACCCAGACGGGTCCCCGATGGCCCAGACCTCCCCTTAATTACTGTCACCTGATTGCCCTGGCACTGAAAAACAGCCCTTCTAGAGGACTCAATGTCCAGGAGATCTACAACTTCACCCGGTATGTCCCCAGGGTATGGGTGAGGATGGAGGGGTGGGAAAGAGAGGGCAGAGTGGGAATGGAGGAGCAGTCCAGGACATGGCCTTTGTCCTTCAGCTGCCCCAGTGTCATACATACACAGAATGGGTGACCCTCTACGTATGTGTCGTGCTGGGAAGAGACCAGACTCAGTTAGGATTGGAATTCTCAATATGGATTCATTTCTTTGACTGAATCTTTGTTCCAGGTTAAAATATAATTTATCTTTAATTGTCAAGATCAAACTAAGCCTGATTGGTTGGCTATATCTCACACAAATGAGCATCAGCTTCTTTCTTGAGAGTAGATTTTATTGAGGAAAGTCAATCAACAAGTATTTTTTTAAGTGCTTATTACTATGCTGAGTGCTAGGGTATACATGGCCCTTGTCCTTGAGGAGCTTATGTTCCAGTGGGGGAGATAAAGTGCAAATAACTGTATATAGATATAAATGGTAGAATATAATATGTATATTCTACATATGAAATATATATTCTATAGAATATCTATAATACAACACAAATATATTTACATTAAATAACATGCTATTCCAAATAACATTTTCTCTATATAAATATATATCCTATAGAACATCTATAATATGTAATACTAAATAATGTATAAGATATATTGTATTTAAGATATAAATAATATAGTCTATTTGAAATAATATAGTCTATATGCAAATATCATATAGAATATCTATAATATATAATATTATATGATAAGTAAATATATTTGATTCTAAATAATATATTCTATATATAAAACACTCCATTAAATATCTATAATAGCGTATAGAAGATAATCTCTGAGGAAAGCACTAACGATGGAAAGCACTGGAATTTAAGTTGAGTCTTGAATCAGGAAGCCTAGGAATCCTGGAGGTGAGCAGGAAGCATTCAAAGCATGTAGAACAGCTTGTGAAAAGGCAAGTCCAGGGCAAACGCTTGAGGGACAGACACAAGATTCATGAGTGTGACTTGGATGAAAACCCAGCAAAGGAGACGGAGAAGGACAGGGAGGAGAACCTGGAGAGAACAAAATGATGAAAACCTAGGGAGGAGAGAATGCTCAGAAGAAGCAGGTGGTTGACAATGTAAAAGATCTACAGAGAGATCAAGAAGGATATTGGTTGAAGAAAGGCCATAAACTAATGACCAATTAAGAGTAATTATTAATAATTTATTAACAGATCACTGGTAACTTTGAAGAAAGCAATTTCATTTAAATGATGAGATCAGAAGCCAGATTGCAGAGAGTTAAAAGAAAGGAAATGGAAGTGTCAAGTATACACAGCTTTCTCTAGGTTATTAGCCTTAAAAAAGAGACATAGAGGATGGACAATAGTAGGCATGGTTGCATCAACTGAGTGTTTTTCTTAAAAAAATAAATGTTTAGTGGTATCTTTTGTTTTTATATCACCTAAATTTTCCCCAATATCTCTATCTTCTTGCCCTCTCCCAGAGAGTTGTCCTATATAAAAAATATTTTTAAAGAAAAAGAGAAAAAGAAGGATGAAGAGGGGGGAAAAGGAAGAGAAAAAACTAGCAAAACTGATTAATTTTAAAAGTCTGAAAATACAATATAAGCAATGTTCCATATTCATGGACCTCTCACAACCACAAATGAGTAGAGCAGGGGTGTGTCTTCTCATATATTCTCATATCTGTTCTTTGCAACAATATTTGTCATTTATAATTTAGCAACATTTATTTTTGATTATTTTGTGGTGGCTCTTCTTTCCATTTACATTATTGTAATCATTCTGTATGTGGTTTTCTTGGATCTCTTTACTTCACCCATCATCGTTCATGTCAGTCTTTCCATGTTTCTTTGTATTCATCATATTTGTCATTGTTTATATCACACTACTATTCCATTACATCATGTATCACAATTTACTTAGCCATTCACCACTGGATGGATCTCTACTTGGTTTCCAGTTTTTTGGTGCCGCAAAAAGTGCTGCTATAAATATTTTGGTACATATGGGGACTTTCCTTTTATCGATGCAACTTAGAATTTTTTAATGATAGAGGAAACATGAACGTTTTTGTAAGCATCAGGAAAACAGCCAGTAGGTAGAGAGAGTGAAAATATGTGAGTGGAGATGAAAGTGAAGGCATTGTGGAATGGGATTCAGGTCACATGTAGAGTTGTTTGTCTTGGAAGGGATAATCCACTTCTCTGTGAGAGAGTGAAATTAGAGTGAGGAGGGGACAAAAAAGGGACCGGGTCCTAGAATGACATGTTTTTTTAAGTATGAAACAAGGTTCTCAGTTAAGATGGTGGAGGGAAGATGGTACCATGAGAGGCCTAAGAAGAGATGAAAAGGTTTGTAATAGCCATTATGGTGAATAGTGGAGTGAATAAATTAGGGAGCAAATAGAATCTTTGCATGGTTGCTGGGAACCCAGTCAGTACAGTTTTGTGATGTTTTTCTCTAGCTCCATTCATTAGCACATGAACAGAAAGAAGGTGGTTGATCACACAAGTAATTAAAGGTTGAGGATAGGCAAGGCATGATTCTGGGGTTCCACTGAAAATTACTCTCTCCAAAGTTACTAATGATCTCTTAGTTGCCAGATCTAATGGTTTTTTCTCAGTCCTCATTCTCCTTGACCTCCCCTCAGCCTTTAATTCTTACTCTCTCCTCCTTGATACTTTCTTCTCTCCAGGTTTTCAGTAGACTACTCTCTTGATCCTTCTCCTACCTATCCAATCACTCTTTCTTTGTTCCCATTATTGGATCCTCCACCAGATCAATCCTCACACCATCGGTATTCCTCAGGGTTCTGTTCTGGGCCTTTTCCTCTTCTCTCCCTACTATTTCCCTTGATGATCTCATTAGCTCCCATGGATTTAATCACCATCTCTATTCTGATCATTCTCAAACCTACCTTTCCTGTCCCAGTTTCTCTGCTGACCTCCATCCAGTCTTGAGTCTCCAACCGCTTTTTAGACATCTTGAACTGGATGTAGATATCTTGAACTCAATATGCCTAACTCATATGCCAACTCATTATCTTTCCACCTAGTCCCTCCCCACCTCCTACCTTCCCTGTCACTGTAGAGGGTAACACCATCCTCCCAAGTCCCTCAGGCTCCCAACCTAGGAGTCATCTTGGATTCCTCACTCTCTCTCACCCCCCATATCCAAGTTGTTACCAAGGCGTGTCAGTGTCACCTTTGCACCCTTCTCTCCTCTGACACTGTCACCATTCTGGTACAGACCCTCATTACCCTGCACCACCTAGATCATTGGTGGATCTTCCTGCCTCAAGTCTCTCCCCACTTGGATCCATTCTCTACTCAGCCACTAAAGTTGTTTTTCTAAAGTGCAGGTCCAATCATGTCACCCTCCTTACTCAATAAACTCCAGGGGCTTCCTAATCACCTCTGTTTGGCATTCAAAGCCCTTCATAACCTAGCCCCCTCTTACCTTTCCAGCCTTCTTACATCTTACTCCCAGGTATAAACTCTTCTCTCCAGTGACCTCCTGGCTATTCCATGAACAAGATACTTCATTTCCAGGCTCTGGACATTTTCTCTGACTGTTCCCTGTGTCTGAAATGTTCTCCCTCCTCTACTTGTAAAAGCAAACACCCCAACATAAACAGGGGGGCCTGTTGTACAGGTTCTTTGATCTGCTTTTCTAAAAGAAAAGGCAACATTTAAGGGGTCAACAGACACTTTAATCAAGCACATATATCATATACTTAGCTCAGAGGAAAAGTCAGCACCCTGAACTTCAGAGAAAATACAAAGAGGGAAATAAAGATCAACCCACAGACAGATCCAACTGTCTGACCATACATACACAGTTGCCAGAGAGAGAAGCACCAACATCTGGGTTTTCAAAGCTGGGGGCTCTTTACGGGCCGTCCAGGGTCTCACTAAACAGACACTTCCAATGAGGAAGCCCCAAAGTGTGTGTGTGTGTGTGTGTGTGTGTGTGTGTGTGTGTGTGTGTGTGTGTACACACTTTTCAGAGGGCAAAATCCTTGAGAACCAGTACTTCATTAACAAAAGGTGTGGGCCTTCCTACAAATTTCCCCTAATCAAATTCCCTTAATGGGAAGGCCCTTTAATGGGTGGGGAAGATCTTTAATCTTATTAGCATTACAGTGTTCCAATAATACTTACTTCCCTGGTTTCCCAACTAAAATCCCACCTTTTATAGGAAGCCTTCCCCAACCCCTCTAAATTCCAGTGCCTTCCCTCTATTAATTATTTCCTATTTATCCTGTATATAGCTTGCATTGTATATATTTGTTTGCATATTGTCTCCCCATTAGCTTGTCTTTTTGAATCTCCAGAGATATGCCTGGCACATACTGGGTGCTTAATAAATGTTTATTGATGGATTGAATGGGCATGCTGGAGCAACTCTTTAAAGACTTGGCAGAGTGGACTATTAAATTTTCACTGTGAGCATTTACACCTCTGGAATTGGTCAGTCACTACAAATCAGGGCTTGATTTATTATTTTATTGGTTTTCTAGACTTAAGAAAGTGTTAAAGCAGATTAAACTTAAAAGTGCCTACCTACATTTCATATCCCCCTCACCCCTAACCTCCAATGCTGGTTGTTGAACATTTACCAGCAAACCTCTGGGGGTGGGATGTGGAGACAAGGATAATAGTAGAGTTAGGCTAGGTGACAGAGAAGAGAATAACCAGTGCAGTGGATAATGTCCTGGGAAGGAACTGAGAAGTAGAGAAGCTTGAAGGTTATTATGAAGATGAAGAACAGGGTTGGGAGGAGCAGGGGGCGGTCACAAAGCAGAGAGAATGATGGCATTGAAAAAAAGATAATGATGATTTAAAGGAAGTTGGGGGTTTGTGAAAACATAGAAGTAGAACACTTTATATGATGGCAGGACCAGGGGTAGAACCTTCTCTGTATGTAGTTGAGGTGATATGAAGGAGTACTCCGTGGAATAAGGAACTGGAAGGTTAGGGTGTTTGGGGAGCCTCAGCGTATATGTTGAAATCCTCTGTTATGAGGGGCAAGAAATGGAGAAAAGAGCCTGAGCTGGAAGGAGAACATCTTGGGTATCAACCAATAATCACCACCAGAATCTTGGTTGGGAATGAATTTGGACTGAATAAATCTCCCAAGAGGGGAAATTACTAAGTGATAATGGTAGAGGGAGAATCTGGAGGACGCAACAGGGAATGAGGAGTGTTCCGACTCCTCCACCAAGACCAGTGAGTCAAGATGTGTGAGTGAAAAATGCAAACAATACTGAAAAAGGAAGCCAGAGGAAAGTGTATGAAGTTACTGAACGCTCTCTGAGACCAGAGCAGTTTAATAGACACAGACTTGGAGGCTGAACTTAACAAACCTCTCCTCAGCTACTACCTATTCATGTGTTTTCCCCCCTCTGGACTTCAGTTGCTTCATCTGTAAAATCAGTGGTCTAGAAGGTCCTTTCTAGCTCTAAAGTTATATAATTCTTTTTAGAAGAAACATTATATTTCCCCCCAATTACATGTAAAAACAATTTCTAACATTTTTTAAAATTTTGAGTTCCAAATTTTCTTCCTCTCTTCCTCCCATCTCCCCTCCCTGAGATGGTAAATAATCTGATATAGACTGTACATGTTCAATCACATAAAACATATATCTGTGTTAGTAATTTTGTGGAATGAAACTCAAACCAAAAGAGAGAGAGAGAGAGAAAAGGAGAGAGGGGGAGAGGGGAGGGAAAAGGAAGAGGTTAAGGGAGAGAGGGAGGGGAAAGAATGTGAAAAGTAGTATGCTTTGGTTTGAAAGCTGCATATGATTCTTAAAGCCAACATAGACAGGAAGTCTATGACTTGTTTGTGAGAGTAATGCAAGAATTTTATTTTTTATTTTTTTTGCTGATTTTTATTTTGCTTGAACTCATATTCAAATATCTGTTCCCTGAACAAGGATAAACTGATATTGAGGATAAATAGCATGCTCAGTGATCAGGGAAGCCAACTTGAACTTTTTTAAAAGGAGAAAAAAAAATACGATTAAGCCACATTTAGACAATCAAGAATTCCCTGTCACCTCTGACTACTGCTTCTTAGCATATAACCTTGTCTGAGTCTACAATGTAAAATCTCCATAAGAGTCTAGCCCTCTTAAACTCCTTCACCATTCAATAGGCAAGGGAAAATTGTACCAAGCTGGGTTTGTATGGACCAGTCCTTAGTAAGAGACTTCTGGCAATTGGGGAAAAAACTTGTTCTTAACAGAAAATATTAAAAAAAAAAATTAATACCCCATACTATTAATGAAATACAGGTCCCATCATGCCCAAGGCAAATAAAAAATTGACACTTGCACATTAAAAAAAAAAAAAGAGGAAAAGGACTGATTCTCAGAATGAAATCTTCCAAGAAATGTCTGAGTGAATACTTTTGCATAGAATAATAGTAAAAGTTGACATGACAACGAATTTATTAAAGGTAGTAGATACTAATTTTGCTATTAGATGAAACTAATGAAATGGTTAGGGTCTGAGAAGAGATCTAAAAGGCCCTCTGTAGGCGACATTTATATGAACTCAACCAGCTAACTCTAAGTCAACCGAGTCAGGAAGATTCCTCTTTAGAAAAAGAAGGGGTTTATGATGTTGATGTAAGACAAAGACATTGACATCCAAAATCATAGAAAGGTCACCTTTAAGGCAGGGCAGCTAGTGATCCAGTGGATAGAGCGCTGGGCTTGGAATCAGGAAGACTCATCTTTCTGAGTTCAAATCTGACCTCAGACACTTACTAGCTGTGTGACCCTGGACAAGTCACTTAACCCTGTTTGTCTCTGTCTCCTCATCTGTAAAATGAGCTGGAAAAGGAAATGGCAAACTACTCTAGTATCTTTGCCAGGAAAACCCCAAATGGGGTTATAAAGAATCAGACATGACTGAAATGACTCAACAACACCTTTGAGGCTTCATTTATTGATATATATTTTGCAAGGAAATGGTAGAAACTATGCAACATATCACTATTGGTTGCAAAAATTTAGCACTTATCCAATACCTCAAAAAACAGAATCAAGATTATGGAATTATATATATCAGAAGCTCACTATTTTTCACAAACTAACAGATAACAGATCCTTATACAATATCTCTGAGAAGTCAACAAATAACTGTTACTGGGACTTGAGCATCATTTAGGATGAAATTAGTATGTTGTGAAAATGTTAAAAAAAAATTTTTTTAAAGAGACATCTTCATACTAAATACTCTAAATTTCCAAACTACATGGAATGAAAAGCTTTCTTTTAAAAATTAGTTTAGTCGAGTACTGTTCTTGCTACTAGGAAATAAGAAATACAGGTAATGGGGTATAGAAAGTTATTTGGCCCTACAGGACAAAAGAGAAGATGGGGACAAGGGAAGGGAAAGATGATAGAAGAGAGGGCAGATTGGTGGTAGGGGCAATTAGAATGCTCGGGTTTTGGGGTGGGGGGAGGGGACAAATGGGAAGAAAATTTGGAACCCAAAATTTTGTGAAAATGAATGTTAAAAGTTAAATAAATTTAAAAAAAAATAGTTTCACTGAATTTTCTTTCAATTTGAAAGATTTTTAAAAATTTACCTTCTATCTTGCCTCTCTCTACCACTACCCCCACAGAAAAAGAGAGAAAAACCCACATCCTTGAATCAAATACATATCATCAAGTAAAACAAATTTCTTCATTAGCCATGTTCAAAAACAAATGTCTCAAGCTATGCTTTGAGTCCATCCCTTCTGTGTCAGGAGGTGGTTAGCCTGGTACATCATTAGTCCTCTGGAATCATAGCTGATCATGGTATTGATCAGAGTTCTTAAATCTTTCAAAGTTATTTCTTTTTACAGTGTACCCTGTTCCTTGCTTCCAGACTTTATAAAAACATGTCTCTCCCACCGGTTCATCCTGGATCTTCCCTTGGTGCTTGGGGCCTCTTGATCCTCAACATCCATCACCCTGTGACCTTCTCAACCTTGAATATTGCTTTGTAAGCCCTGACCCCTTCTCTCATTGGAGAGTTACTCCTGAGGTCTTCCTATTGTGGAGGAGCCCAAACTGGTCATCCTTTTCCTCTGAACCCTATTCTTGCCTTCCAGATTTCAAAAGCACGCTTACTCTCCAATGGAACCTTCATTCCACACTCCAACCCTCCCTTTTCATCTCCCTTCTGTAAGTTAGAATTTAAGAATTACATGAGATTGAAAGCTCCTTGAGGATAGGAAATATCTTTTTGCTTATACTGGAATTCCCAACACTTAGTACGTAGTAAGGGCTTAATAAATGTTTCCTTCCCAACATTTTTGTGCAGTTACAAAAAGGAATCATTTCATCCATCTGTGTAATACTCTGCTGAACATTAAGCACAAAAGAACATTGGTAGGGTAGCAACTTCTCCCAGGACTGTTTCTTTCTGAGCTCCATCAGATATAAGATGAGAAGAACTCCTCACTCCCGTAGCATTTTTAGGTTTGCAAAGCACTTTCCTCTCAACATCCTGGAAAGGGGAGTAGTACGAGTAATATGATCCCCATTTTACATATGAATAAACTGAGGCCCAGAGAGGTTATAGGGACTTATGTTCATACCATAAGTGAGTCTTAGATTTCTTTAAAAAAAATGTTTTGGGTTTTCTTTTAAAGTTTGATGAATGGTTTTTGTTTTTAGATCACTCATTTCCTAATGTACCACTGTAACAAAGAAAAGTCCAAACCAAAACTCAACTTATGTGCATATGCAACGTTTCACACCCCAACAAAAGGGAGGAGATATTTTTTTCCTAGAAGCAATTGGAGTCAAATGACTTGCCCAGGGTCACACAGCTAGCTAGCTTGTAAGTATCTTCAGAGAGATCTGAACCCAGGTCTTCCTAACTTCAGGGCTACTGCAAGACTCTGTCTACTGCACCACCTAGCTGCCCTTGGGAAGGTAGTCTTGGCTGGATTTCAAATTCAGATCTCCAGGCTGTGTTCTTTACACCACAATATGACAGCTAAAGGATAGCGATGGAGTTTTGACCTCCTTAATGAGTAGGAGACATTGGGGCTCTGGGTTCAGCTAACTCTTTCTTTTATCCCACTGCAGACAGCACTTCCCCTTTTTCCAGACGGCTCCAGAGGGCTGGAAGAACACTGTTCGCCACAACCTCTGCTTTCGAGGCAGTTTTGAGAAGGCTCCAATGAGCCCAGAGAAGGGAACAGGTGGTAGTAGCCGTCCTCGCTCCTACCGTTGGCGGCTCACAAAGGAAGGGTACCGGCGCTTTAAGGAGGAGGTCAGGGCTTTGGCATCAGCCCGGCTCCACAACATCCAAAAGTGTATGAGTCAGCCCGGTAAGACAGCAGGGGAGCAGGGAAGGGGATTCTTCTGGACAAGTCCTGGGCCAGGACCACAGAGAATGATCAGCCATCGGAATTGGCTCTGCAAGAGGGATGGGGATTATGGAGCTTCCTCTGGGGACCTGCTTTGTCTGAGCTCCTGGTAGAAGGCAAAGAAACCAGGAGACCTGACCTCGCCCACCAGAAGGCAGTGTAACCTTGGATAAGGCACTCTGCCAGCCTCGGGAAAGCCCATTCCCCTGGGCCATCTAGCCAGCTGCTGGGGAAAATTGGGAAATTACTTTTGTTCTTCTTTCTCCCTTGCAGAAATGATGTCTACGCTCTTTGACCTCTGAATGGCCCGCCAAGGATAAGCCATGCCCAAAGTCCTGGTTGTCTCTTATTCTCCTCCTCCATCAAACTCAGAGCTGGCACTCTGTATGATCTCTTCTGAGAGAGGAAGGAATATTCTTGGAGGGAGGAGGGCTGGCAATTCTGCCCAGTCTTTCATTAAATTCACTAACTGGCATTCTCTCTGTGGAATCTCTTCATTGGGGGTGGGGAGGTTTGGATTTGGTTCTTAAGGAGTAGTTTAAATTGCTGATTTTTGCCTAGTGGCTAGAGTCTGGGGGAAGATGTTGAATGAATACAAACATCAGCCACCTGCTAGGTGCAAGACACTCTGCTATGGAAGATACTAAAATTTAAAAATGCCTGCTTTCAATTCAACAAAGGTTTATTATAATATGTGTGGGGGAGACAGCTCGGTGGTGCAGTGGGTAGAATGCTGGGCCTGGAATCAGGAAGACTCCTCTTGAGTTCAAATCTGGCCTCAGACACTCGCTAACTGTGTGATCCTGGGCAAGTCACTTCACCTGCTTTGCTTCAGTTTCCTCATCTGTAAAATGACTGGAGAAGGGAATGGCAAGTCACTCCAATGTTTTTGCCAAGAAAACCTCAAATGGGGCCACAAAGGTTCAGACATGACTGTAAAACATTTAACAAATTAGATTGTCAGCTCATGGGGGGCTGGGACTGTTTTTTTTCTCCACATTTGTATCCCTAGTGCTTAGAACAGTGTCATGACTGAGCGACGGCAATGATGAGCAGGGGAGGCACTGTGCTCTAAGCAGGTGCTAGGGGTGCAAAGACAAAAATCAAAAAGCCCTCAAGAAGGTTAAGTTCTGCTGGGGGGTGAGGAGGTAAACAATAACACAGCAAGCACATGGGGAAGCATCCTGTTAGGAAGTATGAGAGCAACGGATTCAAGCAAATTTGAGGAATGAAAACCATCACTTGGGGATTGGGGAAAGGGTATTTATGGAAGAGGTATCTTCTAAACTGTGCCCTGAAAGAAAATACATATTATGAAAGGTAGAGATAAGAAAGGAATGGCCAACAGATGAATGCAGAGTGGAAGAATGGGAGCAGGTGAAATATAGTGGGAAAAGGGGATTGGGGCTAGATTGTGGAAACCTTACACTCAAGGCAAAGCTTTTATGTTTTATCCAAGAGGCAACAGGGAGAATTTTTTAAGATGGGAGTTAAGGATAGACGGATGGACAAATCAATCCAGTTCAGACTCAGGGTTGGAGTCCTTCATTCCAGTGGGAGAGACATAAAGATGATGGGACAAAAGCAGAAGGCTTTGTCAACAGGGTGAATCGTGGATAGGAGAGAAAAAAACTCAAGCCAAGGAAACCAGTTCAATCACTGTTATGATAGTCTAGGCATGTGGTCATGGCCTAAACTAGGGTGGATGTCTGCATCAATAGAAGATGTAGAGGCAGGAAGGATTGAGTTAACAGGACGTGGCATCTCATTGGATTGGGGACAATGGTGAGGAAAAAAGAACCAAGATGATGCTACAGTCTTGAACCCAGGTCAGGGAAAGTAGCAGTTTTATGAACAGAAATTGTTTCAGGCACTTTGCTATTAGAATAAAGACAAAATATGAGAATAATCCCTACTCTCAAGGAGTGTACATTTTACTGGAAACAAATATCAACAGCTAAAGAGAGTTCAAGGAGAATGACATCAGAGAAAAATACATGGATGTAGCATTAAGAGAGCAATAGCTTCCAATCCAGCCATGGAAACTGACTTCTCAAAAATTACCAGATTACAAAGTGTTAAAGAGTTGAGTTAATTGACACTTAAAGATTTCAGGATGCAAAGCAAGTTATTTAATCTGACTCAGTTTCTTCATCTGAAAAGTGGGGACTAATAGCACCTACCTTCCAAGGTTGATGTGAGGATCAAATGAAATAATATTCGTAAAGTGTTTCCCCAACTTTAAAGTACTGTATAAATTCTAGCTAATGTTATTCTAAGCCAAATACTTTTTTCAAGAATATAGAAAGAGTCACTTTTCTCTTGTTTCTTTTTTCAATCTAGCAGAGAAAAAGGGGATAAACTCTTCTCATATAGGGTGACCTATACCCAGAAATCACTAACTTAGAATTTTTTTTAAAAAAAAGTTGTAGAAGATAAGAATAAAAGGTAACAGGATGGTATTCTTACACACACTGTAAAAATCGTGTCAAGGGTTCTAAAGCTCAGAATTGGTTAAACAATCAATAAACATTAATTAAGCACTTACAAGCCTGGTACTGTGCTGGCATCTGGGAATACCAAGACAAAATAAAACAATCCATGCTTTCAAAGAGCTTTACACATTGGTAGAAGATGGAAAGAATGAATACAAAATTAACGTAAGGTAGTTCAGGGAGAAAGGGCGCTACTAGCAGGCAGATCAGGAAAGCAGTGTTTGAGGTGAGTCTTGAAGAAAGTAAAGGATTCTTTGATCTGAAGGGGACGGGGAAGAGCACATGGGCAAAAGCCAGCAACAAGACATGGAAACAAGGACTGTTGAAGTGCGCTGGGTAAGGAAAAGTCAGAATGCTGGTTTGGCTGAATCATGGAGTGTTGAAAGGGGAGTAATTTACAAGAAGTTTGGAAAGATAGGTCAGAGCCAAGAAATGAAGGGTTTTCAAAGCCAGAGAATTTTATATTTTATTCAAGAGGTCATTCAGGTTTGTTGAGGATAGGGGAGTGACATGATGAGATCTGTACTGAAAGAAAATCACTTTGGTATCTTCATGAAGGGACACATTGGACTATGGAAGCTGTGGTAGGAACAATATCCCTTACATGGGTTACTGTAGCTCTTCCTTAAAAAACCAGAAAGATAGGGGCTTACTGACTGGAAGTGTTTGTTTGACCATACGAGAACTCTGGGAAGCCGCTAAGGAGCCTCCTGGCTTTGAAAACCCAGATGTCGGTGCTTCCCTCTCTGGTAACTATGGTCAGACAGTTGGACCTGCCTGTTGAATTGTGATCCAAAACTGAATTATATTGACTAGAAAGACTGCCTGCACTGGGAGAATCAGTTGATGAAGATTCAGCTCAACTATATTGCTGAAGTGCTACTTCTCGGTGCCCCATTCCTATGGTTTACATTTCTCAGACAACTGACTTTATACATTCATATTTATTATATTTAAGTTCTGTTGAAGCCTCTTGGTTTTGCATCATAGTCATTTCTTATGACACCTTTTCCTCATCCCCTACAAATTAGTCTTCTCTTGTAACAAATGGGAAAACCAGGACACAGGAGGTGTCAAATACAATCTTATTCGTCCCTAGTCTCCCACCTCTACAAACATCAATCAACAAGCATTTATTAAGGTGCTACTATGTGCCAGACATTGAACTATGTGTTGGCGACACAAAGAAAGACAAAAGCAATCCCTGCTCTCAAGGGGCTCACAGTTTATTGGGAGAGAAGACAGAAAATCATCTACAGCAAAGGAAGGAAGGTACATTTCCATATTTCTTCTTACCAACTTTGGTCATTATAGTGGTATGGTATTCTATTTAATTTTTATTGTTTTTTATTTATATTTTTTGCTCATTATGTATATTTTACTTTGATTCAGCATATTTAATTTTGCATCAGTTCATAAAATTTTTCCTATGTTTCTCTTAAAAAAAAAACAACAGAAAGACTCTTCCTGATATTTGATTGGTCCACAGAACCAGGGCTCCAGCCCTAGGTTTTTGGGTTGCCTCTGCCATAAAAAGGTCAGTCCATGAGATATCAGGCCCCTTCTGATGCTGTCAGAGTCACTACCCACTTAGCCAACATACCCTGCTGACCATACTCATTTCAGTGTGGAGACAAGGAGCATAGCTGTATCTACCTGAATCAGTGCGGTATCCTTGAGGAATATCCTCTCCATGTTCTTGTTTAGTTATTTTCTTAACTATCGTCCCATTTCATTCCAAACCTGAGCTTGAGTCACAGAATTGATGGGACTCAAGCTTGGCCTACAACAGAAACCAATTAGGAGGTCATTGTAATAGTCCAGTGAGCTGCCTGAAACTGAGGCGGCAGCTGTGAGAGTAGCAATGGATGGGAAAGATACTGTGAAGGTAGAAACAGCAATATTTGGTAACTGATTGGATATGTAAAGGAAGGTGGTGGTCTCAGCTAAGAAAAAGGAAGGAAATAAGAATTTATTAAGTGCCTATTTGTTGTGTTTTACAAATGTGATCTCATTTGATCCTCACAACCCTAGGAAGTAGGTACAGTTGAGTAAACTAAGGCAGAGGAGGTTAAGTCACTTGTCCAGGGTCACATAGCTAGTTAGTGTTTGCAGTTACTTTTGAACTCAGGATTTTCTGACTCTGGACTCGGTATTCTATGCACTAAGCCACCTAGTTACTTCTAGGTGGGAAAACAGAAGTATGGAAGAAGAATAATTCTAGAGGCAAGGATAATGATTTCTCTTTAGCATGTTTTGAGTTTAAGATATCTATGGTACATCCAATTTGAAGTGAGTGGAAGCTGGTTAAAAAAAATAACTTGGTCAGGTCAACAAAAGAAGTTGGTTTTAGTTTTGGTTTGTTTTAACCTGTAGGGGGGAAAAGGAAAAAGCAGTCAGTGAAACAAAAGACCTACTTAACAGACAGAATGGAGTTTGGCTTCTGGATTTTTTCCTCAAGGGAATAATTTTTGGACTGAAAAGGGCAGAATTAAAGTAGATTCTAGGGAGTTGAAATCCAATATAAAGAACAAGATGATGAAAGAGAACCCAGCCCACGTGAAGGCCATCCTCAGGTAATGTACAATCTTCTAGGAAGGATTAGTGAACTACTGTTAGTAATCTTTGAGGGATCATGAAGAAAAGGAGGGGTACTGCCTGACTGGAGAAAGGCAAATGTCCCAATATTTAAAAGGGAAGAAGGAGACTAGAGCTTGTGGATTATAGACCATTGAGTTCAACTTCTTTTCCTAAGAAAATTCTATAAACATAGAACATACTAGGAAAGAAGTGCGAGATGAATGTCTAGACAAGGCCTCAGTGATTGCAAAGAGCCATCTTTATTAAGATGATGATCCTCTTTGTAAGAGGCAGTTCATACCACACTGAACTTTTCTTCTTTATTGTGTTACAAAGCTGGTAGATCAGAATAATGCTGTAGATGGGATTTACCTAAGTATCACTAGATTCTAGTATCACCAAGTAACATTAGCTTCTGTTATGTTTATTGGATATTAACATGGTCACTCACCTTTATAATGCCTTACACCTTTCACATGGGGGTTTCTCATTCTCTCCAACATGGCCTCTCCAGTCTAGATTCTAAGAGAAGGAACTCTAGCACACAGCTACACTCAAACTCTCTCCAGGTCCTAGAGGGAAACACTTTACCTCTTGACCCTCCCCAATATACTTCCATTTACACAAAACTAGCCCTTCACAATGATGATAATTTAGATATTAAATAGAACAGCAATAAGGTAAAAGAAATAATAATGTTATCACAGGAATTTTTGCATTTCTATAACAAAGGCAGAAATAATAAATACATGGCAATACTTTCCAACTAGTACTCAGAATCTGTGGGAAAGGGTAGGCACACACTGGCAGAAACCTGCCAAGAAGAACATAAGTGAAGAACACTCATGTGGTTGGGATAATTCACAATTCTGGAACTGTAAAGTATGGTGTATTCTTTCTGTCTCATATATGAAAGTTCCTTGGTAAATGTCACTTCTATGTTGAGTAGACACTTCTACTGCAAAACTGAACTGATCCATTAAGGCAATAAGGTCTCAGTCAAACTGGTAGATCCATTAGGTGACTTCTCTGATACTATTCAACTGGACTGACTACTCAACAACACTATAATAGTTATCATTTCCAGCTTATAGATTAGATGTTCTGTTTTTTCACTATTTTCATGTTTTAACTTTCTGGGTTCAGGCTCTGGGTCCTCTTTATGAACAACCCCACCTTAGCTTTTTGCTAGTAACCAAATTATCATTTTCTATCTATGATCAGGTAAATTACATTTATCCCATTTCAGAAGAGTTTTGATATCCATATTTCCCCAGTTATTGACCTAATTCTTCAATTTTTCACATGCACATAACTGAAGCACACTATGTTCCCTTTTTACTCCAGTATTCTACAGTTGGTTACATTAAAAAATTAGTAACTTCTGTCTCAGAACTCTGCATCAGACTTAATTTTAGTAAATGATCCTCTTAGGATTCTGAGCACACCTATGCCTCAAATTAGTGAATTGTCACAGCAGACTTAATTCAGAAAATGGTTTTTTTTTTTTCCCTCAGAAGCTGACTTTTACCCCAGACTCCCTTACACCTACATCTTATTTTCTTGATTTAAATTTTTAAATGAGAATACTCTATACATGCTTTAAGTACATAATCAAAGAGAATTTTAGAAGGAAACAGCTAGTAAGAGATATTACACAGTGGACCAGAGATTTGCCATAATACAATTGACTGAAAGATATACAAAACACTAGATTCTGTTATGTCTATTGGATATCACTTATGAAAAATGTTTGACTGAATAGAACACCTTCTAGAGTCTTCCTCAAAAAGATGATTCTCATTAATATATCAAAATCACGCAAAATTCCTTGAAGTATATAGTAGAAATAATCTTACTCAATGACCTTCTGATCATAAACATCAGGAGAGGTATAGAACAACTGACTAAAGGTGTTTTGCCACTGTAATGAAGGAGGTTCACAGAAGAGTCCAAGCTGAAGAGCTATTCTCTGTGGATGGAGATGTCCTCCAGCTGGTCCTGCTTGCAGATGATTTGATTCTGGGCTCATCAAGCCCTGGAAGAATTTGGCCTGACCACCCATACATTTCATACGGGCCAACGGCTTCATCTCAAAATTAAACAGGAGGAGAAGTTGTTTCCAGGCAATTACAGGGTTCCTTTAATGACCCCAGACTTCTCCAGAAGTAAAGGCCCATGGTCTTAAAATACAGCTTTACTGATTTTTTGTGGGGTTTTTTTAGCTCTTTATACTTAAAAACAAGTCTCCTTTTTTTATTATGAGCTTGACAAACATCAACAAACACGGACACTTCCTTGTAGAAGATAAAAGAAACATGTGAATGTGTCAAACTATGAATCTCTATTAGTACTTTAAGTAAATTTTGAATTTTAAACCATAGTATTAATACTGGTCTGCTTGTCTATGTCTCTTTTAGAAAAAAAAAGTTTCATTGATGTTCTTTTCTTACCTTTTAAGTTTTCTGCATTTCTAGAAGTACTCTTGTCTTTCCCCAAAGATACAAAAATCCAGGAATCCAAGCTAGGTGTTCCAACTGACCCGGCAATGATATGCTGGAGGGCCATCTCCAGTCATCCTGATCTATATGGGGCCTCTGGACTCCGTTGCTCAGGAAAAGAGAGTGAGTCTGGTGACTTTGCACAGCCCTCCCTCACTTAAATCTAGTTCATTTGCATATCATGACATCATCTTCCTGATGTCAAGGTCTTCTTCAAGAATAAAGAACAAACAATAGCAAAGATATGCTAAAGAACAAGAGTCCTAGAACTCCAGACCAACAGAAGCTGGCACTGATGCCAACTTTGGGCATGGACTTTGTGGGACTAATGTTATTTAAGAACTGAGCTAAGTGTGAGCCTATTCATGCTGCCCCCCCAACCCGTGACTGAGGTAATATAAGGGGGATTATGCCCCCTTGAAATATTGGGGGAAATGTGCATTTGTATTTGCTATAAGTAAGTGTCCCTTTGTAAAGGCTAATCCGATGTTAAATGGTTAAATTAAATTGGGGTGCTAGTCACTGGACCCCTAAAAGTAGGGGAACACAGTTGCTGGGGCCGGAAAATGGCCGGAAAAAAGAGACAATCCCCAACTCCTTCAGAAAGCTCTGATTGGGATCAAATGTTACAGACCTGGCTTTTAAAGAGTGGAGCTAGAGCCACCTTGTTCCATATAATAAAAAAAAAGTAGTTGGGTTTGTCAGTCTTGTGGTGAGGGAGAGGCATAAGTGGCAAACAGCTTGAATATTCCACTGGTATCTTCATGATCTCAGGAGAAACTGAGGAAATCCTCCAGCATATTGAGTGGACCCCTTGGACAAGATCGGTACAGAGCAGAAAGTCATGGATGGCTTGGAGAGAACTTCTAAATCAATGAGATCTCAGATCTATCTGAGTGTTTGAATTAATGTTAATTTTTAACAGGTTTTATTGATACCCTTTGATTTTACATCACAGTAATTTCTAGTTGAACCCTGTCCCTTACTCCTACTTCTGTAGTAAGTTTTCCCTGTGACAAAGATAAACAAATAAAACCAATGGACATAGCACCTGGGTCCAACAGCATATGTAACTTCCACCCACTCAGAATCCCTCCTTTCTCCAAAGAAAGGAAAGAAGTATTTCTTCACTTCTTCTCTGGGACCAAGAATGCCCTTATAATTGTAAAACTTTCAGTTATATGTCATTGTTTATATTATATGTTATAGATCTGGAAGGAAACGTAAAAGGACAAGTCCAATCATTTTATGGATGAGGAAAGAGACTTGCTGTTTATCTATAATCTCCTTGACTGCAGGGACATCTTTACCTCTCTTTATAACCCCAGCACTTAGCAGAGTGCCTGATGCATAGCAGGCAATTTATAAGTTTGTTGATTGACTGATTGCTTCAGGTCACACAGTGAATGAGTAATTGAAGCAAGATTTGAAACGATTCCAAGTTCGGTGCCCTATCCACTACATCACACTGCCTCTATTGTTTTCTTGGTTCTGTTTTCCTCACTCTACATCATTCATACAAGTTATCCAGTATTTCCCTAAATTTCACGTATTCTTGGTTTCTTCCCACACAATAATATGTATTTCATTCCATCCCACTACCATTTGTTCAGCCATTCCACAACAGAGGGACACTACCTTTGTTTACAATCATTTGTATCAGAATAAGTACGCCTATGAATAGTTCCGTATATGTGGGACCTTTCTTCTTGTCTTTGATCTTCTTGGGGTATATTCCCACGAGTAAGCCCTTTGCATCAAAGATATTAAGTATTGAAGTCATTATTTTCTAAAATAATTCCATAATCCCATAACTAGGTTTTAAGCAAAGCATCTGATGCCATTCTTTTTCTCTTCTTATGGAAAAGATAAAGTGATGTGAACTAGCCAATACAATTAAATTGATTCTGAACTAAATGGACTCAAAGAGTAGTCATTAATGGTCCCATGCAAGAACATACTAGTAAATGTTTAACAACCAGCTCTCTGAAAAAAAAAATGTACACATGTAACCTGGGCTTAAAGCTAGTCTGACTGTTGTTGCTAAATGGAACTGGGGTTCAGAGGACCACCCCTAAGTTAATGGAACAGTGATTACCTTGGCCTTTAACTGCCTCAGGGCCAAGTATATTACATTTTCATTCTTCCCTGGAGTTCTCTGGTACCTTTAAGGGGATTTGGGGTTGTCTTAGTTGGGATTTGGGGATTGTCTTATACAAAGAAATATTTACTTCCCCACAAAATATGGGTGGCATAATTCTCCACCAACACCACCTCACTCTCTGGGTAGGAGAAAGGGATTAGTTTCATAATTTAGCTTGGTTCTCAGAGAGTACAGTCCCAGTTCTACGTCCTAAACCCTCATTCAGCTTCCTAGCACTCTGGCTCCATAGTGCTTCCATGTTAGGTTGGCTTACCGCACCATCCTGCCTGGCTCCAAGGTTGCCATGGTTCGAACTCCCTCCCAATCCAGTGAGGATCACCAATGGCACTGACACTCAGGACAAACAACACAGAACAGAAACAAACACCCCCAGGCTAACTTCTCTGAACCAGGGTACAAGAGAGGAAGCAGGTCAAAGGAAAGACCTTCTCATCTTACTGGTTCAGTTCATGGTGTGTTTACTGTGAGTGAATTGGTATCTCCACCCTCTGGATGAAGCCAATAAGAGAACAACAGAAGAGAATAGCAGAAGAGATAGCAGTCGAAAAAGAACGCATGGCTCAGTCTCACCACTTTTAAAGTTGAAGGCAGCCAACAAAGAAGGCTCACCACCGCCCACTTCATAGAAGATGCACTTGGTTCCATATTAGGTAAACTAGACATGCTTAAAAGCCCCCTCAAGACTATCTCCATCTTAGAGCTGGACATGGACAGAGAAGCCTGGGTTACACACAATTTTTATGCTTAATCTGTATTAATAACATTTTCTCCATCACTCTAAGTCTTGAGTCTATACAATCAACAAAACAATCAAGCCCTGATTTGTAGCTGTTGCTGACTTCTGGGGTATAAAGCTCACACTTACAGTGTTTGAGTAGCAGGCTCTCTGAAACTGGTTTGAGCTGGCTCCAGCACATCCCTGGTGACATATCAATTTGGAAGGTCTCCAGTGGAGTTTCCTAGGGATCTGTGCTTTTACTCAAGCTGTTTAATGTTCAGTTCAGTGATTAGGACAAAGACAAAGCACATTGCTCAAAGTGACAAATGACGTAAAGCTGAGGGGGATAATTAACACACTAGATGACAGGGTCAGGATTTCAAAAGAGCTTGACAGGAGAGAACATTGAGTTGAACCTAATAAGCTGAAATTTAGTAAGAACATATTTAAAGTCTTACAATTGGGTTTAAAAATGGACACACAAGTAAAAGATGGGAAAAATATGATTAGAGAACAGTTTCCAGAAAAAAGATATGGGATTTTTTAGTGTACCACAAGCCTTATATGAGTCAGCAGAGTATTATTTTGAGCAGCCAGAAATTTGAGATTGAAGAAAAAAACCACCTAGAAATTAAGTGTGTGCCCATTGATTGTTGTATATTAATATAATGAAATATTGTTACCGTAAGAAACAATTATTAGGATCAACAATGATACCAATTGATATGTATCTATTGATTTAAGGTCAAATGAAATACTATCAGTAAAGTGTTTAGCACAGCCCCTGGCGCATAGTAGGTGATATGTAAATACCTATTCCTTTCCCTCCCTAAAGTTTGCAAAATGCTTGATATAGTCTCATTTGTTCCTCACCACGACTTTATTGGCTCAACTTCAAATCTCTTCCCACTTCAGTCTGTCCTCCACACAGCTGCCAGATTGATTCAATAACTCAATTCAATAAGCATTTATTAAGCTCCTACCATGTGCCAAGCATTGTGTTAAGCACTGAGAATACAAAAAGAGGCAAAAAATGGTTCCTGCCCTCAACAAGAGCGGGGCTCCTTCTAAAGCACTATGTTACTCCCCTTCCCAACAACCTCCAAGATTAAATATAAAGTCTATTTAGCATTTAAAGTCCTTCACATTCTAGCTCCTATCTGCCTTTCTGGGCTTATCAGACTACCCTTCACGTGTCCTACCATCCAGTGAAATTGGCCTTCTCACACAACATTGTATTTTCTATCTCTCTGTTTTTGTACTGGCTGTCTTCTACGCCCAGAATTCATGACCTCCCCCTTCTTGGAATTCTTATTTTTCAAGTCTTGGCTTAAGCATCACTTTCTACAAGAGACCTTTCTTCACCACCACCACCCTCAGCTACTATGTTGCTTCCACTGAGAACAAGATAACTCAACTCAACAAAAAGAGAGGACCCAATCCCACCCAAGGGGAAATCTCTAGGGAGGCAATTTGGATATCATTAATATGTTGGGGAGCTGAATTGCCCCTACATATCAGTGGCTTCCCAGAGCTTCTTCTCTCTTTCTCCCCAGGTCTCCCTGGAACCACCTGTCTTTCTCTTGAAGAAGGGATGAAAAATGTGTCTCCTCTCCAAAACTCTCCCACCAAATCTGTTTCTTATGCAGGTATGCACTGTGGAATAATCGTCATCTCCATCAATCCAGAATCATACCTAAGCACCAGCTCTGAAAACATGAACAAAATGAAGCCAGGTTCCCCATGTTCTAACTTATTTTTGTTGTGGGCAAAAGTACAGGATTTAGCGAGGGGTATAACAAGATTACAGTGTTTTAAAAAGAACTGACATTTTGTCCAAGTCTGTGAGCATATGGAAGCTATTTTGCTATCAAAGCAACATAGATCATAAAGGACTAGGACTGAAAAGAATCCCATAGATTATCTAACCTAACCATCTTATTTTACAAATGAAGAAATTTAGACACAGAGAAGTTACAACTGAGATTATATTGTTAGTTAGTGGCAGAGTCTCCTGGTTCCTGGCTAGATTTCTTTCCATTGGCCTCATATAATCTGACAATCTGGTTGTGGCTGGCTCCCACTCTTCACTAGAGGTACATTCCCTTCAAATCTCAGAACAGTCTCTACCAGGGTAACATTCCTCACTTGACCCTGTCTCATTCTGTTTTCTTACCCTTTACTCCTCCAGATTCCCATGGCAGTCCTTGATGTTTTTCTTCCTTCCTTCTCTAGGACAGGAAGGAGCAAGCCTGGTACTCTCAAGTCTTACCCTTATATGCTGATAGTTTTTGAAGGAATGATTGGTTATGAAAGTCAACTAAGGTCAATAAGCATTAAGCATCTACTACGTGCTAAGCACTGAGGATGCAAAGAAAGACAAAGATAATCTCTGCTTTAAAGGAATTCACAGTCTAATGAGGGAGAGAACACGCAAACAACTACGTACAAACAAGTTATATACAGGACAAATTGTAGATAATCTCAAGGGGAAGTCACTAGCTTGGGAAATGCTTCTTGCAGAAGGCAGAATTTTAACTGAGTTGAAGGAAGCCAGAGAAGCTAGGAGGGGGAGATGAGTTAGCATGAGGGAATATCCAGTCAGGAGATGAGATATCTTGTTCAAGGAACAGTAAAGAGACCGGGGTCACTGGATTACATAGTATATGGAAGAGAGTAAGGTATAAGAAAACTGGAAAGGTAGGAAGGGGAGAAATTGTTTTAAAAATCAGAGAATTTTATATCTGATTCTGCAGGCAATAGGGAACTACTAGAATTAACTGAGTAGAACAGTGACATGGTCAGACCTGAGCTTTGGGAAGATAATTTTGACAACTGAAAGATAGACTAGAGTAAGGAGAAATTGGAGGCAGAGAGCCCAACCAGCAAGCTGTTGCAATAGTACTTGTGTAAGGTGCCGAGGGCCTACATCAGAGTGGTAAGCAGTGTCAGAGGATAGACTTTGAAGATATAGTAAAGATGCTACAAAAGTAGAATTAATAGACCTTGGCATCTTATTGAATATGGGTGGGGTGGGAGTGAGAATTTGAGGATGACACTCAGTTTGCGAACATGGGTAACTGGAAATGGGGGTACCTTTGACAGTAACAGGGAAATTAGGGAGAGGAGAGGGTTTGGGGGGAAAGATGAGTTTAATGTGTCTATGAATATCTGTTGATTATGTCCAATAAGTAGTAGGAGATGGGAGACTAGAGATCAGGTTAAGGCTGGATAGATAGGTCTAAGAATCATCTGCATAAGGATAGTAGTTGAATCCATGAGATTTAATGAGATTATCAAGAAAGATAGTGTATTTTTTTTGGCTCTGCTTCCCTCACTCTGCATCAGTTCATATAGATCTTACAATGCTTCTCTGTATTCATCACACACATCCTTTCTTACAGCACAGTAATATTTCATTACATTCATGCACATGATTTGTTTAGTCATTCTTCAACTGACAGCATCTACTTTGTTTCCAATTCTTAGTTATCACAAAAGGTGCCACTATAAATATTTTGTAGTATATGGAGACTTTTTTCCTTGCTGATGGTTTCCTTGGTGTATGTTATGGAGTCTGGTTCACTTCATTTGCAAAAATCCGAATTGCTTTCCAAAATGGTTGTTACCACTTCACAGTTTCATTGGCAATGTATTAGTGTGCCTACCTTTCCACCGGTATAAGACTAAGTTCCTTGGTATGAGAACAAGATTTGAGGAGGAGAAAGACTATGAGCTGTTGAGTGGCCAATGAGGCACTGGACTCCTTTTGAAAGGAAGGCTAAAACACCATCCTTACTGTTAATGATTCTAGAAAAGTGTTATCCCTTAATATTTATATAAGACCAAGCCTTAAACATCTTCATAGGCCCAGGTTGGAGAAATTTCATTTCACAGAGATCACATCATCTCAGAGTTGAAAGAGATAGAATCCCAAAATCTCAGAGTCATAAGGGATCTGAGAAATACTTTATCACAGAATAAAATGAAAATCATGAAGATCTCACATCCAATTGACCTGTTTTATTTTTATTATTCTTTAATGATTATTTATTAATTATAATTGATCATTAATTATTTTATTATCAATGCTATTTATTTCTGCAATTGATGGAAACCTGGGCTTAATGAAGGAAAAAAAAAGTAACATAGTGAATATCAAAAAGTGTTGGCTTTTTGTTCAGGTCTGAAACACACGGAAATTCTTTTGCTATGTACAGAGTGCCCCAAGATTGGCTGGAGAAAAGAGAAGAGAAATTTATGACAAAAGTGCCTTCTTGACTTCACCCAGACTCTGGTTTGTATAGACTACAATTCACCTCAAGGGAGACGAAAGGGAGTTGAAAAAAAATTTCTCCCTCCAAATTAGAGTTTAGACTAAAATTCCCCAACAGGGGTAAAGGAGTTCAAAAGAAAGACTTAATCCAAGCCTGAGGACCTCTTGCTGGCTAACTGGTTCCCCAGGTGGGCGTGATGACTCCCGGAGCTGCAGTTAAAAGAGCTGAGCGTTGTTCCTGCTGGGGAGAGGTTGTACAAAAATGGGAAGAGAACAGCCAAAGCAGCAGAGCACAGAGGACTCGGAGAGGCTGAGCAGCGGGCAAAGACCAGCAGATGGCAACAGAGAGTGTCAGCCCACCTGTCTAACCCAGAGAAGCAACAACAGTTGCCATAGAAGACTCCCGCTCGTTTCGTCATCAGGATACATCACCAGACCATGTGAGCTGCCCTGCATCAGGGAATGAGTTGCCCTGGCCATGCAGGTCCCCTGCATGTGTGTGTCTCTATGCATTCATCGGTGCTCTCTGCATATTTCTGTCTCACTTGGGTTGTAGAGTGCTGTCTGTAAATAGAGTGGGTCTTTATCAATTACGTTGTTATGTTGTTTAATAAATGGTGTTTGCTTTGAACTAATGTATTCACTGGTTAGCTGGCAGGGAAACATTGCTGGAAAAGTTCATGAGCTGGGGTTTTGGGTGGTTGCTGACCCTAGATTTAGAGGAGTGTTCAAGGGGCTCGTGTGAGTGGAGGTTTAGGATGACAATCTCAGAGCATACATTACATCCGGGTTTGGCAGAGAAGAGTTGTAGTTACTTAATAAGTGCTATGTTCCTACTACCTAGGCGACATCTCTTACATCTGTCCCCTTCTCTCCACTCACACAGCAACCACCCTAATTTAGATCCTCTTTACCTTTTGCCTGGGGTATTGTAATAGCTTTCTAACTGACCATCCTGCCTCAAGTCTCTTTCCTCTCTTCTCTAATCCATCTTCTTTGTAACAATATTCCTGAGTCATTTCAGTTGTGTCACTCTTAGTGCCCCATTTGGGGTTTTCTTGGCAAAGATGGAGTGTTTGGCTATTTCTCTCTCCAGTTCATTTTACAGATGAAAAACTGAGGCAAACAGGGATAAATGACTTGCCCAGGGTCACACCACCAATAACTGTATGAGGTCAAATTTGAACTCACGAAGAGAGCCCAACAACTCTATCCACTGCACCAGCTAGCTGCCCATCCATCTTCCACACACAGCCAAAGTAATATTATTACCAAAGAGTAGATAGGAATTGGTGACTTCCTTTTCCCTTGCTTTATATATTCTAGAGGCTCTCTTTTACATTCAGGACCAAATACAAAGTCCTCTGTTTTAGCATCTGCATGTCTTCTCAGTCCGACTCCAATCTATGTTTTTAGCCTTTGGATTCTCTCTTACCACAAGCTCCTAGCTTTAAATCTGGCCCGATGTCTTCTTCTAACAAATGGGAGAACTGCCCAGGTTCATGCACCAAGTTAAACGTCTGAGGCAGGATTTGCATGCAGGTCTCCTTGACTCCAAATTCAGTACTCTATCTACTATTTACACTACAATCCAGTCAAACTCACTTTGCTGTGTCTCACACATGGTATTGCAATGTTTTGTCTTCATGCCTTTGCTCAGGCTGGAGTGCACTTCCCCCTCACCTCTGCTTCTTAGATTATTATCTGTGTCTGTACAGAGCTGACTCCATTATGCCAAGTTAATTCAACTATTGCTCACTGAAATATAGTAAATTCATAAAAAAGGAAGGGGGTTCTAATCAGAGAGTGATGAGGCTTGGCACAGTCACTGTGGGGAATGAGCCAGATAATCAATAAGATGAAAAAGATTACTGAGCAGCTCTAAGGGCCCCAGATAAGGTTATGCACAATAGATTTACAGCTTGATTTCATGGCTTTCTCCTAGTGTTCAGAAGCAGAGAAATACATTGGGCATTTTCTAGAGTTGAGAATTAATCAGCCTAGATTTAAAATGACCAAACATCAGGGAGGCAAAGGACTCCAGGATTGTGGCTGGTCAGTCACTTAAGTGGTTTCATTGTTCAATTGTTCAGTCATGTCCAACTCTTTGTGACTCCATGGACCATACTGTCCATGGGGTTTTCTTGGCAAAGATACTGGAGTGGTTTGCCATTTCCTTCTGCAGTAGATTAAGGCAAACAGAGGTTAAGTGACTTTTCCAGGGTCATGTAGTTAGTAAAGATCTGGTCTTCCTGACTCCAGGCCCAGGGCTCTATCCACTAAGCCACCTAGCTGCCTCAGTTAAGTGGCAGATCATACCCAAGTATAGGTATGGAGACATACAAACCAAGAATTGGGGGTAAATTGTGATAGGGAATAATAAGAGCTGTGTTTGCAAAGTGTTTTATACACCTCATCTTCATTTCCCCAAGAACCCTGCAAGTTACATACGATTGCCATTATTGTCCACATTTTACAGATGAGGAAACTGAGGTTCAGGGAGATTGAGTGATTTGTCCCTGTTCACGAGGCAGGGGCAAGAATTGAGCCCGTGTCTGCCTGACTCCAAAAGCAACATGATACCCTATCCCAAGCTGCATAGGACATAGGTTGTTGAACATGGTAATGTGGCAGTGTGGGGACTCCTAGATACAAAGGACAAAAGCAAGTTTTGTATTAATGAGGACACGACAAAATCAGAAAGGCAGAACATCATTAGAGAGTGAAATTTTGGAACTGAAAGATCTAAAGTGTATTTATCAGATTGGAAGGCATGACTACACAATTACATACCTAAAATAAAGTGATAAAGTCACTAGAACTGAAATTGAAAGAGCTTTCAAAAACTGTGAACCTAAAACACCAAATAAAATGCAAACTTCATTTACAAAGTAGAATGAAGAGTTGTAAATGAAGCTGTGAATCTCTGGTTTTCTCCTGTTCTACCACCAGGATGCCATTCCTCCCTCTCTCTTTCTCTCTCTCTCTTATGAGTCTCTTACTCTCATAGCTCAGTTTCACAGGTTTCTAAACATCCTTATTCTCTTCCTTTATCCTTAACAGAGTTCCTTTCAGCCACTGGGGTTTCAGAGAAGACACTACCATATAGAGCTGTTGGCCTGCCTAGAAATAAGTAGGCTTTAGGTGGAGACTGTCAGCTGGTCAGTATGCTGGAGCCACCTTACATCAGCTGGCTCTCAAGATTGTTAAAATCTTCAACTGTGAGCATTTATACCTCAGAATTTGGCAAACACTGCAAGTCAAAGCTTGATTTCTTTTGTGCATCATTTAGACTGCCCTGTCATATTGACTTAGAATATCACATATTAACATTGTGTTCTATTGCATTTTTATTTATTTTGCTCAATATTTCCCAATAATATTTTACTCTAGCTCTATCTAGTCCAGTGACCTGTGGGCCCTGTGTTTGACTCCTATTGTCTAAACTTAAAGGAGAGAGAAGATGTCAATGATTGAGATTGAACTTAAAAGTGCATACAGTTTCTTCTTTGGAGAGCTGGTCGTTAAGCTTCTGCCAGTACACCTCTGGCTGTGAACTACACTCCAATCTATTGTACTCAGGATAGTTTAAAAAAGAGCTGAAATCACTGGGATCGAGGCCTTCTGAATCACAACTTAAGACAATGGAGACCAGCTTGGAAAGCAGAAACAGCAGCCGTAGATCAAAAGGAAGCCTGCAGAGAGGAAACTGTCAGCTGTCTTGAAACCCAGAGAAGTGGTGAATGAGGGAACAGGAAATCCACCCTCTTGCCTCATGCTGCCCTTGCCTTCCTGTTTCAACTCTGAGGCCCAGAACTGGGACCCTATGCACATCTGTCTGCCTATTCCCTTTCCCTGGGCTATAGGGAGGGGTAGCTCAGGTCCTTCTCCAGGCATCTGAGAGAGGTTAGTCAGGGATCTGAGAAGACGTTGGTCAGAGTCTCCTTACCACCATGGGGAACATTTGATTTTCTTTTCTTTGTTTTGCTATTTAATAATCCATAAAGCCAGAGTGGATTGAGTGACTGTATTCTATGGTAGGGGGAGGGTCACAGAGAGGGGAAATTCCATAAGAGGAGAGCTAGTGACATGGATTTCTCTATTTTTAGTATCTGAGCAGTTTTTTGTCATTTCCCTAGTCTGAATACAACTTCTAAATGCAGTTTCCTGCCAGGACTGCTATGTGAAGCTGCTCAGATCAGCAGAGTTGGGAGGAAAAATAGGGTGAGCTCCAACCAATGTCCTGAAACATTCTGGCATTCTGAGTGGGGGATGTGGATGCCCAGGCTAGCTCTGGAAATCCAAGTCTGAAGCCAATGGGATCTTATAAGCCTCTATACATAGACACAGGTCCAGGCAGTAAACTCCTCAGATGTGGCTGTCATAGCCAGTATTGTGTATTGTTGGCCCTTGAGAACAAGGCCCATCAGGACCACAGGAAGGGACAGAACCAGCTCCTGGAGGAGGAAGAAAACAGAGAAGGGCCAAGACCAACACCCACACTGGGATGCCAGAAGATCTGGCAGAAGCCAGAGACTGTGCTGGATGGCAAGGTCCAATCCCAGGTACTCCAGTATCATCACAGTTCCTGAGGAACTGAACAGCACCTGCTCACATGTGTTAGGAGCAGAATCCTAACCTCTTCTGCTGTGTAGAGAAAAGCTAATTTTCCTTAAAAGGTATTTTTTCCTCCTCAAGACTTGGTCAGCTCAGGGGACTAAAGGTTCTTCTCCTATGCAGGGTAAAGCTAGTTTTCCTTAAAAGGTATTTTTTTCCTCAAAACTTGGTTGGCTCAGGAGACTAAAGGCTCTGACTATTGATGTCACTTCCTCATCATCTGGGTACAAAGCAGCCACAAGAAGCTGGAGAGACTCCCAAATGCCTGACTTTATGGGAGCTTCACTCAGCTAAGTCAACTCAAGGAGTTCTCAATGCCTATCCTTGATAAATATCCTTCTCCTGTTACGGCTAAGTAAATCACCGTTTGTTAACTGTTGAATGACCTACAAATGTCTCATTTTGTTCCAATATCTGACCTAAACTATTAGGGGACTGGACTGAATCAGGCCCAGCCCAGAACACTATCTCATTCAAGAATGCAGGATAAGGCAGAGCTTGACCTTAGCAAAACATTACAATCTAGAAACTGAGGTTGGGATATGAGCAAACAGAAAAACTCTGAATATAAGGAAGAAATACTATGGGTCAAGAGAAGTCCAGGTGGTTAATACAGAATAAAAGTAATTTCACAACAAATATAAGAAGCACCTTAGAGAGATGCTTGGTCATGACAACACCAAGAATGGCTGGAAGAGACAAAGCAAGAGATAAAAGGTGAGATTAGAACAAGTGAGAAAAAAAAATTGGAAGAAAAGCAAATATCTTTGAGCCGAAGGCAGAAAATCTTAAACCAAATGGTGGGGAGAGGTGGTGGTGGTGGTGGTAGTACTTAAAAATAGAATGGAGCAATCAGAACTCAGTGACTCCATTAGGAAAATAAGAATATTAGAACAAAGTTAAAAAAAACAACAGAAAAAACCTAGAAGAATATTAAAGATCTCTACTATCAAAAACAACTGACCTGGAAAATATAGGTCACTTAAGAATCAGACTCCCTAAAAATCATGACCAAACAAAAATTTGTATACAATATTTCAAGAATGCATAAAACAAGCTGCCCAGATCTGTTGAAACCAGAGAACAAAGTGAAATCTACTGGCTACCTCTTGAATGAAATCACAAATTGAAAATATTCAGGATTATAAGAACCAAAAATATAGAGCTTCCTGGTCAAAGAAAAAAATTGCTATAATCTGGGAAGGGAAAGGAAACAGCCAAGCATTTATCAGGCATCTACTATGTGCCAGGCATTGTGCTAAGAGATTTACAAATATTATCTTATTTGATTGTCACAACAACCCTGCGAGGTAGGTGGAAACTAAGGCAGCCAACAATAAAGTGACTTACCCAGGGTGTGTGAGGCTGGATTTGAATTTAAGATTTCTTGACTACAGGTCCTGCATTCTATCAACTGAGCCACCTAGCTGCCCCTAGGATTACAATAACTATTACAAAAGGAGAGAAATTATTGGAATATAATATTCCAAAAGATAAAAGACAAAGGCATACAACAAGAAATAAATTACCCTGCAAAACTGACTATCATCCTTTGTGGGGAGAATGGATCTTCAGCAGAATAGAGGCCTTTGAAGCATTCTGATGGAAAAAATGAGAGCTGGGCAAAATTCTTGAAAGGCAAACACTGAAAACAAGAGAAATCTAAAAAAAAAAGAGAGAAGTCTAGAAAGGCAAATACATTTTAAGCAATTTGAAGGAAAAGTGATGATGTACATACATTCTAAATAACAACAAATGAATGCTTATAGATTGGTTGAAAAAATAAATTTCACTGTGCTTAGAAAAACTGTAGAAAATAAATGCTACCAATACTTAATAGATATGCATTAAACGGTGTAGGATCAAAATATTTAAAGGAAAAGCAAATATAATTATAGAAAAAACAGCAAAACTTTCATATGTGGGGTCATCATTGTACCCCTTTAGGAACTAGACAAATCTAACAAAAAAGAAAAGAAGTTAAACATTTGAATAGAATTTTAGAAAGCTAGATAGCATGTGCTCAGGTGATTGCTAAAGGGGAGCTAAAAGTAATAAGCATAGCACCTTTACAAAAATTGACCATGTGAGGCATAAAAACCTCATAAAAATGGCAGAAAAGCAGAAATTTTAAGCATGTCTTTTACTAAACACAATCTGAAAAAAGTTATAATAAATAGCCTTTAGAAATAAGGATTCAAATTTAGATGGTGATTAAACAATTTAATTCTAAAGAATTTGGGTCAAAGAACAAATCATATAGACAATTTCAAAGAAAATGACAAGAATGAGATAAAATAATTTTTGAAATTCAGTTAAAGAAGTCAAAATTTAAAAGAATAAATTAATGAATTAGACATACAAAAAAAGCAACAAATAAAACACCCATTTAAATATGAAAACAGAAATTCTGAAAATCAAAGAAAAACATTAGAAAGAAAAACCATTTAATTTTTAAACTAATAGCTGCTTTTACAAAGTAATAAAATAGATAAATTATTAGTTGATAAAATGAGCAAATGTTTAAGGTTGAAAAGGAAAATTCACAACAAATGAAGAAATCTTTTAGAAATAAATTTGCCTAATTTAATAAACAAAACTGATCAATTAAATGCATGAATGTCTACAAAAATGTAAAACATCCAGACTAACATAATAATAAATAGGAAATTAAAACAACACAATCTCAGAAAAATAAACTGAGTAAGCCACAAAGACTCTTTCAAAGGAAAACAAAACCAAATAATATTAATTTGCAAATGATTCTATCAAATATTCAAAGTATAATTAATTCAAATAAGTTGTTTGTAAAAATAGGGAAAGAAGGGATTCCACCAAACTCCTGTGAGATAATGTCCTGACACCTAAACGAGAGAAATTAAAGATCAAAAAATCAACATCAATACAAAAATATTAAGTAAAATATTAGCAAAGAAACTATATAATTTATTAAAAGGTAATGCATTTTAGTCAAGTTAGATTTACACCAAGAATGAAGCATTAATTCAATATTAGGAAAATTGTAAAAGCAATGGGCTTTTCCAATTGGAAAGGGATAATGCATAGATAGCCATTTTTACCAATATTGTGTGATATGGATCTAGAAATTCTAGCTACAGCAATAAGGCAAGAAAAAAGTTGGGGAACTAAGGACAGGCAAAAACCTAACAAAGTTATTGTTTCCTGTAGATGGCAAATTCAACTAAAATTAACTGATAAAATTAACTTCAGCAAAGTAGCAGGACACAAAATGAGCCCCCAAAACCATCATCCTTTTAGTATATTAACAACAAAACACAGCAGGAAGAGATACAAATAGAGACAAATAATTGGAGACATTAATTGTTCATGGTTGGACCCTATCAACCTTAGTAAAAATGACAATGCTACCTAAAGTAATGATTAAAGGCTATACAAAATTATCAAAGAATTATCTTAAAATGGGGGAAGGGAGACGGAATCATCTGGAGGAACAAAAGTTCAAGAATTTCAGCAGAAATAATAGGGAAAAGTGGAAAGGAAGGGTATCTATCTATATTCTACACTATACTTCAAAACAATAGTCATTAACATTAGTTGGCACTAGGTTAAAAATAGAAAAGCTTAACAATGGAACACACTAAGTACCCAAGACTCAGAAGAAACCAAATATAGTGGTATAACATTCAGTAAACCCAAGGACCCCAACTACTTGCTTCTGGGAAAACTAGAAAGTAATCTGGTAAAATTTTGTGTTTTGACTAATGAATCATCCCATATTTTCCCTAATGACTGCTCGAGCTGCATTTCAAAAGTTACATTACATTATCTTACTAATGAAGCTTTCTTTCAGTCTATTTATTACTTATATGCTTTGTTCTTTGATCCATATTTTTCGACCATAGGTCACAATTACCTCCAAATGGATGCATGAACTAGACATATAAGATCATATCATAAACAAATTGGAGGAGAATAGATTGAGATAGCTTTTACAACTATTGATAGGAGAAGAGTTTTTGCTCAAACAAGGGACAGAAGGATCACATGAGATAAAATGGACAATTTTGGTTACATAAAAGTAAAAAGTTTTTGCACACTCAAAATCAAAGAAAATGGGAATTGGAAGTAAAACAATCAACTAGAAAAAAAAGGCAACAGATTTCTTTGATAAAGGCTTGAAAGCTAAGTTATATTGGAAACTGACAGAAATATATAAGAACAAGAGCCATTCTCAAATAAAAAGGCTAATGTTATGAATTAGAAGCTCTCAGAAAGTATCAGCAACCATATTAAAAATCCTCCAAATCGCTCTGCCCAAAGCAGGATAAAACCATGTACACTTTGACCAAGCAATACCATTACTGGGTCTGTATCCAAAGAAGCAAAAAAAAAAAAATTAAAAAGATCTATATATACAGAAATATTTATTTTTTAAAAAATTTATTTATTTAACTTTTAACATTCATTTTCACAAAATTTTGGGTTCCAAATTTTCTCCCCATTTGTCCCCTGCCCCCATCCCAAAACACTGAGCATTCTAATTGCCCCATCACCAATCTGCCCTCTCTTCTATTATCCCTTCCTTCCCTTGTCCCCATATTCTCTTTTGTCCAGTAGGGCCAGATAACTTTCTATACCCCATTGCCTATATTTCTTATTTCCTAGTAGCAAGAACAGTACTTAACAGTTGTTCCTAAAACTTTGAGTTTCAACTTCTCTTCATCCCTCTCTCCCCACCCATTCCCTTTGGGAAGGCAAGAAATTCAATACAGGCCATATCTGTGTAGTTTTGCAAATGACTTCCATAATAGTCATGTTGTGTAAGACTAACTATATTTCCCTCCATCCTATCCTGCCCCCCATTGCTTCTATTCTCTCTTTTGATCTTGTCCCTCCCCAAGTGTTGACTTCAGATTGCTCCCTCCTCCCATTGCCCTCCCTTCCATCATCCCCCCCAACCCTGCTTATCCCCTCCTCCCCCACTTTCCTGTATTGTAAGATAGGTTTTCATACCAAAATGAGTGTGCATTTTATTCCTTCCTTTAGTCGAATGTGATGAGAGTAAGCTTCATGTTTTTTTCTCACCTCCCCCCTTTTTCCCTCCACTGAAAAGTCTTTTACTTGCCTCTTTTATGAGAGATAATTTGCCCCATTCCATTTCTCCCTTTCTCCTCCCAATATATTTCTCTCTTACCCCTTAATTTCATTTTTTTAAGATATGATCCCATCCTATTCAATTCACTCTGTGCTCTTTGTCTCTGTGCGTGCATGTGCGTGTATGTGCGTGTGTGTGTGTATGTGTGTAATCCCACCAACTACCCAGATACTGAAAAGTTTCAAGAGTTACAAATATTGTCTTTCCATGTAGGAATGTAAACAGTTCCACTTTAGTAAGTCCCTTATGACTTCTCTTCGCTGTTTACCTTTTCATGTTTCTCTTCATTCTTGTGTTTGAAAGTCAAATTTTCTTTTCAGCTCTGGTCTTTTCATCAAGAATGCTTGAAAGTCCTCTGTTTCATTGACAGACCATTTTTTCCCCTGAAGTATTATATTCAGTTTTGCTGGGTAGGTGATTCTTGGTTTTAGTCCTAGATCCTTTGACTTCTGGAATATCCTATTCCACGCCCTTTGATCCCTTAATGTAGAAGCTGCTAGATCTTGTGTTATCCTGATTGTATTTCCACAACACGTGAATTGTTTCTTTCTAGCTGCTTGCAATATTTTCTCCTTGACCAGGGAACTCTGGAATTTGGTCACAATGTTCCTAGGAGTTTCTCTTTTTGGATCTCTTTCAGGCGATGATCAGTGGATTCCTTGAATACTTATTTTGCCCTCTGGTTCTAGAATCTCAGGGTAGTTTTCCTTGATCATTTCATGAGAGATGATGTCTAGGCTCTTTTTTTGATCATGGCTTTCAGGTAGTCCCATAATTTTTAAATTGTCTCTCCTGGATCTATTTTCCAGGTCAGTTGTTTTTCCAATGAGATATTTCACATTATCTTCCATTTTTTCATTCTTTTGGTTTTGTTTTATGATTTCTTGGTTTCTCATAAAGTCATTAGCCTCCATCTGTTCCATTCTAATTTTGAAAGAACTATTTTCTTCAGTGAGCTTTTGAACCTCCTTTTCCATTTGGCTAATTCTGCTTTTTAAAGCATTCTTCTCCTCATTGGCTTTTTGACCCTCTCTTGCCAATTGCATTAGCCTATTTTTAAAGGTGTTATTTTCTTTAGCATTTTTTTGGGTCTCCTTTAGCAAGGTGTTGACCTGCTTTTCATGCTTTTTTTGCATCTCTATCATTTCTCTTCCCAGTTTTTCCTCCACCTCTCTAACTTGATTTTCAAAATCCTTTTTGAGCTCTTCCATGGCCTGAGCCCATTGAATATTTTATCTGGATGTTTGGGATACAGAAGCCTTGACTTCTGTGTCTTTCCCTGATGGTAAGCATTGTTCTTCCTCATCGGAAAGGAAGGGAGGAGATATCTGTTCACCAAGAAAGTAACCTTCTATGGTATTATTTTTTTTCCCTTTTCTGGGCATTTTCCCAGCCAGTGATTTGACTTCTGAGTGTCCTCTCCACACCCACCTCGCCTCCAGATCTGCCCAGCCAGTCATTGGGGTCTGAGATTCAAATGCTGCTTCCCAGCCTCAGGCTTTCGGCAGGGTTAGGGCTGCTATTCAGTGTGAGATTAAGTTCAGGTGCTCAGGTGGGGGCAGGGCCACCTCACGGGGCTCAGTTCCCTCAGGGGGTTTACATGGAGACCTTCAACAATGGATCCAGGCTCCTGCCTGCTTTGCTAGCCCTTGTCCCCTGCTGCCTCTGCTGCTGCCTCCTGAGGGGCCTGAGTTATGGAGACACCCTGCTCCCCTCTCAGCAAACTGAAAAGACTCTGTCACTCACCCCTGGTGCCTGTGGGTGGAGGGACCTGCAGAGCTGCTGGCGATTCTGTCCCTGAAGCCTGCTTGGATCAGCTCCTCTTGGTGCTGCGTGGCCAAGGCACAGCTGAGCTCCGCTCCGGGTCCAGTGTGTGATGGACCTTTGGTGTCTGTTTTTCAGGGCTGTCTGGAACAGAAATTTCCCCCTCTCCATTACTCTGTGGCTTCCGCTGCTCCAGAATTTGTTAGGAGTTCCTCTTTACAGATATTTTATGGGCTGTGGGTTCGGAGCTAGCATATGTGTATCTTTCTACTCCGCCATCTTGGCTCCTCCCCTACAGAAATATTTATAGCAGCTCTTTATGTGATGGCAAAGAATTAGAAATTGAGGAGATGTCCATCAATTGGGAAATGGCTGAACAAGTTGTATATGCTTGTAATGGAAAACTATTGTGCTGTAAGAAATGCTGAGCAGCATGCTCTTACAAAAACCTGGAAAGACTTACATGAAGTGAAATGAGCAAAACCAGGACATTGTATATAGTAACAACAATATTGTATGATGATCAACTGTGAATGACTTATGAAAAATTTTATCCATCTCTAGATGATGAAATCTGAACGTATATTGAAGTAAACTTTTCTTTATTTTTTCTTGTTTCTTTTAATGTGTTTTCTTTCACAACATGACTAAAATGGAAATGTTTTGAATGACTGCACATGTATAACATATCAAATTGCTTGTCTTCTCAATGAGTGGGGATGGAGAGTGAGGGAGAGAATTTGGAACTCAAAAAGTTTTAAAAAATGAATGTTAAGAATTGTTTTTATATGTAATTGGGGGGAAATAAAATATTAATGTTTTCAAAAGAAATCAAAATGCTCCAAATCACTAATAATGAGAGAAATTACATTAAAACAACTGCGGTTCTACCTTATACTTCTGATGTTGGCAAAGATTACAGAAGGAAAATTACAATTGTTAAAGGGCCTGGGGGAAGATAGAAACACTTATAATGTACAACAGACCTGTGAATTAATACAACTATTATTGAAAGTTGCTAAAAGGAATAGATCCTAGGAGGTCAGTCAGCATAGATACTTCACTTCAGGGGAAAACAACTGGCAATGGAGATTCCATAATGATAGGACATAGAAGAACATGCAGCTTTGGCCACATAGAGCTCCTAGACAAGTGTCTTACTACTATTGTACTCTACATTTGTATGCCCTCTGCCCATGGACACTGTATATTTGTAGGAGAATATGTCCCAGATTTATAAGTAAATATTTTGTAGCTACAGTTTTTACTATATCCTCTTAATTAATGCTCTTGCTAAGACCTAGTTGTTTCTACTGGCTGACTGTTAATGAAAAGTACACTAGTTGGGGTTTGTAAGCTACTGTAGTATCATTAGCTACCCACACAGTACCCTTAGAACCAAAGGAAGTAGCTGTCCTCCATGGAACCCCAGCCATTAGTGACTCTGAGTTAGGGAGGGGATAAGGAAGAGCCTAGAACAAATGCTGAACTTCTAAAAAGCTGTAAATGATAGATTCCTGGTTTCATGAAAAAAAATGGGGGATGGGAAGGAGATGATTGTACATGGAGAAAAAAATCATATTTGTTGATGATTGTCAAGTTCATAATTTTTAAAAGGGAAAATTAAGATTTGGTATATGTTTTTTCATTAGTCTGAGACAGGAGAGGTATACATACATACGTACCCATCTTCAGCCTCATTACTCCTGGGTATACAATCCGATATGGCTATTCCCTAATAATCAGTTCTAGCCCTTGGAATGGTATGGGGCATGGCACTCTCCACCCTTTTCCCTTAGAATCTAAGTTGCTTAGACCTTTCTTTCATTAAGTAAAAGAGTGCTTAGAAGGAATAGCATCTTTAGTCTACCCTTTTTACTCTTAGTTGAACCTGAAGGAAAGTTGAGAACCGAAGAATTAATGCTTTCAATTATGGTTCTGGAGAAAACTTTTGAGAATCTCTTGGATGACAAGATCAAATCAGTCAATACTTAAAGAAATTAATTCAGACTTCTAATTAAAAGAACAAATACTAAAGCTTAAGCTTAAATACTTTGGCCACATAATGACAAGACAGGACTCATTGGAAAAGACCCTGATGCTGGGAAAGATCAAAGACAAAAGGAGAAGGGCACAGCAGAGGATGAAACAGATATGTCATGGAAATGACAAACATGAGCTGTATTGACTTTGGGAGAGTGAAGGACAGAAGGCCTTGTGCTATGGTCCGTGGGGTGAAGAAGAATGGGACAGGATTGAACAACAAAATGATTGGCTTAATGACTCAGCCTAGAGAAGGACAAGGACTGAGATTTTACTAGTCCACAGAACAAAAGACAAAGGTTTCTAGCTGCACAGGTCCCTTTTCAGTCCTATTCCCAAATAGGGACATTCATGATGGGCAAAAAATTCTTCTCACCTCATTTCTAATCTGACTCTTTGCAATGTAACAAAGTGTTATTCGCTGTAGGAGGAGTTAATAGGGACCCAGTTAATGTGATAAGTTCATGTAACTAAGATAAAGGTTTAGACCAAGGTTTAAAGAATTAGAAAAAAAAGGTGTTGCCTCAAATCACCTTGAATTTATTCCGCATATTCTTGTATCTGTCCTTGTTTGCCCAGCAGCTAACATGGTACCTGGTATATTTGCTGTTATTCAGTCATTTCAGTTGTGTCTGACTCATTATGACCCCATTTGGAGTTTTCTTGGCAAAGATACTATAGTGGTTTGCCTTGTCCTCATTTTACAGATGAAGAAACTGAGGCAAACAGGGGTAAGTGCTTTGCCCAGGGTAATATGGCTAGTAAGTGTCTGAGACTGGATTTGAACTCAGGTATTCCTGACTCCAGGCATGGTATTCTATCAACTTCACCACCTACCTCTGATATATAGCTGGTGCTTAATAAATGCTTATTGATTAAGTGATTAATGAAGGACCAGGTGGTGGGTTCAACTTTTGCCCTACTTCCCATTAGTAATCAAAATCTTAGAAAAATTTCCAGAAAAAGTCCTAAAGAAGGAGAAATAAATTGTTAGGCTTCAGACTTAGGGAGAATGGACAGACATTAAGACTAAAAAATAAAAAAATAAAGGTTTGAAGCTTTATTAAAGTTCACCTTTGACATTCACATCATGATTAAAAACTAGGTACAGCAGCAGCCTTGACTAGGCATGGCTGAGACTGTTACCCTGTGATCAGGATAGTCCTCTCCCTCCCCTTGTCCAACAGAGTAACAACTGTCCAATGTAATTGTTCCATATGCTAAGGATTAGGTCTCACCCCCTTCAATAGGTATTGGAACCTGCCCACTCTCCTTAACAAAAATACCCTGTACTGGTATTGACATTGAATCTGCTACGACTACCCCCCAGTAGCAGCTGCAGAGTCTTGCTTCTATAGATGGGCTTTTTCAGATGACTGGGACTGCTCTGGGTTGCCAAGCTCTAGAATCTCTAAGAGGTCTTCTGAATTATCTTCCAAGCACTGTGAAAAATTCAATAAGAGTATAGACAGTTCCTTGATTTGACTATCGGCATCAGGACTTGCTTCCTGGTCAGAGGGCATCTGAGCTGCTGCCATATGGCCTCTCTCATTCTGGCTGTGGTCAGACATGTGCTCATCTGGTTGCTCAGGCTGAGGGGACATCCTAGTCTCATCTTTGCCAGCCATTTGGGTCCTTGAAAAGTGTTTTAAATAGACTCTCACTTCTATGATAGATTGCACCAGATTTTCAAATATAGCCAGAGTCTCCTTCAGGTTGCAGAAGGAATTCAGGTTGTCTTCTTGGGAGACTCTTAGTGTTTGTGTCCCTGGGGAGGATGCCTGGATCATATACTCCAGAGAAAGCCTAAAGATTCTCTGCCCTACTGTATAAAAGGTGATGTCTGTCTCTTGGATGTCATCCTGGTTATCAAAGAGAATCTCAGCTGCTCCTGAGGCTGCTGCTGCTACTGCTACATCTACTGCAGCTGCTGCTGCTTCTACTCTTGCAACTACTTCAGCCACACTGCAATCTTTTTTGTCTGGGTTGTGTCCTGGAGGGGGATCTTCTGCTGGGTCAGCCTGCAGTGTCCTCTGGGTTTCCTTTCCATTGGCAGGAATGCCTTCCCCAACCTCCATGAGCATCAAGGCCAGTTGAATTGCACAAGTTTGCTGCTCTTCAAGGTGGTCCAGAAAGGTTTTGCAGCTTGTTATGGCCTTCTTAAGGGCTCTCATAGTCTCCTCCTTGTCCCCCTGTACAACTGGATGCTCTTCTGTCCTTGGAGCTCTGGTGACCACTTGAGTTGTGGTTGAGGCTATAGGCTGAGGACTTTCTTCCATCTTCTGAGCACTTAGTTCAGGGAATTGGTGCACCTTCAAACAGTGAATGCACAAAGGCCGAGGGACGTGTGTAGGATAACTTAGATCTGAATCACTTGTTGACTTCTTTATTTTGGCCATGGTGGAGAGGCGGAAATATGGTGGTTCACATACACTCAAGGGTTCTGCTACAGAGTTGAAGGAGTTGGGGGCATATTTTGCAACAATGCGAGACAAATCCTTTAAATCCAACCCTCGACAAGCTATTGCAGGAATTTTCCATGCGGCTTCTGGTGGGAGCACTTGGTGCTCTGGGATGCTACAGATGTGGAATTTAAAAGGCTTGAGGTGTTTGCAGAATTTCTTGGGGACAACATGGAAATGGACAGGGTCATGATTTCTCTGCAGCAAGTTGGATGAAGTGCTAGGTTCTGGAGAAAAAATGTAAAAAGGTTTATTCTAACCAGGCCTGAGATCCTACTTGTCTATGTCCTAGCTTGCTTATCCCCATTACAGGCTTCCAGAGATGAGCCCACGGAGTCAATACCAACCTTATAGGTGCACAGATGGACTTATTAACCAAAAATTTCAGAGACCCAAAGATACCCCTCCTTCCACTAGAACTTCCCTTTCTCACAATACCTTTAACATTAATTCAAAGGTCTGAGGGCCTACTATGTGTTAGGGCTCATGAGGCCTGCCCTTCAGAAGAAGGCAGATAAAATATGTCTGCATGTAGATTATAATACAAGGCAGAATATGATAAATGCATAAAGCAAAAGAAGAAAGTTGAAACAAAACTTTCGTTCCATAGTTAGCAAACAGGCTTACGTTGTCCCTGGGAGAGGAGCCAGTGAAATCCTCGTTCCTTTCTTTGGCTTATCAGTACTTGTGTGGAATCTCAGAGTTGGCAGAGCCCTCACAGGCCATTAAATCTATCCTATAACTAAATAAGGATCTCCTTTTACCACATACCAAACAAGTGACCGTTCAGCTTCCAAGGCTACTTTTCAATTAACTCTAGTTGTTGTAAAGACTTGCTTCCTGAAGTCTAAATTGTCACCTGTGCACCTTTAGGTGCACCTGGAGACATCTGGGAGGCACAATGAACAGAGTACTCAGCTTAGATTTAGGAAGGCCTGAGTTCAAATATAGTCTCAGATACCGAATAGCTGTGTGACCCTGGGAAAGTCATTTAACCTTTGTCTACCTCAGCTCACTCATCTGTAAGACAGAAATAATCATAACACCTCCCTCTCAGAGTGAGAATAAAATGAGGTCATATTTGCAAAGCACTCAGAGTGCCTGGAACATAGTAGGTATTTAACAAATGATAGGTTCCTTTCTTTACCTACTGCTTCTAGCTATGACCTCTAACTTTCTTCCCTTATCATCCATTTAGTCACAATAAGAATGTAAATGTTTAATAACTGAATGGTGGGGTGGGATGGGGGGGAATGTACACATAACATATTTTTAAGTTTATTGCATTATTAACATTTTCTTCATCACTTTCTTAAGTCTAGACCAGCAGCAAACATAAATTCAGTTCTAATTTTTGGTGTTTGCTGATTTCCAAGGTGTAAATACTCATGCTTAAAATTTAACAATTGGCTCTTGTAATCTCATTGTCACTAATTCTAGTACATCCTTGGTTATTAGAATATAGAGTTGGACTAAGTTCACTTCTATGTTTCCTTACAACAACTTTCTCAAACAGAGATTTCCAGCTTCTGCTCAAACAAGTATTCCACCGTTATTCAGACAGACAATTCACTGTTTGACCAAGTAGTCCATTCCCCTTACAGAGAGTTCTAAGAGGTGGAAAGTTCTTCAACTGAATGAGCCAAAGCTTGTCTCCACATAACTGTTGCCTATTGACCCTGGTTAAAAATTTAATCTTATGTCTTGTTCCAAGACCTCTCCCAGACAAAACAGCCCTTGTATCTTCCTGTGATATTTTCTACATTTTGTTCAACTTGTCAGTTCCTTCTTTCTCCTTTCTCCTCATATCCTCAACCCTGTGAGATGGTGATCTCCTTTACTCTAGTTTCTGATGAGTTTATCCTTCTTGCTAAAGTAAACCTCTCTATATGTACTCTTGATTCATCCTTTGTCTTTTCTAGCAAATTGGCCCCTTGGTCATCCCCCCTCATAGCAATCTTTCATCTTTTCCTATCTATTAGTTCCTTCTCTGCAGTCTATATAGATGTTCAAGTCTCCCCTTTCATTTCTTCCCCCCCAAAAAGCCTTAAGGAATCCTACCAATATGCCAATGTCTGTCTTCTTTTGTCAGTGAAATTCCTTGAAAAAAAAAAATCTGTCCACAGTCATTATCTCCACTGCCTCATTTCTCTCTTTTAAGCCTTCTCCAATCTGATTTCCAACATAACTACTCTCTTCAGAGTCACTAATGACTTCTTTGTCATATTTAATGGTTTTTTCCTCAACCTCATTGTTCTTGATTTTTGCCACATTTAACACTGTTGGTCACTTTTCCTACTGGATATTCTTCTCTGGATTTTTTAATGACACAATTCTCTGCTACTTATCTGATCATTTCTTTCAGCCTCCTTTGCTAACCTCACCCTAAGGGTGTCCCCCAGGGCTTTGTCCTGGATCTCCTTCTCTTTCACTTTAAATTCTTATGGATTTTATTAACTCCCATGAGTTCAATGATCAGATGATTTACAGGTCTATGTACTCAGTCCAAGCCTTTCTCCTAGTCCTCCATCACCAAATGCTTAGGAGACATTTTGAACTAGATGTCTCATATGCATCTCAAAAATCCCAAAAAGAATTTAGTATATTTCCCCAAAAAACCTGACCCCTCTTCTAAGCATCCCTATTTCTGTCAAGGGTACCACCATCCTTTGGTCACCCAGGTTCTCAAACTCAATTGATTCTCTATTCTCCTTTACCCTACATGTCTAATTGGTTTAACAAATGTCTCTCTCAAGGAAAAATGTACTGCCAGGCACACTTTTAAAGTTTAATCTACCTTATTTAAGACTTCCTTTAATCACTTAAGTCTAGTCAATCAAAACAATGTACCTATTGTTCCACTTGAACCTAGTGTTTGCAGCTCCTTGGGTAGCAGGGACCACAAAGGAACTTCTAGACTCTAAATGGTCACTCAGTCAATAAGCATTTATTAAGTGCCTACTCTATACCAGTAACTATGCCAAGCACTGAGGATACAAAGAAAGGCAAAAATAGTCCCCGTCCTCAAGTTGCTCACAGTCTAATGGGCGAGACAACATGCAAACAACTGCTTACAAAGAAGAAACAAACAGGACATTTTGGAGATAATCAACAAAGGGAAGGCACTAGCATTAAGGAGAATCAGAAAAGGTTTCCTAGAGAAGTTAGGATTTTAGCTCAGATTTGAAGGTAACCAGGAAGTAGAGCTGGGGAAGAGCATTCCAGATCTGGAGGACTATCCAGAGTTGGAAGGTGGAGGGTCCTGTTGGAAGAACAGAAAAGAGGCCAGAGCCACTGGATCACAGAGTGTGTGGAGGGAAGGAAGATGTAAACAGACTGGAAAGATGGAGAGAGGGATAAGGAGGAATGCCAGAGGGTTTTAAATTTGAAGATGGAAATGACAGGGAGTCACTGGAGTTTACTGGGGAAAAGTGGAAGGAGAAGGGTGAACAGGGTCAGATTCATGCTTCAGGAAGATCAGCTGGACAGCTGAGTGGAGGATAAACTGGAGTGGGAAGAGACTTGATGAAAACCCTATCCACTATTTGAGGCCTACTCAAATACCATCCCCTCCACAAAGCCTGATCTGATTACATAAATATTTCCCCTTTCCGAACTCCTACAGAATCTGGCATATGCTTTTCTTAGGGATATAGGTTATAGTTCGTAAATAATGCATGTGGTCCAAAACCTGAACCATGGTCTTTATATAGACTGGCTTCAGTCTCCAGGGAATTTTCACAAGATCTAACTTTGATTCATGTTCCTAGAACAGAGCTTTGGAGCATGCCTGGATCACTTAACATGGAGGCAGCTGCCAGGGACCTGCTTCTGGGAGAAGACAATTTGTGGGTAGAAGCATCTTTCCATGAGCTTTGTAACTGGAAGAGACTGCATCTTTAAAATTACCAAACGGACATATTCCTATACATATTCTCATTCTCTCTCTCTCTCTCTCTCTCTCTCTCTCTCTCTCTCTCTCTCTCTCTCTCTCTCTCTCTCCTTATCCCTCCCTCTTCCTCCTTCCCCATCTCCTTCTCCTTTTCTCTTTCTCACTCTCTGGTGTCCAGAAAGGATAAGGGTCCTATTCATCCACAGAATGAACACCATGAACTGAACATGGTGAGGGGAAGTTCCCTCCCCACTCCCTGTTTTTATCTGTGACCCTGATAACCAGAATTGGGGTTTTGTTTTTGGTCAGTTTCATTTGTACATTTCAGGTCAAGTTTCAAGCAAAGGAAACCTTAACCTAGAATTGAGCTCTCCTGGCCTTGGAGGCAAGATTCCAGGTTAGATGCTGCAGCCAGGTGACCAGGAAACCCTGAGAAGACTGGGTGCCTGGGACTTGAGCCCAAAAGGGGCTTTGGAGTTGGAACTTGGTGGGATTATTCTGTATAGGAACTGAGCTAAACTGTGAACTTTATGCCTATTCCTTCCCAGAGACTAAGGGACAAAGGAAAGGGATTATGTATTCCCCAGGTATTTGGAGAAGGGGAGTTGGATACATTATACCTTTAAAGTAAATATTCCTTTTTAAAAGCTACATGGCTAAATGGAACTGGCATTCAGAGGACCACTAAAATTTGGGGAGATAGCCTCAGTGGGGGCTGGAGTGAATGGCAGAGATGAGATACCTCCAAACTCCTTTAAAGGTCCCAGAGAATCCTAGGAAAGGGCAAAATATAAGATACCTGGTCATCAGGCACTGGGGGGTCAGGGTAGTCACTATTACATTCTCAACTATTGTCTCTCCTAAAAACAAGAAATTCAGTTCACATTTAGTCTTTATGGAAAAAGTAAAAAGGGGTCCTTTAACTCCCAGGCAAACTAGTAAAACCTTACTGAATATAGGTTATTCTACCAAAGAACAAAAAGTATGGGATAAAAAGACTAAAAGAAACCTATAATACATAATATATAACATATACAATATTATATATAATTTCATGTATAAATTATACATAATATAAGATCAAAATAATTCTCTAATTCTCCTTGTCCCTGAAAGGGGAATTTAGGCTTCTCAAAGAAAGAAGAACATATGGGATAATCAGAAAACCAACCTCTTATCTTCTAATGAGCACAATCTCAACTATAGACCTATACAGACCTCCAGACGAGAGGTGTCAAATTTGCTGCTGGATGACAAGGAGTCTTCAAAACTCAAGTGCCAGGGAACCAGATTAAAATGTAATTGTGAAATGTTTAACAAAATAAATTAAAATATAATATTACATACATAAAGTTAATTTGTGGTTTCCTAAGTCAATATGTTATCCCTTCTACCTCTTCAGTTAGGGGTGTCATCCCCCTTCCATGTGGAAAATCCCCTAAAAAATTTAAAATCCCCTTCTTTCATACCAGAGAAGAAATCTGAATTACTATGGTATTAGAAGATAAAACATGTTGATGTCATACAATACTATACACACATTTTATGCATTTCTGAGTTTCTAAACTATTTCTGTATCATCTGCTGACCTTCCTTCAGATGTTGTCTGAGACTTCCACAAAACTCCAAAAAAAATTCCCATTTCATTTCTTATGCCAACCCACAATGGGGAAAGTCATGTTGTGGAAAGGATAACTGTATTTGAGTTTGGTACTTTTGCTTTAGGCTCATGATGTTACCCCCTAAAGTTGTTTCACCCAACAGTGTATTTTTTCACTTGAGGTTAAGAAGATTCAACCCCCTTTCCATTGGATCAGTACGGTGTCCAGCACATAGTAGGTCCTTAATAAACATTTGTTGACTTGATCTGTACAGTCTACCTAACTCACAGTACAGGGAAAGGTCCTATATCATGACTGGTCCCCTAGTTCCTCCTCAAACTCCAGGGCCATGTGGTTACTGTTATTCTCTTTAGGAGAGCAGATCTTGGCATACCTCTTCTACCACTGTTCCTGTCTCTTGGCTCCTTCTCCAAAGGCCCTGAGGAATCTCCTTCACTACTCTGCAAGTGCTTCTTCCTAACTAACAGAGTTGAGGCCTAAGGAGTCTGTTAGGGATGAGGTCAGCACCCCCCAACTCTGCCCCAATCCTCAGGGGCCCAAGTCTATTCTCCAGTTGATACTCCCTCAGCTCTTCAACTCTACTGAGCTCTTTAAGAGGCAGAGTCTGAAGGTAAGGCTCAGCTCCACATCAGCTATGAGTAAGTTATCCTCAGTGGACCCACAAGCACCCAAGGCAAGAGCATTTTTCATAATCCAACAAAGAGACACAGCTAACCTACACTCCCTGAGGGCAGGGACTGAGTCTAGTCATAGTCCCTACATCACTTAGCAAATAACTAATAAATATGTTGAATTAACAACATAAAAAAAGAACATCAGGAGGATATAGAAAATGTTTCTTAAGAGTAAAGTATTATTTACCATAAGTGGGTCAAGATTATCACTCAAAACCTAGTCAAAAGAAAATGTCACCCAACTAGCTTTGCATACTCTTTACTCCAAGCTCAGACATAAAACAGATCTTTTTCCAACCTTACTCCCACATACACATTTTTCCCCTTTCTCCCTTCCCTGAATGGCACAAATCTTGCTGATATCCAATTTGAAACATAATACACTGGTTTCCATGGGGTCCAAGAACCATTTCTAAGGCCTCAGCCGATAGGGAAGGGATTCTTAACCTGGGCTCCACAGATTACCAAGGAGTCTATTTTAGGAGGCCAGTGAACTGAATGGAGAAAAATTTACATCTTTAGTTAGATATAGTTGATTTCCTTTGTAATCCTATGGATTTTGTTTAAAAAGAAAAAGGACTCATAGACTTTTTCACAAGATTGGCAAAAGAGTCTATGACACAAGAAAGGTTAAAGAGCCATGCATTAGGGAATGGCCAGCAAATCAGAGAGATAAGGTATTTTTTAGTGGAGCAGGGTTTAGAGGAAAGAAACTTTCTCCAGCACTAGCTGCAGTTAAAGAGACATAAGGACTATTTATATCTCATAATCAGTCTATTAATTCAATTAATGGAAAAAATTGGATGGGACCACTCTTTTTATATTACCTTATAAACTACCTACTACGTGCCAGACATCATGGATACAAAGACAAAAAAAAATGGAAATATCTCTCACATCCCTCCCCTCACTCCTCATAATTTTTGCTTTATTCTGTATATTTTCATCTGATTTTACCTGATTTATAGGTGTTGGGAGATGAGAGAGGCTAGATGAGAAGCCACTAAATGTGGATTACTTCTGGTCTACTTAATTCATTTAAGAACAGTGTTGGTGCTCGCTTTGGCAGCACACATACTAAAATTGGAATAATATAGAGAAAATTAGCATGGCCCCTGTGCTAGGACAACACGCAAATTCGTGAAGAGTTCCATATTTTTAAAAGAAAAACTCCTAGGAATATTGTAGCCAGATTCCAGAGTTCCCAGGTCAAGAGGAAAATATTGCAAGCAGCCAGAAAGAAACAATTCAAGTATTGTAGAAATACAATCAGGATAACACAAGATCTAGAAGTTTCAACATTATGGGATCAAAGGGCTTGGAATATGATACTCCAGAAATCAAAGGAACTACGATTAAAACCAAGAATCACCTACCCAGCAAAACTGAGGCAAAATACTTCAGGGGAAAAAATGGCCATTCAATGAAATAGAGGACTTTCAAGCATTCTTGATGAAAAGATCAGAACTGAATAGAAAATTTGACTTTCAAACACAAGAATCAAGAGAAGCATGAAAAAGTAAATAGGAAAGAGAACTCATAAGGGACTTACTAAAGTTGAACTGTTTACATTCCTCCATGGAAAGATAATATTTGTAACTCAAGACTTTTCTCAGTATTTAGGTAGTTGGAGAGATTATATACATATAGACAGAAGATACAAGATGAGTTGAACAGGAAGGGATGATATCTAAAAAATAAAATTAAGGGGTGAGAGAGGAATATATTGGAAGGAGAAAGGGAGAAATGGAATGGGGCAAATTATCTCTCATAAAAGAGGCAAGAAAAAGCTTTTTCAATGGAGAGGAAAAGTGGGGAGGTGAGAGGGAAAAAGTGAAGCTTACTCTCATCACATTTGGCTTAGGGAAGGAATAACATGCACACTCAATTTGGTATGAAAATCTCTCTTACACTACAGGAAAGTAGGGGAGAAGGGGATAAGTGGGGTACAGGGGGGAATGATAGAAGGGAGGACAAATGGGAGGAAGGAGTAATTAGAAGTAAACACTTTTGGGGAGGGACAAGGACAAAAGAGAGAATAGAATAAAAGGGGAACAAGATAGGATGGAGAGAAATATAGTCTTTCACATCATGACTTTTATGGAAGTCTTTTGGATAACTACACATGTATAGCCCATATTGAATTGCTTGCCTTCCCAGTGGGGATAGGTGGGGAGGAAGGAAGGAAGGGAAGTTGAAACTCAAAGATTTAGGAATGAATGTTAAAAATTGTTTTTGTATGCAACTGGGAAATAAGAAATACAGGTAATGAGGTACAGAAATCTATCTTACCCTACAAGAAAAGGGAGAAGATGGGGAAGAGGGAAGGGATGAGTGTGATAGAAGAGAGGGCAGATTGGGGGAAGGGGTAATCAGAATGCATGGTGCCTTGGGGTGGGGGAGGGGAGAGATGGGGAGAAAATTTGGAACTCAAAATCTTGTGGAAATGAATGTGGAAAACTAAAAATAAATAAATTTTAAAAAAAAAACCAGTTCTGGGCCTATCTAGACCCCATTCTACTGCTAACACCCACTCCCAAATATTCCTCCACCCAACACTGGTCTTAAAAAGGTTCAGACGAACAAATCTCTGGTCCCTAAATTCATTTAACAGGACCTAGAAATCACCTTATTGCTGCTTCACCTCCTGCTCCTCCCCATCCTCTTTTCTCTTCCCCTCATGCCCCTCCTCACTTTCATCATCTTTCTCAAGCCTAGTTTCAGGTCCAGGTTCAGTTGCAGATTTAGGCACATTTCTGGGTTCAAGTTCAGTTGCAGATTTAGGTACATTTTTGTCTTTGGGTTCAGGTTCAGTTGCAGATTTAGGCACATTTCTGTCTTTAGGTCCAAGTTTGGTTGCAGATTTAGGCACATTTTTGGCTTCAGGTTCAGATTTGGTTGCAGATTTAGGTACATTTCTTTCTTTAGGTACAAGTTTGGTTGCAGATTTAGGCACATTTCTGGGTTTGGGTTCAGGTTTGGTTGCAGATTTAGGCACATTTCTGGGTTCAGGTTTATGACTGGTTGCAGATTTAGGCACATTTCTGGGTTCAGGTTCAGGTTCAGTTGCAGATTTAGGTACATTTTTGTCTTTGGATTCAGGTTCAGTTGCAGATTTAGGCACATTTCTGTCTTTAGGTCCAAGTTTGGTTGCAGATTTAGGCACATTTCTGGGTTTAGGCACATTTCTGGGTTCAGGTTCAGGTTCAGTTGCAGATTTAGGTACATTTCTGTCTTTAGGCCCAAGTTTGGTTGCAGATTTAGGCACATTTTTGGCTTCAGGTTCAGATTTGGTTGCAGATTTAGGCACATTTCTGTCTTTGGATTCAGGTTTGGTTGCAGATTTAGGCACATTTCTGGGTTCAGGTTCAGGTTCATTTGCAGATTTAGGTACATTTCTGTCTTTAGGCCCAAGTTTGGTTGCAGATTTAGGCACATTTCTGGGTTCAGGTTCAGGTTCAGTTGCAGATTTAGGTACATTTCTGTCTTTAGGCCCAAGTTTGGTTGCAGATTTAGGCACATTTTTGGCTTCAGGTTCAGATTTGGTTGCAGATTTAGGCACATTTCTGTCTTTGGGTTCAGGTTCGGTTGCAGATTTAGGCACATTTCTGGGTTCAGGTCCAGGTTCAGTTGCAGATTTAGGTACATGTCTGGGTTCTGGTTCAGATTTTGGTATGGGTTTGGTGTGGGGCTCATTTTGGACCCTGGTCTTAGCTTTGACATTTTTCTTCTTGCCTTTGAACATGTCTTACCTATATCTGGGACCTCAAACACCACAGGACAGAAAAATTAGCAAGGAAAGGGTAGGGAAAGGAGATTAAATGATAATAAAAACAGATAAAATTCTAATATCAAGAGACAACTGGGACCAGGAAAACGATATGCTTGCCAGCTCTGCTGACTTATAAGGATTTGACCTCTCAACTCTCCCTCTACCAGACCAGCTGGCAATTGATGCTGTTAATTTGTGGTTAATTGATCTCACCCTTGTTGGTTAATTGGTCTCACCCTTGTTGTGTCTTTTCTGAGCTAGTGAATACCCTTTCTTTCCTGACCTCCCTCTCAGTCCTGTTGACTGCCTTGGGGTGTGGAGAGGGGAAGAGGGAAGGAAGAAATGGTGCACTTCAATAACTCAAATGACTTCTGCCACTCTTTCCTCTTTCACTCTTGTCTCACATGAAGAGGTGACCTTACTCCTTATCAAAGCTAACCCCTCTACCTATACAAGTGATCCCATTCGATCCTATCTCTTCCCCCTCTGTCATTCCCACTCTATCATTTATCTTCAGTCTCTCCCCATCTATCGACTCCTCTGTTGTCCACAAACACATCCCTCTTTCTCTCATCCTCAAAAACCCTCTCTGGATCCTTCCACCCTTGCTGACTGTTGTCATATATCTCTTCTGCCTTGGGTAGCTAAAGTCCAAGAGCCTTCCACAAGAGGTGCTTCCACATTCTCGCCTCTCATTCTTGAACTCCTTACAATCTTCAACCTCATCATTCCACTAAAACTGCTTTCTCCAAAGTTACCAATGATCTTTTAGTTGCCAAATGCAGTAGTCTTTTCTCAGTCTTCATTGTCCTCAACTTCTCGGCAACCTTTGGCACTGTGGATCTTTCTCTCCTCCTTGATACTCTCTTCTCTGTAGGATTTTGGGGCACCACTCTCTCCTGGTTCTTCTACTAATCTACCCACTCCATCTCAGTATCCTTTGCTTGATCTACACCCCGATGACATCCTGTAACAAAAGGTGTCCCCTCAGGGCTCTGTTCTGAGTCCTCTTCTCTTCTTCCTCTATATTATTTCACTTGGTGATCTCATCAGCTCCCTTGGATTTAATTATATTTCTATGCTAACAATTCTTAAATCTACCTATCCTTCTCTCATCTCTTTGCTGACCTCCAATCTCCAACTTTCTTTCAGACATCTCAAACTGAATATCCAGTAGACATATTAAACTGGTGTCCAACACTGAACTCATTATCTTTCCCCCTAAACTAAGGGTGGGTAACCTGAGACCTCAAGGCAACATGTGACCTTCTAGGTCCTTGGGTGTAGCCTCTTGACTAAGTCCAAGTTCTAAAAAATAAATCCTTTTATTAAGAGGGGTTGACTTGGCCCTTCACAGCAATCCAAGGACCTAAAACATTTCTAATGGACTCTTGATGCAAAATGCCATCCACATCCAGAGAAAGAACTAAGGTGTCAGAACACAGAATGAAGCAGACTATTTTCTATTTTGTTATGTTTTGTTTTGGTTTGGTTTTTCTCAAGATTTGTCCCATTTGTTTTAATTCTTCTACGCAAATATGACTAATGTGAAAATGTGTTTAATAAGAATGTATGTGTAGAACCCATATAAGATTGGGTACTATCGTGGGGAGGGGGAGGGAGAGGGAGAAAAATTTAAAACTTATGGAAGTGATTGTTGAAAACTGAAAGCAAATAAATTAATTATAAAAATAAAAAAGAGAGATTAATTCTAATGCCTTCTCCCTTTTAATTATTGCCTATTTATCATGTATAAGGGCAGGTAGGTGGTGAAGTGGATAGAATACTGGGTTTAGAATCAGGAAGACTCCTCTTCCTGAGTTCAAATCTGGCCTCAGATACTTACTAGCTGTGTGACCCTGAGCAAGTCACTTAATCCTGTTTGCCTCAGTTTCCTCATCTATAAAATGAGCTAGAAAAGAACATGGCAAACCACTCTAGTATCTTTGCCAAGAAAAACCCAAATAGGGTCATAAAGAGTCAGACGAGACTGAAAAATGACTGATGACCATTGTGTATAAAGCTTATTTGTATGTATTTGTCTACTTATCTCCCCCATTAGATTATGAGCTCGAGTGAAGGAATTGTATTTTGTCTCCTTCTTGTATCTCCAGCGTTTAACACAGAGCCTGGCATGTTTTAGGTGCTTTGCAAATGCTTTTGGACTGGCCTGTGTAGCTCCTTCTGTACCTAAGTCAATAAATCTTGAATAAAGGAAAGAATGAATGAATGAAAGTATCAGAGCACTGGTCCCTCTGAGAGCAGCTTAGCAATTTCTTCTAGCTGTGCTGCTGCTTCACTTAGTGGGAATAGTCAGGAAGCCATCATAAGCAGAACTGCAGCTACTTTGCTTCCTCCATAGATGTGTGGGAGCTTGTCAATGCCAATATCTCCTCTACTCGGTAGTAACCCATCTACTTCTTCTCTTCCTCCATGTCCTCCCAAAAAACATTTCTGAGAGCACAAGGGTCTACCTAACATGCTGAGAGCCATCCCACAGATATCTTGACATTGTTGATATCCTAATGGAGCAGGTGGCTCTATTGTCTATAAAACCCCTATCTTTCCAGACATTACTCCCCATCGCTAACTTTCCATTCTAACCAAATTGGCCCTTTCATTCATCTCCATAGACAATACTCCATAGACAATCTTCCATCTCTGAGCCTTGGCATAGGGAATCCTCTGATCCTCTCCCCTTCCCCCCAAAAATATTCCTTCTCATTTACACTGTGTGTATTTTCATTAGGCTTATCCATACACATGTTGTTTCCCTACCACCTCTTTTACCCGAGTAGGAGTGTTTTCCACATCCTACTTGAAGGTGGAGAAGAAATGTTCCATTTCTTCCTTTTTATCTCTCTTCAGAGTCTAGCATGATGCTTCTGGCACATAGTAGGCAGCCCATAAACATTTGCTGGATTGAATTAAGCATTGTCAGTGTTTGAAATAAATACCAGGGAACAAATGGATGAGATAAATGTGTTCCCAAGAGTCTGATTTGAGTCCTGTCTTTGCTCCATACAGCTGTGTGACCTTGTGAAATTTACCAAGTTTTTATTTCCCATCATATTTCATATTAATAGGGCACTTTAAGAGTCAAGAAAAAGATTTCCTTCCAACAACTCTTTGAGGTAGGTAACGTAAATACTATTATTCCCATTTTACAGATGAGATCATTGAGGCTAGGAGAGTGAAGCCCTGTGTCAGAGCTAGACTTTAAACTTAGATGCCTCCTGACTTAAAGGCCAGCACTGCCTCAGTATATTTCTTCCCATCTATAAAATTAAAAGATTTGATGTGATAGATAACTACAAGCTCTAATACTCAGTGATTCCAAAATTAGCTATCACAGAATCACAGAGTAGGGAGAGACTTTGGAGGATTTATTCATGGAGACTCATTAAGCCCCCACCACTGCGACCCTGAAGCTGATCCCTGCTTGTAGGGTTGGGGCAATGGGAACAGGTTAAGGGGTATCTCCTGAAGCAGCAGAGCACCCTGAGGGAGGGACAGGAGACAGCACAGGTTAGGTAAATCAAATCACCACCACCTGGACCACCATCTCCCCTGAGACCCTGATGGAGATAAGGCAGGATCCTGAACTCTGGACCCCAGCAGCCTTGAGAATAACACTTCTAGCCCATTGTCCTCAGACATCATTGTGGGAAGCAACTCCTTCAGAATGGAGTCTGGCCACTGCTCCTCAACTAGTTACCCAAAAAAGAAAGTTCTTGGAACATGGTCAAAATGTTCAACATCAGAAATGGATAGATTTTATCAGTGGAAATGGCATTAAAGAAGAGGCATTCTCATCTTCTCCCTAAGGACCGTGGGAACTGTGCCATCCAACTTGCAGCTGAAACCCTACATGTGTGGTCTCTCCCATTTTTAGAATGTGAGCTAAAAAGCAGAGACTCTCTTATTTTTGTATCTGAATCCCCCAGGGCTTAGCAGAGTGCTTTGCACATAGTAAATGCTTAATAAATGCTTTATTCATTCATTCACCCATCTACCAGGAGATAAAGGGAGATCTTGAGTCTCTGGGAGATGGCAACAAAATTAACTTTTAGGTCTGCAAGAAAGATGGTATCAATTGCCAAATGGATAAATAAGTTATAGCATATGAATTTAATGGAATATTACTGGGCTATGCTGTAAGAAATAATGACTTATGAACAAACACATGGGAAGACATATGTTGTCAGCTTGGGACTTGGCATTAGGAAGACCTAAGTTCAAGAATCGTGCCTCAGATACTCACTGGGACCCTGGGCAAGTCACTTAAATCTCTCCCAGCCTCGGTTTCCCCATCTGTAAACTGGGGACAATAATAGTACCTGTCATGTAGCATATTTAAAAAGCAATTTAATTATTATTATATGAACTCATGCAAAATGAAGGACGAAGAATAACAACAGCTAATAATGAAGCTAGTATTTATATAGTTTCTTTTAAGGTTTTCAAAGCACTGCACATATTCACTTAATCCTCACAAGGAGGATTACAAGCTGTGAGTAAGTATTATTGGCATCCTTATTTTACATATATGAAACAACTGAGTCAGACACATCAAGCGACTTGCCCAGGGTCCCACAGCTAGTTAAGCATCAGGGCTTCCTTCTGCCACCAGGTCCAATGCCGCTGCCTCTTTTTTGTATCCCTGAGCTTAGCACATTCCGAGACACGTAGTAGTTGCTTAATAAATGTTTATTGCTTGATTGTTGCGCCACCTAGCGGCCATAAAAGCAATAGACACAATGACCTACAGGTTTTCGAAGTAGACCACGACATCAGAGAAATGATGACATGACTTGCACTTGACTTTGTTTTGAATGAGGGAAAGCTGTGCAGGTCACCAGCCTCACTTCTCCTCCAGAACCATCTGAATCCAGTGACCAGATATTCATCAGGATGACTCCAGACAGCCCCCGATGCAATGGGAGACCTTGGCCTTTTATGCTAAGGCCTTTTCAGGTACTCATTTAAAATGAGGTAATATCCATTCAGTAGTATCATTCAAAGTAGTCAGGGGATGGCCCCTTTAAATAGAGAAGAAAAAAAATAAATCAAGACGGGAGGGACAGGAGTCTCAGGGTTGTTGTTTGGACCAGAAACAGTTACTATTGACATTCACTCTAAGCCAGGAGGGTTCAAAAAACCTCCAAGGGTCCAAATGACTTACAAGAAAATAAAAGAAAGAACAAGACAACTGAAACTACTGAATGCTGGAAGATTTATAATGACCATGCTTGAACTCAAAGAAGAAATCTAAGAAGTCACCTCCATCCCAGGTCTTTGCAGAGACAGGAGACTAAGGGTGTGGAACTGGATACAGTGTCAGCCCTGCACTATATTGGTCAGTTTCACTCAATGGTTTTTTTCCCCCTTTTTATTCTGTTTGTAATGGATGGTTGGGGTGGGGAGGGATGTAAAGTGTAGATTGTGGAGAAACAAGATAGCAGTCATTTTTTAAAAAGACAGATGGGAGATGATACTGTGACCCCATTTGGGGCTTTCTTGGCAAAGATGTAGGAGTGGTTTGCCATTTCCTTCTCCAGCTCATTTTATAGATGAGGAAACTGAGGCAAACAGGGTTAAGTGACTTGTTCAAGGGTCCCATAGCTAATAAAGTGTCTGAGGCCAGATTTGAACTTGATAGGCCCGGTGTTCCAATTCGACACTAAGCTGCCTGTCAATAAACATTCGGCACCAATTATGTGCCAGGCCCTGTGCTAAGCACTGAGGATACAAAAGAGGCCAAAGACAGTCCCTGCCCTCCAGGAGAACTACAATGGAGAGATAACAGGCAAACAAAGCAAGCCACATGTAGGCTAAACAGGAAATAATGAACAGAAAGAAGGAAGGCACTGGAACTAAGAGGCTGAGCAAAGCTTCCTCTAGGAGGTGAGACTTTAGTTGGGACCTGGGAAGCCAGAGAAGGCAGTCAACAGAGCAGAAAAGGGACAGCGTCTCCAACCTCTTCTAACATTTCCCATCTTTCCTTTGCTGGTTCTACTTTCTTTGAGCAGAGGCAACCGAGTCTAGCGCACAGAGCGCGGGACCTGGGAGTCGCTGAGGACTGGGTTCAACACCGCCATCGGCTACCGGATGTGTGACCCTGGGTAAGTCACGTAACGCCTACGTAGGACCGGCATTTCTATTGAGCCGATGGCCGCCAGCTGACGTCTAGCTCTAAATCCAGGATGCCCTCCACGGGCTGCTGTTCTGCAGCACCTAGCAAAGGGCAGCGCTGTACATAAGGCGTTCACCGAGCGGACTAAACGTACAGCGACGCGGCGCATGTTCGAATCCTCCCTCCGCTACGGACAAGACTCAGCGTACGTCACTTCCTGCCCTAGTTTTGAACGCCACGCCCCTCACCCCGCGGACGCAGACGGCGTGTCCGCGCAGCCGCGGTAAGAGGAACTCAGAGAGGCCCGCCCAGGCCGGAAAGAGCGGGGGCTCTTCCGGGTCGCAGGTCGCGGGGAGGGGTCTCGGAGGAGGAGGCGCTAGGAGGTAGAGAGGGAGCGATGGCCCCGGCACAGCGCTGCCCTCTGTGCCGCCAGAGCTTCTTCTCGGGCCGCGGACACGTCTACAGCCGCAAACACCAGCGACAGCTGAGGGAGGCCCTGGAGCGGCTGCTGCCCCAGGTCCGGCCCGGGGAGGATGGGGGCGGGGCCCGGGCCCGGCGGGGGTGGGGGTTGTTGGGAGGGGCGGGGCGGACGTGAGGAGGGAGCATCTCGGGAGGGATCAGGATGACAGGATCGGGGGAGAATCCGAGGGAGCGCGAGGTGAAGGGACTGGGAAAGAGAAGAAAGAGATCGGGCCTCGTGGGTGGGGGCTGGAGGCAGACCTCCGCCCTGCTCGCTTCCCACTGGTTTTCTCTGCTAAAGAGAAAGTCCTCTTACTGGAGAAGCCAGCCCGAAGATGACCGCTAGCTTTTCAGTAATGGAGCCCCGGCCCGAGTCCTTGGCCCTAGCACGTCCTCGGGTGTTGGGATTGCGGAGGCGCGGTCAGTGACGGAGGTCTAAATATGGTATAGACAACAGGAGAGGCGCTTCAGGACTAAAGGATAAATAATGATCTTGTGTTTTCTTTGGGGGAAGTCAGTGGTCTGCAAATCATAGGCCAGGGAAGGATATTGGCTTAAATTATTGCCAGGATTCTAGAATGAAATAGTCTCCTAAATTATGAAATAAATAGTAATAAATGCTTGTTGACTTGATGAAAGGGATGCTTAGTGAATACCTGTCTGGACAGGAAGTGATGATCCCAAGGAGCCAGTGTGACTTCTGCAAGGATAACTATCTAAATTTTTAAAATCTTAATGATCAATATGCCTACCAACATGTAGTAGAAGAAAAGAGAGACAGGTCGCTAATCAGTATCAGAATACAACATTGACGTGATAGCCATTTTGTATATTATTAACAGAGAGGGGTCAGCTATGAGGTGACAGATAATAGAAAAGAAAATGAGATCATCGGCATTGACAAAATATTAATAAAGAATTATCTGGCGAGCAGATCATGCCAAAATAATCTAATTTACATTTTCACAGGGCTATTAAACTGGTAGATCAGGGAATTAACATAAATTACCTACCTTTAGCAAAAGTTTCCTACTGTTCTTGTGGACCAGGAGAAATGTGGTCAAAGTGAATTTGTAGGTAGATGACATTATAGGTGGATTCAGAACCAGTGGAATGATAAGTCTAAAGGAGTAGTCATGAAATGGCTCAAGGGCCTCTACTGTGGTTCCTCATGACTCTGTGCTATTTAATGTTTTCCTCAGTGACTTAGATAGGTGGTATGCTTACTAAATTTGCAGGTATCCCAAAGCTGAGAAGGGAGGGAGAGCTGTGTTGTTGGGTGACAGAGTAAGGATCTAAAACGACTAGAAAACTGGGCTCAGTCTAATACGGTGAAATTTAATGGAGACATGTATTAAATAAATAAATTTTTACACATGGGTTCAAGAAATCAGCTTCCAGAGTAGAAGATGAGGAGGCATGGGTTACATGACAGTTCTGAATGTGGACTACAAGCTAAGTGAGAATCAAAATATCATATGGCAGTTTAAAAAGCTAATCCAGTTTTACAATGAATTGAGAGAATTGTAGTGTGCAGAACTGGTTGGTTGGTTGTTGTCCTTTGTCTTCGAAGAGGACCAAAATGACATCACCATGATAAAGTGAAATTTCATTATGTCCAACTGTGGCTGATCAGACCAATACAAGCTCGGAATGTTCTTCCACAGGTTGGGCACAGATGATCTGTGTGAATATTTGGGGTGGATAACCCAAATTTGATCATCCTGTGTTTACTTTGTGCTGTCTCAGTTCTGCTTTGCTCAAAGAGCACAGCATCCTTTCTTATGTGGGCATGTCATGCTGAGCGGTCCTGTGCCAGTGCCTCCCATGTTGCAGTCAAATCCAAAGTTCTTGAGAAAGACCTTGAAAATCTCCTTGTATCGCTTCTTCTGGCCACCATGTGATCGTCTGCCTCGTGCAAGTTCTTCATAAAATAGTCTTTTTGGCAAGCATACATTTGGCATTTGAACAACGTGGCCAGCCCATCAAAGTTGCTCTCTTTGAAGCATAGTTTGAATACTTGGCAGTTCAGCTCAAGCAAGAACTTAAGTGTCTGGTACCTTATCATGCCAGGTAATCCTCAGAATCTTCCTAAGACAGTTCAAATGAAGCAATTCAGTTTCCTGGCATGGTGCTGGTAGACTCTCCATGTTTCACAAGCATATAACAGTGAGGTCAGCACAGCAGCTCTGTACACCTTCAGTTTGGTAGTCAGTCTAATACCTCTCCTCTCCCAAACTAACTAACTAACAAACTAACTAACTAAGCAGAACTAAGGTTATAAGTATCACATTGCACTGTTTCCTGGTCAGATGATATCTGGACTACTGTACTCACTTCTAGGCAGCACATGTTAGGAGGAATATTGATAAGCTAGAGAATGTCTAGAGGAGGGCAGCTTGGATGACTGAAAGGCCTCACAGTGATACCATCTGAGGATCGTTTGAATGAACTAGTCATGTTTAACCTGGGAAAAGAGAAAACTTAGGAGAGATCTGATCACTGACTTGAAGCATATAAAGAGATGTCATGTAGAAGAGGGATTAGATTTATATTAGGCCTAAGAGGACAGAATGAGGAATAGTTAAAGAATGAGGCAGATTTGGGGTGGATATAAAGAAAAACTGCAGTTGGAGTAGTTCAGAAAATAGAATGGTTTTGTCTTGAGATATAGCAAGATCTCTTCCAATGGAGCTTCTCAATCAAAATCTTGACAACTACTTTTCAGGGATTCAGAATAGATTCATAGACTTACAGATTGAAGTAGATGTCATCCTGTGAAGGTAAAGAACTTGAAAAAAGGGAATTGAGTGGCCAGGGGCTAGGGAAGAGGTCATTGAATGAAAGGATGAAAAGATTGACTTTGAGCTCTCTCCATTCTCTTTCTCTTTTTCTCTTACCAGGTGGAGGCTGCCCGAAAAGCCATCCGGGCTGCCCAGGTAGAGCGTTATTCCCCTGAGCATGACCAGTGCTGCTGGTGTCTGTGCTGTGGCTGTGAGGTTCAGAAACACCTGAGCCATGGAAACATGACTGTGCTGCATGGAGGTCTGCTAGAACATCTGGCCTGGTAGGTACAGGGAGCTGAGAAAGGATAGCCAGGAGGCACACGCACAGTCACCAGGGCTTCTCCTGCCTTCCCTTAATATTAGCCCAAGAAGTAGCCTGGCCAGATCAACCAATTAGCAAAGTTGTTAAGTGCCTGCTAGGTGTCAGGCACTGTGCTCAACACTGGAGTTACAAAGACAAAAGGAAAACAGTCCTTACCCTGTCAAGGAGCTTCCATTGTCTGTCTGTCTCTCTGTCTCTCTCTCTCTCACACACACACACACACACACACACACACACATACACACATACACACACACATACGCTATATGTACAAGACAAATACAAGAGAGGTTAATCAACAAAGGTCTCATGAAGAAGGTGATGGTGAAATTAAATCTTGAAGGGGAAACCTTCTAAGGTTTCTAAGAGGCAGAGGTGAGGAAGAAATACTTTCTAAGGTTTGGCTATAGCCACTGCAAAAGCACATAGATGCAAGGTGGCATATTATGTATGAGGACATTCAGTATCACTGAACACTGTTTTTCTTGTACCAGAGAGGGAAAATAGCCCAAGGTTCCTGCAGTCCTTAATCATGCAGTGTGAATCATAGGAGTGATGATTTACCATGGCATGACTATAGCAGAGGCTTCTCTGTCCATTCGTTTAGAAAGAAAAGCCTAGCAATAAAACTCAGATCACAAATAAAGAATTATGTTAATAATTATCATTGATTGTATTTCAATCTATTTCTTTTTTGTTAAGAATCAGTAAAGCTGAAAATAACATGTATTATCATTAGCAGTCTATCAGGCAGCTTTGTTCAACTGATTTCTAGAAATGTATTTTATGGAAAGTTGATTAGATGAATCTGTCTTGAAAAATATATTAGAAAAAAAGGAAGAAAGAATCCTTAATCATTGTTTATCATTCTCTTCATCCACAGTCCAGACCACAGGAAAGCAACTAGTAAATTTTGGTGGGAGAATAAAGCAGATGTCTTGCTAAAAGAAAAGTTCCTAGTCTCCCAGCAAGATTACAGCCGGTAAGCCATTATGAGGATGGATATGTGGGGACAAAAAATTGTGAACCAAAGGTGGCCTTGGTATTGTAGAAAGAATATTGGCCCCGATATAGAGTCAAAACAGTTTTTAAAAGAAAAATTTTCAAACTGTCAACAACCACGTGAAAGATTGCTCCAAGTCCCTAATTATAAGAGAATTGCACATTAAAACTGCTCAGGTTTTTTCTCAGATCCAGCAAATTAGAAGATATGGCAAAAGTCAGAAAAAAAATCAATATTGGAAGAACTCCAGGATGACTTTAATGTGCTGTTGGTCAAGCCATGATTTGAGTCTGGAAAACAGTTTGGAATTGTTGTAGAAAAGTAACTGGATCGCTCATACTCGTTGATACAAAGATCCTACTGCTGGGCATATATCCCAAGGATGCCCCCAAAAGGCACCAAGCGTACCAAAACATTGATAGCAGAACTTTTTGTGGTAGCAAAAACTAGAAACAAAGTAGGTACGTATTATTATGGAATAGCTGAACAAATTGTGACATATAAATGTCATGGAATATTACTGCACTGTAAGAAATGAAAATAAGGAATTCAGAGAAATAAAGGAAGACCTCTATCAACTGATGTAAAATGAAGTAAGCAGAAACATAGAAATAATATCAATATTCAAAATTACTATAATTACATATGACTAATACTTATATAACACTTTATGTTTACAAAACCCTTACATGTATTATCTCATTTGATCTCTGTGATGGAGGTGCTATGATTATCCTGTTTTATAGGGTAGGAAACTGAAGCCAAGTGAGGCTAAATGATTTGCCCAGGATCATATAACTTGTGTCTGATTTAGGACTTAAACTTGTCTTCCTGGCTCCCACATCAAGAGCTCTATAGGTCACTGCTAAAACAATGCCAAATATTAAGTATTCTTGCCTTTGAAGATTAGGAAATGCACTTCATTTGGGGGTGGAGGGAAGCCCACTGTATTGAGTCACTGTATTGATTGGTCACACTTAACTGCCTTATTTTCCAGAAATTACTGTGCTTTAAAAACAAACTTCATCAGTAAAACTTACTTTTTTTTCCAATTAATTTATTTTTAGTTGTCAGCATTCACTTCCATGTTCTAAATTTTCTCCCCTTCTCTCCTCCCTCCCCCCAAGATGTAATCTGATACGGGAGCTACACATACATTCCTATTAAACACATTTAAAACTTATTTTTTTAAAAGCCCACTGGGCTCAGTGGGAGTCAAGAGATTTGAGTTCTTGTCCTGATTGACACCAACTAGCTTTCTCAGGCAATTTGTTTAACCTTACTTTATAAAATTAACTTTTGAATTAGATGATCTTGGAACTCCTTTCTGGTTCTAATATTTCATAATCCTATAACTTTTTTAAATAAACAGTGCCTCATTTGGTTATGAAAATAACGCTGGGTTGTCAAAAGGCTATGCCAAGGAAGTAAAAACCTTGATGGGTCAAGATGCAGATGCAGAGTCAGAGCCTGGTGATGCACGTCATCTTGTCTGCCCTGCAAAGGCAAACCTGGCTAAGTTGAGAGAGACTCAATCGCTATGGTTCATCAGAGGATGACATTTTTTTGGCTATAATGTGCATTTTGTACATCAACTAAGGCATGGAAGGGTAATCACAGTGTATCAAAGGAAGAAGTTACCCACATCAGGAAAATCTGAAGCACTGAATTAGCACTTAGTCCACCTCAGTAATGAGATAACCAGTCTAATTCAACTCAATTGGGTATCTACCAAGCCACTAATAGGCCACTGTATTACTTTATATGTAACTTTTTGTGATAGTGAAAAGGATACAAAGGAAATGTTTAATATATTTCCAAAATTATGAGAAAGCATAAGATACAATATAATGAAGCTAATTTTTTAAAATTAATTTTCACTAACATCTGCCTTCTTTCCTTCCATCTCTCATTGAGAAAGTAAGAAAAACAAAATCCATTAGAAACATGAAAAATCAAACAAAACAAATTACTGCATTAGCCGTATCCAAAAAAAAAAGGTGTCGGTCTGCACTTTGAGTCTGTCACCTATTAGGAGGTAGGTAGCATATTTCATCCAGTGCTAAATGGAATAAAATAAAGTGCTAATATGCATGATACAAACCATGTTGTGACCTATCCAGAAGTGGGAGAGGCTGTTCACAGTAGGGAGGAGGCAGACCTACTATCAGATTCTCAGTAATGGAATTTGAAAGCTAGTGCACACCTAGGAAACTGAAGCCAAAGTGGGCTGGTTTAAGAGGAAGTGATAGGTAATGCTTCAGCTATCTCAGGCAGCTGAGGTGATAAGCAGCTTTTATCAAAGCTACTACCATCTGGTGTAGTCAGACCAGCCATGGGCACGGGAAAAGGAAGTCTTGTGTCAGACTCAGAACCCTGAAATGACAGGAAAACAGGTTTTTAGTTGTTCTTGCTAATTGTACAGTGAAGGAAATAATACCAGCTGGGGCTGGTCTGTGCATTCCACAAAAAGGTGGATGGAAATCCTAGATTATTTTTCCTCAAATGATTTTACTTTACTCTTGACTAAGCATCACTCAGACTGGTGGGAAATGGAAAACTGAAAACTAGAGGGTCTCTCCCCACCCGCATATTTCCATGAAGTGGCCCAAGTTGGGGTTTTTTGGAAGGACTAATCAAGGATGCCAAGGTAATGGGTGCAATCAAAAACTCTGAATTTCATTTGGGAAAGTGTGTAATTGGGGAAGAGATTAGACAAGGCAGGAAGAAGTAACTGAGGGAGGAGAGGATTGCTAAGCAGAATGGGGCCAAGTAGGAGTTTGAGATGTGTAGATTGGTTAAGGAAAGAGGACTTCCTTTTACTTCTGACTGGGGGGTCTGAATGGCCAGAACCTTGGAGAACAGTTCACTTGGCCATGCCCACTAGATCAGGATGACTGGTTCCCCCATCCCTGTAATTTCTTTCTAGATTCAAGAAATCTATGGTAAAGGCCCTGGACTCCTATGAGGAAAAAGAGGATGAAATGATTAAAAGGGTAAGTTAGGGTGAGGTTGTAGGAATTCCCTGTGCCTGAGTTTCCTGTGCCCTAGACAGCATCTTAATCTTCCCTGCACTCTCCACAATGACCCCACAGATGGCAGCTCAGATTCGAGAGGTGGAACGCAGCCGGCAGGAGGTGGTACAATCTGTCTTAGAGGTTGGTTTCCAACCGAGGCTCCAGCGCAGTATCCACCATGGCTGGTCTCTGAGTTGCTTTGAGCTCCCCAGCATCTGACCTCCTTGAGAACACATGCAAATTCTGTTCTGCTTGGAACCCTACAACTGAAGGCACCTTGGCTTCCGGGGTGTCAGACTGGCCAGGACAGTGGTGATTGACAGAGGGGGCTCACCATAAGATAGCAGGGAGGGGCATTATCCTGGCCAGCTTCCTAAGTCTGGCTGGAAGTTAACTGGGGCAGGGAGGGATTCTATGTATTGAGCAGCTCAGCTTAGCTGCCAATCTGTCCTTTGGGTATGGGGGTGGGAGGGGTGGGGAAGGAATCACAGGCAGGCATGGAATTCTAGACACATTTATTTTTCCTGAATCAAACTCAGCCTCAGGCAGTGCCGGACCCAGAAGAGGGCTGTTCGGCGCCCTGTAACTGGAAAGGAACAAACAGGTAAGAGTACCAGAGTCTGAATTAAAGGGTCTTATGTCTCCAGGAGATTGCTTAGGCTGGGAATGAGAGAATAGTGGTGCTATTCCTACATATACATGCAGGGGGGATTTGGGCACCTTAATCCGTGAGGTGAGAGCAAGTTCTGTTTTGGGGTGCTTGTGGCTAGCACCTATCAATCTGATACTGGGTAAGGACCTCAACCTCCAGGCCCTCCCCGGTTTTCTTTTGCAGCATAGCCTCCAGCTCACAGCAGCTCTCCTTGGACCCACTACCTGCCCCAGAATTGAACTGGATGGAGGCCGCACAGTCCCTGACTTTCATTGGACATCAGGTACTATGGAGAGGGGGTACAGTGAAAGGGCATTTAAATAAATTTCCCTGCCAATCCCCTCACATCTTGTGAGTCTTCTTTCCTCCATCCTAAACATGACTCTCTTGTTTTTAATCATAGGACACACCTGGAGTTGGCAATGTTCATTCAGGTAAGACCCAAGTGTTACTCCTGACCTGATACCTTCAGTAGGGTATGAAATGATATGTCATTTCTCACTTGGCCCTCCCAACAACTTTGTGAGTGAGGTAAGTACACCATTTCAAAATAGGCAAGGTGAGGCAGGATTCAGAGGCATCCTGATACCAACATACTATGCCACTAGTCAACTTTAGTTGCTTTTAGAATTAGTGGAAGCTAATTAATTCTGGTTCTGAGGGTATGCACAAACATTCTTGGACCTAAAATTCAAAATCCCATAATGGACACTTCTGTGTGATTATGTGCACGTCACTGAGCTTCATTTGTAAGATGGGGGATACCCTCACAGCCCTGTTTCCAATAGGGAACATATGTAAAACTCATAATGGTTTTTCTTGTTTGTTTAGGGGCTACCCCTCCATGGCTGTTGCAGGATGATGAAGACAGCAACAGCTTGGCACACCAGATTGGACCTTCCTATGAAGAATTCCTCAAAGAAAGTGAGTGAGTTGGAGGGGTAAGATTGGTTTTTCTAACCACACTTAATGCTCTAACCTTCCCTATCCCCTTGCAGAAGAGAAGCAGAAATTGAGAAAGCTACCTCCAGACCGAGTAGGGGCCAATTTTGATCACTTCTCTAGTACAGGTGCAGGCTGGTTGCCTTCCTTTGGCAGAGTTTGGAACAATGGACGTCGATGGCAATCTCGGTAAGTAGGGCCAGCCTACCCTAGTTTTCAGAACTTTTTTTTTTACCTGACCTCAACCTCATTTTTTAATTTCTCTCTTTCTAGGCATCAATTCAAAGCAGAAACAAAGCAATAGCCTGCCATCAAGTAAATATTAACTTTCCCCACAACTTAGCAATATTATGGTTATTGTAAATAAAATCTGTTTTTTTCTAACACAGTCCAATTCAGTTGTGTTGTGGCACCAGGAAACACAGTCCAATAGTTTTTAGTCCAATAAGTTTATTTTTGAAAATGTACATAAAAATATTGAACCTGCAAAGAAAAAAAAATCAGAATTAGAGTAGCACATTTATAATGTCATCCTACAGCCTTTTCTTCAAGAAACGTGTCTAGTTTTCCCCTCACCATGTTATGCATCTTCAGCAGCTGGAGCGTCTCCACCCTTGGTGTTCCTGGTATATATCACTTGTGCTCTGTGTTTGGAAACCAGCTTGATCAGACCTGGAGGGGGAAGAAAGGCTATACTATGCTACCAATATCAATATATAATGATATGTAATGATTTTTTAAAATGGCCCCAATTAAAGTTTTAGGTTCTAAAAGAAGACTTTTCAGGCCCACTTGGAAAAGACTTGATCACCAAACTTTTGGTCCTCTTAAAAAATAAGTCTAACTTTGAATAAAAAAGTTCAAATACTGGATTTAGTCATGCGGAACATAAGCTATCGTTTAGTTTCCTAATCAATGAAATGTTAATGCTAGCTGGAAAGGCCAACTTTTATCACCTCAATTTCATGTTGGGAACCATTTCCTTTTGCATGACTATTGCCACCCTTTCTTCTTCCTCCTTCCACTGCTAAATAATAGCTAACGTTATATATATGGATTTACTATTATCACTTTAATCACATTTATTCCTCCTAACAGCTCTGGGAAGTAGTGCTATTATCCTCATTTTTCAGATAAGGAAGCTGAGTGAATGTAAGTCACTTGCCCAGGACCACACAGCTAGAGTCTAGGTCTGACTTTAAATTCCGATCTTCCTGACAAATTCTCTGTCCACTGTACCATCCAGATGCCCATATCATAAGGCCATAGATTAAAAGCTGGAAGGCAGTTCAATCAACAAGACTGCCAGGCACTGAGAATAAGAAATTCCTACATACAAGGAGCTCTCATTCCAATCCGAGAGATCAATGTGTAAAAATAGGTGCAGCATGAACATACAGAATAAGCATAAATGCACACAAAATAATAAATAGGGGAATCAGAAAAGGCTTCATGAAGATGGGTCTACATCTTAATAGAAAAGGACTCTGAGGAAGAGATCAAAGAGGCATGCAGGATAGCTAAGACCAAAAGCATGGACAATAAAAGATGTAGAGAAACAGAAAGACTAGACTGACGAAGTTAAAGTGCAGGAAGGGGAGTAATGTCCAATGAGAATGGAAATGGAGGGCACCAGGGAGTCACATGATCTTAAGGAAAATTACCTTAACAGCAAAGTGTAGAAAGGACTAGAGTGGGCAAAGATCTGAGACAGAAACCAATGGTCAACGGAAGACCTGAACTAAAGTTGTAGCTGTTTGAGTTACAAAGGGATTGAATGGAAATGGCAACTGATTGTGTATGTGGACTGAGGATGTGGAGTCCAAAATAAGAAAAAGCTTACAAAAACCCAGGAAAGATGGTGGTAACTCAACAAAATTTTTTTTAATATATGGGAGTTGGAAGAGATTTAGGGGAAAATATAAATGAGATCAGTTTTGACCATGTTACATTTAAAACATCTCCAGAACTTCCTACTTGAAATATCCAATTTGGTCCCCTTTTCCCCATTTTACAGATGAGGAAGCTCAGGGAAGTTAAATGAGACTTGCCTGAGGCCACAAGTAGTAAGGATTAATACATACCCTGACTCTTACAAGCCTACATTCTTTCCATTGTACCAGTTTCATATTTGCAAATGATCATTGGTCATCCCAGCACATCAGTACGTACGAAATACCACCCCATCTATTAATTTGGCTAATAGAATCACTCTTTACTTTTTTCCTCATATAATCAGTTGCCAAATATTATTCTAGCAGTCAACTTCATACATAGCCTACCTTCTTTATTCTCACAACTATACTATTTCTAGCCCTCCCATATAGGCTCCTACAAAAACCTAATCTTCCTGCCTAGAGTCTGTCCTCTCTCCAACCATTTTTCACTAATTTTTCTGCCACTATAATCATCATTCCTCTACAATGGCTCCCCAATGCTGTGATCCATGCACAAATCCACTACAGGTATTCAAGGCCTTCATAGTCCTCACACCCCCACCCTCCCTTTACTCCCATTCTCCAATCCCTATTCGCACCCATTTAAATTGTTCCATAAAGGAAGGAAATTTAGATCACATCTTCCACGAAACCTTCCCTGAAATCTCCCCTTAAGAATATCTACCACACCTCAAATTACTCAAAGCATTATGCCTGTATCTTACTATTCTGTCCTGTATCCTAGGTGTATACTTCTATCTATCCCTCTTTAAACCAGGTCCTTGGACCCTTCTATATTTGTTTCTCTAGCACATATCTGCTGCCAAGGCCTACTGATCTTACCTTTGCAATTATATCTGAAATACGCTTCCTTCTCTCCTCTGACACGATCACTGCTATAATGCTGGTCCTCATCACCACAAGCTTTTGACTATTTTACTAAGCTGCTAGCAGGTCTACCTGCCTCAGATATTGCCCCACTCCAATCCATTCAGACACTAAAGTGATTTTCCTAAACTGAAAGTCTGACCATATCATCCCCCTACTCAACAAACTCCAGTGATTCAAGGATCTAATATAAAATGTCTACGTGGGCATTCAAAGCCCTTCATAAGCTAACTTCCTCCTATCTTTCCACTCTTCTTCCATCTTATTCCTTTACATGTATTCTTCCACCCAGGGACACTGACCTCCTCCAGCTGTTCCATTTAGAGTCACTCTACTTCTCAGCTTTGGGCATTTTCTCTAGCTGACCCCTATGTCTGGAACACTCTCCCTACTCTGCTCCAACTACTGACTTCCTTTAAGTCCTAACTAAAATCCCACCTTATACAGGAACCTCTTAATTCTAGTGCCTTTGTTAACCATTTCCTATTTATCCTATACATACATACATGCGTGTGTAATCTTATATATATCTGCGTGCTACCTCTCCAATTTGAGGGCAAGGGCTGCCTTTTGCCTCTTTGTATCCCCAGCACTTAGCAGAGTGCCCAACACACAGCAAGTGCTTAATAAATGTTGACTGATTCAGTATCCTGTATACATAGTCAAACTTCTCAGAAAATAGTTAAGTGGACCAGTCTGATGAAGCAGGTTGAACAACATGTGATTCTGACATTGCTTTCCTTTAGATCTTCAGAATGACTAAAATAAGACAGAATGGTTAATGCAAAAAATCTGTGAGCTGATCTTTCCCAGATTTTACCTTTACTAAGCAGTTCCTGGAGGGCTGCGCGGGCTAGAGAACCCCGGATCTTCAGTCTCTCTGAGACTACTGCAGGGGTGATAAGTTTATAGTTGGGGACCTCCTTGCACAGTTTGTCATATGTTGCTTTGTCAAACAAAACCAGATTGTTGAGCTTGTCTCGCACTTTTCCCTTGGACCACTTCTGCTCGAGAGTGAGAAAAGGGTCAGAAAACATACTATTAACTTCAGAACCCGGCCTGTTTACAATTACTTAATTTTTCAATACAAAGCCCTTTTGGTATAGTCTCATTGAAGCCTGAAAATGTAGACCTTTCTTCAGGCAAGGATTCAAATTTAAGTTAAGTAACTTTCCAAAGGTCAAAGGCATCACAACTGGTCCTTGAATAACATAGTGTAGTAGCTAAGAGAACCAGCTCTGGAGTCAGAAATCCCACTTCTGGCAGAGAAGGGCCGCATCAATTCCCCAACTTCTCTGCCTCGGGCCAACACCTTTACCTGAGTGAGTTCATCGCAATTCTAGCCTCACAAAAGCACTCACAAATCCGTAGCCCGTCCCCCACCCAACACGAACCCTGCCTACAACTTTGCAAACATGGTCGCCTGCACTTTTCAGGAGGGCTTCTATCGTTCTAATTTACCCAAAGGCGTTACGTTCCAGGACCATACCAGGCTCCCGGTACAAGGACAGTCAGAAGCCCGTCTGTCTCCCCCGGGCTCGAGGAGCCTGGTACGGTCCTGGATCACACGGACGGAAGTGACCGCAAAGTGCCCGTAACTTTGCATCCCGCCAGAGCGCTCTCTGAGGCCAAAAAGAACAAACCTGGTCAATCTTCTGTGAACTCGGACCCTGGGGCCTGAAAAAGCCTACGCGAGACCCCCAACCCCGACCGCCCTCACCTTCTTCTTGGCTTTGCCCCCAGACTTGTTGACGGGATCTTTGTCCTTCTTGGCCGACTTGCCGGCATCTTTCTTCTTCTTATCGTCCTTGGGCGGCTATGGGAGGCAACGAGGGAAGGAGGCTCGGTGAGGAGGCGCGGCAGCCCGACAGTCCGCACGCCGTCCCGAGGCCTCCCCTCCCCCGAGCACATGGGCCTGGGGTAAGCGGCTCCCGGTCCCGGGCTGGGCCCCCCCCCCATCCCCATCCCCCGCGGTCTCTATGCTTTAAATCTCCCCTCCTCTTCTCTTGTCTCTTCCTCCCCTCCTTCTGGAGCCCAGTCCCAGGCCCCAAGCCCTCACCATGGTGAGACTTCAGGAACTCCTACTGCGGCCGCCTCCAAGGTAAGATGTCGGACAAAAAGGAAGTGGGTGGGAAGAGTGGCGGCTGAAACTCAGTCTTTCTCTAAGCGCTTCCGGGGTTATGCCGAAGGAACTGAAACGGAGCGAACTACAATTCCCAGCAGACACCTTACACCGTACGTCTCAGGCAGATATGGTTCAAGAGGCGTGGACTACAATTCCCAAGATGCATCATACCAACGCAACACTGCATAAACCGCTACTATGGTAACACTGGGGGAATCTGATGCAGTTAGGCTTATGTCTCTACGCCCTCTTCGAGGAACTCGAGGCAAAAAAAGGCAAAAAGGTACCCTTGCACTCAATAATTAATCCTTACGGGAATGATAAAATAGAGATGGGAGAAGAACCAATAAATATGCGTTGCACTGTTTTTGCTCTCCCCACAACCTCCACAACGCAGAATGGGCTGGTCAAGGATCACGTGTTCCGGGCTTCCTGGGTGGAGCAACGAGGGAGGGAGGGGAGCTTTTAGGACTTAAGAAATCGGAAACAGCGGCGAATGGAGCAATGGCGATCTTCAGTGTTTATGTGGTGAACAAGGCCGGCGGCCTCATCTATCAGCTGGACAACTACACGCCTCGAGCCGAAGCTGAGAAAACCTTCAGCTACCCGCTGGACCTGCTACTCAAGCTACACGACGAGCGCGTTCTCGTTGCCTTTGGCCAACGAGACGGCATCCGGGGTGGGCGGGCTCTTAGGCGCGGGTCTAAGCGCTGGGGGCGGGGCCGAGGAGTGTTTTCTCCGGGCGGGGGCGGGGCTCGAGACTCCTGGAATCCGATTTGTTCCCTCGTCGGGGGCCGGGATAGAGGCCGGGAGGTGGGGCGAGCGCGAGAATCCTGAAGGCGGATTTGTTCCGGCCCGAGGGGTGGCAGGTTCCAGGGCTCTGGGCTGGTGGCTCCTGGAGTCGGCTTCGGTCCTGGAGGTGGGAGGAGTGCGTCCCGGGCCGGCTGGGATGACCCGACCCGTTCCTCCGCAGTGGGCCACGCGGTGCTCTCCATCAATGGCGTGGACGTGAACGGCAAGTACACCGCGGATGGGAAGGAGGTGCTGGAGTACCTGGGCAACCCGGCCAACTACCCCGTGTCCATCCGCTTCGGCCGACCGCGACTCACGTCCAACGAGAAGCTGATGCTGGCCTCCATGTTCCACTCGTGAGTTGCGCCCTCGGGGGAGGGGGGCCGCTGACCTGGTCGCCTGGGAAGGCAGTGGGGCCCTTCCCCTCCCCCAACCCCTGTGCCTCCATTTCCACCAAAGCTGGTCACACCGGCACCTCATTGTTTGCCCGCAGGCTGTTTGCCATCGGCTCCCAGCTGTCTCCGGAGCTGGGGAGTTCTGGCATCGAGATGCTCGAGACCGACACCTTCAAACTCCACTGCTTCCAGACCCTGACAGGTGTGGAGCCCAGAAGGGGAAGGACTGGGGCTGGAGGCTGGCTGGGGGGGACCGAACGTGGGGCCCTGGTTTGGTAAGCGGGGGCCGTTGTCCTTTTTAAACAGAGAGGTGAGCCCCGAGTCGTCAGATTTCCTTTACCTTCTTTCACATAGATCACATGGATCATTTAATCCAAGACTGACTCTCACAGGGGGCTCAGATTCCCTCCTTCCCCACTCTCCAGGGAAAATTCAAACGGCATAACTTGGTGTCTAAAAAAGGGATATAGAAGTCAAACAAATATGTGCTGTTGGCAGATGTTACGGACCGTTGTTTCCACTCCTTAACTAAAATAGTTAAACTGAGTGCTTATTGGTTATTCACTTGACACTTGTTTCCACTCAGAGATGGACTTCTCAGAGCTTCCTCCTAGTCTACTGGGAAATGCCTAGCCTACACTGGATTTGTTCCTTACAAAGGTCTCTTGGTCTTTTTCTTCATCTATAAAATGTGTGTCCTGTCCTATTTTCCTAGAAAAGTTTTAAGAACAAAAAGGAGATAAGATTCAAAAAGACTTTGCCAAGGTAAATGTATATAGATACAAGATGGTAATTTGCCACATTTTATACTCATCAGATTCTGGGAGTTGAAAAAGACCTTTGAGGTCCTGTAATCTAGAAACGCTATTTTACAGATGAGGAAACTGGAGCCCAGAGAGCCAAAGGAAATTGTCCAAGGGCACATAGCTAGTTTGTGAAAAGCAAGATTTAAAAAAAAGGGGGGGGGGGGGGGAGTTCCTTCTTGGCGTTTTTTCTACTATACCATGTACTGTGTGACTTTTCCTCTCAATCCACAGGTATCAAGTTTGTAGTACTGGCAGATCCTCGACAAGGTGGGATTGATTCTCTCTTGCGAAAGATCTATGAGATTTACTCAGACTTTGCCCTCAAGAATCCATTCTACTCTTTGGAGATGCCCATCAGGTAAGTTGTCCCTTCCCAGCCCCTTTCATTTAGCCAGTTGTGTTGAAAGGACATCACCTCCTTTTAAAGCAGGCAGGAATAAACATCTTAAATGTGATGTGAAACCAAGTGAGCAGTTTCTTGGAGGGGAGTGCCAGTTCTCACTGAGGGTCTTTCTGCCTTCAGTAAATTAAGTACCACTTCAAGTCCCCATAATCCTTCACCTCTTACTTGTGGTTTCTGGCCCCAACCCAGGTGTGAGCTGTTTGACCAGAATCTGAAGCTAGCCCTGGAAGTGGCTGAAAAGGCTGGGACTTTTGGGCCAGGATCATAGGCCCTCCAGCAAAGACCAAAGCTTGAGACGGACTCAGCCATTTTACTAGGATGGAGATCCAAATCCCCATGTTAGAGCACATCAAGAAGAGTGGGGTTTGAGCAAGAGAGGGTAGTGTGGTGCTTTTAAGAATCAACTATTCAACATACCATCCTCTCTTCCTGTATATAATGGTCCTTCCTCCCCAGTGCTGTACAGATCTATTTATGGAAGGAGTGGGACCTGATTGAAGATATTGTAATAAACATTCCTCTGAACTCTGGGGTACCTGGTTTCCTGGTTTGGGGCTGCTGAAAAGCATTAGAAGGCAGCAGGATAAGCAGAGGAGAATACTAGAAGGAAATAATGAGAGCGGGGGGAATGTCTAGAGAAATAGACAAGGGAAAAACGTGATTCAGTGGAAAGAGCACAAACCGAGTAACCCAAGATCTAGTGACTACTTCTGACTCTAGAACTAACTAGGTGCTTGACTTTAGGCCAGTCCCTTAACTTCTAGATAACTCAGTTCCTTCATAGGCTCTTTTAGCAGTGGAAGGACACCTGACCCAGCATCCATTACAACATTCAGGCAGGGGCCAGATAGCCACTTGTTGTGTGTGAATGGACTAGAGGCCAAGGAAGTCCCCTTCTCAGTCCCATTCCATATGATTTTTGTGATGTAACTAGCCTTCTCTTAAAGACCTCCACTGACAAGGAACTTCCTACTTCACTAAGGCCACCCATTCCACACTGGAACAGCCCTAAGGATTTGCATTCCTTTTGCTGAACTGAAATCTGAACTTTAGGACCAAGTAGAACATATAAAATATTTCCCATGTCTCATATCTGACACCTAGAATTTTCACCCCCAAAACCCTAAGGTTTCAGGTAATCCTCAAGTGATAGGATTCTCAATATGTTCCCTCTTGTCAATGTCCTTCCCAGAAATGTGATGCAATCATAATTCCAGATGAGTGATCTGATCAGGGAAAAAGACAGTGGGATGATCACGTTCATTTTGGACACTAAATCATTAAGAGTAAACAGAGCAAGGAGACAATTTGTTCTAAAAACCAACACAACAAAACAGAACAATTTTCTGAACAAAACTACCTTTACCTACCTCATGGGGAAGTTGGGATGCTATTTGTCCTCGAGGTCATAGTGGGGTCATTCATGACTATTAAGTGAGGTAATGAAGGTATTCTGAAACGTTCTACATGCTCTAGCACATCTTACATGTAGGAGGACAGATTGAATGTGGAGCTGGCAGGCATTAGTCTCCCTTCTCTAGCACTGCCAGACCCTCCCTCCCATTTTGGAAAGGGGAGTAAACACAAACCAGGTCAAGATTCTTCTACCTATTTTGAAATAAATTGCTGACAATGCTTAGTATCAAATCTAGTTTTATTTTTTCTTTTCCGTTAAAATGCTTGAGTTCCAGTCCTTCAGAGTACAAAAGGTAAAAGTGCCACCTCTGTGAGTCCCCGGGTTTTAATTAGAAAGTCCTCAATGTTGGTGTCTGTGGGTATCCTCTGCATGGAGGGAGTATGGTGGGCATGGCTCCTGGACTGACCAAACTGCTCTATTCTAGTCAGGGCGCTACCTAGATACTGAATTGGGAGGCAGTCGGGCACAGGGGACCTAACCCTGACGCAGGCTCGATTGTGTAACTGTTTGTTTTGGGCACAGGATGGAGAGCTGCTACAGCCTGGGAACAAAGGTTATAATTTAAATAAACTGACAGGCAAAGGGTGTTGGGAACTGGAGCCCTGTTCTATAATGATAACCCCAATGCCTTTATGAGGCAAAGAGGCAGAAAAGGAAAGCCAGAGGCTCAGTGCCAAGTAAAGAGCAAGGAGCACACACAGGCACCAAAGGATGTCTCCATGCTTGCCTTCAATCAGCTTTCTTCGGCAGCCGACCCATCTTGGTTCGGATGTTTCTGAGAAGGAAGAAGGCTATGGTACAGATGGCACAGGTCACCTCTGCCACCCAGAAAGCAGTGCTCCAGCTGTAATGCTTGGCGATAGTGCTGAAAGGCAGCCCAGCCAGGAATCCACCCACTGTGGGGAGAGATGGAAAGGCCAAACTGAGTAGAGGCTGCCCTAGGGGCGTACACCAAAGAGAAAGGTACTGCCACAATAGAACTCAGAACAGGGCAGTAGAGAAACAAGTTGGTGCGGATGGGGGAAGGACTCACCATTGGCCATTAGCCCTACGATGGCATGGGAAGTACCACACAAATTGGGAGGTGCACTCTCATTGGCAATGACCCCAAACAGGGCGATAGGACCATAGGAGGAGAAACCAAAGATGGCACCCAGCACCAGGATCCAGAGCTGCAAGAAAGGTGACATTTATAACCAGAGAGAACTGGCATCACCATGAGGAGGGAGGAAAGGAAGCCCAGGGATGAGCGATAACAAGAAGATACCCCTACAGCACCAGGTCATGATGGGTACCAAGACCAACCCAGGTCTGTGGGAGAAGGTGCATGGCTCAGTGAAATGAGTGATAGCGATACCAAGAGTTTGCATCAGCCAGGGGCAAGAGAGAGGGAGGCCAAGGTAAAGGTGTGAGGCAGACAGAGACAGATGAGACACCTCATGCTCCATGAAGCCTGTGAGCTCAGCCAGAGGGTGTAGAGCTGGTGTCCAGAAGGCAGAATCCTAGAAAGATTAAAGAAAAGGCAAGAAACCCAAGATAATTCAAGAGGTCCAAAGAAAGAGGAAAAATGAGGTCTCAATAGAATGTTAGGGGAAACTAAGACACAAAAATAAAGTGAAGGAAAGCTGGAGTTCAGGAGAAGGCCAAATGTGTCCAGAGAGCCACCCCTATTTCTGTCCTAGACCAGTCCCTCTTACCTTGGGGGAGTCACTGGTGACGGTGACACGGAAGAGGTACATGGACCCAACCATCCCAGCCATCATAAAGAGTAGCAATCCATGGCGTGGGTTCCCATACACCGAGAGCCCCACCTGCATGATATCAAGAGCAGCATTACGCCCTGGAGAGAGGCAGGGAACCTCCTCTTGTGGACTCTGACACATCAGGGCCTCTGAGGCCACGAGGAAAAGAGCTTTGGCAATCCCACCCATGGTGCATCCCTACGGGGAGCCCTGAGTTGTTCATTGTCTTGGGGCCAAACTCCACTGTCCCCCTCCCCCACTTCCATCGTAGAGCACGTGCCCAGCAGCTGCTACTGCTCACCTCTGCCTCCTCCACACACTCTCTTTCACACAGTAGCACCCACAGTCGATACTCCTGCCCACCCTGTTTTCAAGGGCTTTCATTTCCACTCCCCTAAGAAGGGGAACAGCTGCTCCACAGCACCATTCTGTCTGGTATCTCTGGGTTCTTGTGCCTACTCTATCCTCAGGAATAAAAACTTCCCCCATTCTTACCCAACTGATGCCTGTGCCAGCTATCCTGGAAGAGGTCAGATCAAAATTTTGTTTTGAGGTACTTCTACCAGTGCCCATCCTCTCTGTGCCAACTTACCTTTGCCATGGACCGGTCTGAGAGGTAGCCAGCTGCAATACTCCCCACAAGGCCCCCAATCTCCAGGGCACTCATATAGGAGCTGCCTGTAATGGAAAGAAAGGTGCTGGTGGGCCCAAGAAGGCAGAGCCTAGGGGTAACCTGCCTTAGACCCAGAGGTAGAGCTGGTGCTCAGACCTATATCTTGCCACTGCAGTCCAGGAACAAAGTCAAGCTTCAAGGCAGAGACTATGGCCATGCAGGGAAGGCTGTGCCCTCCAATCCACAATGTTGTCTATCCTTGAGTCTTTGCTCCTAGAGAGCTCCTATACTTGTCCATTCCCAACCCAGTATCTTCTGGGAATTGGCTAAAAGTTCCTCTTACCCACGAGGGCTGACTGTCCTTTCTCTTGGATAAGGAAGAACTGGCCCCAGTCAGTACAGCAAGTTTTTACTCCAAACACCACCAGGTAGCCAGTGGAGAGAACCCACAGGTATGGGGACAGCAGCAGTTCCTGTAAAGTGCTCTCATCATCCTGGGAGCCTAAGGGAGGAAGCAGAAAAGGGGTTTGGGGGAGACCAGGATTTAGCCTTTTATCTTCTTTCCCTGCCTGCTCCCAAGCCCCCAACATTCATTAACCAGCTGCTGGAGCAAAGTCCAGCTGCAGAACCCGGGGGTCAGCCTGAAGGGACAATCCCCCCTTTAGTATCCCATATATACACCCCTCTAGATATCAAGTCTAGAAGAAACAGGCCCAGGAAAAAGGAGTGGAGTGAGGGGGAAGCAAGGGTCTTCCTAGGGAAAACATTCTAGGCTCCAGGAGATGGGCAGATCTCTAGTGCTGGTGGGAATTAAAGCCCAGTACAGGAAAGAATAGACAAGGAGGGAGACCACTGGGGCCTGGATTTGGCAAGTTCCTGGTCAGGGATTGCAGAGTAAGGACTGGAGCAGAGAATTCAGTACATTAATGTCTTCACCACTTCTCTGGTACTTTACAGAAAGACTGCTTTGTGATATCAGCTGGATTGTTCTATATTATGCTCCTGGAGGACTAAGACCTTGTTTATACATTTTTTTTTTTTTTGTGCATCAGCATACACCTAGCACAGGACTGGATGTTTAGTAGGCCCACAACAGACACTTGAGTGAATCAGTGAATGAGCAAGTAAGTTAATGAATGTTCAAATAAAGATGACTGAAGGATGGGAGTGGAGGGTCCTTACCCTTCTTGCCCTTTTTGGGGGTGGGGTCCAGGTTCTGTAGCCCAACATCTGCTGGCTCATTCTGGATGAAGAGGAGGCAGAGGACGGAGACAACCACGCACATTGCCCCTGAAAGTGCCAGAATGCTACGCCAGCTGTAGTTCTGTGCCAGGATGGTCACCATGATAGGCCCCAGCCCTCCAGCCAGGTTCATGCTGGTTGACAGGATAGCCCACCAGGTGCCAAACTGGGACGGCTCGAACCACTGAGGGGCAGAATGTGGCAAGGTGGGTGCCTGCTCCATCCTCCAAAGTGGATGCTAATCCCTCAAGGAGGGGTTTCACACTGTACCCCACCACCACCACCTAAGTATTAAGGCCCTGGCACACTGTCAGTTTAGGGGCATGCAGATGGACCCAGGAGATTGAGTTACAGGCTCGAGTCAAGGAGGGAGGGAGTAATAGTGGAAAGCCAAGACTATGGCTTCTTCTATCTGTACCCAAGCCCCAGGCTGTCACCTGATCCCTGCTACCACCCAAGTGCCTGAAATATCTCGATGAGCAATCTGAGCTGAGTTGAGTTCCTGAGAAATTGGCCCTGGAGGAAGGTAGAAGATAGAGTACTCCTGATGTCCTCTGAGCATCTCTTGGGTCAGCCTAAGCACAGGAGCTGAAGCCTACCTTTCGAAGCACCTTCCCACACGGGGGCCAGCCCAGCCCTTGGGCCAGCCCATTAAGGAACCACAGGGTGGCAAAGACTGACACTGTAGAACTCCAGGAGAAGGCCACATTGACCAGCCCAACCAGCAGCAGCCCAGAGGAGAAGAGCCATCGGGCACTCATCTGGTCAGATAGCACCCCACTCACAAACTTGCTGATGGCGTATGATGCTGATTGGCTGCTGGTGATGAGTCCTGCAGGAAGGGTACAGGGGGTAGAGTCAGGGAGCAAGAGATAAAGGAGCCGGGGAAGGGGGAGGTATATGGTGACTGGAACAACGCAAATGAAAAGATCAGTAAAGAAGCCCAACTGTGAATAAGTGAAAAATCATTAACAGTCCCAGAAAACAAATAATGAAACATACCTTCCTCCCTTCTCTTGGCTGGGAGGTACGGGACTATTAGAGAAAAGTATTGTGCACAACTGCCAGACATGGTTGGGGGTTTTTGCTTAAACTTTATTGCAAGAAGAGGGTTCCATTTCAAGTACAAAAGAAGGAGTATTTCCAGAAATGATTAAAAGGCATCAGTGAAGCTTATTTTTAAAAATAAAGGGGAAGAGCAGTTAGAATGAGAAGTCAAAGGGCACCAGGTCAGAGACCATGAGACTGGAGAGCACAGTCAGAGCATGAGGCCTGCCCATCAAGGTAATCCAGTTCTTACCCTTTCAAAGGAAACCACGGTCTCAAGAGTTCTGCCCCCTGGGCCACAAGGGCAGCAAGTAAAAAAGATGCAAGCAAGTTGTGAGCCCCTGGAGAGCATGAGGGTGCTCCAGAGCTCACCAGAGATGTGTCTGCTGATACCAAGGTACTAATTCTCACCCATCTCCCCAGCACAAAACCACCCTATTCTCATTCCCTCCATGTCCTCTGCCCTCCCGCTCAGCACCAGCCCCAGGATGACCCTTGACCTTTTCAGCCTCTTGGAACTGTCCGGCCCAGCTGTCAGGGACTGTGAGGCAGAATAGCTCTTCCTTCCTGGGAGCACATTTTACTCATCTGCCACCTCTTGACAGAAGGCACAGCCCTGCTACTCCATTTCTAAGCCCCAGGGCAAAGGGCCTGAGATCTGAGCCAGGGACCTTTCTCCTCCCGAGGAGCTAGGGTGAATGCCCAATGCCTGGGCCCACCTGATCCTGAACACAGACTCACACCAGTCTGAAGATCACATACTCAGCACCCCTCCCCAGGCAGAGATCACATACACAACCCCTGAATGCACATAAGGCCTCCTACACCAAGCTCTCTCACATCTGCCTGAGTGGGAAGCATGGGGTAATGGAAAGAGAACTTGACTGAGAGTCAGGAAACCAGAACTGAAGTCCTGACACTTATTAACAGTACAGCCTTGGGTAAGTCACTTCAATGCCCTGAGCCTCAGTTTTCTCATCTGCAAAATGGAGAGTTTACACAAGGCTTTTCATCTTGCCCTCATTTTACAACCCTTCTATATATAAACATACATACTTCCATAATACCCACTAAATATGCAGGCCTTTCCCCATATAGGAAAGGACCGTCCCTCAACTTGTGCTTTTGCATACATCTATCCCACAGACCCAACATGCACTAAGTACATGCTGTACCCCGTACACGCCCACAAATACCCACCATCTCCCATGGGCCATGGGCCCAAGCCCTCTCAGAGTCCTTACCCAAGTCATCCTTGTCTAGTGAGATCTCTTCTACCAGTGAAGGCATGACAAAGGAGAAAGTCTTCCGGTTGAAATAATACAGACTGTAGCCCCCAAACATGGCAGAAAAAATCACAGTTCGGTAATACCCATAGCTCCGGGTAACCATGATGTCCAGTGGGTGGGAGCAGGGGGTCCTGCCCTGCCTTCTGGGACTCCAGTTGCTCTGGGCACCACAAGCCTGCCTGCCTCTTCTTGGTCACACACCCAAACTGCTGAGTTGGGGCTTTCAGTCTCTGTCTCTAGTGCTGGGCTCCCCAGCTCCCTTTATAGCCACTGTCTGGGCAATCATTAAGCTCTTGGGCAGCTCCCTAGGAACCCAGTGTCCTGGAAGAAAAGGGAAAACAGTGGAGAAAGCAAAGAGAGGGGGGCCAAGTGAATAGGTAGGAAGGCAATGCTGTCTGGTCCAATCAACGCAAGGTGCCCCTCCACACAGGGGTGCTGGAGGAGTTGCTCCTCACCCTCATACCAAATATTGCTTTGCCCACTTCTTTCATCCCCTCCTGCTTATGAATCCAGCTGTGATTAACAGCATAATCTAATTACTCTTGCCTGCCAAGGGGCCCAGGGGAGGCTGAAGAGTCCCAAGAAATCAAGTGAATGGGGTGTCAGCTTCCCCTTGTCTGGCTCCACTCACTCACCCCCACTACCAAGCCTGACTGCCCAGAAACCCCTCCTGCCTTCATGCTGCTGAATCCCTCCTTATTTTCAGAACTTCCCCTTCTCCCAGATCCTGTTATCTCCTAATAATCTACTGTGCCTCAGGGGACACGAAGATCAGTGGCCAGAAGCAGGTGGACCACACCAGACTTGGGTCACTTAGACCTTCCAGGTCTAACATTGCGTGAACCTAAGTCCACACCACCTCTGTGGAACTGTTCGTCTGTGATGGTGATGATGATAACACTGACATTCACAACCCACTTGTGGCTGTCAGGAAAGTGTGTTGTAAACCTTTAAGCACTTTATCAAGCTGAATTATTTCTTTCACTTCCCGTTCCCTTAATCATCTCTCTACCCAATGAAATTGGTAATAACCTACCTTCCTGCTGCTCACTGCCCCCATCAAGGCCACCAGGGGCATCACCAAGGACCCCAGTGAACAGGAAGAGTGGGGAGGGGAGGGGGCAAGGGGAGATTCAAGTTCTCTCTCTCTCTGTCTGCCCCGTGTGCGGGGGTCATTAAGGGTGGCTGAGCAGTGTCAATGTGGCCACTGGGCCATGCACATCGGCAGAACAGTGATGCCCTGTGCTCCAGGACAGGGCAAGGGCTTCCCTCGACAATGGGGGGAGTAAGTAGAGCGTAAAGCAAAGGCGAGGAGGAGGAGGAGGAGGAGGGGGCGGCTTTGTCCGTGGCCTGGAAAAGGGTGCTTCTGTGGCCCGGTTGGCCGCTGCCGGTCCCCACGGACGCTGGGCATGGCCAGGAGGGGCTGAAAGCCGGTGCGGGAAGAGGCGTGGGTAGGAAGCAGGCTGGCCGCTCTGGGCACCGAGCCCGGCGCCAGCGTCCTCGTACTGCCCGGCCCGGGGCGGAAGGGGCCCGGAGCTGTGGGCACAAGGATGTGGGGGCGACGGGCATGCAGAGGGCCGGGTGGAGGGAGGGGGCACAGCGCCGCTGCCGGGGGAGGGCGGTGCAATCCCGGGGGAGGCGCTGAGGCGCAGCCCCTGTCCCTGCCGCCGGCCTCCCGCACCGCACCTTCCGGGACAAGGCACCGGAGCGGGGCGAGCTCAAGGCCGCGGAGCCGCGGATGCAGCGTCCCCGCCCAGCCCAGCCGGCAAACGCGCCGCCAGCTTCCTGCCTCCCCACCGCCCTCCTCGCCCGCCTAGCCGCCTCCTACCTGCTCGCAGCCACGGAGAACCGCAAGTAAGCGTGCGGCGGCCAGGCCCCAGGGCCGGGAACGTGCAGGCGGGGGGCGGGGCCGAGGCCCGGGCGCCCAACCAGCGTTCTGGCCCCGCCCCCGCGCGGGCAAGCCCCGCCCACGGAGCCCGCGGGGGGGGGGGGCGTGGCCTGCCTGGGATTGTGCATTTAGCCCCGGGGGGAAGGTGCCCAACTCACCGCGCGGCGCAAAGAGCGAAGGGACGGACTGACCTTCACTCCGTCCGCGGAGACCCCGGAAAAGTGAGGTGACACCTGCTTCCCCTTCCAGACCGAGACTGAGAGCTGAGAGCTGAGACTGAGAAAAGTTATCACAAACACATAGCCGTCCAGAAAAGGAGAGCGGTCAGATAAACGTGTCCCTGGCCTGGAGCCCCGACAACCCAGGGTCACACTCAGGTGCAAAGTCTAGGCCGGCCAGTGACCGTGACCTGAGCCAGGCGGCCTGGGGCGGCCAGCGCTCGGCCGCGAAGTCCTGACGTGGTGCGGTCCGGATTAGCGGAGGCCCTTCCCACGCCGGGAGGCCCGGAGGCGCGGCTGTGCCCTTGGGTGTCACGCGATGAAAAACAGGATCGTGCGTGCGTGTGTGTGCGTGCATAGATAGAGACCTCCGGTGCTTAAAGCTTAACCAAGTAGAACCAAATGGGCTAACACCACACCAGACCCGCGCACACGCGTGCTGTGCCCCCCTTCAGACGGGCCCGAAGCCCCCCGCCTTTGGCCGGTCTCCTCCTTGTAATCGTGTCCAGCGCCTGTACCGTTCAGGTCTGGCCGGCTCCTTCTTGTAGGCTTTTCCACCTTTCTTGCATCCGCGCACATCCACCCCTAGTTTCTTAACAGCACCGGAACAGCCTGTCACTTAGCTAGTGTATAATTCAGCCATGCGCCTGGCACGGAACCTGGGTTACTTCCAGGCTTATTACAAGTAAAGGAGCTATAGATGTTTTTATCTGGAGAGGTCCTTTTTTCCTATCTATGATCATTTTTAGGATGAAGTTACAGCCATGGAATTGTTATGTCAGAATGTACACTTAGTTTGGAGCTTCCTAGTTTGGACAAAAGCAGGAAGGTAAGGCCTCAGTGGGTAGTGCTGGGTCTGGAGCCAGGACCACCTGGATTCAAATGTAGACGGACCTTCAGGAAATAAAAGCAAGTCTCTTCACCTTTCCGGACTTCAGGCAACTTCCTAGGATTTATTTAGTATATATGGGGCACTATATACTGGTTGCTAATCTGGGTTCCCTACAGGGACAAAATCACAGATCCCAGTATTCTTTATTTCTGTATTATGCTACCAATTACTCTGTTCAGTTCTGTGATTTCTTATGTATCTTGCTGTTAGGTTTATCATATTCTGATAGTAGCGTATTAAGGTCTCCCACTGTTAATGAGTTTTAGCTTCTTGCAAGATTGCAGGACTTTCTTTAACAAATTTTATGGCAGAGTTATTTAATGCATATATATTATATGTTGAGTACGTATCTAAATATATGCATATCTGGGTACATATTTTTAAGTTTTTGTATAGCAAATATGGCCTCACATACTTATTAGCTATGTGAACCTGCCTCAGTTCCTAATCTTGTGAAATGAGGTGGAGGAGGAAATGGCAAAACACTGTAATATCTCTTTGAAGAAAACTCCCAAATGGGCACAAAGAGTCAGACATGACTGAACAACATAGCACGTAATATAATGTCCTTGTTTATCTCTTTTAATATGTACTTTCTGATACAACAGCCAGGTCCCAAAGAAGATATGGGAAAATCTATGTCCCTCCTTTCTGTCCCAGCTGCATCCTGTGCCACCTCCAGTTGTCCTGATCCATATCTTGCCCCTGAACCCAGATGGCTCCGAGGAAGAAAGTGAGCCTGGTGACTTTGCACAGCCCTGCCTCACTTAAATCCAACTCACTTGCATATTGTGGCATCACCTCCCTGATGTCACGGCCCTCTTTGAGAATGAACGACAAATAACAACCTCTGTGAGTAGAGAAATTACCGTGTTGGGCAACACAGCTTCTTTCTTCCTGTCTTCCTACCTTCCTTCCTTTCTTTTCTCCTTTCTTTCTTCTCTCTCCACATAGGGTATCACACATACCCTTACCTGCCCATGCTCTGCCCAAAAGGAGTGTGAATTTTAATCTCTGAAATTTTGGGGGGGACTGTGTTTTGGTTTTTCCACTTAAAGACCAGTGACTTAGGATTCCAAGTCACTAGGGTCCCAGACCAAACCCTACTTGGTTATTGTTTGGGTCCTGATTGACTCAGAATGGAATAAATGACAATTGTTTCTGTTTTGGCAGAAACCCTGAGGGTCTTCCCCTCTCAGATCTACATTTTTTTAAAGAGGCCATTTTTTGCCTCATTTTATTAAACTTTAATCAGGGAATGGGCTCTGCCTCAATTAAACTAAGACTGGTTAAAGACCTTAGCTTGAAAAGGCCAAGGTCCCCATTGCATCCTGGGCCATCTCCAGTTGTCCTGATACATACCTGGCCACCAGATCCTGATGGCTGTGGAGGAGAATGAGGCTGGTGACTTTGCACAGCCTTCCTCACTTAAATCCAACTCACCTGCACATGATGTCATCACTTCCCTGATGTCACGGTCCTCTTCAAGAATGGACGACGAGCAGCAGCAACTTGCAAGTCGGGATTCTTTTTCATTTATGACATTTGTATCTCCTATACCTAGCAGTGCCTCGGACACAACAGGTGCTTAAAAAACACTTCTTGATAGATCAGTTGATTCTTTGCAGAGGTGAGGGACAATGGGTGAAGAATCCTGTATTTACAGTCAAATCCGGTTGCTGTCTTTACTTCTGTTGAATTGCTTTGTTTCCTTTCTCACTCAGTGTTCCAAGGGATGACTCTGGGGAGGATATTTGGAAATACAGGTGATGTAAAAAAAATCAGTAAAAGTTTGAAGAGAAAAATAAATAAACTGACAACATCAAGAGTAGTTTCTGGGTCGACTTCAGCTTTGTCTAATGTCACTAGAGCTAATAATTGAGGCACTATGGCAAATTTAAAATCACCCTTTCATTTTTTATCTAAATTTCATTTTTTTAATCTAAATCTATTTTATCTTAGGAGATAGAGAGTAAGGGATAGCATGTAGATTTCACTGGTGTAGAAAGTTGCTATGAGTAACTTCTACCAACACGTCAGTCTTAGGGACAGCTAGATGCATGATGGATAGAACATTGGGCCAGAAGCTAGAAAGGACTGAGTTCAAATTTAACCTTAAATACTTAGTTGCTGTGTGATCCTATTTCTTGCTTCAGTTTCCTCATCTGTAAAATGGGGATAATAAGAGCACCTGCCTCTCCCAGGGTTGTTGTGACAATCAAAAGAGATAAGTGTAGTGGGCACAGTTATAGAAATGTCAGCTATTTTTCTTAGAGTTACCTGGAACACAGAGAAATTGTGATTTGCCTAGCATGACACAGCCAATATGAGCCAGAAGCCTTTTCTTTCTTTGGGTGAGAACTTTACTGCTGTTGTCCAATCATGTCTGACTCTCCTTAATCCCATTTTGGGGTTTTCTTGGCAAAGATACTGTAATGGTTTCCTTCTCCAGCTCATTTTACAGATAAGGAACCTGAGACAAACAGGGTGAAGTGACTTGCCCAGGGTCCCATAGTTAGTAAGTGTTTGAGGGCAAGATGAGTCTTCCTGACTCCAGGACCAGCACTCTACACTATCTACCACACCACCTAACTGCCCTCATTACTGAGAACAGTTCTATTCATTTACAACACCCTCCTTCTCATTTAAATCTTATTGAATTAAATTTGTTTTCTGGAAAGCTGAAGACTGGTTTTTAATTTGAGAGTCATTATATTGGAGCAAGTTATGGGTTGGTTATTGTATGCATATTTGTTACAAGAATTTTGTTTTGTTTTTTTTCTTTCAAGGGGGAGATGGGAGAGAGAAAAATACTTGTTAATTTAAAAATAAGATGAAATTTTTTAAAAGCTTGTGTAACTTAAACAAAACAGCATGGTATAGTGAAAAGAATACTGACTCAGGAATTACAAGATCTTTAAGTCTCACTTCTCACTTTACTGCTTGTGTGACATGGACAAGTCACTTTAAGCCCCTAAACAAAATAAGGTAGTCTCTGGCATCCCTTCCATCCCTGAATATGTGATCTTATTGCTTTTTTATTTTGTTATTAACTCGAACTCACCAATAATCTAAGAAAATATCATACGAAAAACTATAATTTATATGAACTGATGCAAAGGGAAGTGAGCAGGACCAGGACAATGTTGTATACAGTAACAGCAATATTGATGGTGATCAACTATGAATGACTTGGATATTCTCAGCAATGCAATGAGCCAAGTCCAAAGGACTCCATCCACCGATGGAGTCTGAATGCAGGTTGAAGCATACTGGTTTTTTACTCTCTTTATTATTTTTGGGGGGTGTTGGGTTTGTTGCTTTTTTTTTGGTCTGTGTTTTCTTTCACAACGTGACTGTACATGTATAACCTATCAAATTGCTTATTGTCTCAGGGAAGAAGGGAGGAAGAAAATTTGGAACTCAAAATTTAAAAAAATGAATGTCTAAAATGTTTTTTACATGTAATTGGAAAAAATGAAATATTATTCAAAATGTGTAAATTTACTTTAACTTGATCAGTGATAGGATTTTCTTTTGGAAATGACCATTCCTGTTCCTTCTCTTAATTCCCTCCATCCTTCCCCCCCCCATAATTTTAATAATTTAGCCACAATATTCTAGGAGTTCTCACATGCTATTAGTAACTGGCTTATCTCTCTAAAAATTATTACAAATTTTACTGTCAACAAAAACAAAGAATCAAGTCAACATTAAAAAATATGATCTATAATGATAACAAGAAATTCTGAGCATTTAAAAGGGCAGAATTAAATGAACTGAGCAAAAAAAAGAAAAGGAAAGGAAAAGGGTTTTAGTCTGTCTTTCCATCTGAAGGTCACTACACGTGTCTTGAGCATCCAAATGTTCACAGCTCTCAATGGTCATTCTGCCCCCTTGTGGTAGTTCTCTGAAACCCCTTCTACAGTACTGACCCACCTTGACCGTTTCCTTAGCTTGACTGGATCCCCTGCTTAGAGAAGCCAGCTATATAGACAATTGACATTATATGGTAGTCTAGTTACAAAGCATATTCCTTTGTGAGGTAGGTGATGCAAGTATCATCACCATTTTACAGATAATGAAACTGAGGGTCGGAAATTAAGTGACTTAGCTATGGTCATACGGGTGAGAAATGTGGATTTGGGAATTCAGGGTTAGGTCTTGACTCCGAGTCTAGTACTCTTTCTATTACATTATTCTTTAAAATGAGATGATAAGTCCTAGAAGACTGGAGGACATAGCTAAAAGGGACAGGCATTCAGAAAAGAAAGATCTTTGTGGGGTAGAGTCATCTGAGAAGGCTTCAAGAAGAAAAGGGGATCTGGGCTGAGTCTTGAAGGATGGTTTGGATTTGACAACATTTCAGGTAAACTAGAGATTGGGGTGGGGCATAGCAATGAGCAAAAGTAGTGAGACAGGAAATAACAAGGTGCATCAGTGAAAGTAGATCTCCTTGGTAGGAGAAGGTTCAAGAACACAGCCAAGGGCAGGGGTAGGCAAGGTAGACAGGAACCCAGGGTAAACTATGAAGTGAGGAAGGAAAGAAGTGGCACCGTGATAGATAACTTTTTATAAACTTTGGAGAATTTCTGGTCTCATTCTTGCGTGTACTTCCTCTGTCTACTACAAACCAACCCATACTTTTTCTTCCTATGTGATTCTTGTCCAGAAATCTTCCACACAGGAGCTATCCAATATTTTAGAAGCCTTCTTTTAGGTAATTTGAGAGTTCATAGATATGAGTTCAGTATCTGAATTTTCCATCTCTTTTCTATGATTCTTGTTAAATGACATGACTAGCCCACATCTTTTTTAAAATTAGATTTTTCTTGAATAATTTCTTTCTTGTTATTTTTTGTGTGTATATCAATAAAGAAATCAATTAATAAACAGATGAACCAACTAACAAACAAATACTTTGTTATGTGAGAGACAAAAAAAAATGAAGTTCCATTAACTCAAGGAGCTTATATTACACTAGGGAGATATATGTTCACAGACAGGTAAATACAAAAAAGTGGAAATCTGGAAGAGGCAACAGTGAAGAAATAGATGGGGAATTATGGACAGAGCCTAGAGTTACCCAGTCTACAGGTGAATACTTCTTTTGTGGGACTACATTACAACATGGGGGGGTATGTGATGGGGGAGAAGGGAAGGGGATAGAGAGGAGCGACATATTCTGGGCTCAAATTAAAGGATAGTAAGAGGGGAAGGCAATCTTTGTGGTCTCAAGAAGAGAAGAGCCCATAGAATTCCACTGATGAACACTATTATGATTAAAGGAAAATGAGGACTTTACACTGGATGAGGTGTGTATGTAGGGGGGAGAATTTGACCCCTGAAAAGTCTACTTGTCTGGGAAGGGGGAGAACTGAAAGCCCTGGGAGCAGCTGGCACCTAGAGGAGTGGGAGAGCATGGACCCTAGAAAGAGATTTCCAGGCAAAATGTAGGGGGGAAAGGGTCTACAGGATCCTTGTAATCTAAATCAGGGGGAGAGAAGTACCCTATCCTAGCTTTCCTGACACCTACAATAATTGGCATTATTCTGAGAGTGAGGCACAATAGAAAAGGGGAATACACAGGGTAAACCTACAAGGCAGTAACAGAAAGAATGTAGAGGGAAGATTTCAGCATGGATTCTTTGGAAACTTTGATTGTATGAAGAATACAGAGAAAAGTGAGAGATCCTATGTTTATCATGAACCAGAGAATAAAGGTCTAACATAAACAGAAAGAGAAAGTAGATAATGAAGAGAGTGAAAGAAATCCTTTTTCAAAAGGGGCACAAACAAATGACATTTTTAAAAAGTAATGAACAGGTTAAGTATTGAACTTACCTGGCTGAGAGGGAAAAAAAGGGGATAGAAATATATAACCAGATAAAAAGCAGGAAAGAGGAACAAAATCCTAAAGGAAAAGGGTAACAAACAAAAAGAAGCAGATGAAGAAAATTATTTTTAAAAACCCCAATAAAATGAAAATGAATGACAGATTACATAAGAAACCAAAACCCTACAATCTGTTACTTACAAAAAATAAGTTAAAAAAATACACAAAATAAAATTGAGGGAATGGAAAAAAGTTATTGTACCTCAAGTAAATCCAAAATATCAGTAGTTGCTATCATGCTATCAGACAAAACAAAAATAAACAGTCAAAAAAGAAAAAAATGAAACTATATTATATTGAAAAGAACAAAAGACAACAAACCAATATAAGTAATAAATGTAAATGCTCCAAATGCCTTAGCATCCAAATTCATAAAAGGAACATTACCTAAGCTTCAAGAAGACATAGACAGCAACACAAAAGCAACAGGAGACTTCAGTATTCCTCTATTAGTTTTAGATAAGTCTAAGAGAAAGATAAACAAAAGAAAAAAGTTAAACTGAAAAAATTCCTGGAAAAACTAAAGTTAAAAGATTTACAGTGTCCTCTAAATGGGACAGCAAAGGAATATACATATTTCTCTGCACCATATGGAAATTTTAGAAAATTTGACATTGCACTAGGGCACATAGGTATTGCAAACAATTGTAAAAAGGCAGAAATGCCCAATGAATCCTTTAAAGACCATAATGCAATAAGAATATAAATTGATTTAGGGACCACAAACAAAAGATAGAGACGTAAATGGACACTTAACAATGAACTCTTAAATAATGTGTGGCCAAAAAACATAATTAATAACTATTTAAAAGAAAGTGATAATGATGAAACAACATAAAATTTCTGGGATGCAGCTAAAGCACTCCTTAGAGGGAAATCATATCCTTACAATCATATATTAACAAAATAGAAAAATAAGGTTAATGAACTAAATATGCATCCTAAAAAAAATTAGAGAATTAACAAATAAACAACCCTAAAATAAGCACAAAGGAAGAGATATAAAAAAAATTAGGAGAGAAATAGATAAATTGGGGAAAATAGAAATGATAGATAAAAGTAAAAGCCATTTTTTTGAAGACTAATTAAAATGATAAACCCTTAGCTAATTTGATTAAAAAGAAGATAGAAGAAAATGAAATCAATAAAAGAGCAAATGAGCAAGGTGAAATAATTTGTTGGTGGTGGTCCTTCATTCTTAAAAAGGACCAGTGGTGTCATAGGGGTAATATCTTGACTTGGGTGTGAATTGGATTTAAATGAGGCAGGGCTGTGCAAAGTCATCAGCCTCACTCTGTCCTCAGGAATCATCAAAGTGCAGTGCCAAGACAAAAGTCAAGATAACTGGAGATGGCCCAAGATGCAGTGGGTGTCCTTGGCCTTTTTAAATTAAGGTCTTTGCCTGGTCTCAGTTTATCTGAGGCAATGTCCATTCAGTAACTAATGACAAGGTAAGAATTGGAAAAAAAAAAAAAAAAAGGCCTAGCTTGCAATCACAAAAGTATCAATTTGGAAGGGAAATATCCTCGTGTTTTTGGCCAAAATAGAAAACAATTGCTATTTACACTACTCTAAACTATCAAAACCCAAACAATGAGCAACAGAGGTTTGGGCTGGAGCCTACTGTTGGCTATTTGGTGAAAGCCAGAGTGATTTGGATTGGAAAGCTCAAGTAGCTCAATTGAATCACAATGGGCTCTTATAAAATGTTTTTTTCAGAGCTATATTTCAAGAGATCATGAAAACAAACTGCAGGACAAAGAATTGTCCCAGATTTAAAATAAATAAATACAGAATTTTAAAAAATCTATCCTCCAAACCCCAAGATATTTTACAAAATATAAGTGACCAAAAATTATATTTTTTGGATAGAGCACCTACAAGTAACGGCATGATGCCCCAAGTGGAAAGAGGGACCACATGTGGTGAGGGAAAAAGAAAAGAAGAAGAACAGGAGGAGGCGGAGGAGGAGGAAAAAAAGGAAGGAAGAAGAAACAGAAGAAAATAAGAAAAGTAAGGGAGAAACAGCATCATTCTCCAATGTGAACTGGCAGGTTGGGTCCCCTGAGAGGGATGTTAGTGAACAGGATTTAAGTGAGACATCAGCCTCATTCTCTCCAGAGTTATTGCAGGCCAGTATTAAGACAAAACTCAAGAAGACTGGGGATGAAGGTGAAAGCACAGTAAAACCAAAAGAAATGAAAAGAATAGTCAGAATATTATGTGCAGTAATAGATTAACAAAACTGAGAAAATTACAGAAATAAAGGAATTAATTTCTTCAAAAATATGAAATAACCAAACTATCAGAATGACAGACAGAGATCTTAAATAATCCAATCTCAGAAAAGGAAATAGATCTAGCTGTAAAGGAACTCAACAAAACCACTGGACTGGATGGAGAATTCTATCAAACTTGTAAACAATAGTATTCATACTACCCCAATTATTCTCAAAAATTGAGAAAGAACCCTAACAGAATCCTTTAATGAGACAAACATAATCCTAACACCTAAGAGAGAAATATAAGACATGGAAAGAAAATTATGGACCAGTATCATTAAAGAGTATTTTCTCAAAAAAAAAAAATTAAGCAAAATGCTATCAGATTACTTGATTTATCCAAAATTTATACCATGAATTTGAAGATGGTTCAACATTAGGAAAGCAATCAACATAATTAATTGTGTTAAAAATCAAAATATCCAAAATTATATGATTATTTAAATAGATGCAGAAAAATCTTTGACAAGGTACCGCTTTCTTTATACTAAAAACCCTACAAAGTATTGGTATAGACCATAGAGGGACCTTTTTTTTTTTTAAGATTCTAAAAACTGGCCTATTTAAAACCAAAAGCAAGTACCACATACAATGGGAATACATTAGAAGCTTTTCCAATAAATACAGGAGTGAAAAAAGGGTGCTCACTCTTCTCATTATTATTAGATATAGTTCTGAAAATGCCAGTATTAGCAAAAAGATAAGAGACAAGAATTTAAAAAATAAAGACAGGTAAAGAGGAAATAAAGCTGTCACTGTTTGCTGATAACATAGTAGTTTATGTGGAAAATCTCAGGGAATCAACCAAGATAGTAATGGAGACAATAGCCTTAGCAAATGCGCATGTTACAAAACAAATCCTTGAAAATCAACAGCATTTCTATAAAACACAAGAAGCAATAACAGAAAAAGAAATCCCATTCCAAATAACTATAAGACGCATAAAATACCAGGAGATCAACCTCCAGAAGCACACAAAAGACTTACATAGATTCAATTACAAAATACTCCTTAAAGAATTGGACAACAACCTAAAGAGCTGAAGGAATATTCAATGCTCATGGCTAGGTTGTGCCAAAATAATTAAAAAGACAACACAACCAAAATTAATTTACACTTTTAATATGTGGTCAATATGTTGTAGAATATATGTAGGATATGTTGTAAAATAAGGCCGTGTGGTTCTGAGACCACCATGACAGTCTCTCCTCAAAGAAAACTGTAGTTCATAGAATCTATGCATGGAAACCATTGCTGTAGATTAGGTCATAGAAAAATACTAATAGTTATATTTTTAAAGTTAGTACATCTGTGTATCCAAAAATAATATCCTGCCAACTACCAGTTTGTCTTTCCCCTCTGCACCTGTGTACTTCTAAAATCCCCTGCGTGCCCTGAATCTTGACATGCAAATTGACCAGCTTCAGTCAGTCACCAAGATCACGGTTTAAGTATCCCACTCTTAGAAGAACACTTTGGAGTACATCTTCGCTCCTCTAGAGCATTTTGCTTTCATAAAATTTAGCTCTCCTCAATGAATGGAACTGTGTTTCTGTCTCCCCCCATCATGGAACACCACTTTTACTTGAAAACTAGGAAGTAGTCTTGCAGAAATTAGACTTAGACCAACATCTGACACCACACTGACAATACATTCTAAATGATATATGATTTTAATATTAAAGATCATACTATAAATAAATTAGAAGAGAAACAGATCATGTACCTTCTGAAGCTATAGCTCATATATGTATTCTTAACCAAATGGAACAGAGACAATCACAAAAGATAAAACAGAGAACTTGGATTACTTGAAACTGAAAAAGCTACTGCACAGATATTTTTAAGGCAACTAAGATAAGAAGGGAAGTGGTCAAATGGGAAAAAATCTTTGTGTCAAGTTTCTCTAGTAAGGATTTGGTATTCAAGGTATATAGAAAGAGTTAATCAATGGGTTTAAGAATAATATATGTACATTCCCTATTAGATATGTGACTCATTTCCCTCAACTGGGGATAATAACAGCACTCACTTCACATGTTTACCATGAATGAGGTAATATTTGCTAGAACACAGCACAATGATTGGCACAGAGTACACACTATTTCAGTAAAGGCTCATTCCCCTTCCCTCACCTCTTTGTATACATCCTGTGTAATAGTGGACCATATAAAACAGCAGGATCTTGCATTCTCTATATCTCTTAGTTAATGACACGACTGAATGTGTGATTTATTCTAGAAAATCAAGCATTGCTTTTTCAGAATTTCAATATGGGTGTCCTTGAGGTGTACCTAGAGCACTCGTATGAAGAGAAGTGAAAAAGCTGACGTAGATAAGTATTTTACAGTTAGCCTTTATCACATTTTTTTTTGTTAGAGACATGCTTGACAGTAATTAGGTATCAAGGAAGATTTATCATAGCAGAGTTTAGAGGAATGGAATACTTTGGCCAAAGTGGCCCCCACACTCTTTTCAGGAGGAGGGAGCACTGAGTACAGAAGTGAGAAGAGCTTTTACAATTAATTCAAAACAAATCCTCCTATCAGGGCATGGATTGGTCTGTTCTCCTTTAGGTCACCACCTTCTTTACACACCCATTACATACCTCCTTTATATGTTTTCCCTCTTTTCTCTACATATGAAATGTGCCTAATTTTGTGCTTTCTCTCCCTGCTGGGCAGAGAAGTTAATATACAAGTAGCTTATTAAGCAAGTGCAAAAAAGAAAAGTTTACTTCCGGTTATTCCTGGTCATATTTCTGAACCAGTTCAGGCCAGATCGACCCTATCCTGATTCTGGGGTTTTCTGAAGGCTACTTGTCTGTCTCCTGAGTGGTTGAGTCCACCTGTAATCTGCTAGCCTTCTTATCATCCAACTTATTCTCAGTGACTTCATCAATTAAAAATAACTTCTGTGGAAACTTAACTTTTTGCTGTCTCTCACATTTGGTAATAATATTGTCCATCAGTCAATAAGCATTTGTTTTATTATTTATTATTATGCCTAATAATAATAAGTAGCATTTATATATAGGTTTAAGGTTTGACTTATGTTATCTCATTTGATCTTCCCGACAACCCTGAAAGAGGTGGATGCTATCATTATACCATTTTCTAAATGAGAAAACAGCCATTTCAAGGTTACTTAACCTTGCTTAGGATCACACAGCTATTAAGTGTCTGAGATGAAACTTGAAGTCAGGTCTTCCTGACTTCTATCCACTGGGCCACCTTGCTGCCAGGGACTATACAAAGCACTGGAGATACAAAGACAGAATTGAAACAGTTCCCGCACTCAAGTAACCTACATTTAAACAGGAGAGCCAAAATGTGCATAAATAAACCTAGATGAAGTTTGTACAAAATGAGTACAAGGTGGTTTGCAGAGGGAGGGCACTAGCACTTGGGAGAACCAAGAAAGGCTCCGTGTTGAAGAAGGTGGTGCTTGAGCTGAGTTTTGAAGGAAATCAGGGATTCCAAGAGGCAGAGGTAAAGAAAAAGAATGCACCAGGATGAATGGAGTGTCTTATGTGAGGAACAGGAAGCAGGGCTCCTGAAGAGAAAAGTAACGTGGAAGAAGGTTGAACGGTAGGAAGAAGGCAGTCAGGTCGAGAAGATAAAGACCAGAGGAGTTCTATCTGATCATAGAGATGTAGGCTTCGGGAAAATCACTTTGGGCAAATGTGTAGAGAATGGATTGGTGTCCAGAGAGACTTGGGATAGGGAGAACAAATAGGGGGTTATTGTAATGCTTTGGGCCAGAGGTAATTTGGCCTACACTAAGGTGAGAGTTATTGTTTGTACTTCATACTCAAACAGGACCATGACATTAGGGAAGTGATGCCTTGCTTTGCAAGTGAAATGGATTTAAGTATGGGAGAGTTATCTATGCAAGGTCAGCAGCCTCACTCTCTCCTCCAGAACCATCTGTGTCCAGTGGCAAGATATGGATCAGGACAATGGAAGATGGCCCCTAGGTTGTGTGAGTATGGAGGAGGGAGATATGCAAGAGATGTAGAAATAGGAATGAAAAGGCTTTGAAGTGGACATTATTTCCCCTCCCCCCCAGAGCCCCTGGGTTGAGAAATGTCTGTTGAGTTTCTAGGTAGGGTAGGGCCTAGTAGCCACTTTCTGTTGGGCCCCTTTGCCTAGTAGCCACTTTCTGTTGTGCCCCTTCACCTAGCAGCCACTCTCTGTTGTACCCCTTTGCCTGGCAGCTGCTTGGGCCCCCCTCTCTGTTGTACCCCTTTGCCTGGCAGCTGTTTGGGCCCCCCTCTCTGTTGTACCCCTTTGCCTGGCAGCTGCTTGGGCCCCCCTCTCTGTTGTGACCCCTTGCCTAGCAGCACCTAGGAACCCCTGTCAAAACTGTTTTGTGAAAAATGTGTGCTATTGGAACCACAAGGCTGTACCAGGAAGTGCTAAGATGCTTAAAAGGCACACACACCTTTGTTTGGGGCTGCCTCCTTTGTGGACAGCTGCCAGCTAATAAAGACGCTCCCAAATTCTCAATTGACTCTTGCCTGTGCCTGTCTCGGTCCGTCCATTTCAGGTTTCAGAACTGATTGGATATGAGAGGAGAGAAGAATGAGTAGAGGATGACGCCAAGGTTATGAACTTGGGTGGCTAGAGAGGTGGTGATGCCCTCCACAGTAATTGGGGAGCTCAGAAGAGAAGTGAATTTTGGAGAGAAAGATGAGTCCAGGAGATTCTTCCAGTTTTTTGGTATTTTCTCCAAAATATCTTGAGGATGGATATTTCATTGCTTCCAAAATTGCATTGGTTCCAACATGGATCTCTTCCAGGTACATATGGTCTAGTCCTATTGCTGACTCTAATTTCATCTTCTTAAAAATCATATCAGGTTACAAGTACAAAAGTGGTGATTCCAATGTCATAGATAAGATTCCATTGCAGAAATGGTGGCAAGCCTCTTCCACTTTCTGTGTTTGTTTTCCTCTTAGTTTCATCTATAAATACTCTTGGGATAATCTCAGTTGGATATTGTCATCATGTCAAACTTCCTATGACTGTTCTTTTTCTTTCATTTTCTTTTAATCAGTTTATAAAAACAAAAAAACAAAAACACCAGCCACATTAGCTCACAATCTCCTGCCATCTTCTTCCAGGGAGTTTTATAAATAAGTTTACATTTAAACCAGTGATACATTTGGCAAAACTGCCTTTAGATAACTTGAACTTAAGGTCTTATAAGGAATCTCAAACTCAACATGTCCAAGACAGAACTCCCCCAAATTCTCTTTTCTTCTAAACTTTTTTCTTTTTAAACTGTCCAGGATACCACCATCATCCCAGTCACCTAGGCTCAAGATCTCTGTGCCATCCTTGACTCCTCACTCTATCTCATTCTTATACCCAACCTGCTACCAAATCTTGTCATTTCACAGCATCTCATACATGCCCTTGTCTTCAATCACACATACACCACCCTAGTTTGCCTCTTTGTCACCTCTTGCCCAGACATCTTTAATGGCCTCCTTAATTGGCTTCCTGGAAGCTTCTCCCCAATCCAGTTCATTCTTTACTCAACTACCAAAGTGATTTTCCTAAAGCATAGATCTGATCATCTCACTCCACTACTCAATACGTGCCAGTGCTTTCCTGTTACCTTCAGGACCAAATATACAATTCTCTATTTGACTATTAAGGCCCTTCACAACCTGGCCCCCTTTCTGCCTTTTCAGTTCTCTTATTTATTCCTTCCATCCACAAATTCTATGATCCAAATTCACTGGCCCACTTCCTATTCTTTTTTTTTTCCTTTTTTGTTGGGGGGGTAAGCTCAGTTCCATGTGGACAGTCTCGGGCGGGTAAAGGTGAGGACTTCTAAACCTTAGAGTTCTCATGAGGCCCCCCAGGGAACAGCAGGGAATTGAGGTGTGAGACCAGGCTATCTCGTGCATTTCCGCCTCTTCCTGTGGGAAACTTGCTGGGAGATAGCATTCCTGCCCTTGAGATTGGCCCGGGGGTCTGAGCACACCTATTGTTGTCTAACAGGCACGGTATTCAGGAGCAAACTATGCGGTGGGAGAGCTTAAGTAAGGTCAGGAAAGCCTGAAGGCGCTCTTAGCGCTGAGGGGTCCTTAGAGGACAGAAGGCCCCTCTTCCTTCTCTCCTCTCTTTTTTCTTCCCTCTCCCCTCTCTCCCTCTTCCACTTCCACTTCCATTCTCTTACTGTAAGATCTTTGCCTCCTTGGGAGATTTCTCTCTCCGCAGGAAAAGTTCCCCCTGCACATGTAACCAAGACCCTGAATAAAGCCTAACCCTTGTTCAACTCTGGAAAATCTCTTCTCTCATACGTTTATCCGGTTTGGCCAGCCGAAGACCTGCGATAGGTAAGGTAAGACTCGGGTAGCCCTTAGGCCTCTAGGCCTGGCACTTTTTAATTTATTTATTTTTAGTTTTCAACATTCATTTCCACAAGATTTTGAGTTCCAAATTTTCTCCCCATCTCTCCCCTCCCCCACCCCAACACCATACATTCTGATTACCCCTCCCCTTAATGAGCCCTTCCTTCTATCACACCCCTCCCATCCCTTATCCCCATCTCCTGGGTTTTCTTGTAGGGCAAGATAGATTTCTATACCCCATTACTTGTATTTCTTATTTCCCAGTTGCATGCAGAAACAGTTTTTAACATTCGTTTTTAAAACTTTGAATTCCAACTTCTCTCCATTCCTCCCTCCCACCAATCCCCACTGAGAAGGCAAGCAATTCAATATATGGTTACATATGTGTAGTTTTGCAAACGACTTCCATAATAGTCATGTTGTGTAATATTAACTATATTTCCCTCCATCCTTTCCTGCCCCCCATTTATTCTATTCTCTCTTTTGACCTTGTTCTTCCCCAGAAGTGTTTACTTCTAATTACCCCCTCCTCCCATTTGTCCTCTCTTCTATCATTCCCCCCTCACACCTCACTTATCCCGTTTTCCCCTACTTTCCTATAGTGTAAGATAGATTTTCATACTAAATTGAGTTGTGCAGATTATTCCCTCCTTAAGCCAAATGTGATGAGAGTAAGCTTCACTTTTTCCCTCTCACCTCCCCACTCTTCCCCTCCATTGGAAAAGCTTTTTCTTGCCTCTTTTATGAGATAATTTGCCCCTTTCCATTTCTCCCTTTCTCTTCCCAATATATTCCTCTCTCACCTCTTAATTTTATTTTTTTAGATATCATCCCTTCCTATTCAACTCACCCTGGGCCCTCTGTTTATATGTATATAATCTCTCCCACTACCCAAATACTGAGAAAAGTCTCAAGAGTTACAAATATTATCTTTCCATGTAGGAATGTAAACAGTTCAACTTTAGTAAGTCCCTTATGACTTCTCTTTGCTGTTTACCTTTTCATGCTTCTCTTGATTCTTGTGTTTGAAAGTCAAATTTTCTTTTCGGCTCTGGTCTTTTCATCAAGAATGCCTGAAAGTCCTCTATTTCATTGAATGACCATTTTTTCCCCTGAAGTATTATACTCAATTTTGCTGGGTAGGTGATTCTTCATTTTAATCCTAGCTCCTTTGATTTCTGAAATATCATATTTCAAGCCCTTTGATCCCTTAATGTAGAAGCTGCCAAATCTTGTGTTATCCTGATTGTATTTCCACAATACTTGAATTGTTTCTTTCTGGCTGCCTGAAATATTTTCTCCTTGACCTGGGAACTCTGAAATTTGGCTACAATATTCCTAGGAGTTTTCCTTTTCAGATCTCTTTTAGGAGGTGATTGGTGGATTCTTTCAATATTTATTTTACCCTCTGGTTCTAGAATATCAGGGCAGTTTTCCTTGATAATTTCATGAAAGATGATGTGTATGCTCTTTTTTTGATCATGGCTTTCAGGTAGTCCCATAATCTTTAAATTGTATCCCCTGGATCTATTTTCCCGGTCAGTTGTTTTTCCAGTGAGATATTTCACATTATCTGCTATTTTTTCATTCCTTTGGTTTTGTTTTATAATTTTTTTTGATTTTTCATAAAGTTATTAGCTTTCATCTGCTCCATTCTAATCTTTAAGGACATATTTTCTTCAATGAGCTTTTGGATCTCTTTTTCCATCTGGGCAGTTCTGCTTTTGGGGGCATTCTTCTTTTCATTGACTTTTTGGATCTCTTTTGCTATTTGGGTTAATCTATTTTTTACAGAGTTATTTTCTTCAGCATTTTTTTGGGTCTCCTTTATCAAGCAGTTGACTCATTTTTCATGATTTTCTTGCATCACTCTGATTTCTTTTCCCAATTTTTCCTCTACTTCTCTTACTTGATTTTCAAAATCCTTTTAGAGCTCTTCCATGGCCTGAGACCCATTCATATTTTTCTTGGAGGTTTGGATGAAGGAGCTTTGACTTTGTTTTCTTCTGTTTGCATGCTTTGGTCTTCCTTGTCACCAAAGTAAGATTCTATAGTCTGTTTCTTTTTCCGGTTTTTGCCTATTTCCCATTTACTTGACTTTTGAGCTCTTTGTCAAGGTAGATCTCTGCTTCCAGTGGGGGTGGGGGATGTACTGTCAGCTGCTTGATTCCCCCACAATCTGTGGGCCTAGAGCTCCAGAAACAGTGACTGCAGCTGCCCCTGCTGCTGCTGTGGGTTCCTCTGCCTCCTTCCCCCTTTGCTGCTCTGGGGCTGGACTATTCCTCTCTCCCACACTGGTTCCATAGGCTTTTTCCACTGACCTTCCAATTTGTCCTCAGCAAATTTTGGGGGTCCTGAAGTCTGGAAACTGCCACAGGTGCTAGAGATTCAGTCTCCCCAAGACCTGCTCAGGTCCTGTCTGTGCTAGCATGGCCCACACTAGACTGTGCCCTGCCCCTGCATGGCACAATAGATGCTTCCCAGCACCCTTCCAGTCTGTCATGAGCTGGAGATATGCTTCACTCCATCATTCTGTGGGTTCTGCAGCTCCAGAATTTGTTTAGAGCCATTTTTTACAGGTATTTGGCTGGGCTTGGGGGCAGCACTCTAGAAAGTGTGCACTGTTACTCAGTCATCTTGGCTCTGCACCCCCACACTTGCTATTCTTTATATGACACTCTTCCAGACTTTGCCCTAATTGTTTCCATTCTTGAAAAATTCTGCTCTCACCTCCACATCATAGTATCCCTGACTTCCTTCAAGACTCAGTTCAGATTCTATATTCTACAGACTCTTCCCAAGCCCATTCCCTGCCCCTGCCCCAGTGTCCTATACTCTGAAATTACCTTCTACGTACTCTGTGTGTGTCTTGTATATACATAATTATTTACATGCCATCTCCCCCATTCTAACCAGACCTCCTCAAAGTCAGGATCAGCGTTTTTGCCTTTCATCGTATCCTCAGCACTTAGCACAGTGCCTGGCACATAATAACTGATATGGTTTAGGGTTTGTAAGGGTACAATGTGTGTTGGCCTGGAAAGAATTCAAGCACTCAAGCCTTCTTTCAAAGTAGCAGGGTTTATTTTAGCCAATAGTTCAGGCTAGATGCCTAATGAATCTGAGCCTTTGATGGCGTGAGATTGATACTTATATACAAAAAAAGACAGTGAGATCTAGATGGGATTAAGGAGTGGTAAATAGCCTGGGGAGGCAGAGGTTAAAGGAGTTAACTGGTCTGCGGTGGATTAAGAGCCACTGTGAAATGACTGTTGAGTATCTAAGTGGGCTGGGCCAGATGATTCAGAAAAATAGCCAGTGATCTGGGCTGCAGAAATGTATGGGAAAATTCAGGGTCCAGGTCCCATCACTCCATCAGTTAGTACTGAACACTCATTGACTTTGGCTGCTTTTTCTTTTATTTAGTATTTGCTGAAAGAGGACTCTGGGGTTTGTTGACCTTCTCCTTCCGTGCGAGGTCAGCTCCTGAAAGGCAGGGATTATTCTTTTTTTTGTGTTTCCTCAAGGCTGGTACATAGTAGGTGCTTCTGAGTCAAAACACATTAGAGTAAGGGAGACAAGGTTGATGTAAACTTGAAAGAAAGACTTTTTTTTTTTTAATTTGGTCTTCATATGTCCAACACAGGTTCTTAATTCCTATTGACCCATAGAAAGCTGCAACAATGACCCAGAGGAGTTAGTGATGGGCCTGAATTAAGGATGGAGGAGGGGAAACAATGAGAATGAAAAAGTACCAGGGATTCTCCCCTCCTTTCAACAAAACTGCACTGTTACCACACCATACCTTTAAGAAGGTGGGAAGACCTTTCAAGTTCCTCTTTTCCCTTCTCTCCTCCATGTTTTGTCTTGGTACAAAAGGCATTATGTATATTTTTTCTCTTATTAATAACCTTCACACTACTCCTCCCAGCTCCGCCCAGCCAAAAATAAAAACACCATGAAAAATAAGGCCGTCAAAACATAGCTTCATAGTCCCACGTTAGCCAAGCACAAAATGTCTTCTCTTCATTTTCAATTCATCTCTCAGCCAGGTGAAAGGCCTTCTTCCTGATTTCATTCTTTTGGACTTATGCTTCAACCCTCGCAGTGATCAGAGGTTTCAGTCTTTCCAAGTCGTCTTCGTGTTATTAGTGTATGGCTCAGCTCACATCCCTCTCATCAAATCAGAGAGGTCATCCCAGTGTCCTCTAAGACTGTCCGTTTTGTCATCTTATGACAGAATAATATCCCATTATATCCCTGCACAATTTGTTTAGTCATTTCCAAGATGACACTTCCCTCCCCCCCATTTATTTTCTAATTTTTGGCTACCACAAAAGAACTCCTGTATTTTGCACATCATGTAGGCACTTTTCTTCTTCTCCTTTGTAGTATAGGTTTAGTGGTGGTTAATATACCTGGGTCAAAGTGTATGCAAGCTCCAAATTGCCTTCCAGGATGGCTTTAGCCTACCAATTCAAAGCTCATTCAAAAGTACACATAATGTATGTTTTCTCAAAGCCCCTCAAAATTTAGTTTCTTCTAACAAAAGGGCTATAAACAACATATTTCTTATAGAGCCAACTTTGGGGGTTAACTGACAAATCTCCCAACTACAAAAGCTAAAAAGTTATGCTAGATTCCTGTCTTCCCTTCTACAGGGCTTAGTCCTTTCCCTTACCTATTTTTCAGGGCGAGTGAGGTTTAAAGGAAAGAAAACTGACACTTAGAGACAGGTTGTAGAAAAGCGAATATTTTATTGAAACCATTTCTCAATTAACAATGTCTCAAAGTACAATTTGACTCAAAACCATCCAACCAGCCTCAACTCCTAGTCAAAGAACCCAAATGCATAGGAGGGGAGGGAAGGCAAGATCACTAGAGGTCCCTGTTTCTGCCAATGTGGCAAAAAAGAAAAAAAAAGAAAAGAAAAAAAAAAATGGAGACACAGACACAATGTGGCTTCCCTACAGCTGGAGCAATATTCCTTAGCCCCTGGTGTAGAGCCCTAGAGTTGGGCCCCCGCAGGCAAAGCTCACCCATAGGGAAGGGATCCCACTCCTGGATCTACATCAGATGCTAAAAAACCTTCACCCCTTCAGGAACTGAGTTAACACCCACCACCTTCTTCCAACTTCTGGCTTTCCTGGCATCCTAGAGGAACCAAAAGGCCTTTGGCCATGGTCTTCCCCCACACCCAGGGGGCTGGGACCCACAGTAGAAAGCACATTTTGGTCTGCCCAGGGGGAGGCTGTGCCTGGGAGACAGTGGCAGAAGGGGAGATCAAATAATTAGGGCATATGAGGGACAGAACCAAAAGGATGTCAACAGTGCCTGCTCTGACCTTTCACCCCATACCAATCCTCCTTAGTCAGTATCATTCCTGTCTATCCACCCACAACCCAAAGTCAGTTTTCCTACCTATCTCACAGTGAATGAGCTCAGTACACCTAACTTCTTCAAAACAGAACTTCTAGATTTCTAACTCACCCATCCCTGCTTCCCTGCCTCAGCTATGGGGGATGTCCTAGTTGTATATGGGTCAATTTATGCCTCCTCAGCTCCTAACCCTCTGCTCCAATATGAAGTGAGGCCAAGGGTGAGAGAGCAGAGCCCTGATAGTAACACCTGGGAGCAAATGCAACTGGGCTGGCTCTTTTAGGGGAAAAAACATGGAGGGATGGAGGGGGAGAGGAAGGAGAAATAGGGTATGGGTGGGAAGCCAGATACTCAACTTAGTGACCAAGAGGACACTGGCTCCTTTAGTCTCCCTCCCTCCCCTCCCCCCAAGTAAGTGCACATGGGACAGCATTTTGTTTAGTGGCCATGGAGATTTGGAGAGAATGGGGAATAGGGAAGGTGGGGAGATCCAGAGGGGAAGATCAGACACCCCAGGCCAGCAGTCCCTCATCTCCCCTGCAGCCCTTCCAGTATCCTTCACCTCTCCCACAGGCAGACCTTTATTTTCAAGGGTACAAACAGGAGTCCCTCCCCTTCCTAGTGTACCCCTGTACCTGGCCCATCAGCTGCCTGTTCACATGCTAGTCCCTGTCCACTTCCCAGTGTATCAAAGATAACCTGGGGTATTTTGAAACATTCAAGATGTTGTGTTGTCAGGGCCTGGGAAAGAGGTGGCAGCTCCAATTTAACCCCTAATGTCCTCCACCAGAAGAAAAAGGGAGCCGAGGGCTGCTTCTTCATTCTCCCTCCTCAGGGACCCCTGGGGGAAGACCCACTCCCTTCCCCTCAATGGACAATAAATAGAGGTGGTTGAGAGGAAGGGAATGATAGGGGAGGGGGCAGCTATAGCTCATCATTTGACCGGGTCTCCTGTGGCCTTGGTGGTGGTGGTGGTGGCTGCTCCTTCTGCTCTGAATCTATGGAGGGAAGGAAAGAGTGAATGAGGCAGAAGCAGAAGGACACTGTCTCTTCCTGATAAGAGATCAGCCTTACCAATGTTTCCCTAGAGACTTCTATCCCTCCACCCACTGAGACATGTACTTAGCTCAAGGCTTACCTGTCCCTGGTCCACTCAATTCCAAAGGCTCAGTGTCCCCTAGATCAAGCCCTACAGTGGGAAGAGGAAAGATCAGCACCAGCTTGGAGGGGATGGGAGGAGCAAGTTCTAAGCCAAGTTTCCCTGTCCCGCTCACCTAGGTCAGGAATCTTTGCCTTCTCCCCAGCAGCAGGAGGCTCTAGGATGGGCTCCACATCTTCATCTGTGTGTCACATGGAAGGGTAAGAAATGAGTGGGAAGGTGGCTCCAGGAGATGTCACACGCCTCCCCCTCCCTTTCCCCCAAGAAGGGCCACAGGGTATGGCCAAACATCTCTCACCCAGTGGCGGAATAATCTTCTCCTCCTGGGCACTGGTATTTTGACTTTGTGATGGGTCAGTCTGGGTCTTGTTCTGGTCCCGAGGCCGAGGCCGAGGCTTGGTGAACTTGGCCTTATTGAGCAGGTACTGAACTTCACGGTCCAAAGCCAACATCTTTGCCTCGATATCCTTTGAGAGCAGAACCGGCTTCTCGGTGGAGGGCAGTTTGGCTTGTTCTGCCAGGGTGGCATTCTTCCAGGCCTGCGGATTGGGGACAGGGCTCTGTCAGGTGCCGAGGATGGAAGTCTACCTAGGTACTCATCTCCCAACGGTGTGGCTGGCCCCTTATCTCTGATATCATTGTTACTGGCACTGAGAGGTTAAGTGACCTCGCCCAGGGTCACAAAATTTTATGTCAGAGAAAAGTCTTGAACCCAAGTCTCTTGGATTCTGACAGCAGCCCTCTGTTGGCTAAACCATACTGTCTTTCCCTCTGAGCATTGGCTAGGTTAATTTTTTTTTATATTTGTTTCTATCCTGGAGAACGTAAACTCTTATTGATTTTGTATTTGTACCTCTAGTGCCTAGCAAAATACCGGCACAGAGCAGACTCTTAACTGCTTGTTGAAATAAAGAGAATTTTCATCATATCATATCCCTGCACAAGTCTTTGACAGGTACCTGCTGTTCTCTCCAGATTCAACAAAAAAGGAAAAGAAAAAAAATCCACCTTCCAAAACACCTCCCTTTCCTTAATCCTTCCATTTTTTCCCCCTTTTCTCCTCAATCTCATGATGTCCATTTAACCACTCATCCATAATAGCTTCTTTTAAGTGGGAATAAATCTCAACATGAAGCTGCATAAATGATAACTTTTAAACCTCCACATTTAGATTTGAACAATCCACTGTACAAAGGTAGAGTAGGGAAGTTATGATCAGGGAAGCTTATGTAAAAAAACACCAAAATGCATCAGCGCATAAACTCCCTTGTTGAGTGACTACAAATTCCACTAGACATAGAGGCCAAAAAAACTAATGTAATCAGAAGACAGTACTGAGAGAGATAACGCCTTGATTAAGAGAAAGAATAGTTCCACTGTATGTGTACACTGTCCTCATCAGGTCCTGTCTTGAGTGTGGTGGTTAGCTCTCTGCACAGTTTAGAAGGGACACTGACAAACCAGGAGTCTGAGAGGATCTGAATCCATCACCCAGTCAGCTGAAGGAAACTGGCAGGACCCTGACTCATAGAAACCTAGATTTAGAGACAGATCTGGTCTAACAAGTTTTTCTCATTTTACAAATGAAGAAACAGAGGCTGAGAGAAGGTTGGGATCACACATGTTCTGTTTGCCTGAAGAACCAGGAGCAGTTACAGAGGTAGATTTTAGCTCAAATCCAAAAGGAAAAGCTGTCCAAAAATGGAGCTGGTTGACGAGAAACCCTGAGACCCCCATCAGTGAAGGGCTTTAGGCGAAACCTGGATGATCTCTGCTCAGTGCAAGACTGGATCCCAGACTTCTGAGGTCCCTTCCAGCCTTGAGATTCTGTGATCTACCCCCTGTAATCAAGTCACCGAAATCTCCTGGTTAGCGTTTTAAGAATTTAATAATATACATGTATATAGTACTGTTGTATATACAGTGTGTGCGTGCGCGTGTGTGTGTATGTACAGTTTACACACACACCCAATAATATAGAGAACCACTTAAATGGTCCTCTAGTTCCATTAATATTTTGGGTAGGACCATTCTTGATCAAGACAAGCTATCTAGGCACTAAGTTCCTTGAGGACAGGGTAATGTGTCCTGTATTTCTCTTGGATTCCCCCCAGTCATACTACAGGGTTAAGTGCATAGTCTTGCCCCTGCTTTCTCTCTAGGACCCTCATTCAGTGGGGATTTAGGCTCTCCTGTCTCTCAATTTGCTCCCTGACTTGGTGATCTCATTTGCTCCCAGGTTTCAACAATCCTAGCCTTTGCTCCAAACACTTTTCCCACTGAACCCCATTCTCCTTGCCTTGAATGTCTTCTCCAACACTTCGCAGATGTGAATAAATTCTCCCCCCTCCCTTACAACTTCATTTCCAAATGCTTTGGATACACTCGGCATTCCTGTCTTCTATGTGAACCAGTTGACTGATGAAGACCGCACACACTGGTCCCTGGAATCTTCCCTTGCCCAGAGTACTCTCTCCTGCCTCTGAATAGTGACCAATTACCATACCACTCAACTAGTCCTTAGCATGCAGCTCCAAGATTCTGGAAAAAGCTGGGGATTTTGGACCAGGGTTTGAATACAGGCTCTGCTGCTTACTACTTGTGCAAAGCATTTTCAGGACCTTCATTTCTTCATCTCCAAAACAAAGGGGTTCAACTACCTCCTACTGAAAAGGTCCTTTCCTTCTAAAAGAGCCCCAGATTTTGTGTCCCTAAGGCACAGAATATGAAGTCAGCAGGACCAAGGTTTGAGGCCCGCCTATTTGACTTAACTCGTCTTCTACTTTTGACAAATCACACAACTTTATCTGTAAAACAGAAAAAGAAAATGAAGGCTATGAACTAGCACCAACTGCCAAACCTCATGGAGAAAGCACTTTATAAACTGTACAGCAATACAAATAAGTGGGCCATTATTTCCTTTATCCTATAACTTTTATCTCTTACATGAGACTAAACCCCTCAAGGACACAGAATCTTCATCCTATTGGCCCTCATAACAATATAACCAACAATTTAAATGGCATTTTAATGTTCACAAAGTGCTTTCCACATGATTTCATTCAATCCTTTCTTGTGAGATAGGTATTATTCTTCAAATTTTACAGAAGAGGGAGCTGAGAAGAGGAGCAGTAAAATGACTCGGTCAGGGCCACACAGCCAGGCAAGGCTAGAGACAAGCTTTGACCTCAAGTCTCTGACCCCAACTCCAGCCCTCTCTTTACTAAAGCTCGATGCTGGGTCCTGACAGCCCCAGAGCGGCTAGTCTCAAGCCATGCCCATGGCTGGAGCAGTATGCCTGCATTAATTACCCCTGTCTCATTGATGACTATTAATTACCCCTGTCTCATTGATGACTTTCTCCAGTGTGCTTAGTTCCACCTCTGTGAATATCTGGTCCATCTCTGGGATTAGCCGGGCACCCCTAGAAGTCAAACAAGAGCTGGTCAGCTCAGAGACAGAAGGCTAGGAAGCAGTAGAAAAAGGAAAAGAAGATTTGAGAGGATAAGAGTGTAGTGCAAACATCACTGATAGACAATCAGGGGAGCCATTCAAATCCTGTTCAGTCCCTTGTATAAAATGTTGGTGTGAGATGAGAGGATCTCTTATGAACGCTGGAAGTCGGGGTGGTCAGAGATGGAGGAAGACAGGAGAGGTTGGGGCAGAGGTAAGGGACATGGGGCCCTTGGCTGTTCACCTGAGGAAGATGTTTGAATGGTTGAGGAGGCTGTCCAGGGCTGCCAGCCGCTCAGGCCACTTCTTTCGCTCTTCCACACGGAAAAACAGCCCCCGACACAGCTTCTTCAGCTCAGTCAGCTTTTCTTTCAGTTCCTGAGGGATGGTGGCAGGGAAGAGCAAAGGTCCTGAAGGTCCCAGCCTCCACTTTTCTGAGTATTTCCCCTACAAACCTGAGAACCACAGCCCTTGCCCCACCCTTAGCAACTGTATTATTTTATGGGGAGGGTTGGAGGGCATCAGACATGTTTTTGGAATCCAAAGCAGTGATCTCTGACCCCTGTGCTCCTCACCTTGGTGCTGGCACCAAAGCCCTCATCCTCCAGCCAAGTAGAGGCTGAGCTAAGCTTCCCAGAGATCTCCTCTCTTTCTTCCTCAGTGGACACCTCCTGGTACTCCGACTGGTAGAGCTTATCCTAGGGACACAGAAAACACCTATGCGGAGGGCAGAGTGGAGATGACCTCCCAGATTGGTCCCCAGGCAGGCAGAGAAGGGCAGCCTGCAGGCTGCCTCAGTTACCCTCTTCCACGCCACTGACCTGGGTTTCAAAGATGAAGGCCTCCAGACTGTTGGCTGACTTCTCCCTTTCCTGTTTCTCCAGGTCTCGAAGAGTCAGCTCCTGAAGCCTGGCGTGGGGATAGGGGTAACAAAGGTGTATCAGCTCCAGGAAGATGCAGAGTCGGAGGGCTCCCCATCCCTGACCCCCCTGCTGTGACTCACTTGTGCACAGAACGTGCCAGCTCATCCTCTGGGAGGTCAGGAAGGTCAAGTACAGAGAGTTCAACTCCAATTTCCTCAACCATCTTCTGCTTTCGGGCCACTTTTGGCTTCTTTTCCTCCTCAGAAGCTTGAGTTTTGCCCTCCAACCCTGGCTCTCCTTGGTCACTTGGTTCCTGGCAATTGGAAGGTAACATGAAAAGCTCTGGTTCGTACCCAAGCATCGGTCCTCCTCTCCAGACCTCTTGGTAATCTTAATTCTTCCCTTAAGGCTCACCTGGGCCTCAGTTTTTTCCACATCACCCTTCTCTGCTGCAGTCTCTCCCTTGGGAGCTGCACCATCAACTGGCTCAGGGGTTGGGGGCTGAGTGTCCCCTTCGCCTGGGATCTTGGCTTCCTCTCTGGGTTCTGCCTGCTCCCCAGGTTCCTCCTTGCTCCCCTCAGCTGGAGTCTCCTCTTCTTCCTAAAGGGGGTGGGAAGAGAAATCACACTCTCCCAGAGGCAATTGGCTGGGCCCAGTTACAGACCCTGAGCTCACAGCTTAGGTCACCAGATGGCAAAAGTGCAGAAACAAAAAAGGAGCCAACAAGACCCTATTTGTCCATAGTCTTACAAAACCAAAACCAAAACCACATCTTTACAGCATTTTTCTTCTGTTGATAAAGTAGCAAAAACCACTCTATGAAGAATAAAAAAGGTTCACCATCCAAAGGTCAATGGCCCAGTGGGCCTGGATGCCGCTGCATGTTAGCAACACATTGGGCATGAGAAGTAGAACCAAAAACATCCAAGAGACAGACAAGCACAACTACCAGAGTGTGGGAGAGTGCCGCGGAGCAAGATGGACAATGTAGATGCTGCCCTGGCACTCATGTTATGTCCAGACTTCGAGCAATGTCCCCACATGTTCAATGGACTGCCCTGTGCGTACAGGTTGTGGTGCCCAGAGTACTTCTCTCTCAAGAACAGCACTCCCCGAGCAAGGAATAGTGTATTTGTCAGATTTATGGAGAATGGAGAAATTTATGACCAAACAAGAGACAGAGAACATTATGAAGCGCAAAATGAATAATTTTGATTAAATTGAAAAGGTTTTGCACAAACAAACTCAATGCAAACAAGATTAGGAGAGAAGCAGAAAACTGGGAAAGAATTTTTGCAGCTAGTGTCTGTGGTAAAGGCCTCATTTCTAAAATATATAGAGAACTGAGTCAAATGTACAAGAATACAAGTCATTCTCCAACTGATAAATGGTCAAAGGATATGAACAGGGAGTTTTCAGAAGAAGAAATTAAAGCTATCTATAATCATATGAAAAAATGCTCTAAATCACTACTGATTAGAGATGCAAATCAAAACAACTCTGAGGTACTACCTCACACCTATCTGATTGGCTAACATGACAAAACATGAAGATGATAAATGTTGGAGAAGATGTGGGAGAGTTGGAACACTAATTTATTGTTGATGGAGCTCTGAGTTGATCCAACCATTCTGGAGAGCAACTTGGAACTATGCCCAAAGGGGTACAAAAATCTGCATACCCTTTGACCCAGCAATATTGTTTCTGGGACTCTATCCCAAAGAGATTATAGAAATGGGAAAGGGTCCCACATGTACAAAAATATATATAGCAGCTCTCTTTGTGGTGGGCAAGAACTGGTAATCGAGAGGATGTCCATCAATTGGAGAATGACTGAATAAGTTGTGGTATATGAATGTCATGGAATACTATTGTAATATGAGAAATGATCGATGAACAGGAAGACTTCAGAGAAGCCTGGAACTGATGCTGAGTGAAAGGAGCAGAACCAGGAGAACTTTGTACACAGCAACAACCACAGCATGTGAGGAATTTTTCTGGTAAACTTAGGACTTAAAAAAATTTCGAACAGACTCTTGAGGCAAAATGCCTTCTACATGCACAGAAAAAACTATGGAATTGGATTGCAGATAGAAGCAGACCACTTTCTTTTGTATTATGTTTTGTCTTATTTTGTTTTATGATTTCTCCCATTCATTTTAATTCTTCTATGTAACATGTATTTAATAGGAACATACATGTAGAGAACCTATATAAGATTGTATGCTGTCTCAAGGAGGGAGTGAGGAGGGAGGGGGAAAATATCTAAGATATATGGAAGTGATTGTGGAACAGGGAAAACAAAATAATTTAATTTAAAAAAAGAGAACAACACTCCCTGGATTAGAAAGGATGAGAACAAAAATGACTAATCAAGATCTGAAATCCAGAACTGAATAAGGAGAGAATGAGGACACTTTGCTGCCCTGGACAAGTTCGAGCCAGCAGCCTCAGACTACCAACCACATTGAAGGATGCTGAGAAAACTCAATGCTGTGGCTGCTGAGCTCAAGGCAGCTCTCATTCAAAGAACTAGGGACTGTAGGCCTAGAGGAGGGGAAGTTCAAAAAAGGAAGGAGTTGAGTCTGCAAACAATAAGCCAGTGAGCATGCCTCAGGATCCTGGCAACAGCAAAGAGCATCTTACTCCAAGATAAGAGTAACTGAAATCTCAAAATGCAGCCATGCACAGAGTCAGGCTTAATCAGGAAGAGGGGAAACCAGGGAACTCAGAGCCCTGACAGTCTAACTTCTATAGGAGGAGACAAGCAGAAAGGTGGAGGCATAATGATCTACTATCTATTATCTATATTATTTACTTCTCGATTATACTTGTCCTGTGAAAATGCAACCCAGAGACAGAAAAAAAAAGGGGGGGAAGGGTAACTGGACAACCTGCCCCTTTGTAGAGGTGGGGGAAGCCATAGGTGCCACACGTTGCACATTTTTGGACTTTTTTCCAATGTATTGATCAGTTCTAATTATTTTTCCTTTTCTTTTTTGCCTTAAAAATTATTTGTTATATAGGATGACTATTTGGGAGAGGGAGAGATATTGAGGGAAATTATGGGGACAACAACAACAAAAAGACTTCCATAAAAATCTATTTCAGAGAAAAGGATTGGTGAGGTCAGAGTTAACCTTACTTCTCTTTCAGGGGTACAGTTACTAGAGAGGAAGATGGGGGAATACTGTGTCACTGACCCAGATTTCAGCAAAGCATTTGAGATACAGAGGCTGGATAAGAGCATTAATGAGATGGATTCCAAACTGGCTGATTAACTGGGTAGTCAGTACTAGGCCTACGTCTCCTCCACTTTGAGAAGGCCCTTCAGGGGAGTGCCCCAGATTCTGTTGATTGTAAACCAGGCACAGTGTTGAACGCTAGGGATATAAAAGTAAAAGGGAAATACTCCCAGTCCTTAGGGGTCCTACATACTAATGGGGAAGATAACATGTACATATAAAAATGTATACATAATACACATAAAATGAAGGTAATTTGGGAGACTAGCAGCAAGGGAAAAACTTAGGCTGGAGAAGAGATGACTTGGGTAGGGCTGAAGGGAGAGACATAACAGCTACTTCCAAGTGTTGGGAAGAATTAGGAGCAAAGGGTAGAAACTGCCAAGAAGCAGATTTGAAGTTGAAGATGCCCTGAAGGACAGTGGAGAGTTGCATACATGGTAGCACTGAGCAGGTGGCTCTACACTACAAATGCATCATTCATTACTCAGAAGAATGGTGTATAGGATATCATCAGAGAAATGTATGACCAAAGGAGAGAAATAGATGGGCCTATCACGTACTCACAGCAGAGATAACCAAGTGACTAAGCTTCAAGTGCAGTCAAGAAACATCAGAAAAATTTGAGCGAGGGCCCACAAACACTGAATAGATTGGTGACACGGACTATGGCTCACAGAAAGGACAGGCCTGGTCTATCAGAGAACTAGATTAAATTAACACCTCCTAATAATTAGAGTAATTGGCTCTCTTGAGAGGTAGCATGTTACCCCCTCTCTGAGAGGTCTTTAAACAAAGATCACTTACTGGGGAAGGGATTCTTGTTCATATAGAGGTAGAACTAAAGACTGCCTGAAGTCTTGCCTGCCTGAGATGCTGTGATTCTGCTTCCTTCCCTTCTCCTGCGATCTCATCCTCACCCTCTGGGAACAATAATCAGCTCAGAACTACCATTACTTCCAGAAAGGGCATGACTCCTACAAGGCTCCACTCACTATCCCCGTGACTTCCCTGACTGAAACTCTGGTCACCTCTCTCCTAACAGCAATTTTGTGATGGTAGCAGCTCACTCACTCTTTTATTTCTATCTCCAGGACTAAACACAGAGTTTAGCACATGCTAAGTGCTTAAATGTTTCTGATTCATTCATTCTCCCCACTTTGGCTTCACTAATGTCCACATCCAGCCCTGACCTATGGTCTGCCTCTTTAATAATCCATTAGCTACCTCCCACCTCCCCAACCCCACCGGCCTACCTGGTAACCCTTAGATAGACCCTTCTTCCTAGCCCAAGACCAGTGAATTAGCCTTTCTTATGGAATAAGAGAAAACCAGAGTTGGATGGACCTTCGCCTTCCAGAGATACATCAAGGCAGCTGGCTTTGGATGGGCTACTTCCAGAACTCCCACGGCACAGCACAGAGTTCCATGTCCTAATCAATATTTAATCGAATTAACAGCTCTTTGTGAAGACAAACAGTTTAGAAAGATTTACATCCTAGTGATATAAATGGATTTATAATCATGAAATTTTAATTGGACACAACTTATCTAATCCAACTTCTTCCTGCCTGGGTATCTCCAACAAAACAGTCAACAAAACCCCTGCATGAACCATTCCAACAACAAAGGACTCTGTATCTCAAGGCTAGACAGCCCTGACTGAAATAAAGTTCATCCTTGTATCTGAAAAAAAACCAATCTCCCACATTTGAAACCTTGAGGTTATACTTGGCTATGAAATAAAAGGGAGAAAGAAGTCAGCTACCAAGCACTGTCTCTGCAATCTCTCTTACTTTCATCCCTTCCTCTCTATTCCCATGGCAGCCACCCTAGTTCAGGATCTCATTTCCTGTGACTATAACTTTCTAACAGGTCTTCCTCAAATCCTCAACCCCACTTTCATCCATTGCCAGAATAACCCTCTTCATGCACACATCTGGTCCTACCACACTTCTGCTCAGAAGCCTTCAGTGGCTCTCTACTGCCTGTGAGTCAATTTCCAAATCCCTGGGATTCGCTCAATCACAAAAGCATAAAACGAGACCACTGCAGAGATTAGCTACTCCAACAGTCTTGTTTAGCAGTGGATACGACTTGCCTAAAGCAAAAAGTGACCAGACCAGAACCTCAATCAGTTTTCTGGCTCCCAGGCCAATGCTATTTCATAGTGCTTTCCTCTCTGTCAGGGATTATTTACAAAGGGATGACTAGAGTCTAGACACTGGGGATACAGAAAAAAACAGTGCAGCCTCTAGTTTTCTATTAGAACACATGTGTATGTATGCTCCTAATACTAAGTAATCAAGCTAATCACCACACTCCACCAAACACAGCTCAGGAGTAAGCCCATTGCTCCACTTGTGATCCTTCCTGGGGAATCCTGGAGGCCCTAAGTCTAGGCCTCCATCCACCACCATGCCATCAAAAGGACACATGAGCGGTCTCTGTGCCTCTGTAACATTCCTATTGGACTCTAGTGCTTAGCAGTCAGTGCCTACATTGCCCCAAGGTCTGTGTGGGAGTTCTCTCAGCACTGTACTTAATTAATATTTGCCCAACTGAACTGGCTCAGAGATCACTCGGCAGGTGCTGGGGTTTACAGAAGAGGGCAGAGTCCCAGGCTCACCTGCACAGTGTCTGTCCCATTATCCTTGGCCTCTGGGGTGGAACTGCCTCCAAAAAGGCTGGAAATGGTGTTGCCAAGTTCTAGGGAGCAGAGGGTGCAGGATCAGAGGACTGTAAGGTGGCATTACTCCCCTTTCCACTTCTAACCCACCAGGTGTTTCCCCAGACCCGTGCTCAACAGCACAAACCCTTGACACCAAGTCTCCAGTTTGGCCCCTTCCTTACTGGTGAGAGTGGACTCCTCTTCAGGCCGGTCTTCCACTGTTGTCTCAAATACAGACTCCACCTAGAAACAGAGATTACACAGCATTAGGATTGTATGGAGTTTCCCCAAATTCCCCCATACAGGTTAGATTTTTGTTTGTATTTGGCCATTTCTTTCCTTAGTATATCTTATCTGCCCATACAGTTAGGCATTTTCTGGCATCCTAATCCTCCTCCACATATCTTTTTCAGTGTCCAGACAAGGCTTTACTTGCCAAGGAGCTGGCCAGGGGCTGAATGGATGTTGCCCCACCCCCTTTTCTCCATCAGAAGTCAACCTCTTACCCGATCCAGACTCAGGACACCACTCTCATCCAGGTTGAAATGGGCCTTGATACCCTTGGACTCATAGTCAGGATACTTCTTAAAGCTTTCACCCACTCCTTTCAGTTTCACTGTGGTCAGGTTTAGGGAGCCAAACACCCTGGGGAAGGGGAGAAAGAGGTGGGAGTCATAAGGAGATCCCATCACACCCTCAGTTCCAAAGTGGCCCAAGACAAATCTCTACCTCCCCAACCCATCCCTTTGGCTCCCTCCCCTCCTCCAGTGTCAGAGTGTAGGACTTCCGAGGGGCTTGCTATTTAGACTGGGAGGCTAGATTAGAGACCTTCCATAGGGCCCCTTTCAACTTTATTATTATTTATTATTTTGGTTGGATGGTCTGTGACATCTTGCTTCCCCTATCACTTTCTACAGGCCTAGGCCTGCCTCACACTCAATTGGTCTCTTTCAAAGCATCAATTTCAAAGTATTTTCTAAAAAGACATATTAAACAGTTTGAAATATATTTAAACACAGAAACTCAAAACACTCCCCTGTTAGAAGGAACATTATCTATGTAGGGTTTAGCAAACAATTTCTGAGTTTGACAACAGATGTTTCACTGCATTTTAAGTATTCAATGATCTACTTTTTTAAATGGTCTGAATTTTGCAATTTTTATCTGAATTCCTCTGGTCATCAGGTGTCTATGCCCTCCCCTCGTTAAAAGCATCCAAGCCCCTGAAAGCCTTCCTTTCAACACTGTGCAGTCCCAGGCCCAGTCCTCAGACTCATATCCCACAACCCATGTCTCTCATGCCTCTTCACCTAAGATCCTCAGGCCCCAAGAAGCCCATGTCACCATAGTTCACGTGGAAATGGAAGTCGTCGCTGTAGCGGTTAAAAGTAATGACTTTTCGCTGGGGATAGGGTCCCATTCGAGAGAATAGTACCCGTTTGTTATGTTTCAGGCTCCGAGGGCCAGCCTCCTCTACTTCTCTTGTGAACTCCACCTAGGAGATGGGCAAAACAGAGTAGGGGTATGAGTAAATGAGAAGGTGGAGGAGGAAAGGGAAGCACAGCAAACCAGACCAGATGGCAGAAGGTAGAGACAGACAGGACCTGTGATTTCACTAACACTAGGAATTCCTAGGCAAGGAAACTTCTTCTACCCATTCAGATAAGACACTTTCTCTGCAATTTATAGAGTCATTCATAACAGAGGTATCAATCTTGCTCCCTGTTAAAATATAACTGGAAAATCTTAAAATAAATAAAACAATACAACATGGATAATATTAATTTCTGGCTTTCTAAGTCAAAGAAGGCCCATAGGGATCCCATTTGAGTTTGTTCTCACTGGCCCAGGAGACAGAGGTTAAGTGACAGTATGTGTGAGGCAGGGCTTTTAAGCTCAAGTCTTCCTGGCTCTAAGATGGGCCCTCTATTAGTGGGTAGGATGATGTGCGACTAGAGTGTAAGCTCAATGAGGACAGAATCTTTGTTGTTTTTGTCCTTATAACCCCAGCATCTATCACACTGCCAAGCACATAGCAGGTATTTAATAAATACAAACCCAAGAGAAGAAAGGCTAAAGGAGACAGAGGCTGCCGTCCCTGAGGTGGGAGGAGAAGCGGGCTCACCTGAATGGGATACACTGTGGCATCCCGAACGCCAAAGGGTTTCACCTTGAAGGCCTTGCTCAGGGCCGCAGCCTGGTACACAGCACCCATGGCGGCTGCCTCATCAGCATTGATGTTCTTCCCCAGCTCCTCCCTGGGGTTGAGGGACAAGGAAGGAGAAGGAGGAGGTATTTTCTACATGTTCTGCACAGCCCAGCACAGCCCTTTTGTCCCCCATCTCCAGTGCTCCCTCTTCCCACCTAAAGAAAACAAAAGTAGCCCAAGCCTCCTAGTACTTACTTGCCCACCGCTTTCAGCAGCACCTCCTGTACTTTGGGGACCCGAGTGGCTCCCCCAACCAGGATCACCTGCTCAATCTCTTCCTGAGCAGGAGAAAGCACAGTGTGAATAAGGGGAGATGCAACACCCTCCTCCCTACCCTCCTCTGCTCACTCCTGACAGCTTCTCTCCCTGAACTCCCAGGGTTCCTCCTCTTTCCACTCCCCTGGCCCCACAGCACTGCTCACCAACTCCCCTCACCAAGTTCATTTCAGCACTGCTGAGAGCCTGCTGCACAGGGCCAGGCACTCGCTCAAACAGGTCCCCACACAGCTCCTCAAATTCTGCCCGTGTCACTTTTGCCTTGAAGTCCACATCATCCATCAGTCCTTCAATCTGGGGAAGGGACAAAAGACAATGCTAAGGACTCGTTCCTGAGGATCCCTTTTCTGGGTTTGGCAGGGCAGGAAAGGGAGAGAGGGGTGAAGGGGGAGAGGAGTTTAAAAGTGGGATCAGGAAAAACCAAGGCCCCACAGTCCAGTCAAGAGACATAACTCTGGCCAGGGAGCCTGGCTACCAGAGGAAGGAAAGAATGAAGGGTTGAGGCCTTGCCCAGTTCTCCAAGTGACACTCTGGGTTTGGCTGGCACCTGTGCCATGTGGTCAGCATTAGCACTCAGGATGGTTTTGAGCCGATTGGCCTCACGAAGCAGCTTGGCCATGGCCCGAGGATTTCCCTGAACATCCTTTGCCCCCTGTCCCTTGCGTTGTTGATTGAAGAGTTTTGCCAAATGCTTCTGCAGTCGTAGTTCCATCTCCAGGCCCCCCAGAGTTCGGTCAAACCTAGGTGGAAGGAAGGGAACATGGAGAAAAAGAAACCCATTTCCCCTGTGCCTCCCCTCATTACTTCAAAAACAGAAATCTTTAATCTCCCCACCCCCACCCCCAAATGTGTTGACCACTCACCCCACACCACGGATCTGCAGCTGGGGCTGAGTACCAGCTTCCTTGGTTTTCACTGTCTGATAGGTTACGATGGTGCACACAGTACTACCTGCGCCCATGTCATAGAACATCACATTCTGAAGGGAGAGAGTGGGCAAGTGGGTCAGCACACACTATCCTTAGCGGTCTCACTAACAGAGAAACCCAACTAAGTTGTTTTTCCAGACTGTCCCACACCTCAACCTGACAAACACAGACCAAAAGACTCACTAGAGAGTTGTTTCTGCGTTCTGACACCCAAGCCATACTAACTGGAACCTCCCCAGTCCAAGTGCTCCCAGCTTCCCTCCCTTCTCAGTACCTGGGCAGTGGCATTGATGTCTTTGCGGCGGAAGACTCCGTAGCTGAGGGCAGTGGCAGTGTTAGCATTAATGAGCTGTAACACCTTCAGGTCAGCCATACGGGCAGCCTGCAGCACAGCCCGGCGCTCAGCCTGGTTGAAGAAGGCTGGCACAGTAATCACTACATCTTTGATGGGTTGTTCTGTGGAGGGGAACAGAGGGACTCCTGCCACTTTCACACATCCTCTCTTCATTTGCACCCCAAATTCCACATTTACTGCCCATACTCAGATCTATCCATAATCTAGTCAACACCTCCATCCTTGTATCCCAACTCCTTTACCCAGTCCCTCCACTTTTACCCCTACACCCAAGCCACCAGCCCTCCATCAGCATCCCTGCCACTCACCAGCAAAATCCTCAGCTAGAGAACGAGAGTAATTGAGAACCATGCCCAGCACCTCCTCAGGAGAGAACTGTAGCTGCCTAAGGGAAGGATCACATAGATGATTGAGGGAACACTCAGATGCTATGCCAGAAGGATTGTTTTCACAGACTTGAAAGGCAGAGGTGGGCACTTTGAGGAAACCAGTTTGGGCAACTGTTACTATCTACCCCTCCTCCTCCCCTGCACAGAGAAAAAACATTAATAAATATTTAAGTATTTGCTGAATAGTTACTCACGGGCTCAGCTGGAATTGAACAGTCTGCCTATGTGGGTCAGTGACCAGCTCCTGCTCAGGAAATCGTTCCCGGTAAAGTGCCACATGTGGGTTGTCAGTCCGCTTCCCCAGTAAGTCCTGGAAGTATCGAACTGTGGCCTTTGGGTTCTTGATGGCCTGGATGAGGACAGAGGTGTCACAGTAACCCCAAGATACTACTTCTCCAAGTCCTTTCACACCCTCTGCCCTTTGGGGTTTAATCAAGTCTGGGAGTATAGCATCAAATTCCCTCCATTTCCCATAGACTATGGAGGAGTGGATATCTGGAGGCCCCTATTCCCAGCTCCCTACCACCAATGGGGATGGAAGGCTCTCTAGCTCACCATACTTGCTGCACTATCCCCAAACAATCTTTCATTCTCTTTTAGGGTTACCACCACAGGTGTTTTTCTTCGGGACTCCCTAAGAAGAGAGGGAAGAGAATCAGAGACAGACACCTGAGGGAAAAAAGTTAGAGCCCAGGCTCCCTGTCTACAAAAAGAATTATACAGCTGATGTCTGGGAAGGCAAGCCCTATCTCCCCTCCCCCAAATGAAGGCATCATCACCTCTTGTCCCTCCCAGCCCCTGCTCCCCAAGGGACTGCCCTCACTTGTTCAGGACGATTTCCATTGGTACACCAGGCTTGACGATGGCCACCTTCATTGATTCGCTGCCCAGATCCACAGACATCACGGCAAGTGTGTCTAGGAGACAGTCAGAAAGCGCAGAGAGTGTGTATGTGTGTATAGCTGGAAGGGAGGTGTAACAAAGCAGCACCTTCACCCACCTGCTCCAGACGGGGAAGACGGGGGTTTACATACGTACCAGTCAACGCCAGCAGGTTTGCCAAGAACACGGCGGCCAGGGCCCAGCAGGGCAGCCACCCAGGTCTCCCTTTTCGGTTCATGGTAGCCACTGAGCGCCTGGGGGGAAGACAAAGTAAAAATCTGAAATTCCAAGGTGGGTAAGTGCGTGTCTGTGTGTATGGGGGGTAATGGGGAAGGTCAGAGCCTCACTTGTCCTCCCTCACCAGGTCAGGCCCCCTCCTCTCCCCAAGTCTGAGGACCCCCCCAAAAAGACCCTACAGTCTGAGTTTAGGAGCCCCCAACCCTCGACTCCACTGAGTGACCGATCAAAAAGGCGGCGGGGGAAGTCGGGGTTCTTAAATCCACCCGAGGGGCTGTCAAACAGGGGGCAGCCCAGGGGGAGGGGGGCAGGGTGGGGCTGGGAGCGATCCTGGGGGGTTGGGGGCGGCCCCGGCGCCCAGCAGGTGCTCGCTCCCCTGCGGAGAGCGGACCCCGGGGCCGTTCCCAGCGCCAGCGGCTCCGGGGCTACACGCGGGGCCCGGCACTCACCGCGGGCCGCGCTTGCACGCCGCTGCACCGGGCCGGCCTCGCTACGCCCCCGTACCGGCTTCTCCGCCCACCCGCCGCGCCACCTCCCGGGCTCGCTCGGCCGGCCCCGGCGCGGGGGCAGCGAGCGCCGCGGACAAAAAACGAGCGAGCCGAGCCGCCGAACCCGCCGCAACTCCCCACCTCGGGCTTGCAAACTGTTACATGAGCCACCAACCTCTCCCCGGCGTCTCGCGCACCAACCGGGCCCGGACGCGGCGCGCGCTCATTGGAGCCTCCGGCACCCGGACCTGCGCCGCGCGCCCAGCCCCACCCCCTCACCGCCCGGCGCGACCTCCCATTGGGCCACGTTGAATGCCCGCCCCCTGCGCCTCTCCTCCAACCCCTGCCTTGGAGACGGGGGGGAGGGGTGGGGGAGGCCCTCCGCCTTGGGATACCGCCGGAGCCTCCTTCCTATTGGTCCACATCACAAGACGGAAGGCCGCTCCTCCCTCCCCTCGTCTCCACCCCTTTCCCTCCCCTTCGCATCCTCCCCCACCCCCTTGGCTCCCACCCTGCGCTAAGGAGGCTGCCGGTCGCTGGAGCGCGTTGCTAACCTGAAACCTCCAATTGCCCCGGGTTCCTCCAAGGAGAAGTCCCTCTGGTCCAGGCGGGCTGGGGTTTGGGACTGATGCGCTGCCCTGCTCTCCCCACGACTCGCCTTCTTGCGATGGCGCACCCAGAACTTCTGCACTCAAAGTTTTGGCCTGCAGCAGAGTGCTGAAGTGTCCCAGCCTAGCTCGGGCTAGCTCCGTCCGGGCTCTGTGCGCCCCCTTCCCTTTACCAGCTCTCTCTCACCTCCCAGATTCTGCCCCGAGCTAGCCTTGTGTAGCTATCGCCGCTCTCGGGGCACCGCGCTAACCCTTTTACGGTGATCTCAGCTGGGGAGGTAGGATCTATCATCACCCCCTTTTACAGGAGAGGGAACGGAGGCACAGGGGGGTTCAGTGACTTGCCCAGGGTCACACAGCTATTGAACTCGATTCTCCCGACTCGGCCACAGGTCTAGCTCCAACTGCTGAAATCCTAACCATCCCATCGAAATTGCTCTCCTTGGGGAAGCTTTTCCTGACCTGTGCAACATTATGATGCCTTTGATTTAATGCACTCCCCTTATCATGTTCTAGTTCACTCATGTCATCTGTTTCTACAAGCACATGATTCCAAAGCAGGAGCGCTCGCAAATACCTCTGCACGTGCTTGATACAGGCTTCATCACAGAATTTCAGGGCTAAAAAGGGCCTTGCAGATCACTTAGTCCAACCTCTCCTTTTTACAACTTAGGAAACTGAGTCCTGAAAAATTTAAGTGACTTCTCTGAGCATAACTGGTCAGTAGCACAGCCAGGATAAGAAACCCAGGTCTCCTAACTCTTAGTGCTCATTCCACAAGAAGTGTCTACGGTAGGTAGTACAAACTCTGTACACAACACGTAGTATGCTTCTGGATACCTAATCAATAAATACTTGACCAGTACAACAAAGACCACTATATTTTGCAATATGATTTGGTGGGAGTGAGGTAGCTGCTGCAATGAAAAGAGCCTCTCCCAGCTTTGAGAATCTGTTCCCCAAAGAGATGTGGCTGGTATAGGTGTGCCAGAAGGACAGCTGCTTTGTTCTCTGACCCTGAAGAAGAACAGCCAGTTTCACAAGAAGAGGTTCCAGTACAGTATAATGGAAAGTTTTGATTGTCACATCTAGGCGGTCATATCAGAACAGGTACTTCCTGTTCTGAATTATCACCCAACACCATGCAGGGCCCACCATATCCAGCATACCATGAAGGGAATCAGCACAAAGGATACAGTCCCTATCTGGTGGAAATTCATCGGTTTAGGAAAACAGGAGCCAAGACATAGATGAAAAAGGAAAAGAATCGTGTAAACAAGTGTACCATGTAAAAAAGGCACATTACTAAGTTATCATGAAAATCTCATACCTAAATATGAGGGGAACCTGTTAGTTAAGAAACTGGAGCTTGGTAGGATTGAGAAAAGCTTCTTAGAGGGGGTGAATGTTCAACAGAGTAAGGAGAAAGGAACAAGGAGTAGGGACAAACTCCACAAAGGAAGGATTTTGTAACTTGGGGGTGTCAAGGACTGTCATACACCAATCCTGAAGTCAACACCATGAGAAGCAAGTATCAAAAAAAAGACCTATTCAAAGGACTGCTTGACCCAAGTAAAGAACCCAAAGTCCTAGCCAAGAGAAATGAAGGGCAAAGGTGTGCAGACATACCAAATTAAGAACAAGAGTGCTTCTTTGCAAACTATCTATCTACAAGCACTTCCCTATGCCAGGCACTGGACAACATGCTGGGAATACAAACCTAGGAAAGAACTAATTGTTAATCTCAAGGAGCTTGTTTTCCTTTTCATAGGCCAGGATTTTAGAGCTGAGGGAAAAAAAAAAGTAGGGAAATAAGCAATTTTTAATTATTGGTTATGAAGCATTAACCGGTGAGCTGTTCCTTTCCCCTGTTTCATCTCAGCCTCTGAAGCCTTGGTTTCCTTTTGCAAGATACCAGACTTAAAATAACCATAATGCTTTTAAGGAAGAAAGTATGTGGTTCTCTCTCCCCCAGTGCCTCACCGGAAAAGGAAAGTTCTTGAGAGAAGATAAGTCTTTGAAGTCCTGTCAGTCACCTCCATAGCGATCTCTACCCATTGAAATGGAAAATCTGAAAGCCAGAGGAGAAGAATGCTCATTAGAAAATTTTCCATCTGTAACCAGCAAAGAGTATTCCTGCTCAGCTGCAGTCAATTCAGGTTTCTCCGAGTAGAGGCAGCAGTTTGGGGGAGGAGAAGGGACAGTTGCCAGAAGCTACTTGTGCTACTGCTCCTGAGTGGCTACACCTGTAACTAAAAAGGAGACCAAAGTTTTTAATTCCAGTCCTAAAACATTCTCTCCTCCTGTAAGTGAATTTGAACAAGCTTGGTGATTCTGCTTTGAAAATGTTTTCTGTATTGTATGTATCCAAATATACATATACACACACCTTTCTTTTTGTTAACCATTTCAACTCTGAGGCTGATAATAATACCGAAAGCAAACCCACGATAGTCACCCTGGGAAGTGCTAGTGCACACCCACACCTACCAGACGTAATTACAGAGTATAGGAAGAGGAAGTCTTATTTAACTTCTGAAGAACTTTGATGTTTTGGACTAAGGATTCCCAAAAGAGATCCAAGGGTCAGCTTTTTGGGTGGACCATTTCTACAATGGCTCCTCACATTTTCCATTACAGTTACAAAAATATATACATTTACAGGCTGTCTTGGGATGGAGGGAAGGGAAGGAGGGGAGAAAATTTAAAACTCATAATCTTATAAAAGTGAATGTTGAAAACTAAGTATAAAGTATACATATACTTTATATACTTTATGTATACATGTATATAAATGTACATATATGTGTGTACATACATATATATATACACATATATTTCTATCTATACATATATCTCTATAATAAGACTTGCCAATGGCACTTCCCCAGGGATCTGTTGAGAATCTATCAAAACAAAACTCCAAGACTGTAACAGGTTCAATACTGGTGTTATGACTCTAATATGATCAGCTAGATGATGTGGGATAAGTGAGAATTTCTCTGGCCCCAATTTCTTTATCCGAAAAATTTAGCTATTCATATTTAGCTCTTAATACACCTCCCCTTCATACTGGACAGATTCAGAGAGTTTATGAGAATAACTGTGGGTAAGAAATGAAAACAAAGTGAGAGCCCACAGACTGAGGAGTAGCTGAACTGTGAATGGGTTGTTTCGGTGCTCAAAGGTCATTTATTGTCTTATTCCCTCTTTTTACTTTTATTTAATCATACAAGCATTTATTATCTCTCCCTCCACCCCCACTGGTCAACTTTACAAAAACCAGCAATTTTTAAAAATTTAAAACAAAATAAATTAAACCCTCACAATGATAGGGCATATTCTAGTAGAAGAAATTCTCACATTGTTCATGTCCAAATATGCTAGTCTCATTCTGGATTTTAAATCCCATCCTCTTTCTGGCAGAAGATGGGTGGAATTAGTCATCTTTAGTTAGTCCTCTGGACTAAAGAGTTATGATTTCATTAATCAGAGTTCCAAAGTCTTGCAAAGTTGTTTTTCTCTATAATGTTTAAACTCTTCCCCTAGTTCTGCTTACTTCACTCTGCATCAGATCATAAAGGTCTTGCTTGTTTCTTATGGAGCAATAATATTCCATTACATTCATATATATGGTATGTAAATGTAATGGGAATGTCATCATGCTACAAGAAATGACAAATATGAAGAATTCAGAGACATGGGAAGACATATGACTGATACAGTGGATAATCAGAACCAGGAAAATAATTTTTATAATCACCCCAATAATTTAAAAGAAAACAAGATACCAAAACTCTCATTCATGAAGTGGGCAGTCTTAACTGTGGTATGAGGCAGTGGACTGGGAGTAAAAAATGAGATATACAATTGTTCTTTGTTAAAACAGTCATTGGAGAAGTCAAAGTCCCAGTGTTTTTAAATATTTACTTAATTTTAAAAAAGATGTAAACATTTCCAACCCCCCAAAATCCCCTTATATAAAAACAAAGGCACTAGATTTGGGGATAGAAGACCAAAATTCAAATTCTGGCTCTGATTTGTGATAAATATGTGATGGAGGACAGTCATTTTACTTCCTTATTTTTTTTTCTCATTTTAAAAGTGATATATCATTATATTCATATACCACAATTTGGTCAGTGACTCCCCAGGGGATGAAATCTTAGTGTCTTCATCTGAAAAATTAGTTAATTGGATAGGATCTCTAAGGTCCCTTCCAGCTTTAAAATTTGAACCTGCAAAATTTCTAGGGGCAGCTATATTGGGCTTATAAAACTTCATGACTTTTAATCCAGCCTCAGAGACTTATCAGCTGTGTGACCCTGAACAACTCGCTTAATCCTATTTGCCTCAGTTTCCTCATCTGTAAAATAAGCTACAGAAGGAAATGGCAAACCACATCAGTATCTTTGCCAAAGAAAATTCCAAATGGAGTCACAAAGAGTTGGATACAACTAACTGACTAAACCATGACAATTGTAAGATGATTCTGAGCTTTATCCGTCCTAATTCTGTTCTTACCGGAATCACGACACTTTTAGGTCTTTCTTCAGTCACCTGCCCTTGCTTTCAACTTACATGCATGTCTCTTCTAAACCTGAGCTGGTGGATAAGGATCTCTGTCTAGCCACATTAGTCTCTTTAGAAAGCCTGCCTTTTTTTCCTCACTGGAACAAATTTTTTTGTCTTTAGAAATTCATTCTTGAGGGCTTCCCACCTCTCTTGGACCAGCTTTCCTTATGGAACTTTAGGCCATGAGATTCTTCCTATTCTTTCTCTGTACCCTTGAAGCATGCTGTCCTAAAATATAGGGTATGTTTTCAGACCGCACCCAGTTTTCCTACCTTTCTTTATCACTAATTCTATCCTATCATTTCTACTTCAAGGAACAGTTCCCTTTTCTTAGTCAAAATCAGACCTAGAATGGCCAGTTCCCCTTGTTGCTTCCTTTTTTTTTTTTTTTTAAGAATTTCACTAATGCAATACAAAAATGCATCAGCCACTCTGCTGCTGGCAAAGACAGTGCTCTTCTGGAGAGTTGAAGTCCCTCAAGACTCACCTCAAGCCTCTGTGCCAACTTACATTTCTTGAATTCATGAAGCAAGGAAGGGGAGGAGTGGAATAAGCATTCACTTTTTACAAATAAGCACAAAGAGCTTTTTACAGTTATCTCTTTTGGTCCTCACAACAGCCCTGCAAGGTAGGTGCTATGGAGCAGTTAAGGAAACTGAGGCAAGCAGAGGTTAAATGGCTTGCCCAGGGTCACATAGCTAGTTTCTAAGGCCAGATAGTCTTCCATAACCATAGTTTTGAGTACTATCTCAAGTCTCAGTGATACTAATTTTTTTTGAGAGGGAAGGTGAGGCAATTGGTGACTTGCCTAAGGTCACACAGCTAATAAGTGGCAAGTGTCTGAGGTCATATTTGAACTTAGGTCCTCTTGACTCCAGAGCCAGCGTTCTATTCACTGAACTACCTAGCTGCCCCTCAGTGATTCTATTGATTGGAGAAATGCAAATTAAAAAAATTCTGAGGCATTACCTCATACCTATTAGATAGACTAAAATGACAGAAAAGAAAAATGACAAATGTTGGAGGTAACGTGGGAAAAATGAGACATTAATGCTCTGTTGGTGGAGTTCAACCATTCTGTAGAACAATTTGTAACTATGCCCAAAGGGCTATAAAATCATGCATACTCTGACCTAGCAATACTACTGCTAGGTCTGTATCCCAAAAGAGATAAGAAACAAAAAGGAAAAGGACCTATATGTACAAAAATATTTATAGCAGCCCCTTTTTGGTAACAAAGAGTTGGACATTGAGGGGATGCCCAGCAATTGGGGATGGTTGAACAAACTGTGGTATATGTTTATGAATGAATACTATTGTCCTATAAGAAATGATGAACAGGATGATCTCAGAAAAACCTGGAAAGACTTGTATGAACCAAAGCAAAGTGAAATGAACAGAACCAGGAGAACATTGCACACAATAACAGCAAAATTGTGAGATGAAATGACTTAGCTCTTCTCAGCAATACAACAATCCAAGGCAACTCTGAAGGACTTATGATGAAAAATGCTATCCAACCTCAAATGGTTTCTGAATACAGTGAAGCATGCTTTTTAAAACTTTCTTATTTTTTTCTTTTTTTTGGAGTATGTTTTCTTTTACAATATGACTAATATGGAAATATGTTTTGCAGAACTACACACACACACACACAAATATATATACACAAAACCTATGTAGAATTGCTTTCCTTCACAAAGAGAGGGGTAGAGAGGGAGGAAGGGAGAGAATTTGGAACTCAACATTTTAAAAAAGAATTTTAAAAATTGCTTTAACATGTAATTGGGGAAAAATAAAATACTAAATAAATAATGTTTTTAAAAGTCTCAGTGACAGTGAGATTAAAAGTATTTTTGTAGTTCAGTGCTTGCCTTCCTCCAACCAGGAGATGGAGTATCATTGTGTTAAACATTCAACAAGGGAGTTTAATTTGATGAATATGATATCTAAATTGTTGTTCAGTCGGGTCCAACTCTTCCTGACCTCATTTGGAGTTTTCTTGGCAAAGATACTAGAATGGTTTGCCATTTCCTCTTCCAGACCATTTTACAGATGAGGAAACTGAGGCAAACAGGGTTAAGCAATTTGCCCAGCGTTAGGAAACTAGTTAAGAGTTGGAGGCCAGATTTTGAACCCAGGAATATGAGTCTCCTGAATCAGGACCCAGCACCCTATTCACTTTGCCACCAACCTGCCCTATATCTAAATTGACCACCAGGTTATCTACTTGAGTTACCAGCTTAGGTCTCTCATGTTCTTTCTGGCACATACCTAACAGATCAATTAGTCACTTTCTAATATCCTGAAGCTTCGTCTTTGTGCCATTGGGGGACTCTCAAGCTTGAAAAAAACCCAGATTGTTTACTGTCAGATATGGTTCATTTAACTTAGAAGTAGCTTCCTTACTAACCCTTTGCAGTCAAAGTTCCAAATTAGTCTAGCAAGAGGTTTCTTAACCCTTTCGTGAGTCATGGATCCCTTTAAAGTCTGGTGAAGCCTGTGGTCCCCTTCTCAGAATAATGTTTTTAAGAGCATAAAGTAAAATATGTAATATTACATAGAAAACCAATTATATTACAAAAGTCATATTATAAAAATAAACAAGTTCACAGATCATAGGTTAAGAACCCTTGATCCAGGAAATAAAATGGAATATTTACAAAAAAATAGTAAAATGTGAAATCTGCTCTCTAAATCTGCAATCCCCGATACACCCCACAGGTCTTCTAATTTGTCAGGTCACTTCCCATTGCTTTCCTGGCTTCAAACACTTAATTATGTGGAATTAAGTGTAAAGAACTGCACACATTTTGCTACACCTATTCCCTGTCCCCCATATTTTGTGTAGATGAGAAATAGTTCTAATCCATGAATATTTGAGTGTCAAGGGAAAATGGGGAGAGATTTTCATTCCTTTTTTATCAGGCTCATTGTTTAAAAAAAAAAATGGGGAGGAGGAAATTTCCCACAGCTCAGCAGCCAAAGGAAGTCTAAAGCTCCAGTCCTTGTTGGTTTTGGGTGACTGGCCTGTGACAGGGTATTTACTCCTCACTCAGAAGTGGTGTCAGATTATACTAGTGTCCCCCAGTCACCTCATTGCTTAGCACCAAGGCAACGTGTCTGCTTCCGGTGCTTTATCTCAAATGAAGTTTCAGTCAAAATGTCAGATGGAACAGTAAGTGAAGGCAAAGTCTAGAAGAGTTTTTCTACTGCATGACTTTTGCTCTTATTAAAAAAAAAAAGGGATTTTCAATTGATCTGATTCTGGGGAAAGAATAATTATTTTACTGTGCTGGGATCATCAGAAATTGCTAAATCTCTTTCTCAGTCCATCATCTCCTGAGCCCTAGGGATCTTCACAGAAATTAAAAACAAAAGAAGAGAGAGTGGCTATATTCAGATCACTGGGATCTCTGCCCACTGTTTATTTATTAATCACATTTGCAATTAAATAAAACTAATACTGAATATCAATACAAAAATACTAAACTTTATTTACATTTAAATTAACTTCAATGCATGAAACATCCCAACAATTTTCTAATTCTCCATCAAGATTTTTGGTCCATTTTATCTCATCCACCTTTCCTCAATTAGTGCGTGCAATAAAGCATTTTTAGTTTTAGAACCTTTAGTTCTGCTTTCTAAAACTTTGCGTTGTTTCATAAAGGTCTTTCCAGATTCTTTGTATTTTTCATACTCGTTGGTCTCCCTTGCATCCCTACTCCATTTTTTCCCAATTAGATGTAGTATATATACCCCTCAAATTTCATTGACAAGTTGGGTTCCTCAGAGGGTAGTTACTTTCTGGTAAATGGTACCCTGTGAGATTCACACTTCTTCAACAGCAGACATAATTAACTCAAAGCAAAAGCATTTACCAAGATAGCACAAGAACAGAGGTAATAGAACTTTTCTCCCCTTAAAGCCAGGGCACATCCTCCCTCCACTACACACACTAGTGGTAAGATGAGCCCAAACTTGAGGATGCACTGTGGTGAGTGTCTCTTACCTACCCCAGCTTCAAGACTTGTAATATTTTGAGGCTGAAGGACAAGATAGAGTACTCCAGCTGCCCTCCCACCCACCCAGAGACACAGGAGGGCAAAGACTTGTGCCTCTCCTTTCTTCCTCCGTAGCCAGCTTCTCTGGACTGCCAGAGGTGCAAAGGGAGCCGGACCCCTTGAAGCTGCTTCCCGCACCATCTACTTATTAACAGAGCTGGCCAGCTCTCTTTCCAGGGCTCCTCTATGCTCAGCCAATCTTCTCCAGCCAGTGGCCAGCTGGAGGATGGACTCCTTAACATTTTACAAAGGTACAACCAGGCAGAGTGCCTTTATTTAAAAACACGACTACCCCCTCACTCAGCTACCTAGCTTCTCCTGTGATTTCATCCTCTGGATTGGGAATCCAATTGGTCAGGGTTCTCCCAACTGAATCTGCTCTCTCCCCCTCCCCATACCTATACTATTGCTATGAAAATGCTTGGACCAATCATTCTCCTTTCAATAATAACATTTTTCTACAGATGTTGCCAGCCGTGGAATTTTTGGGTCAAAGGGTATGATTATTTTTGTAATTTTTACTGCTTCTTGTCAAATTCTTGGCCACATTCCGTGGCAGCTGTTATTTCAATCATATCCAACTCTTCCTGAACCCATTTGGAATTTTTTTGGCAAAGATACTGGAGCATTTGGACATCTCCTTCTCCAGCGCCTTTTACAGATGAGGAAACTGAGGCAGAGAGGGCTAAGTGACTTGCCCAGGGTCACGCAGCCAGTATCTGAGGCTGTATTGGAAGTCAGGTCCTCCTAACTCCAGGTGGCGCTCTACTAGCGGCCGCGTCCATACTTACAAGCCGGTAACTCCCTCAACCTTTAATCCATGAATCTCGTTGCATGTTTTTGCCCATTGAATGAATTTCATGACATTTAGTATTCGAAAATTCAATAATTGTTGTGCATTTAATTATTTTTTGAGTGAAATAATTTTATTTCGTTTAATTATTTTTGACAATTCCATGGTATCACCTGATAGCCCTTCTGGAGCTGGGCATGTTTTCAGGCGATTATTGGCAAAAGTGCTTACGCTTCTGAAAATGCCAATACACGTGCTTCAGGCGCGGAACCAGACGCTTGCGGCCTGAATGGAGGGCGGGGGCCACGCCAGGACCTGGCAGCCGTTGCTAAAAACCCCAAGCTCTCTCTGCCCCTCCCCGCCCCCCAAGCTCGGGGTCCCCGCCCGCCATGGGGTCGTGCGGGTGAGAACGCAAGGTGAGAATAAGTTCCAGCCCCGCGCCTTTGCGGTCAATCCGCGCCAGGCCGAGGAACCCACATGATAACGGCTGGGACCCGGAAGCTGCCTGCAAGTACAACGCACCTCACGTGGGCGCCCTGGGTCCAGCGTCATGTGACCCTCCGGCGGGGTTCACGTGATTGCCCCTCGGAAGGTGGGGCTTGGGGGCAAGATGGCGGCATATCTGCAGTGGCGCCGCTTCGTCTTTTTCGACAAAGAGCTGGTAAAGGAGCCGGCGGGGAGCGATGGAGCCGGGCCGGGATCGGGCACGGCCAGGCCTCTCAGCCTCCCTCCGGGCATCACCGTCTGCGATTCGGGCCGGGGGAGCTTGGTCTTTGGGGATATCCTTCCATGACTCGGGGCGGCCCCTTCCTGACAGGGGCTCCTAGCGCCGGGGGCCGCGGCCCGGCCTCCTGAGGCCGAACGGAGCGGAGCCCCTTCTCCAAACCCGACATCCCCCACCCCGTTTGGGAGCCCCCTGAGCTGGGCCGAGGCCTTGCCCATCCCGCGGGATCCGAGAGGAGAGGGGCCCCAGGGCCCGGGCACGAACGGGCCCGGAGGTTGTCCGTGCCGGGTCCGGTTTTTTCTTGTACAGTGGGGCGTGTAGGAGACTAAAGGTAGATACGGGTCCTAGGCTCCTTGACTGCCCTGAACACATGGAAGGACAGATCTGGTTCCTGCCCCGCTCCCTCCAGCTCACGGGCTTTCAGGCCTACAAGCTCCGCGTCACCCACTTGTATCAGCTGAAGCAGCACAACATCCTGGCGTCGGTGGGAGAGGACGAAGAGGGCATCAATCCGCTGGTGAGAGCCGGGAGAGGGCGCGGCTGGCTCGGCGTGGGTGTGGGCGTCCGGGCGGTAATGCGCCTGAGCTCTGTCCGCAGGTGAAGGTCTGGAACCTGGAGAAAAGAGACGGCGGCAATCCGCTCTGCACCCGCATCTTCCCCGCCATTCCCGGCTCGGAGCCCACCGTGGTGTCCTGTTTGACCGTGCATGAGAACCTCAACTTCATGGCTATTGGTGAGCCAACTGGACGGGAAGGCAGACCGGGAAGGGTGGGCGCTTGCAGGAAGAGCCAGCCTCCTCCAGGCTCTCCGTATGGGTCACCCGCTGTTTCTGTTGTCACTTATTAAACCGCTCTTTGTACCCGTGCTTTTGAAGGGATTGATATTTGTGAGCGTCGTATGGTGAGAGCGCTGGAGGAAGGTCGGATCGGGGGCCTCCAATCCCCCTTCAGCTTCTTATCAAATACTTTATTAATCTCCATAGCATTAGTTGTTGTCATTATGAATTCTGCCAAATGGCCAAGTGTTTCGGAAGAACCCTTTTCTGAAGTAATCTTAGTGCCTTCCCTCTGGGATTACCTCTGCCTTATCCTGTCTCTGTCTTCTTTGTGCGTTGTTTTCCCCCATTGGACTGAGCTCCCTGAGAACAGGACTGTTTTTTTCTCTTTGTGTTCTCAGCAGTTAGCACATAGTAGTAGGCCCTTAATAAATGATTGTTGACTTAAAAAAATGCATGAACCATCAGGCTGTCTATATTATAGGAAACTGAGATAAAAGAGAGTATTTTGGAATGAATTTCTCCCCTTTGAACATGTGTCTGTGTTCCCCACTCCTTTCTCTGGGTTCTTTAAACCCACCTATGTACCCCCTTTGTGATTACCTCTTACAGGCTTTACAGATGGTAGTGTTACCCTTAATAAGGGTGATATTACGAGGGACCGGCACAGTAAGACCCAGATTTTGCACAAAGGCAGCTATCCTGTCACTGGGCTGGCCTTTCGCCAGGCAGGCAAGACCACCCACTTGTTTGTGGTGACAACGGAGAATGTACAGGTATGGTTCTGGATCATTTTCTAGGTGAACAATCAAGGGGAATGACTCTTAACCTTTCTGTGTTGCTTTTGTTCTCCCTCTCTTTTCTTCTTTTTTTCTATTACTCAATTATGAGGTTATTGTGATTAACAAATGTCCCAAAGGAATAAGAACTAATTGGAGAGGTTCTGGATACTTAGCTTCTCCATCTTCTAGCTCACATCCGTTGCCTCTTCAAAGTACTCTAGGTTGAGAAGCCTGGAGAGGATTCTAGTCGTCATTGCCACTGATTTGACAAATTGCTATAGACAAATCATTTAACCTCTTTAGTCTTTAGTTGCCCCCATCTGTAAAAGAAGTGACCTCTTTGATTACACAATCCGTTAGGAATCTTCTTAGCATGTCATCATTATAATGATTATTAAGTATTTTAGAAGGACAAAGCCCTGCATCTCTTAGTAGATAACGGAGGAAAATGCCTTTGCCTATGATAAATGAGGGTAGTTTAAAGAATATCCTTGTGTGACTACGTGTATTTCCTCTTTTTCTGCAGTCCTACAGTCTGTCTGGAAAGGATTACCCTCGGATAGAGTTAGACACCCATGGCTGTGGCCTGCGCTGCTCAGCCCTAAGTGATCCTTCCCAGGACCTGCAGTTTATTGTTGCTGGGGATGAGTGTGTTTACTTATATCAGCCCGATGAGCGTGGTCCTTGCTTTGCCTTTGAGGGCCATAAGCTCATTGCTCACTGGTTTCGTGGCTACCTTGTTATTGTTTCCCGGGACCGCAAGATTTCACCCAAGTAAGGAGGCTTGGGGGTAGGGAGAAGCTGGGAACCAAGAAGTCTGGAGAGGGGATGTGAGGAAAGAAAACTAAAAGTTCCCAGGGTGAAGTGGACTTTAATGATTGAGTTTTGCCAGCTTCACTTTGCTTTATTTTCCCCTGCTTAACACTTAGGACTCAGATTATTCTGTCTAGAACTTTTTAGCTGTAGGTGTTTGCTTATCGTTTCTTGTGTACCAAACACAACAGAGGCCTAAGTAAATGTCATTCAGGCAAAGGAGATGTCAGAATTAGTGCTGGTAAATCTTAGGACTAGTAGTTTGGAAGAAATCTAAGTGAGGGAGGGGCCATCTCTATGTCATAAACTTGCTTTCCTGTCATTGGTAAAACGTTTTCAGTTGGTGCTTTGTGTGCAGTAAATATTTTTTTAATAGATTTCTAACACAGCTAATAAGCACTCAAAACAAAGTTTCTTTCTTGAAAACTTTTTCAAAACAGCCCCAAGCATTTAAACCTGGTGTTTATATATACAACTGCATGCCCTTGTTAATTTACTTTATACTAAAGGAAAGAGGGGCTGTGTTAATTTGAACACCCTAATGCTCGTCAGTGGTTGTGTTTAACCTCAGTGTTGTGGCTATGTTGTATCTTCATTTACAGGGTTGTAGTTTGTCTCTGTGGTGTTTTTTCAGATCTCCTTTTTTGTCCTTTCCCAGCACATACTTGTTCAGTGAATAAACTAATTTTCTGTCCCATCAGAGCTGTATCTTTGTTTGGAAGATCAGATACTATTTTCTCTGTATACTACTCAACTCTGTGGGAAGCTCATTTATTTATAGGTTCTATCAGTGTTTTGTGATAAATCGCTTAGAGATTATAAAAGGTGGATTGTTATACATAGAAGGATAACGTTGAGGGAGTATACTAAATGAGAAATGGGGAGAGAAGAGAGAAGAAAAGTGGGGCTGGATCAGGTCTGACCCTTGCTCCTTCTTTTACAGGTCAGAGTTCACTAGCAGGGATTCCCAGAGCTCAGACAAGCAGATCCTCAACATCTATGATCTGTGCAACAAGTTCATTGCCTATAGCTCCGTCTTTGAGGATGTGGTGGACGTACTCGCTGAGTGGGGCTCTCTGTACGTGCTAACTCGGGACGGGCGAGTCCATGTGCTTCAGGAAAAGGACACCCAGACTAAACTGGAGGCAAGATCACCTGGTTCCCTGGAGCAGGCACTAGGAAATTATCTGCAGTAGCTCCAGGATCAGGTTGCCCTCATCCTCTGGGTTGAGATGTCTCCTCTATTCTGTGTCAGGGGCTTCTGAGTTCGTGCAACTTTATTTAGCTTTCCTAGGATAGAATTACACAGTGAATGATTAAGATTGGGATCCTGAAGAGAAGTGATCCCTTTTGAAGCATCCTTGGGATAGCTGGCCTCTGCCTAGGGTTATTCTTGGCATGCAGATTGTTCTCACATTGATTTAGGAGTTATCTTAATGGGTCTTCTCTATTTTAGAATTTAGAATAGTAGACTCCATCTGGAGTTTACTCTGAGGCTTTCAGCTTGTGGAGTTTGTACTGTTGAGAAACAGTTTGGGGAAACCTTTTTCCCAGTGCCACTTCTCCCTTTTCCCCACATTTCCCCCCCCCCACTAGATGTTGTTCAAAAAGAATCTGTTTGAGATGGCAATCAACTTGGCCAAGAGCCAACATCTGGATAGTGATGGTCTGGCACAGATCTTCATGCAGTATGGGGACCACCTCTACAGCAAGGGAAACCATGACGGCGCTGTCCAGCAGTATATCCGGTCAGTATAGAATTGAACCCACACAGGAAATTTTCTCAGTTGGGGTAGCCAAACCTAGAAAGGCAACAGAGATTGCAGAAACTGTGATGTTTTCAAATAAGAAAAAATGTATGAGATTGGGGAGGAAATGTCTACATTTTAATGTTCTGCTAACTAGCATGAAGTTACATACAAATGAGCATCCTTTATTTCAGAAGAGGTCTAGTTTTGTTTGTAATTAAGGTTTGATTCTCCTTCCTTCCTTACCTTTGTTGGCACTGAACATTGGTGTTCCTTTTTAACATACATGCACACATCTTCTCAGAACTATAGGGAAGTTGGAGCCATCCTATGTCATCCGTAAATTCTTGGATGCCCAGCGCATTCACAACCTAACTGCCTATCTCCAAACCCTGCACCGGCAGTCACTGGCCAATGCTGACCACACCACCCTGTTGCTCAATTGCTACACGAAACTCAAGGACAGCTCCAAACTAGAGGAATTCATCAAGGTGCTTGGAGGGAGGGGCTGGCAGTGGGAGGGAAGGGTCCTTAAATTGTTGTTCTCCATTCTCCAGTAATAGCTGGCATAGAGTGGATTAAGACTAGCAGAGTACTTTATGTATACCATCTCATTTGATTCTCACAGTAATCTCATGGGGTTGGTATTGTTACTATCTTTGTTTAACGGATCAGGGAAGAATGGGAAGACTCATTATCCTGGGAAGTGAGAGGCAGTAGAACAACAGGACGTCTTTCTTCCTCAGTCACTGTGTCTTAAGTCTAGGAAATGGGGAAATGGGAGTTGTGTTTCACACCTAGGTTTCTCCAAGAAGAAACAAATGAAAGGGTCTTTTTCTGGGCCTGGAATATTATATCTCTTGGCTTCATTTTTGGTGCATGTTTCCACTGCTTTGTTAATGATGACTTTGGTTTCTCTTTCCCTGGTAGACGAAGAGTGAAAGTGAAGTACACTTTGATGTAGAAACAGCCATCAAGGTTCTTCGGCAGGCTGGCTACTATTCCCATGCCCTGTACTTGGCTGAGAACCATGCTCACCATGAGTGGTACCTGAAGGTCCAGCTGGAGGACATCAAGGTGAGCAAGGTCTTAGACTCAGGAGACAGCCGCCTTCTCAGGATGCTATCCCAGAGGAAGATGGAGTAATGGGCCTGGGCTGGGCTGTAATTTTACCCTTCCTTTCTCCCAGAACTACCAGGAGGCATTACAGTATATTGGAAAGCTGCCCTTTGAGCAGGCAGAAAGCAACATGAAGCGGTATGGCAAGATCCTCATGCATCATGTACCAGAACAAACCACCCAGCTGCTGAAGGTGCTATGTACAGATTATCGACCCTGTGCAGAAGCTGCTGCTGAGAGCAATGGTCCTGGCTGCAGGGTAAGAAAGACATCGAGGATGGTAGTCACCACACGCTAAAAAAGCCAAGCATGCCTATCCCAACTAGTTCTCCCTTTCTCATTTTGTGCTCTCCAGGCCAATTCTGAAGAATTCATTCCTATTTTTGCCAACAACCCAAGGGAACTGAAGGCCTTCCTAGAACATATGACTGAGGTGCAGGCAGACTCATCCCAGGGTGTCTATGATACTCTGCTAGAACTGAGACTACAGAATTGGGCTCATGAGAAGGACCCACAGGTAGAGTCTGTGCAGGGTGTATTGCAGCCATAAGAAAATTAAAATGTGCTGGTGGGTTTTAAATCTTTTGGTTGGGTTGGCTGCTTGTGAGTAGTTCTGTAAGTGTTTTTAGAGCCACTAAGGGGCAGTAATGGGGCTGAATTCCATTTGGTAAAGGGGATTTAGGGAGGGTGGGGTAGTTGTTTTCTTACTCACACTGACTCCTTTCATCCTCCCATAGGTCAAGGAGAAGCTCCATGCTGAGGCACTCTCTCTCTTGAAGAGTGGCCACTTTGCCAATGTCTTTGATAAGGCCTTGGTTCTTTGTCAGATGCATGATTTTCAAGATGGTGTCCTGTACCTCTATGAGCAGGGAAAGCTGTAAGGTTTGGGAAGGTTGTGGAAGTTGGGGCAAGAGGAGGAGTCCAGGTGACTTCTCAGGGCTGGTCACTGACCTTGTTCCCTTCTCTGGCCCAGGTTCCAGCAGATCATGCATTACCATATGCAACATGAGCAATACCGACAGGTGATTGCTGTTTGTGAACGGCATGGGGAGCAAGAGCCCTCTCTGTGGGAGCAAGCACTCAGTTACTTTGCCCGAAAGGAAGAAGATTGCAAGGAATATGTTGCTGCTGTGCTCAAACACATCGAGAGCAAGAACCTCATGCCACCCCTCTTAGGTGGGTAAGAGGCTTAGTATGTTGTGATCTGGGTCTCATTGAACGAGGGTTTACCCACTTATAGATCTTTTCCTTTTTCCCCTCATTTTAGTGGTGCAGACCTTGGCTCACAACTCAACAGCCACGTTGTCTGTCATCAAGGATTATTTGGTACAGAAGCTGCAAAAGCAGAGTCAACAGATTGAGAAAGATGAGCTTCGGGTGCGAAGGTACCGGGAGGAAACCACTCGAATACGCCAAGAGATTCAGGAGCTGAAGACCAGGTACTTGGAGGTTACGTCTGTTACAGGTCTAGGTGATTTTTGGTGGGTTTTTGAGCTTCTTTCTTGGGTCAGATATTGGTCATGGTTGAAGAAAGTTCCTTCTTAGCTCTCTGTTTCTACAGAGGGCTGTTATAGTATGAGAAATTGAAAGTAGTCAATTATATAATAATCATTTATATTTAGCTTTGGATGTAATATCATTAATTTTTTATTATCATAAACTTTATTTTTAAGATTACCAGCTTTGGTTTGAGGTAAGAATTTTTAGCCTGGAATAAAAAGTTTGTTATAAAGAGCATCTGTAGTGCTGACAGTTGACTATAGTAGACAAAGGATTTTAGTACAAAGTACAGAGAAGGCATAATGACAGCTGTTACTGAAGAAAATCTGGGTAGTAATTGTGAAAAAGTCAAGGAGAAAATGTCCATGGGCTGCAGGTGCCTAACATGAGCATACAAAGCTTTGATGAGCCCTGGGACTTTCTTTTTCCTTTACCACTTCTAGTTTTTAAGAAACATCTTCTCTTAGAATTGGAAGTGACTCATTAGGTCATTGATTCTGAATTTTACAAGCAAGAATCTTTTTTTCCACACTCCAGACCAGATTCCTGCAGGGGTCACTTGAACATCTCCAGTGTTAGGAATCTGACTTTGTCATGGGCCAGTCCATGCCACTGTTGCTTGTTAGGGACTTCTTCCTTCACGTTCAAGCAGATGTCAGTCTTCCTGTAGCTTCCATCCATTGGAGTTCTAGGTCTACCCTCTATAGAGAGAGGCAGAATGAGTCTGTTACCTGTTTGCACTTATACTTTAACACGTTTGAAAATAGCTGTCATGTCACCCAACACCTTTCCCCAAGTAATTTTTTAAAATCTCATTCATTTTCTTATTTTCCAGTCATCATCATTATCATTTCCAAACAGATCCCTCCTCTTTCTCCCCATTAAGCCAACCCTCTTTAACAAAGTTTTAAAAGTGGAAAAAGAACGAGTTCTGGAAACCACCAACACACCCTCAAGTATTTCTTAAGCACCTTCCAGATTTCAGGCACTGTCTTAGGTTCTGGAGTCACCAGTACAAAGGATGGAACAGTGCTTACATTCTAATGGAGGAGACAAGTACAAAGAAAAACATAGCTGATATCAATATAAAGTTAATGATACATGCTTGTGCATACACATCCGTACAGAGTAGTTAAGTGGGGTGTTATGGGTGGGAGGAAAGCACTAGTTGTGTGGGTAGGGGGGGGGTTCTTCCTGCAGGAAGTAGTGCTTGATCTGTGTCTTAATGGAATGAAGGGATTCCATGAGGTGGAGGGATTTGAGAATATATGCAGTATTCCATACCCCCAGTTCCCTCCCTGCCTTTGCAAAGAAGAGAGGGAGGTGAATCTTTACACTTCTTTTCTGGGGCTAAACTTTATCCCAGTATCTAATTCAACTGATCCTCATGGAACCTTCTCATCATCCCAGTCAGCCACTAGTTTATCATTCCTATCTGAGATAGGGACTCTGAACAAAGATAGCATTCCAGTGTGATCTGACCATCGAGGAGCATCTCAGGATCACCTACTCATTCAGCCGATGTTCAGAGACTTGCTTGGTCAGGTGAGCTTAGGAAAATGAAAGATGGTAGTCCTAGCCATCAAGGAACTCAACGTTTAATTAATGGGATGAAATACAATAATAATGCAAATACTCTTTTTTCCCCCCTAGATCTATAATTTCTTTGGTGTAGGGGAGCCATGGTAAGGAAAAAAAAAAACTCTCCTGATCCTGATCAGCAGCTGCTCCAGCAACTTACAGTTTGAGAAAGTTGTGTGTTTCACAGAATCACCCAGCCATTGTGTGTCAGAGGCTGGACTTAAAGCCATAGGACTTCCTGACTCCAAGGGTATCTCTGAGCACTGACTTGCTGCCTGTCCAGAGGGAGAGAGGCACATTCATATGAGATTGGAAATGAGAGGGCTCACTTATAATTGGATGACAGCCATGAATCAGCCACAGAGGTGCCCACGTCTGGGCTGGCCTTTACATGAAGCCAGGGGAAGGATGTCAGGAGCTAAATATGGGGGCTGAGGGTGAACTCCCCTAGGCAGGTATGGGCACGTGAAGTGCATAGGAACAGAGCAGGATGAGGTTGGGGAAATAGCAAGTAATGTGCTTTGGCTGGAACAGTGGTGTGTACACTTAATCTTTGCTGGATTCAAATGAAGACAGTGCACAGGAGGGGAAGCCCATGAAGTGTCACTGGGAAGGGAGATGCTGCTGAAGGGCACTGAAGCCCACACCAAGTGGCAATGGTAAAAGGATGGATTGGACAGGGGAGGGCCTGAAGGTGGCAGCCGAAGTCATCTGAAGAGCGGTGGGGTCTAGGGGAGGAGAAGGATTCCAGAGATGTTTTGGAGGTAGCCGGTTGGCTGGAGGAAGAGGATTTAGGTTTCAGCCCTGGATTACTCAAGAGAATGTGGTACCATCAAAGAAACAGATACTATTTCCTGCTTTGTTTTAGACCCTATATTTGAATTAATGTAACCTCAGATTACATGAGCTTTTTTATCAGTCTCATCACACTGATGACTCTTGTTTAGCCCTCAGTCCAGTTATGCCCTGTGATTTTTCTGGCTATGTTCGCCCCATCCTGTATGATATAAAATTTTTTTTGTGGGGGAGGGCAGTACTGAGTGGTATAAAGAGGACTAGACTTAGAGCTAGATAACCTTAGTTTAAATCCCAGCTCTGCCATATTTCATGTGGCTATGCCCATGTGCAAGTTACTTTGAATCTGCATGTTAATTTCATTTTTAAAATTAGGTGATTTCTAGGGTTCTTCGTAGTACTAAGTTCTATCATTCTCTGATTTGCCAAAATGAGATTTAACATGGTTAAGGGTAAAAATTTTCAAGGTCTGAGCTTTGGCTGAGGACTTCTCCAAAGTGCTAGCTGACTTTTTGCCCTCTCTGCTGTTACTTTCACATCTTATACCTCTTCTTTTCTGATTATAGCCCAAAGATCTTCCAGAAGACCAAGTGCAGTATCTGCACCAGTGCCCTGGAGCTGCCCTCAGTCCACTTTTTGTGTGGCCATTCGTTCCACCAACACTGTTTTGAGAGCTACTCAGAAAGTGATGCCGATTGCCCGACTTGTCTTCCTGAGAACCGAAAGGTTATGGACATGATCCGGGCCCAGGAACAAAAGCGGGATTTGCATGATCAATTTCAGCACCAGGTAGGGATGGCAAAGAGGAGCTGGGTAAGGCTCCTAGCAGAGGAACAGGAATCCTGTAGGATGCACTAATGGGCATTACATCTTCTCTTGGGGCCTGAGGCATTTGAGCAGAGGGTAACAGTGGAGGGAGTGAGTAAGAGCACTAAGTTGTTTTCCCTGTTCTGTTTTAACTGTGTGCTCTCTTTCCTACCTGTCAGCTCAAGTACTCTAATGACAGCTTCTCTGTTATCGCTGACTACTTTGGACGTGGTGTCTTCAACAAGTTGACCCTGCTGACTGATCCACCTGTGGGCAGAGTGAGCACCAGCCTGGAGGCTGGCCTGCAACGAGATCTGCTCATGCACTCCAAGCGGGGTACCTAAGGACACTTTGGTCAGAGGAGTGACATTGGAAGGCAGATCAAGCATGGATGTAGAAGGACACAAGTAACGAGGCTTCAGGAATTAATTTTATGAACAAAGATGTTCCCCCAGTGGGAGGTCCCAGTGAACAATTTGGAGAGCAACTGCCCTTCTCTCCTTCCCCCATCTCTGACTACATAACATGTAGGAATGGAGATTTGCTTTCTCACAGTCTCCTTTGCCCTTCCTTAGCCCACCTCTTCCCAGGGCTGACTGCTGCCAGCAGAGAAGGATGGTCCTCATGGGAATCTTATCAGGGCAAGGGGAGCCACCCAAGTAGCCCTCTGCATATATGGACCAGAGCTGCTTTCTTCTTAGCCTAGAGCACCAGTTTCTGCTCGAGTCCAGGCATCCAGTTTGTAAATAAAAAGACAACACTTTTGGAGGGGAAAATGACTTATTTGGGGCTTTCTGGTCCTTCCTGACTTGCCTGCCCGGTTCACTCCTTGTCCCACATCTTGCTGCTACATCTTTCCTTAGAGATACTCTTGAAGGTTGTGGTGCTACTCTACCTCATTCCTGTGCTTAATGGGGCTCGTGGCTTCTCAAACAAGGTGAAGTGTGAGACATCCATAGCTTGAGGTCCAGGGGGTCCAGAAAATAGCACCCAAGACAACTTTTTCTCTGTCCCTTGATAAATATTGTAGGCATCCTTCCCATGGTAATCCTCCAGGCTTTGGCAAGGGGGCTAGGATGTGTTGGTTGCACACTGAAATGGAAGAAAAAGGGAGCATAGAGAATAAATGTACTGATTCTTTAAAAACTCTATAATCCCTCTTTGAGAGGGTCAGTTTGTTTGTTGCTACCATATGAAAATCAAGCTGCTGTTACCTCATCCTATCAGTATTGACAAAGCTGTGAATGAGTTGCATTTAGGTCATCATCATGTGCTGGTTTGGGGGGGGAGGGTGCATTGCAGCATAGGAGAGAATAGCTTGAAAATCAGACTGGAATTTTAGGGAGTCTCCACCACTTTACTGACTCGGTTATCCACAGACAAAGTAGATAGAGCACTGGAGCTGACGATTGGGAAGACCTAGATTAAAATCTGGCCTTGGACAGGGCAAGTCACAACCTCTGCCTGCTTCATCAGCTGTAAAATAGGGTTAACAGTGCCTGTCTCCTGGGGCTGTGAGTATTAGATGAGATGTTTTTAAAGCACTTAGCACGGTGTCTGCCACAGTAGTCCATTAATTGTTTCCCCCTTACTTCCTTTCCTCCTTCCTGCCTTCCCACTTACCTTGGACAAGTCATCTACCCTTAAAGCAGTATAATATAATAGAAAGATCTTCGGACTGGTCAAGAGATCTCAATTGCCAGAGTCTTTGAGCATCGTTTTATCCTTGTTTTGTAACAACTGGGATAATTTCACACGTTTTTTGCTTCATCCTTTGTATTTGTATCCCTGTTGCCCAACACATAGTAAGCCCTTAATAAATGATTGCTAATCCTTCGGTGCAAAATTAAGTGGTTATCTAGCTTTTCCTTGGGCTCTAAGGAGGGGGATCTCTACCTCTTTAGGCTGCATGAAACTAGGGCATTTTTCCTTATATTCCGTCAAAAGGCGTGATTCCCACTAGTTGTTAATATTTGTTATTAAAAACTAGCATTTGTACAACCCTTGAAGACTGGCAAGCACTTGGTGTGGTGCCACTGGATCCTATTTTCTGTTCTGCTCCTGCAGGCGGTCTAACACCTCTTCCACGGGGCAACGTTTCAGACACCTGAAGATGGTTTGCACGTCTCCCTACCTCCTATCAAAGAGAAGCCTCGTCTGTTCCTTTGCATCCACAGACCCTTGCGTGTCTATGTACCAGGGACTGTGCTGGGTGCTGGGGGAGAGGGGGGTTTACAAATCATCCCCAGGCCTGGCATCACCTTCAGGCCCCTCGCCAACCCGGCGCGTCACACCAGTGCCATAGCCACAATGTGACAGAAAGGAACGCGGTGTTCCCCTTCGCTTCCCCGTGTGTTCTGGGGTAATTCAACCCAATACACATTTATTAAGCACCTACCACGTGCCCGGCACTGTGCTAAGTGCTGGGGACGCAAAAAGAGGCAAAAGAGGCCCCGGCCTCCAGGAGCTTGGAACCTAACGGGGCATAAGGGAAGTAAGGGAATGCCAGCAGTGAGAACTGGGCTCAGCGGACAGGGTCCAAACCCGGTCCTGCCATTCGTGCCACTGTGTGTGTAAGCACTTTGCTTCTCCGGGCCTCAGTTTCCTCAGCTGTCAAAGAAGGACCTAGGTGCTTTCCAGCTGTTTCGTTTGGGTAGGGGGGGGAAACCTGCGCTTCTGCAGGAACCCCAGATCTCAGAAGGAAGCTGGGTTGGAGTACGCGCTGAGAAAGTGGGCCAGCCCCGCCCTCTCCAGGTCTCAAGCTCCCGCCTCGGGCTGCGCCAGGATCTGCCCCTTTAAGGGACGCGGCGGAAGTGACGCACAGGCCTCCGCGAGTGTCGGGGAGCCGGAGCGAGCCGGGACGGCCCAGACACCACGTGCCCCCCGGCTCCCCAGCAGGCCTGAGGGTCTCGCGTCCCCGGCAAGCCCGGGGTGTCGCCCCGCCCGCAGTCTCCAGACTCACTCTACGGACGGGGCCATGTCCGGGAGCGGAAATGCGGCCGCTGGGGTGAGTCCTGGCCCGCAGGACCCTGTTTTCGTCTCTGCGTGTAGCGAACAAATGATTGGCTGTTGACCGCCGTCCTCCGCAGCCTATATTGGTCAGAATGGCTGTCACGGATGCCGGGCTTTGAATGGGGTTTAAAGAGACAGTGGCAAAAGTGGTCCTGGCCGAAGGTGCCCGGGGTGGGCGGGGGATCTCAAAGGATAGGCTGCTGGGGAGGCCGAATTTTCCCACATGAGACGTTCCCCGTAGGCTCTGGGGTCGGGGGCACTGGGCTGTGCCGTCTCCGAGCTGGTGCTCCCGGGGCCAGCGCCCTCTACCTTTCAGCGGCCTGCTTCCGGGGGCTGGGGGTGCGTGAAGCGGACTACGGGCCGCGGTGGGGGAGGGGGCCCAGGGTCGCTCCTGGCTCCCTGGGCCTAGGAGCCCGCTGCCCGTCAGCGGACAGGGCGCCGCGTCTCCGGGCCGGAGTTTTGGGCGTAGCTTTTAAATGCGTAGAATAAAATATGTAGTGTTATGAAGACATCCAATGACATTGAAAGAATTATTCAAAAAGTTATTTTTTTAAATTATCTTTAAAATTTAAATGTTTTTAAATTAGCACATGAAGTTATGGTCCCCAGGTTAAGAGCTCTTAGACTGGATCCTCTTTGAAGTTCTAACAGCCTCATACCCTAGGATTCCGCCCCTCCCCCCCAGCACTATATAGAGGGGATGGGACTACTCCATCCTTAGCCTCCAGACGTCCTGCTTCACACTCCATGGTCCCCCCAGACCGGAGGGAGCCGTTTGGTGTGGGCCAAGACTTGACCTGCCACCCCTTCCTCATTAGGAGCTACTTGTAATCCTAGTCAATTGTAGACTCTCGGAATTGGAATCGATCTCAGAGGTCATGTAGTACAACAGCCCTTATCCTCTGTACTTCCTGACAAAAGATTGGCCAAGTCCGCCCAAGACCTCTGACACTGTCGCCTGGTGCCAAGCAGAGTAAGCACTCCCTCTCCCCCAGGATGCCCTTCCTGGTGTTTAAAGACCGCTTCTCTACTTCCACGCAGTAATCCCAATGTGGCCTGATTCAAGTCATCCTCAAGGGCTCCTGCTGGTCACTGAGATAACACCATAACCATGATTGGCCAAGGTGTATCCTGGGGTACTGGGGGGAAAGGGAGAATTTATCTTCACTGTCTACACCATTCAGTAGGACTAAAAAATTCTCTGACATCCCAGGGTATTCCCACTTGGAATCTCTGAGCTCTGGAATGCTCTTGACTCATTTCTGTGGGCTCGCTCATCTGGCCAGTGAACATGCTGGAACACAGCAGAGATCCCTGTGAGACAGGTTAAGGGTTTTGGTCTTAACTTTAGCTTGCTCAGTCTCTTTGGATGTGTTTATTTGGGACATGCTGTGATGGACAGCAGCAAGGTGACATATCCTCAGCTGCGGTAAATCTATCCCCTGCTGGGCCTAGGGCAGGGAACACTGGCATCAGGTGAAGTGGCTGGACTTAATTTTGGTTAAGCATGATTTTTTTTTCTGGCCCTCAGGGCACAGAACCTCCTCCCTGGTCCCTTGGTAGATATTCTCAGAGAAACTTAGGAAGAGGAAGGAATGTGTCCCTTCTGGTTCCAAGTCTCAATTCTGTTTCTGGGAGTTTCTTTGCTGGTGAAACCAGAGGAAGGGATTTGTGCCTTCACAATATGCTGAAGGAGAATAATTTGTTTCCTCTTAGGCTCCTCCTTCCTTTCTCCCATCCCATTCCCATCACTGACCAGGGCGTTCAAAGTTATAGGCACAGTGGTGACTTTTAGCTTTTGGGTAGCACCAATGATTGTGTAGGTGGGTTTTTTGTCCACTTTGGTGTGGGTCACTGATCTCTCCAACTGTTAGTGACTCAGCACAAGTTATCCACTGTGTGGCCCCCTCCGATGCTGCTCCAGAGAATGTCCCCCTCCTGCCTTCCTCTTTCCCTCCCCCCCTTCCAGTTCTGACCCCACCCTCCTTGTGGTTGGCCCGATGACACTTATCTCCCTGCCCACCTGGGTGGATCCAGGACCTCCTTCAAGTACTCCCTTACTCAAGTCTCCCTTCTAGGGTTCAGAGTCCTGCATTAACTTCTGACTGCCTGTACCCTTCATCTCTGTTTGGCCATTGAAAAAGCCTTATTCCTCCCAGGTAAGGCAGGAAGGTCACTTGAAATTTAGTCCAAGACACTGATGAAGGTAGAGAGGCATCAGAGTAACCCTCCTGCCCAGAGAAAAACCTAGGCTATCCTCATCCACAGACCGGACTGTTGGAGTGGCCTTCCAGCAGCCTCTTGAGGTCGTTCTGGGATTCTCGATTTTCAGGGGAAAGGGTGCAGAGGAGGAAAATAACTTTGGGTTCTCTCCCCACAGGACAGAAACAGCCCAAAGATGAGAGTGATCCGTGTGGGTACTCGAAAGAGCCAGGTAGGATAGGGGTTCTCGCTGTTGTAGGCACCAGGAATCTGAGTTTGGGGGACATAGAGGACTCATCTGCTTCGCCACTCTAAGTGGGGTGGTTACAGAAGATAGGCCTTATTCTGTTTCTTACTGAGAAATAATCTAAGACTGGACTTTTTTGGAGAAAGGCTAAAACTGTTCAGAGCACTGGACTACTAACTATCCTGCCTCACCCAGGAGAGGCTTGGGTCAGATTCCGTGGACTGCTATTCTCCCTAGTCTGTCCCCACTGGGATTTCCCTGTTCCCATGTATGTTCGGTGTGTCTTGAACTAGCCTCCTGGGCACTGGGGAGGGAAGGGCAGAACTGAACCAGATCTTTGCTTCTCAGCTGGCAAGGATACAGACGGACAGTGTGGTGGCAATGCTGAAGGACCTCTACCCTGGTCTGCAGTTTGAAATCAGTGAGTTCTCAAGTGTCTCCAGCGGAGAGAGGGGATTCACAGGGAATTCATCTGCTAGGTCCAGGAGGGGAGCAGACAGAATTATAGCACTTCTAAATTCTAATCTGATGGAAGAATGGATTTAAACCATTCTTACCCACTTCATGAAATCTTCCCTCATTGGTCCCACCATGGTGACCTCCTATTGTCTGTACAACTCAGTTGGTCCTTATTATATATACTGCTTGATCTTTTTAACTTTTTAGATGTATGTGTTTTCTCCCCCCATTTGGAGAGTTAGTTCTTTGAAGGCAAAACGCTATGTTACTTTTTCTTTCTCCCTACCCTAGTACCTAGCACAGCTGTACACGTGGTGGGGGCACACATTAAATACTCAGATATTTGTTGACTGGCCAATCACTCTATTTCTAGTTGCAATGTCCACCACTGGGGACAAGATCCTGGATACTGCACTCTCTAAGGTAACCCTTCCCTCCTTCCCTGACTCCTACTAGACTGCTAATCTTTCCAAGTTCCATGGGTTTCACAATGCCCCTCTCTTTTCCCTGATAGATTGGGGAGAAAAGCCTATTCACCAAGGAGCTGGAGTATGCCTTGGAAAAGAATGAGTAAGTGGGGGAGTGGGGCAGGCTACCCCAGGACTCTTCTAGTGCCGGGATAGTGTGGGGCCTCTCCACCATCTTTCTGCCTTCCTGGGATTACAGCTGCCCCGGGAACTGGTTGCTACAAAGACCAGAGGGTTTGGCACCCAAAAAATACGGGCTGAGGGTAGACTATAGGAGGAGTAGGTTTGGAACCAGAGTTGAAAGACTACGTATGCCTTGCTGGGATCGCAACCCTGTCCTTAATTTTCTGGAGTGAGCTCTTATTATAACACAAGTGGCCATCTTGATATCTTGAGCCTAGTGGTACAGAGAGATGGTGTGTGGGCATGTAGGTCACAAGAATAGGCCTTTTCATGTTTGGTTCCTGAGATGTAGTGCAGAGCAGTACTGTATAGTGGAAGGAGGTCAGAATTGGGAGTCAGAAATACCAGCCATAGCATTTCACTAGCAATGTGACCTTGGCTGGGCTCATTGCCTTATCTGTAAAATAAACATGATGCTTACTCTTATTTCCTTCACAAGTTGGGGAGAGGTGGAGAGTGCTTTGGAAACCTTAAAGTGCTCTAGAAGTCGGAGTTGTAATTAGTCTTCCTGGTCCCCATCCTACCAAAGCATTGAGAGGGGAGAGGGAGGTAATGGGAAACTGTTGCTTCCTGTAACTTTTCTCCTCCTCTCCCTGACTCTGTCTCTTCCAGAGTGGACCTGGTTGTACATTCCCTGAAGGACTTGCCCACTGTACTACCTCCAGCCTTCACTATTGGTGCTGTCTGCAAGTAAGAGGCAATGCTGAAGTTGAGGGGCTTGGGGAGGGGTGTGCGCCTCGTTTCAACACTCCTTTCTTCAGTTACCTCTCCTGCCCTCAGTGTTACTCTCTTGACTTCAGTGATCAAGTTTTGGTTGATTCTTTGAAGAGAGATTGGGATGGCTTCAGGTCAGATTGTGTTGAGCTGATCAGACACTTACCTGGTCCCCATTCGATAACCCTTCCCTCTGCACTGCAGGCGGGAAAGCCCCTATGACGCTGTTATCTTCCACCCTAAGTATGCTGGGCAGACCTTGGGTACCCTGCCAGAGAGAAGGTGAGAGCCTGGAAAGGATGGGTGGGATTGGGCTGGGAAGGCAGATGCTGAAGGGGGCGGGAAGGGATCGGTAAGAGTTACTCTGTGGGTGACCTCCTCCCTAAATCCTCTGAATTTACAGTGTGGTAGGCACCAGCTCCCTTCGTAGAGCAGCCCAGTTGCAGCACAGATTTCCACATCTGGAATTCAAAAGTATTGTATCCTTTATAACAAGGGTCAGAAAGATCTGCTAGGTAGGGAGGACTCTTCACTGAAAGGCTTGTGCAGTCAGGTGAGTAGACCATGCATGCCTGGGGCCTTGGAGAAGCCTCAGTGGTAGCCCTTAACACTGTACCCCTGCAGAGAGGGAATCTCAATACCAGGCTTCGGAAGCTGGATGAACAGCAGGAATTTAGTGCTATCATCCTGGCAGCAGCTGGACTGCAACGTATGGGTTGGCAGAGCCGTGTAGGGCAGGTAAGAATTCTTTTTCCCATCACTCATTACATCCTTGTGACCAGGAAGGTTTACACTTATGTTCAAAGCCCTGAGTTAGGTACTGAACCCCCACCCCCCCCCCCAAAAAAAAGAAAACCCACCAACAATAAAAGCCTCTTTATATCCTACTCAAGATCACCTCACCCCTCACTCCAGCATTATCATATAAATGGGAAAACAAGATCCATATTGGACTGCGTTGGAATTAGGAACCAAGAGTCCAGGCTCCCAACCTTGCAAGTCATGCTATTTGGCAGGATCCCCCATCTCAGTTTCTGTGTCTCTCACAACTGACTTCTTGCTCTGTTCCTCTAGCTCCTATACCCTGAAGAATGTCTGTATGCTGTGGGCCAGGTATGCTGTCATGAAAGCCATCTTTGATGTCTGGGGATATAGGCACTGCACTTGGGGTCCTGGCTCCTTCTCTCAATCCAAGAATAAGCTCTGTAGCCTTTGGCCTTCTCTTCCCCAGGGGTGGAAACACACTTTGAGATAGAAGCTGGATTCACTGGGGACCTGGGAAATCATTTTGGCAGCCCCATACTTAATCAAATCAGGTTGTTTTGGTGTGAAAAGCAAAGGCCTGATGCAGTGTGGCGGGTCTCTCCCCAGGGGGCCCTTGGTGTGGAGGTCCGAGCTAGGGACCAGGAAGTGCTGGATTTGGTTTGTGTGCTACATGATCCTGAGACCTTGCTCCGATGCATTGCTGAGAGGGCTTTCCTGAAGCATCTGGTAGGACCAGTATTTCATTTGGGGAGGGTGTTCCTGAGTATGCGACGCACGTAGGAAATATCAGATAGCTGAATGATTGGAAAACCTAGGAGTATGAACCCTTTTCTCTCCCCACCCCACCTTCCCCTTTACTTGTTTCCAGCCAGCCTCTTAAAATGGGGTGGTTCAAAGTATGTTATCAGAGCCCTTGGAGTTCACAGCCATGGTCTTGTTGTAGGAAGGAGGCTGCAGTGTGCCTGTGGCAGTCCATACAGTCCTGAAGGATGGGCAGGTAAGTGTTTTATTTTGTCTTGGGGACAGAGGTGGCAGTGGTGGGAAGTGCCCATACTTTAAATACTAGCTTGGAAGTAGAATAACACCTTTCCATAAGACATGGTTGACCTTTAGTTTTAATATATATTTAGAACCTACTGTGTTACTAGGTATTAGAGTATACAAAAATTAAATAAGAGGATTCTCTGCTGCTATGGAACTCCCTCTAGTAAGGCTGTTACCTGTTTTCTAGCTATACCTGACTGGAGGAGTATGGAGTCTGGATGGCTCAGATAGTCTGAAGGAAACCATGCAGACAACCGTCAACATCTTAGCCCAGGTACCAGGACCCTGGGGAGGGCAAACAAGGGTTATATCATACTCCTTCTTCTCTAAATCCTTTTTTTCTCCTCTATAGAATGAAGATGGCCCAGATGATGATGTGCAGCGGGTGGGCATCACTGCTCGAAATGTATCTCAGGAAGCCCAAATGGCAGCTGAAAACCTGGGTGTCAGTCTTGCCAACCTGCTACTGAACAAGGGAGCCAAGAAGATCCTGGATATAGCAAGACAGCTTAATGATGCCCACTAACCTAGTCCCAAGGGCATTTTCTGCCCAGGAACATTGACCAGATTTGTTCTGGGGTGCCCTGAATCCTTCCCGGATTAATTAACTCAACAGGAACTATCCCTGGGCACAAAAAACTGCATCATCTGGGCCTCAGGTGTGGGAAAGGGGACCTGTTGCTGCTAAGCTTCCTAGTGCCTTGTTCTGGCCCTCTTTTACAAGGGGCTGGAGAATTGTTTTCTGTGGAGAGTCTACAGACTTTGAATGTAACCAAATTTGTCAATAAAACACCTGACCTTACTCTAGTGGAATTTTTATTTAGCCTGTAGATGATGACTGGGGTGTGGACAGTCATCCCATTCACCTTCCAGTATATCTATCTCCAGTTCCTGGCACATAAATACGCACGTTGACTGATTTACGTACTAAAATCTTTTTACTCTCCAGACCCAAATTCCCCCAAGGAAAAGTGGCCACCGAATCACCACGATCTTTAGCTAACCTTTGGCACCTAGGGGGAGCTGAAGAAAGACAAGAAACTTCATTAGAAAAAAAATTTAATAAAATTAAGTTAATCAGACTTCCGAATTGTCGTTCACAGTCTCTCAATTCCCCGGATAAAGGCAACGAGTCTAAGCTGAGAAAATTCAGTTCATTGTCCAGGGTCGGGGCCGGCCGGGTTCGGACGAGGTCTGGCCCTCGCTGGTCTGGGGGCCCCGCGCGACCTTGGGGCGCGATGGCCCCGGGCTTTGTTCGGTAGCTGCCAAGAGAGAAGGAGTCAGAATAACCCGGGCCCCGGCGGGCCGGGCCGCAGCTCCGGGCTCCGGGCTGCAGCTCTAGCCGGGCCGGGCCGGCGGGGGCGGGGCTCGGGGAGGGAGGCGGGTGCAGCAGCTCTCTCAGGGAGGGGGGAGGCGGCCCTGAAAAGGGCCTTTGTGGGGGAGGGGGGCCGGTGCGGGCCGAGCGGCCACGGGCCGAGGCCGGCGAGGCGCTCAGTACTCCTGCGAGGCCTGCGTGCTCTTCTTGCTGCCGCCGCTGCCCGGGGCCTTGGGTCCCGTGATGGCGCCGCTCTTCTTGGGCAGCAGCACCGCCTGGATGTTGGGCAGGACGCCGCCCTGGGCGATGGTCACGCCGCCCAGGAGTTTGTTGAGCTCCTCGTCGTTACGGATGGCCAGCTGCAGGTGGCGGGGGATGATGCGGGTCTTCTTGTTGTCCCGGGCCGCGTTCCCCGCCAGCTCCAGGATCTCGGCCGTCAAGTACTCCAGCACGGCCGCCAGGTACACCGGCGCGCCGGCTCCGACTCGCTCCGCGTAGTGGCCCTTCCTCAGCAATCGGTGCACACGGCCCACAGGGAACTGCAGCCCGGCCCGCGAAGAGCGAGACTTGGCCTTGGCACGGGCCTTCCCGCCGGTCTTGCCGCGACCCGACATGCTAACGTATAAAGCGCGAGACTGGTTCCGAGAGAACTACCGCGAGTAACGGCTGCGCGTGCGCACACACACTCACCAAACTCTCGCCGCAGTCTAAATGCCGGTCCGCGTGCAAAGCTGCCGCCTTTAAGGCGGCCGGTCACAGCGTCCTTTAGTTCCCTATTGGCTGCATCATGGAGGCCGCCTCCGATTGGCTGCCCTTAGCTATCAGGCTCCTCCTCCTGAGCGTATGAGCGTGCTTACCGATTGGCTGGATTTAAAAATTCTTCTAACCCGGGGAAGATCACTCCGACTAGCAAACTAGAGGGAGGGGCGCGGTCGGCTTCGCTCCTCCCCACCCCCGGCTTCCCGCTCCCCCAAGCGGCCAATCCATCGGAAGCGCGGGAGATTCAAATGGCCTAGGCGCCAAGAAAGGCAAATGAGCGCCCGCGGAAGAGTACTCGGGTTCCCTACTTCAAATCCGACCTCAGACACTTAGTAGCTGTGACCTCGGGCAAGTCACTTCATCCTGTCTGCCTCAGTTTCCTCATCTGTCAAATGAGTTAGAGAAGGAAACGGCGAATCACCCCAATATCTTTGCCAAGAAAACAAAGCCACAGAGTCAGACAGGACCGAAAGAGCCGGACAGAGGGCGGTCCCTCGGGACCGTCCAGCGCCGGCGGAGCCCGGGCCCCGCCCCCCGGAGGCGCCCGCTACGGGAAGGGTGAGGAAGGCCCTTTCCCATGAGGGCCCGCCCCTTGCCTAAGGACTAGTCCCGAAGATTTCCTCCCGCGTGTTCGCCTTCCTTCCCCGCCCCTCCAGGCAGCGGCTGCGGCTTGCCGTTCCCTCTCCAGCCCGTTCTGCCGAGGAGCCCCGAGCCTGCCGGCGGCTGAGACTAGATCCGAACCAGGGAGGCGTGTCTGACTGCACGGCCTGGCGCCGCCCTCCGCGCCCCTCGGGCCGGTGCCGGTACGCCGCAGGTGCTCACCGCGTGCTGAGTGAGCTCTGGTGGGAGGCTGGGCGGACCTTCTTTGTCCCCCGCGCTTGATGCTGTTACTAGCGATGATTGTCTTGGGAAATGCAAAAACCCAGGGTCAAGGTTAAAATGAAGTTTTGAATTGGTTTTCCTTTAGCCCAGGCCCTTTATTCCAAATCCAAACCCTGTTTGAACAAGTTCAGTGGGTAAGAAGAGGTCCCTGCAGCCCAGTCCCTAAGAGAAGGGAAAACTCCAGCCCCTGACTGGGCCCCAGCCCCAGCTGAAGGATCGGGGTCTTCTCTCACATCTACAAGAGGGAGGGGACTTGGGAGCTGGGAGGGCAGGGACTCAAACTTTTCTAGTTATATCTCCCGCACTTAGCACGTTTGTTGTCGTTAGGGGCAGCTGTTTGCCCCGGTTCTTTACCTGTAAAATGAGCTGGAAAAGGAAATAGCAAACCACTTCGGTATCTTTGCCAAGAAAACCCCACATGGGGTCATAGAGTCTGAAACAACTGAGAGTCAGCACTTACTTTTTTTCCCTCCCTCCATCCATCCATCCATCCATCTAACCAAGGATGGGGAACCTTTGACCTCAAGGACACTTGTGGCCCTCTAGTACAGCCGTTGAATCCAAACTTCAAAGTTCCAGCCTCGATACCAAAGGTTCCTCATCCCTGGTTCCATCCCATACCTGAATAGGATCCAATCTACAATATAACCTCAGCTTCAAGACTTTGACACCCAAGAAGGGGGAAACCTACTAGTGACCAAAGCAGTTTATTCTACCTTTCCATAGTTCTGTTTGGCAATTTTTCCTTACATAAAATCTAAATTTACCTTTCAGATTTCCACCCTTTGGTCTTATGTCTTCCTCAGAGATCAGTCTTTCCCTCTCATCCTTCACTTCCACTCCTTAAGACTGGACAGTTAAAAGGGCGATCATCCCTCTCAACCTTTGTCATCAACACTAGAAATAATTGCCACCAACAGGCAGATAGACATAAGAGCCCTAAGAGCTTCAGCAACCTTTACAGCATCACTCCTGCTTCTAGCCCAGCCCTCAAAATTGTTCTGAAAGTGCTGCAGCCACAGTTACTGAAGACTCAGAAAAGAAGGGTCTTGCCACCAAAGCCCCTGGCACTGCCAAGTGGTTCACCATCAGAAGTCAATATGATTTTATTGGTGGAAGTAACATTAAAGAAAAGGTATTTCCAGCTCCCTTGCAGCTGCACCCTAAGAACCGTGAGACTTGCAGCTGAACCTTGCATGTGGTGTTTCTCCATTAGAATATGAGCTCCTGGGGAGGGCCGGCCTGACTTTTCTATGTGCCTGCCCAGCACTTAGCACAGTGCTTTGCACATAGTAAACACTTAATAAGTGCTTCATTCATTCACTCTTATCAGTGGCAGTCCTCGACAAGTGGTTAGTGACCTCCTTTTGAACAGCTTCCATTGACTGGCAAGTTCACTGCCTGTTGAAGGGGTTCAGTCCATTTGTTGATAGCTCTGATAAGGAGTTGGTTTTTGAAAATTTTCTCTTACTAAGGCAAAATCTGTTCCTATGTGACTTCCACTCATTGGCCTTGGGTCTATACTCAAGACTTAAGCAAAAGAAGTCTAATACTTCCTTCTATGTGACACATTTTCAGATAGCTATTCCACCTGGTTGTTTTTCTCCAATGTAATTTTCCACATAGGTTGCATGACTTAACTATGTATGTTTCCCCCACCTGCAAGGAAGGGAAGGAGCTCAGTATCTGGAGCAAAGAAGACAGAAAGAGGGGCCAGGATTTGATATTTACCTAATGGTGGAAGCAGGCAGGGAAGTGTTCCCTCCCCTGCCCCCCCAAAATCATCTGAAAACAAGAGCACACCCACAGTTAAAAAAGTGAACCAAACATATTTATCATCACCAAAAGGAGCTAATGACCACTCAGGTTGCTCCTTATTAATCAAAATGCTTAATTCCCAGTAACATATCAATTCAGGGTGGAACCATTAGGAACCACCAGGGACTTAGCCTGATCCCTAGTGGCAACCTAGCTTCCAAGAAGCTGCTGCCTCCTGCCCCAGGGGAAGCATCAGGAAAGGAAGGAAAGGGAGAAAAATGTCAATTTAGGGAAGTCCATAGGGCAAATACAATCAATAAATAATCATTGAGGGGTAGGATACCTCCCCAAGGAGATAATTTTGAAGACAATAAGGATGGGGAGAAGCCCAATAGGCTTATGAGGAATACAGTCTTAGTCCAACAGGGGTCCACATGAGACAGGGGCAGAGGGTTGTGAAGTAAAGAGTCACCGTCAAAGACTCAAATATCATAGAAGAGCCGAACCAGCTGGTATCGAATAGAGAATGTGATAGCACTAGCCAGAATCTGCAAGGAGAAATAGATGGAGAGTCATGAGAAAAGGAGGCAGGGAGGGAGACCTTAGGAGGGTAACCAGCCTGGGGAGAGGATATATGGAAAACAGAAGAATAAGGAAGAGGGATAAGGACCCGCCATGCCCATCTTAGCCCAAAGGATCACCTGCAGGAGCAGAAGCAACAAAGTGAGATTTTTTTCATGAATGGGCCCCAAGATCTTGATGAGCAGGTTAATGAGGGTCATGTTGTTGCACTCAATGTAGGCACCAGCCTCATTTTCACCTCGACGGACAGCCACCAATCGGAGGGCTTCTGCACCCTGGAGAAGCAGAAGGTGGGTGTTAACCATAGCCATGTTTCACATCAGTAAGAGGAAAAGCACAAACCTTCCCTCAGGTCTGCTCTGGGTCTGGAGTTCCCATGCTCTGGGTCTATAGTAGTACCTGGGTGTGCATGTCAACCTTACCTTCAGTATCAGGGTGCCCAAGAGAGAAAGGTTCTTGGCCTTGAACTTGGAATAGCTCATCTCCAGCTTCCCAGTTTTGGTGTTGAGCCTACAGAGGAAATGGAGTGTGACACTCAAGAGGCAGCAGAGTATTATAGAAAGAGTTAAGAATCATAGGTTCACATTCTAGGGTCACAAACTTATTGGTTGTGGAAACCCATGGTAACATGTCCTCTCTGAATTTCAATTTCCTCATCTGTAGAATGAGGATTATAATAATCCTACCTCACAGGACTGTGAAGAAAGTACTTTACAGACCTGAAAATCTGTACATTTGAGTTATTCAATTCAACAAACAAGTGTCTACTGTGTGCTGAACACTACACGAGGTGTTCGATGAAATGTAAACAAAGCTTAGATAAGACAATTCCTGTCCTTATGGAGTTAAGATTTAGTTAAGGAATATGACACACATGAACAGAGAAAACAAAATATAGGAGGTTAAATAAGTCAAGGTCCACATAAATGCTTAAAAGGCACAGGTGTAAGGGAAGGGAAGGAAGGAATATGTCATAACTGAAGGGGAGGATTCCTAGCAGTAAGAGGTTGAGCTTTAAAGCACTGGGAGCACCTGGGAGCAGGAAAGGGCATTTCAGGCATAAGCAACTGTGTTGAGGAAAGGTAGCCAAGTGGAAAACATGTAAAGGTAACAAGCAGTACAATTTCACTGAAGTACAGGATATCGGGGAGTAATAGAGGACTGAAAATGTAGTGAGGGCCAGATTTCTGAGGGCTGTGAATGCCAGGCAAGGCAGTGTGATCTTTACTCAGGGGACAAAGGGTAATCCTCTGAGGGGTTGTGACCTGGCAGCATTATGAGGGATGGACTGGAATGAGGGAAAAGTGAAAGTGGAAGTTTTAGAAGTTGTTAGAAGGCTACTGCAGAAGCCTGGGCAGATGGCGATGAATATACAAGGTGACTTACAGTGAGAATAAAAAGGATGGAATGAGAGATTCTGCAGAGGCAAAATGGCTAGAATTTGGTACTTGATGGACGATGAGAGAGATGAGAGAGAAGAACAAATCAAAGATAACGTTGAAGGGTATGAACGTGGAGGATGAGGTGAATGGCAGCACTTTCAAGGGAAACACGTATATGTTTCTCAGGCACACAGCATTAGGAGAAGCAGCTAAGACAGCAAGAGAGACAGGTGCAAGGGAGATCTCAAACAGGCTGTTCCCATCACTGCTCAGGCTATCCAAATCAAAGCTGCAACTCAGGAAGCATCTCACTGGCACCTACATCAAAGTTACATAGTTTTAGTAATTTATTTTGTGAGGCATTTGACTAGGTTGTGAGGCATAAACCTAGGTTGACTAGGTTTAACTAGGTGTTAAGTGTCTGAGGCCAGATCTGAACTTAGATCCTTCTGACTCCAGGATGGGCACTCTATCTAATTTACCACCTAGCTGCCCCTCATCTTTTTATTTTTTAACTGATCTTCTTCCCACTGAGTAAAATGCATCATAGTAGGGGTTAGGCTGAAGGGGGGTGTCATAATCAGAACTCAGTATCGCTTCCTAGTCCATGACAATGTACTTAGTGTACTTCATCCATGTGCTCATACACAATCACAGGAGGCCAGATCTCCACATCTGTTTAAATGTCACCATGTATTGGGACTCCTCAAAGTCATCATCTAGATCTCTCTGTTATGCCAACAGGGTCCCCCTTTCTTCTCCTTCCCTCATAACCCCATGTGGAAAAACGTACCTGGGCACACGGTGACGTGGACAAGGGATGATATGGAGAAGTTGTGGAAGAGAATAGAGGAAGTTGAACACCTGAGGCATGAAGAAGAGGAGCATTGTCTTGCTGAAGTGCCCCAGGATGCCTACCACTGCAAAGGTCATGCCTGCAAAGTAGCAGAAAGTATCGCCTACAAACACCTGGGATGGGTACCTATGGAAAAAGAGTACCTGAAGTGGGAGCATGGAGCATCACTGACCTTTATCACCAGGCATGCGTCATTTCCCACCCCCACATACAATTCCCCTTACTTGATTGCCATCAGCACCAAGATCTGACCTGTGGCTGAAACGTTCCCTCCCTCCCACCTTTATTCTCCTCACCAGTTCCCCCCAGACTCCCCCCAGCCCAGACAGTTCCAAAACATCCAATCTTGGCATAGCATCCCTAGGTATTCCTGAGTACTTAATGTCTTGGCACAAAGACTCCCCCATGTGGGGGTTAGAGTGTTTAAAAACACTTTTGATTGAGGACCCAGAAAAAATCCCTGAACAGATATGAAAACCCTTCAGCATCTGGTCTAGGCTCCTCCCAACAACTATGACCACACAGACCCCTCTGTACAGCCCCTCACCAGTTATGATACAGCAGTCCCAAAGTGGTGAAGAAGAACGGAATCATGAAGTAGAGAGAAAAGACGTGGTCATCCTGGCAATCACCTTCCAGAACAGAAAAATGGGATAGATCATTCAGGTGATAAACTGCTCCCTCAGCTTAATGCCAAGCTCCTGACTCAACCTATGCCCCAAGTTATTCTGCATCCCTCTCCAACTCCATTATGCATGCTGCACTGAGGCTTTTCTGTCAGACAGCTTCTGACATTTCACTTCTTCCACAAAGCTTTCCTAGACGATCTATTTTTACCATATATACACTATGGTGGTAATTTATCAGTAACAACGCCTTGCATTCCATAACAACAATTCACATTTCTATAGCACTTTAAGGTTTATAGAGCACTTTTTTCACAATGACCCCATGATGTAGGTGGGGCAAATACTTTATTATTAACTCCATTTTACAGATGACAAAACAGAGGATGAGAAGTTAGGTGACTTGCCCATGGTCATACAGTTAGTGAGAGTTGAAGCTGGGCTTTGAATCCAGGTCTCTTGACACCAGGTCCAGCACTCCTTCCACTATACTATTCTGTTTCTCAAGAATGATGAAAACTCACATTTACACAGCACTTGAGAGTTTACAAACTCTTTTCTTGTAAGACAAGAAGTACCAATATTAACATCATCTTATTGACATATAGGTCAGTATTGCATAGTGACTGCTCATTTCTCCTCTCCATATCCCCACTACCAAGCAAATAATAATTGACTCTTAATAAATTTTTATTGACTGTAAAGGATACTACTTGTCAAAGGCTTTTACAAACCTTAAAATGCTCTCAAAGTGTCCGTGGCTACAGCACGGTGGAAAGACTGCTACACTACAAGCCAGAATGCAGTTCCTATCCTGGCTTTGCCACTTACTAGCCATGTGACCGTGGACAAACCACTGCCCTTCTCTGAGACTCCGTGTCCTCATCTTTAAAATGAGAAGACTGGACTAGTTGACCTCCAGGAGTCACTGGGAAGTGACAGTGATGTAGGAAAGAAAAGAGCATCAATAAAACATCTGTTAAAAGAATTCACAACAAAGATCATCTCCAAGGTTTCCACCTCTGATAGTCCATGCAAATAAGGATCAGAGGATTTAAGTGAATCCCCCACCCAGCTTACAGAGCTACACGGTGATAGAACCAGACAGATCTTCGGATATGGTCAGTAGCTCTTTTACCATTCTGCTTTCTCTAACATTATTAAGAACAAACAAACAAACAAACAAAATCCAACAACAATTTTATTGACTGTCTTTGTTCTTGTTTTCTTCCCCTTCTGAATTCCCCTATGTTATAATTTGCTCACCCCTCTATACCTCTAATACTGTCCTCCCTTATCTCCCCCTTCACATCCAAACCTACCTTCAAGCTCTATCAGATTGAAGATGATAATGGAGGCAGAAATGACTAGAGACTGTCCAGCCTCCAACCCGTTGATCCCTGCTAAGATGTTGATAGCATTGGTACAGAACACAGCTAGCAGTCCCATGTAGACATAATACAGGATGCCTGGAGAAGAAAGAAGTCACCAGCTATAGGGAGACAGAACAATATTCCTCCTTACCTCCACTTTTGAGAACTCCTGCCTCCCTTCAAAGCTCAGCTCATGTGTCATCTCCTTCAAGAGGCCTTTCCTGATCCCAAGTTTTACTTCCTCCTCTGTGGCTCCCCATCCCCCACCAAATCATTTTGATTTTGTATATACACTATATTTTAATAAAGTCTGTGAACATGTATCCTGCCCTCCCAGTAGAATATAAACTCCTTGAGGGCAGGACTGTCTCTTTTTGTATTTGTATCCCCATATAATAGACATTTAATAAATACATGCTTGCTTGATTGAAAGCATCAAGCGACATTATGCTTACTAGGGGCACTAAAGTGAATACAGAACAGGGTGGAGATTTATCAGAAGGAATCTGGGGGTGGAGAGGGAGAACAGAAGGGCAGAAGAACACAGTGGATATGGGGATCAGTGAAAGCAAAGGCTTCCAAACTGAGCTGGGAGGCAGGAATGGTGCTTCTCACCAAGATCCAGATGCAAGCCAAGCATGGAACGGAAAGGCTTTGGGACCACGATTGTTGTATTGCCGAAGTTGGTGAAATAGACCATGAGGAGAGGTAGAGAAGCAGCCGTGGGCAGCAACAGCTTGTGGCGCCATCGCAGGTTCAGCACGTCATCCGCAAAGCCCAGAAAGATCATGCAGCAGATAGCGAGCAAGGCACCTATCAGGGCCACAAACTGGGGAGAAAAGTGAGATGGTTCAGTCCTGCCCTCTACACCTAGTTCTCCCTACCAGCCCAAGACAAATTCCTCAGCCTGCTCAACAATTCACATTTCTGTAGCATTTTAGATTAGAAAAAAAATGCTTTCCTCAAAAACAACCTTAGGAGGTATGTAGTACAAAAGTTATTGTTCCCATGCTACTGATGGGGAGACTAAGGCCTTCAGGGAGAAAGCCATAGAGGTTACTAAGTATTCTTGAATTCCAATTCTGATTGGAATTCAAACCTCCATGGTCTGACTTAAATCCAAGCCCAGTCCTCTTCTCAATAGCCACTACACTGTTCAATTCTATACCCTATTTCCTCATGTTTCACCACCCTCCTATATGTTCCCCACCCCAAAATAAAACAAATAAAAAACCCCAACCCCTGACAAATCTAGATTCTGTCCACTCTCTCCTGCCACCCTTAAATCTTCAGATGAGCCTCCCTTAGTCCAGGTCCACTAACCTCCTGGTAGGGGAAGGCCTTACACTGGTCCTCCACGAAGCAGTTTAGGAAGGGAACAGGGATGAAGCAGAAGAGGATGATGAGGAAAACTGCACCACTGATGACACCCTGTGACTCGGGGCTGTGACACAAGACAGGTGAGGAGTGGGGGGAGACATACTGTCACTCACCGGAACTAGACTTCAAGGTCCACCAGCTCAGGAACATATCCTCCCACTCTCTCCTCCCCTCCTCCCAGGTCCCAACTAAGTAAGAGGATATTACTGCTAGCACATGAGAAGACCTTATTTCCAAGGACATATATCTTTCTTAACATCCTGCCCTATCCCCTCCACACATCCACATCCTCTGACAAAGCCCTCCCGTCCCAAGGTAGGCTGAGTTCTTAGCTCTCTCTTCAGCCCTGCTTTCACAGCGCAGTCGTCTAGCCCTCCCCAGATCTCCTGCCCCCTCGGCTAGCCCTTCTGCTCCTTTCTCTCGGCCTCATCCTGTCCTTTGTCCCCCTCTCTTCTCAAACCAGAGCCCCCACAGTCCCTGGAACTTCTCCCTCCTCTCCATCCCTAGCTGTCCCTTTCCTCAGTACCCCTACTTGCGCCCCTTTGCGCCAGCCCTGGCCACCTCCCTCCTCCCACCCCTAGGTGCCCCCATCGCCGTCCCCTCTCTCGCTGCCCCCCACCTCCCCGTGTCCCCCCCCCCCCAGTCTCCCCGCCCGCCCCCTCCTCACATGGGCTGGCGGCTGGTCTTGTTGAGGTCCAGGCCGTACAGACGAGCCGTGATGAAGTGGCCGCGGAAGGCCGGGATGAGCGTGAGCGTGGCCACGAAGCCCAGCAGCGAGCCGCCCAGGTTGATGAGCAGCGGCAGCGCCGGGAACGGCCGCATCATAGCCATGAGAGGCGCCCTAGCGGGGTTCAGCCCCGCTAGGAGCCCGCCCGGGGGGCCCGGGGACCACAGCCCGCCGACGCACGCTACCCTTCTGGACAACTAGGGCCGGCCACGGGCTGAGTCGCCCGCGGCCACGAGGGGCCTGAGGGCTTCGCGAAGGAGGCAGCGGCGGTGCCGGCGCTGGCCGTGCCAGGGGCGCCCAGTCAGCCCCGCCAAGCTACGAGCCAGCTCCCTCTTCGGCCGCTCCCTTGCTGCACCTGCCCAGCTGAGGTTTCCAGCCGGACTTTTTTCGCATTGTAACTTCCTCTGTGCAGATTGCAAAAGTGGGCAGTGAAGGAGGAGGGCGGCCATCTTTCTTGTGGGCAGAAGCGGCAGTGAGGTGGCGTTGTTGTGTAGGACGCTCTCCCTCCGAGGTATCAAGGCACAGACCGAATACTGTCGAGTGCAGCCCAACCTTGCCGGGCTGCATCACGGAGCAAATGGAGAAAAGGGGACATCCCAGACCGGAAATCACTCCCAGCCCTTTTCCAGGATGGATGCCTCCTCATACCACGTGGCCTCTGCCTGCTCGTACCACGTGGCCGCCACCTCCTCTCGTCGGCTTCCACGTCCGGCTTCCCATTGGCCAACCGCGGTGGAGGCTTTAAAGAGTTAGGTGTCGGAGGTAGAACCACGTGATCGCGGAAACCCCCGAGCCCCAGTGAGGAGCTCGTGCCTCCCTCGCGTAATTCCGCTGCTGGGAAGGAGGACGGAAGCAGGCTCGGGGAGGGGAGGAGTCTCGCAAGCACCCGTTCACGGCCCCACGCCTCGCTACGCTTTTCCCTTGTACCTGCAGTGGCCGGCAGCCCCCCAAGTGCAGCGCCAGGCCCCTTTGGAGGCGCCTGCCCGCCGTGTGAGCCAGGCTGGTCCAGCTCGGGGCCTTCGGCCACCCCCTTCCCAGCTGCAGAGGTGGAAGGTGAGGGTGGGTGAAGAGGAGGGACCTCGGAGCGGCCCACGCAGGGCTTCCTCCCGGCTCCGGCTGCTCTGTGTCGGCTGGCGTCCCAGGAGCGGCTTCCTAGGGGGAGGCTCCTGAGCCGTGCTCGCCGCCCGCAGGCCCTGGGGCCCCAGCTGATGATGCTCCCCTTTCCCAGGAGGACAGCTGGGGCCCTGACAGCTACCCACCACCTCGCAGCGCACCCAGGAGAGGACCCCGGCGCTGTGACACCCCGAAGTCTCCTAGCAGTTCCTGTAGGAAGGAGGCTTAGATGGACATTCTCTAGGTTTTCATTCAGTTCCGTCCCATCACTGAAACTTCCCTCGATCCGATATTTTTAGTTATGGTTACTCCAAAGGGATCATTGTTATCTTTCCGCCTCCTCAAATACCTGTTTATATAATTCCGCCTGTCAGTGTGCGTGAAGTTCCTACTGTGTAACAGGCACTGTTCTAAGCCTGGAGATCCAAAAGATCCAAAAGGAGGAAAGACAGTGCCTACCCCCAGGGCTGTGCAGTCTGTGAGGGAGACCACATGCACGCAAAGACAGACAAAGCAAGCTGTATTCAGGATAGGTATGAAGTAATTCACAGAGAGAAGGCACTAGAATCAAGAGGGAAGGCTTCTAGTAAAAGAAGGGAGTTTAGTTGGGACTTAAAGGAATCCACGTGATCAGTAATCAGAATGGAGGAAGGAGAGTGTTCCAGGCATGGTGGACAACCAGAAAAAATTCTGGGAACTGAGAGATGGAGTGTCTTCTTCTTGGAACAGCTAGGAGGGCTAGGTATTACTCTTTTGTATGTCTCCTATATGTCTTACCTGTGTGTCAAGCTTTCCCATCAGACTTGCCCACAGAGCAACGACCCCCCCTTTTCCCTCTTTGTTGCCCAGGATGAGGTTCTTCATATTCAAGGTGCTTAGCTTCAAGCCCTAAGTGACTGTCTGGTGGCTCTGTAGATTGTAGAGACCATTAAGTTCCTGTTTTTTTTCTTCTTTAAGAGATGGCCTGTAAGGGAGGTCCTCCTACCTCATTGGGAGATTATGAAGAAAAGACTTTGCAAATCTAACGCATGCCCCAAATGCAACATTTTTATTATTATGAGGCCTCATCAGTATCCTACTGGAGGTGAAGTCTCTAGAAAGAAAAGCAGGACTTAACTCTTTCCTGTTGATCTGTGGCGATTTATTTAGAGAGAGTCCACAGTGTTCCCCTTCTGTGTGTGGAATGGTGGAGGGGAAAGCATATATCTGGAGTGTAAGGAGGATTTTGTGGAAGGAAGGGAAACGGTGAGAATGGGACAGAGGAAAAACTTACCTGTATGTAGGACACAGGCAGAAGGTGAAGTGCTAGAGCAACTAGATAGATAGGAGAGAGGGTCTTTTTATACTTACTTTTCTGGAGATGATCTGAACTACTAGGTAAGATTCAGATTGATGATTCTACCTAAATGAGGATGTACTGGTAGTCAACTGACCATTTATTTGCCTTTGGGGAGTTTGCCACAAGCAATGAAGATAATCTGTACTGAATGTCTTTTTTTTTATTGTGCCAGATGGAAGCAAGCCTGAGTCTTGTTCTAGTGATCTGGCAATTTGCCTCACCTAGTCTATAGAAATTATATTATCCAGAGTGTGGAGGCCTCCCTTAACAAGAACTTGACCTGTTAAGGAATGTTTTCTGTCATCGAACCAGGAAATTATTAGAATAGATTTTGCATTAGGTTATACTTGACCTATTTTATAACATATTAATAGGATAAACCGTAAGGTATGGCATAGTTGGGAAGTACAATTGATGTGACATCAGAGAACTGGATTCAAATCCTAGTTCTGCTACTTTCTATCAATGTGATGTTGGATAATTCACATGCCTTCTCTGGGTCTTAGTTTCCTCCTATGTAAAATGAAAAGGTTCAACTGTATTAGGTCTTAACTTGGAGTCCGTGGATTTAGTTTTTTATTTATATTTCAATAACTATTTCAGTATAATTGGTTTCCTTTGTAACCCTATGTATTTTATCTTATACATTAAAAAACATTCTGAGAAGGGACCCATAGGCTTCACCGTACTGCTTTCTACAAGGGGTCCACATGAAGGTTTAAGAAATCCTGGATTGCTAAAATCTCTTTCTATTGTAAGTCCTTTTAACCTAATCTGAGAAATAAAAATAAAACCTATTTTCCTCCTCTATTAAGTTTCCATACTTTTTCCCTGATCCCTCAAAGGATTTAGCTGGACAAAGACAAATGGACCCTGGGAAACATAGGTCAGCCATGTTGTTTTTACCCCCAACCAAGAAGGTGGGCAGGGCAGAAGCATGTCATTGTGTACACCATATCCTTATTGTTTTTGTATAGAATTTTGTACAAGCACAATGGGAAGCTAGAGGAAGAAGGAAATATAATCCTTGCCCTTGGTGAATTTCCAGTTGAATGGATAGGACAAAACATTTAGACCTACATAAGTAAACACAGTAAATAAAGCAAAGCACAGAGCTGGACAGAGACATAAGTGCCAGGTATTTAGGGCCCTTGAACATGGAACCATAACAACTAAACATGGAATCATAACTTGGAATCAAATCCTATACTACCACTCAGCAGCTGTGTGACTATGAACAAGCCACTTTCATCTCTCTGGGCCTCAGTTTCCTCATCTGCAAAATACTAGCACTACCTACTTTTGCCTTGTTCTCAGGAAAGTGCTTTGGATGCCATAACTGGGAATTTGGGGGGAAAATGAAATTCTGGTGACTAAAACCAGCTCAGGTTCAGCTAGGAGGATTTTGTGAGGTGGAAAGACCAGTGAAAAGGAAAAGTCCTCAATTCAATGAACATTTATTAGGTACCAGCAATGTGCCAATCACTGAGGATAGTAAGACAAAAATGAAATAATGCCTGCTCTTGAGAAACTTATATTCTGTTGGGGGATAGATAACAGGCACATAAGTATGTGTAAAGCAATTTCAAGAATACAAGTGTCAGGGGAGGACAAATCAGGTAAAGGTACTGTGTGAGAAGGAGCAGCTAAGCTGTCAATGACAGTTTCTAAGAGGCAGTATAGAGGATCTCTTGTGTAAAAGCAAGAAGGCAGGAAGTTTCATGTCATAGGCATATAGGGGACAGTGGAGAGGGAAGCTAGCACATTTGACTAGTATAGAGATTTTGTGAAGGTGAGTAATATAAAATAAGATAGTTAGGTGGGAGCCAGAGTCTGGAGGGCTTTAAATCCCAGGCTGAGAATTTTGTATTTTATCCAAAAAATTATTTCTAGAGAACCATTGGAGACAAAAGAGGAAGGGTGTCAGTCAAATCTAGGCTTTAGGAAAATCAACTGGATGACTATGTGGAGGATGAATTGATGAGGGAGAGAAGATTGGAAGCAAGGAGATCAATTAGAAGGTTTTTATAACAGTCCAGGCATAAAGTCATTTGGGCCTGAAAAAGGGCAGAGGCTGTGTGAATATTGAAAAGAATGAATGAAGAGTTGTAGAAATGAGATCAACAAAACTTGGCAAATAATAGGATAGAGGGATGGAGGAAGAGAGAGTCAAGGATGACTCCAAAAGAACCTTTGTGACCGGAAGGCTAAGGGCAGCATCATGAAGTTTCAAGGAATCATGCATTTGGGGAGAAATAGATTTCGACTCCCTCTCAATATGGTTTGGGGGGGAGGGCAAATAAGCACTTATTAAGTGTCCCACACCTCCAGGCAAGTCAGTTCTCCCCCTACCTACCTACTTTATCAAAAACTTAAAAAAAAAAATCACACTAGACTGAATAATGATTTTTAAAAAATGAGAGGGGCAGCTAGGTGGTGCAGCGAATGGAGCACTGGCCCTGGAGTCAGGAGGACCTGAGTTCAAATTTGACCTCAGACACTTGACATTTACTAGATGTGTGACCTTGGGCAAGTCACTTAACCCTGATTGCCCTGCCTTCCCCACTCCCCCCCCCCCCAAAAAAAATGGGAAACTACAGGTGGTGACTCCATTAATTTTAGAACTGCTTAAAAATTAAGCCAGAAGCTTCAGGGTAATAGGGAATGGGTCCACCAGAAAAGCCAGTGCCCTCATTAAACAAACTAGAAACTTCCTAAAGTCACCAGAAACTTGTAACAAGAGGCACATGTAGCCTGCAAGCTTGCTCTGTATCTGTAGACAGGGAGAGCTAAGGGCCTCACTGAGAAAGTCCTCAGGTGAACTAGAACCTAGAGTAAAATAATCACAGCAGTGACTAGTGTGGTCATGGCAACACCAGGTCAGACATTCCAGGTCCAGGTTCTTATCACTTGGTATATCCATCAAGTGGGAAGGAGCTCAATAAATGATGCTATATGACTATAATGGAATATTATTGCACCATAAAAATGTGAAAAGAGATAATTTCAGAGAATCTTGAGAAGCAAGGACACAGAATGATGTAAACAGAACTAGAGCAATTTATATGGTGATAACATTGTAAAGAAAAACAAATCTGACTTAAGAATGATAATCAAAGAAGTGACCAGCTATGTCCCCAGAGGACCTAGGATGAAACATGTTATAAGTGTATTTCAATATAATTGGTTTCCTTTGTTAACCCTATATATTTCATTTTATACAGGGTGGCAGAGAAATACCTATGTTTTTTAATATGGAAATTGTGAAGATTTGTTTTGCTTGACTCTATTTATTTTGTAACAAGGGATTTTTCTTCTTTCTGTCTTCAGTTGAGGCAGACATTATCAATGATGATACCAAAAAACGGAAAAGAAAAATGTTGATCATTTATACAATTTTTAGAGTACACAGATTGAGTATGGAAGGAACAAACAAAACATTTTTGAAAGTAATAGTTTGAATTTATTTTACAGTTTTTTTAAAGTAAGCATATACAGTCTTCTTTTTTTGTGTTATTTGTAAAAGAGAAATGCTAATTTTTTTGGTGTTTCAATTCAGAATTAAAAAGAAGAAATATGAATTCTGTTTAGGACATGTTGCCTTACATTTCTATCCAGGTGGAGATGTCCAGTAAACAGCTGATCATATGGTACTGTAGTTCAAGAAAAAGAGTAGAACTAGCTACATAAAATTGGGAGTTGAATAACAGCTGACATTTACTTAGAGATTTAAAGTTTGCACAGTGATTTACTTTTAACCCATGGGAGATAAATGAAATAGCATTTATTAAGGGCTTATTCTGTACAAAGCACAGGGGACACAAATAGAAATGTAAGGCAAAGAGCTTCTAATGGGGGAGACAACACATAGAAATTTCAAATGCAGGTCAAAGAGAAAGGTCCCATGGTTCTTAGGGTGAGGCAATAAAGCAGATGGTAAGGCCAAGGATCTGAGTGACAAAACCATTCTTTGCTGTGCCTAAGGAAGCAGCTGCCATGTGGTATCTCCACAAGAACAGCTTTGATAGATGATAGCTGTGGGTACTTGAGAGGAAGCCCTGCTATTTCCAAGGCTCTTGGGTTTGGGGTCCTGGGCTCTCCTTATGGGGGATCTGAAATGAGCTGGTGATTGGGGTAATGCTGGTAGTTTGAGTTGTCTGGCCCATTCCTCTCTGTCTACCCCTTAGGAAACCTTGCGTTTTTAGCTGTGATCCCTTGCCTATTCTCTAGGTAGAGATTACTAAGGGAGAAAGTTATAGGGATGCAAATGGGCTCAGAAAGACCCTCAAACCAATGATCCAGCAAAGGAGACTGAAGAGGAACCAGACAAACAGGACCCTGAATTTTACTTTATTTCTGGCTAGAAATGAAACCCTCTCAAGTTTCTAGATAGTTTGCTGTTTTTATATTGGCCCAAGGGGTGTGACCGATTCCCATAGCCAATCACTAGATTTTTCCTTTGTGGGTTTAGAAGATCATAGTTATGCATCTGGCTGAATCTGTAGTCCCAGCCTCTTGAGCAATCTCCATCCCCTTCGGATCCTCCCCTCTGGTTGAGAAAGTACTGTAATTCTTGGAAGCCAACTCAATGAGGGGTTTCAGATGTGCTTCCCTTTTCCAGTAGCCTACAATCTAGTTAGAAACCTAAGAGTGATAAATGACAGCCTATAACTGTCAACTGTGTGATCTTGGGCAAGACTTCTGGATTCTCAGGGCCTCAGTTCCTTCATCTGTAAAGTGAAGAGTTGTAAAATCCTGTTTTACTTTTTTTATTACTCTTAAGTGCTAAAATATTTGCCCATCCATCAGAGGCCAAATTTGAACCCAGGTTCTGAGCTTTTCCCACCATCCCAGCCTGCCTCCTAGAAGAGATGCTACTGTGGTTCAAAGAAAAGGGGGACCTGTGGCCACCAAAGTAGTGGGGAAGTGCTTTCTGGATTTCTGGAAGTGGGCCCTGAGTTAGGCTTTGATGTGTACATTTTGCTCAGATAAGAGGGTCTGGATATAGAAAGGCTGTCTTCCTGAAGAACTGGTTCCCCCAACCCGTTTCCACTACCAACTACTCCCTCAGGCCAAAAACCTGGAGTCTACTCCCTAAATTTCCTGAACCCTAAATCCTCTAGGATGAGGGATATATACCTGAGCAATTCCACCGCTTTCTAAGCCTCCCAAGGAAAGGTGCTGTGCTGTCCCTCAGGCTCCCTAGGGCTCGTACAGCCATAGCCCAACCTAGATCTACCCGGTCCTGCTCTCCAACCTCTCGGACTCCATTGTTTACTGCGGTTTGGGTCACTCCCTTGACTAGTAGCTGGATTTATGAGTTGGGGGAGGGGGCAGGCAGGAAAGAAAAGGGAGATGTTTAACCCCTTCTCCTCCCTTCTCCAAGAGAAGGGACTGAGTGCCTACCTACACCCTTTCCGTGTTTGTTGGAGAAGGTTATTAGAGGAAAGGAAAGGGATACTCTAAGAAACCATTTCCACCAGGGGCCCCTCCTTCAATCTCCTGGCAGGTAGCTAACAACCCCAATCCTATACTAGTGGGGTTAAATCACTCTCCCCTGGTTCCCACAGCCAGGGCTGGACAGAGGATGTGCCCGACATCCCCTCCTTTGATTTCTGCTGGTTGGGTTTCAGGAGTCTGAGTCTTCTAAGGATTGCCACTGATGTTCCCTTGGCGTTTACCCACCACCACCCAAACTACCTGGTCCGTCCGGTTCCATAGGCGGGAGGTATTCCTGTGGACGTATAAAGTTAGACTAAAGAGGTAATTCGGCAGCTGAACCCACAGCAGACTCCCCCCACACCCCAAACCAAATTCCTCCCCGGGCCCTGACAGCTGGAAACAGGATTCGGAGGTACAGGCTCTATCTAGAGCTCGAGGAGGCTCCGGGTTTCATCCCCTGGCTCCCCACCTGGGCCTGGGTCCCCACATCCACTTCCCTGCTTTAGCTCCATCTGATCCTGCCATGGGACGCCCCTCATCCTCGCTGCGTCCCGGAAGGGGGAGCGTGGAGGAGCGATGGGGTGCGGGGACAAGTGGCTCTGGAAGGCGGGGCAGGACTTTGCGGGCGCCCAGGCTCCCTCGGGGGTCAGCGAAGTCCACTCCGGGGACGTGACCTCAGGCCAGAAAGGAAGGGGCGGGGGTCGGAGGGAGTGCAAGGAAACTCGGAAGGTTGCCCCGACTCCCGCTGGTATGCGTGGGGACGCGGGGCGTGCGCACTTCCCCCTATCCCAGATGGCGAGGCGAGGGACGACCCCGCCTCCTCGGAACCCCCAGCCCCCCCGGGAGACGAAGACGGCCTTCCCCCAGCTCCCGGCTCCGCCGACGCCCCGCCCGGTCGGGCGCGGCCCCTTTAAGGCGCGGTGGGGGCGGGGCGTCGGCGGTGTTGTCAGTGTCAGCTCTGCGCACGCAGCCCTCCCCGCGCCGGCCCGAGCCCCCGGAGCCCCCCGAGCGGAGCCCGAGCCAGCTCCGGAGGAGCCAGCGCGGCGGGCAGGAGGCGAGCAGGGAGGCAGGCCGGGGAGGAGGGAGGAGAGGGACAGAGAGCGAGAGCCCGAGCAGAGCCGCCGGCGCCGGCCCGCGATGTGACGGGGCGAGGCGAGAGAGCCCGGCGCCAGCTAGAGCGAGCCCGGCTGCCTCGGAACCCGAAGAGGTCCCGGACTCCAGCCGCGCTCCGCGCGCAGCCGAGCCCGCTCCCGCCCCCGCTCCCCGGCGCACGGCTGCCCGGGCCATGCTCCCCCGGGGCGGCTGCTGAGCCCGAGCTGGGGCGGCGCGCGGAGCATGGATCCGGGCTGGGGGCGGCGGGACGTGGGCTGGGCGGCTCTGCTGCTCCTCTTCGTCGCCTCGCTGCTCACCGTGGCCGGTTGGCTGCTGCAGTACGCCCGGGGTGTGTGGCTGGGGCGGGCGCGCCGGGGCCGGGGGCCCGGGCCGGGGCTCGGGGTGGCCGAGCCGGGGGGGTCGCTACGAGAGCTGGGCGTGTGGCGCTCCCTGTTGCGCTTACGTTCCAGCCGGGCTGGCGACCCGGAGGAGCCAGGTGTCCGGGGCCTCCTGGCCTCACTGTTCGCCTTCAAGTCTTTCCGGGAAAACTGGCAGCGAGCTTGGGTGCGAGCGCTTAATCAGCAGGCCTGTAGGGATGGGGTAAGTCAGAGGGGGTCCTGGAGGCTCGGTGCCACTTTCCCTTGCGGAGCAGCAGTGTTCAGGAGTACGGAAAGCAGGTTGTGTGTGTGTGTGTGTGTGTGTGTGTGTGGCCAGCTTACAGTACTCCTCAGCCTTCCCCTCCTCCCCTAAGTGCTCCACCTAGGAGAAAGGGGTGTGGGTGCAGGGGCCGCTCTGTGCCCCCAATCCCTGGTCCCCGTGGGCGGGGGAACCTTGGTGCTCCAAAACCGGCAGAGAAGTTGCGGTTCTCATAGCAACGCTAATCCCTGTGTAGAGCGAGCTGCTTCTCCACCTGGAGCTGTGGCATTGGTGGTGTTTGGGGGGTTGGATAGGAAGCACCCAGCAGCCTCAGGAATCTGCCTGGTTACCTTGCCTCCAGCAGACACTCCTTATGTCCCAGATCCCTGACCTTCCCTCCCAAATCCACTGCTACCTGCTTCCTCCCTACCAGTTTCTATTCTTTCACCCCCTATACCATCTTCCATATAGGTAGATGGATGGGGTTACAGGGGAGTTGTTTATATGAGATGCTTGGGACCCAGTTGGACCTGACTCCTAAGGGTTAGTCAGCTCCAACCTGACCAGGGATCAGTTCAAGTCCCCAGGATTGCACCATGGGACATCTGACCGCCAAGGAAGTGGGGCAGGAAGCATTTGTCATGAGACTGGGGTGGAGGGGGCTGGACTTTCCTCCTCTGGAGCCCCCACCAGCCCAGCCCCAACATTTTATTTCTGCCCTCTTTTCCCCTCTACCCCTGTGCAACATTAGCTCAGTTCCTGAGTTTAATAAAGAATTCCTTTATTAAACTAGTGGTCCTATCCCTCTCCAGTTCCCTTAATAGGAACACAGACTTGTTATATATTCCCTTTTGTGCTCTCTAGGGTCAGGGGGCAGTTGACAGTCCAAACCTTGACCTCTCTCCCCTGTGCCCAGCTCTGTGCACCTTGTCCTCAGGTGAAGAGAGGTTTTTCTAAGATTGCCAACTCAGTTGCACATTGGACTCCCCTAGGTGTTGGGAGTCTGGGGCCCTGAGCAGCATCCATCTGCCTCTAGTGGGTGGGTCTGAGCCAGGAATGGGGGGAGGCTGCTGGATCAGAAGCACTTACTGACTTGTTTTGCCAGGCAAATGAGCTCTGGGGATTTGCTCCCTTTGCCAATAAGTCCTAGGGAAGGAGCCAACTTGTGCCCCTCCCCCCAGCCAGTGAGCTCTTCCTGGCCTGTACCCCTTTTTGAACTCTGGGTGAGCCTACCATCTATAGTGTCCCTGTGCCATTCCTGCTGAGCTATGGGTGATTTAGGAGCCAGCTCTGCTGAGGTTTGAACTAAGGAGCTTTCTTCTTAATCTCACCCTGGTGTCTGGCTGAAAGAATTAGTTGGTATCCTGGGCCCCTTCGGGACTTGAACCCTGCATGCTGGCTGTTCTTCTTGTCCTGTCTGTCCCCCAGAGCCATGCCTAGCTCAGTAGATATTGCTGATCTTGGGGCAAGACTGTATTCTCCAAACCCTCTCTATTTCTGACACTTTAATTTCTCTTTTCTCTTCCCCTCCCCTATCTTAAAAAAAAAAATTCCAACCCCACCCCCATGTGTCAGCCTGAAACATTCCACCCAATGGATTTCTATCCTCAGTACAAGCCCTAGGCTCTAACCACTCATTCTCCAGCATTTTGACATTTAGGAATAATGTTTGTAAACTTTAAAGCAATCAATAATTATGAATTATTGTCATTATTATTGCATGCTGGTCCCCTCTCCCTGGGTTTTATTTTTTTTTAGAGGATAATCCATAGGCTTCTTTATATGGGGGTGGGGAGAATGAATTTCGGGATGAATAGGTGCCTCTATCTTCTGGGCCCTGCTTCCTTACCACCCCCCCAGCCTCTTTTGCAGAAGTGGCATCAACTAGTCTCTTGGTGGGGAGGGGTTTTTAGAAGGGAGAGGTCCCTGTACTCAGGTCTTGGTCCAGGGGGAGGCCAGGAGCCAACCCTGCAGCTGAAGTGACCGCAGCTTCCAGGAACCTGGCCAGATGGAAACAGACCAACTCTGATGGGGGTAGGGTCAGCTCCAGGGAGCCTGACCCTCTTCTCAAACCCCAATTATTTTTCTAGAGCTCCATCCAGATCACTTTTGAAGAGATACCCCAGCTTCCACCCAATGCTTCCATTAGTCATGTGACTTGTGTGGACCAATCAGAGCACAGCATGGTAAGGCCTGGGACGATGCTTGGGTGGGGGATAGCCAACTCTGGATCCGTAAGATGAACTCCTAGAGTACCTTTCCTTTTATTCCCTTTAGCTGTTGAATTTTAGCCCAACTCATGTGCCGCTCCCCCAGAAAACCTTCCATAACCATCCCTTTCAATGCCCTTTGACCCCCCTCCATCTCACTTCACAGTGCCTTTGGCTTTTCTGTCTCTCTGATGGGATAAAAGCAATCGTGTATGTTATTGTTATCCATGTATGTGTCCTGTCTCTCCACTAGATTTTCCCAGATCAGGGACCATGACTTATTTAAACTTCATCTTTCTCCCCCAGTGCCTAGCCCAGCTCTGGGCTTGAGGTAACACTTGTGGCAGAGACTTTCTTCTAGTTGCCCAGAGATCTGTGATAAGGGTGGGGGGAAGGATCTGTGTTGAAACATGTGCCCAGATAGAGAAGCTAGAGAGGGGGCCGGAAGCATTGCTTCTCTCCTCCCGGTACCTGTCTCAGGTCCTTCACTGCCAGCTCTCTGCCGAGGAGGTTCAGTTCCCAGTCTCAGTGACCCAGCAGTCCCCAGCTGCCGTCTCCATGGAGACCTACCACGTCACCCTAACACTTCTTCCAGCACAGGTAGAGGGGAAAGGGGAAAGTTGGGGACTAGAAGTAAGAAGAGGAGGATGAATTTGCCTCAAGTTTTGAGGTTTAAATCATAACCTCCTTTTGGGAATGGAGACCAGGAAGATGATTTAAAGTAATAAAGGATGGGCAAGAACTAGACCCATGTACCACTTCTCCCTCTCCTCCTCCACCCCCAATCCCATCCCTAGTTGGAGGTCAACCTGGAAGAAATAGCCAATGAGGGGTTGCTGGTATCCTGGGCCTTCAAAGACTGTCCTGAGCTAAACATGACAGTTTGTCCCAAACTGCAGGGGAAGGAGGTGAGTAGGTTGGGGTTGGGGGAAGCAGGTAAGGTGGTGGAGAGTAGTTGAGGCAAGGTAGGAAGAGAGTAAGTGAGAGAGGGGGCTGAGATAGGTTGGGAAGGCCTGGAGGATTAGATAAGAAGGAACTAAGGGAAAGTAGATCAGGGAGAAGAGGGGGATTAGGAGGTATCCAAGGAAAATCTCAGTGGAGAATCACAGACAGCTAGGGGAGAAGGCAGCTAGGAGTCAGGAAGACCTGAGGTCAAATCCCACTTCTAGCTGTGTGACTCTGGGCAAGTCACTGTACCCTGTATGCCTCAGTTTCCTTATCTGTCAAATGAGGTGGAGAAGGAAGTGGCAAACCACTCCACTACCTTTGCCAAGAAAATCCCAAATAGGGTCAGTGGGAGATGTCTGAACAAGGGGGAGAAGGCCAGGGGTCTGTGATTCCTTACTGTCTCTGCCATTGTTGCAGAGAAGTGAGGAGCAAGTGGATCTGTCTACTATTGAGGAGCTGATTAAGGACACCATTGTCAGTACACGGCCTGCCATGATGGTGAACCTCAGGGCCTGCGCAGCTCCAGCGGGTGCGGTGAGTAGATAGATACCTGAGGAGATTAGGGCTGTATCCTATAATCTATCCTTCCGAGGACTTTTAACCTCTCCTTTCTCTTTTCCTTTCCAACTGTTCTTAGGTATCCTGTGAGAAGCCAACCACAGGGCCCCCAATTAAACCAACTGCCCTCAAACCCATTCGGCTTCTGTTAAGGCAGTTAAGAGCAACCTATGTAGGTGGTGAGACAGGAGGCGAGTCAGGAGGTGAGTCAGGAGGTGAGCAGTTGGAGCGGGGGAGGGGATGTTGGGGCAACTGAGCTTCTAATGTGTCTTTAAACTGGTTTTCTTCCTTCATGACTCTTAGACTTCTGCTTTTTGTAGTATGGTTGAAATGATTGGAGTTAGGGGTCTGATCTTGGCTCCTATTTTTTTTAGTTGTATTACCTTGGGCAGATCACTTCCTTTCTCAGTTTCTCAGTTTCCTCACCCATAAAATGAGGAGGTTCTACTGATAAACTCTAAGGTTCCTTTCAGTTCTAAATGATCTTTGTACCTTGCTCAGTCTGACCTTTGACCTCTGGTTCCCTTTCAGGAAATGGGGAGCTGTGCTGTGTGGCGGAGCTGGACAGCCCTCAACAGCAGAAGTGGACAAAGCCAGTACAAGCTGCTCCAGATGTTGAATGGATGGAAGAGCTGTCTCTGTAAGGAATTTCTTAACGCTCTTTCTCCCATATGACATGGCGTATTGTCCTGGCATCCTGAAGCTGCCTCCAGGAGATGACCCTGGGAGGGTGAGGGGTTGCCTAGGAGGATACAGCTTCCCAGTTGATCAGTAATCTTCCCCTGCCCCCCTCCTTAACCCACAGGGAAGTAGGTCCCCAGAGCCGGGAGCTGACACTGAAGGTGCTAAGGAGCAGCAGTGTTGGAGACAGTGAGTGTGCACAAGGAGGGTATCCTGGGAATGGGGTGAGGTGGACCTGGCCTTGAGGTGGGCATCACTTACTACACTACCCATTTTCTGCAGATATACTCTTGGGCCATGCCACACTGCCTGTGGGCTCCCCCTCCAGGCAGACATCCAGAAAGCAGCTATGTCCCCTGACTCCTGGGCCAGGAAAGACTTCAGGACCAGCTGCCACTCTAGCATTAGAGGTGAGGAAACTGAACCCCTGATGGGAAGGGGCCATCAGGATGGAGGATGGCACCCTAATGCCTGTTTTCTGTGTTCTCCTTTTTCCTGGTAGTTATTATACGAAGAGGGCTCCCCTGGGAACCTGAGTAGCCCAGCCCCACCCACCCCACGACCCAGCATCACACCCACCAAAAAGATTGAATTGGATCGTACTATCATGCCTGATGGCACCATTGTCACCACAGTGACTACTGTCCAGTCCCGGCCCCGAGCTGATGGCAAGCTAGGTAAAAGGGGAGATGATGAAGAAGCTTGAGAAGGAGCAGGAAGCTGTCAGAGACAGGACAGTATCTAACTAAGTTTGACCTTAGCCTTCTGGAGGAAGGATGGCAAAAGCAAGGCAGCAGACCCTGAACCCCACGGTGGCTCTTGACTTCTGCATGGCATTCTTTTTAGCAGTCACTCTCACTTGTCTCGTCTTCCCACATCTGGGCACATAGTCTCCAGTCCTTTCTGTATTCCATTTTACCCTTTACTTCCAGTCTGTCTACTTTCTCCCTTCTTTCCCATTCCCTTCAGTCTCCTCATTAGCCTTTTCTCCAGTCTCCTAGTCCCACCTTCTGGGCTCCCATGGTCTCTGTCCATCCTCTTGCATCTGCATTTCCTTTCTCTGGCCCTAAGCAGCTTAGTACCTTAGTGCTGACTTACCTAGAAAAATTATTGGGGGGAGGGAGTGGAATTGAGGGTACTTTCAAATCATGATCTTTCTTTCCCTAGACTCCCCTTCACGCTCCCCATCCAAAGTGGAAGTAACAGAGAAAACAACAACTGTGCTGAGCGAGAGCAGTGTCCCTAGCAGCGCCTCCCCCAGCAGCAGCCGTGAGTGTGTGTGTGTGTGTGTGTGTGTGTGTGTGTGTGTGTGTGTGTGGACACACACTCACAAAGTGACCACAGTGGGAGGCCGCAGGGGAAGCAGCAGTGCCATAGAATGATGCCAACACCTAAGCACCAGATATCAAAGAAACTGGGAGCCAGACTGGGAGAGCCCTGTTCCCAAGAAGGACTCTGGGATCTAGACAGGAAGCACTGATAAGTATATACTCTCTGGCAGGGGACAGCCACCTTTCCAATGGCCTGGACCCTGTGGCAGAAACAGCAATCCGGCAGCTGACAGAACCCAGTGGACGTCCAGCTAAGAAGACCCCCACCAAGCGTAGCACCCTCATCATCTCTGGTGTCTCCAAGGTGATTAGACTCTAATGGGATTGCCATCTTCTCTCCCCATGCATTAGCACTGGCCATGGCTTTTCATTCCAAATGACTCTCAGAATCACTGGTTTCCTTTAAGACTCATATCAAGTACCACATTATCCAGGAGGCCCTCATCCCTACCCCCAGTTGCTAGTGCCATCCCCTCCAAAATTACCTTCCTTTTACTATGAATTTATCTTGTAGGTTCTGATTTATATTGTCCTCCTCCTCCCCATTAGACTGTAAGCTCCTATTTCTGCTTTTTCTTTTTATCTCTAGTGTCTAGCACAGGGCCTGGCATACAGAGAAATTGTCTAATAAATATTTTTTATTTATTAATTGACTGAGAAGGATGTTCTGCCAGCCTCTGACTGCCTGTCTCTCCTGCCCAGGTTCCCATTGCCCAAGATGAGTTGGCATTGTCCTTGGGTTATGCAGCTTCTCTGGAGGCTTCAATACAGAGTGAGGCAGAGAGCAGTGGGGACCCCTCTTTACCTCCCCTGGATCCTCCAGCCATGTCCCCTGGGCCCCTGGAAGCCCTGTCCAGTCCAGCAGGTACTCAGGAGACAGATGAGACGACTCGCTCAGACATTTCAGAACGGCCTTCTGTGGATGATGTGGAATCAGAAACCGGTTCTACGGGAGCCTTGGAGACTCGAAGCCTCAAGGACCACAAAGGTGAGGAGGTGACCTAGGATCCATTCATTAGCCACCCAAGGACATATTGGCTGCAGCCCAGTCTGCCAAACCTTACCTTACATAGATCACCAGGTGCCTTGTCCAGGGCACAGAGAGCTTTCTTAGATGCTAGAATCTAACAGATCTAGCTACTTCCCCATTCTCTCTGGGCCTGTTTTCTATGTCTCCCCACTGGTTCAGGACTACCCTTTGATCTTAATTCCTCTTCTGCACCAGTTTCTCTTCTCCCCTAGGTTTCATTCCAGTTTTTGCTCTTTGTCTGTCTATCTGACGTTCACTTTGACCTTCAGTCATGCCCATCCCTGAGAACATGTCCCTGAGAACATAAGAATTGCCACATTGGGTGAGACCCAGAATGATTCCAAACCAGGATTGTTTGTGATTGTGACACATCTTATGGTAGTGAATGGTTGTTTTTGTCCTGAGTCTAATGGGGCAGGGGCTTACCAGAAAGCATCCCAGTTCCCTTCTTGACTCATCCATTCTGCATACCTGTTGTCTAGTTTTAAGGTTCTGTGAATTCATCTAACACATTCCCGTGTTTTTTAAGTTGATTGTTTCCTGTGTCAAGTAGGGCTTTGTTAGTTGGTCCTGAATTGCCTCTTTTCAAGCTGTAAGAGACTCCTGCCTAAGTCAACAGTCCAACAAACATTAAGCACTTAAGATGTAGAAAATGACCCGCTAGGTGCTTGAGTATAACATAGCTTATATTTCAGTAAGGGGGGCTGGGCATATGACACATGAAAATTGAAAATCATTACAATCCAGAATGAAGCATGAAGCAATGAGAAGAAAACACTATGGAAAGGTTTGAGAAAGGAAAGCTTTTAACCTCCTTGAGGGTAGGGACCATGCCCTCTTTATCTTTGTTGTTGTCATAGGGACTATGAATTACACAGAGTAGGGGACCATAACAAGTTCTGTTGTTCCAGATGGAGGAATGGGGAAAGCTTCCCAGAGGAGGGGACCTGTGGGCTGGGTCTAGAAGAATGGTTGGGGTGGGTACTGTGCTAGGCACTTTCCAAACATTTCCTCCTTTGATCCTCATAACAACCAAGTAAGGTAGGTGCTGTTAATATCCTCATTGTATATCTAATGATAATGATAGCTGACATTTACGTAGTACTTAAGTATGGACCAGTACTTTGCTAAGCATTTTTTACAACTGGTATTCTTATTTGATCCTCACAACAACCCTGGGAGGTAAGTGCTATTATTATCCCAATTTTACAGTGGGGGAAACTGAGGTACAGAGGTGAAATGACTTGTCCAGGGTGTGGCCATTAAGCGGCTGAGGCTGAATTTGAACTGAGTTTTACTGACTCCAAGCCCAGCTGCCTCTAGTATGGAAATAGTATAGTAAAAAGCTAGAAATCAGTCATAGCTTCAGATTAGAGAAGGTTAAACAAAGGGAGTTTAACTGTTCAGTTTTGTCAATGTCTATTAAGTGACTACTGTAACCCTTGTCCCCCCAAAACTGACCATCTACTCTGATGCCATAGGTGTGTTCACTAATAAACATAACGTAACGTAACGTAACATCAGGCAGCGTGATGGAGGCCAGGAGAGATCTAGACCCAGTTTATTTTAGGAACAAACACTTTACCTAAAAGGACCGGGGAGCCATGAAAGGATTTTGAGCATTGTCATGGCCTGTTTTGGGGACATCCCCCTTTGTTAGCCTTCATCTTTCTAGCCTAAAGAGCTCAAGCTCCTACACTGACTCCCTCTTGAGCTGCACACAGGATTCTAAATCTACCCTAGTTTTGTGGACACGAAGGATGCTCTCCACTGTATTGCCAGTTCTACCCCAGGGGATGCCCAGGACCTTCTAGGCCATAGCCCTGGGCTGTGTACATCTCCAGGATGTAGCTTCTTTCCCATTTCTCCATATCCTTCCTCCCTTCAATCCTGTGCACTAGTTTCTCTCTAGACTTGTTGGGTCTCAATCTCCTCTCTGCCCCATCCCCCACAGTGAGCTTCCTTCGAAGTGGGACAAAGTTGATTTTCCGCCGACGACCACGACAGAAGGAGGCAGGCCTGAGCCAGTCACACGACGACCTCTCCAATGCGGCTGCTGTTCCCAGTGTCCGAAAGAAGGCCGGCAGCTTCTCCCGGCGCCTCATTAAGCGATTTTCCTTTAAATCCAAACCCAAGGCCAATGGCAGCCCCAGTCCCCAGCTCTGAGTGTCTCCCAACTACCACAGGACCAGGAAACAGCTGAGATGTCAGCCCTGCCCTCCCCCTACCACACCCCCTACCAGCCCCTTGGCAACTTGGGCTGGGGGCAGTCTTGTGGATGCTGGGAAGCCCTATCAGCCTTGGGCTTTGGGGCCAGTTCTCTGGGTACTCATGATGACGGCTATGAGTGTCAGACATCCAATTCTGAGAACCAAGAAGAGGGTAGTTAGTTAAGGGCAGGGAGCATGCAGGAGGGCTCTGTCCTGGTACACATGGGCTGCACCCAGAACTTGGTGCCTACTGATGATGTTGTCCCCTCATAGAAGTCCCAGGATGCCCAGGTACACAAAGTTTCCCTCTCTCCCTTTATTTATTCTATTTATATGTGTGGTCTCTGACCCTCAGTGGGCTGGGAGTTGGGTGAGTGGACAGAAGAGGGCCTCATTCCCAGGTACCCTTTCTTTCTAGCCCCAGGATAGGGCAGTTTCCTTTGGCCTGGGGTATCTAGGCCTCAGATCATCACTCAGACCAGCACCAATGTCTGCCCTGTGGTACATTGGCAGCTCATAGGAAGCTGGGCCGGTGCCCAGGATGGGGGGCAGGTACTCCCCCCCCAATACCCTCCATATCCCTCCCTCCCTCTTTATTACTGTTTTTGTACTTGATGCCTTCTCCATAGGCAGAAGGAAGGAGCCAGGGGCCAGGCGGGAACTCTCCCCAGGCCAGTATTGGCCATGACTGGCTTTTATTTAAGGAATGTGTGATGAAGGAGGAAGCGTTAACTCTGCACCTTTGTGAATTTCAGGAGACAATGATTTCCATTGCTGTGTGATGGCCTGGAACTTAACTTATTGAATTAAAATTAAATTGGAGTTTACAAAAACCAGTAGTTATCTTCTATGACTTGGGAGATGAGCCAATAGTAGGGGGAAAGGGGTGACAGGCTTAGGGAGGCTGAGAGGGACCAGTGTTTAGTGTCATTTGTGTGAGGTTCATCTGTGAAATGCCTGATGGGTAAGAGAATGACCACTGAAGCGTGAGCTAGGGAAGGGGGAGGCAGGAATCTCTGCATCCCTGCAACCAGCTGAGCCATAGGGTCTATTTTGTCTGGACTTAACCTTTGGGTTAGGCAAACTGTTTCCTCAATCCAGACAAATGAGAGCTTCTCATCTTATCCAAAAGCCTTAAGTTGTATGTCCATGTGTTGGGTTATATAGAGGAAGTGATGAGGAAGCCAGTCCCTAATACAAGTCAGACCAGGGAGTAGCTTATTTCTAGGTCAGACTCAGTAAGCATTGATGAAATGCCTACTACATGCCAGGCACTGTGGTAAGTGTTAGCTAGGATCTAAAGAAAGGCATAAGACAGTCCCTGTCCCCTAGACGCTGGAGAAGAGAACACACAAAAAGAAGCTTCAAGTCCTGAATCTGATCTCAGGAGCTGGGAGTGTCTGAGTTGATCTCATCTTACAGAAATATGAGTTTGTGGAGATCATGAAATCCAGGAGAGCAGCCAGGTGGGAAATGATGAGAATTCCCTGCTCACCTTCCTTACAGAGCTGGGAGGAGCTCCACTTTCTCCCCTCCATAGTCTACAGCTAGAGGCAAGAAGAGGCCCCAGGGGCTGGGGGTGGTGGTTGAGATGCGAGTTTTCAAGTTGATTTCATCATGCAGGAAAAGAGTTTCTGGAGAGGATAAAGTTCAAGGGAGGAACCAGATAGGAATCCAAATCCTGCCTCCCATATTAGCTACCTTGGCGACTTTGGACAAGTTGTGTATCTTCCCTAGGACTCTCTGTTTCCTGTCCTGTAAAATTAGGGAGTTGAACTAGAAACCTTCTGAGGTCCCTGCCAGCTGCTGATTCTATGAATGGGCATGGGCAGGTCACCTTTCTAGGTCTCAAGGTCTTTAGCTGTTAGAGGAAGGGTGTGGATTAGGTGATTTCTAAGAATCTTTAAGAGGCAATATTCTCAATTTTTAGATGAGTGAGATTCAAAGAAATTAAGAAAACTTGTTTAAGGTCACACACACACACACACACACACACACACACACACACACACACACACACACACACACACACACACACACACACACACACACACACACACACACACACGCGCGCGCACGCGCACACACACACACGCTAAATATGGTCTCCTGACTCTTAAATCCAGGGCTTTTTCTACCTCAATTACCCTTTCCTGATAGGAAGCTACATAATATTTACATCATAAATGGATCAAGTGATCAGGTGGAGAAGGGTGTTTTGGAGGGTGGGGAAAAATTAGGTTCCCTAAAGGGGAGGAAAGAATAACTGTCTGATTCTAGAGGAGTTTGGGAGCCCTCTACCCTAGAGCCCACAAGGAAGGGAGTGTGATACCATGGAAAGAAATACAGGGAAGTCCACCTACCAACATACACATAGGAATATGAGGACAGTTACAAAACACTCTTTACAGAAATACAGACCTAAAAAATTGGAGAAAAGATTAATTGCTGATTGCCAAGTCTTGCTGGTATAATGAAAATGATAATAACTACCTAAATTAATTTACTGATTCAGTACCATACCAATCAAAAATAATGAAATTCATCCAGAGAAACAAAAGGTCAAGAATATCAAGGGAAATAATGAAAAAAGGGGGAAGGAAGGGATATCAAACTATACTTCAAAGCAGGAATTATCAAAACTATTTGTTTCAGGCACTTTGCTAAGCACTTTTTACAAATATTGTCTCATTTGATCCTTACAATAACCCTGAGAGATAGAAACTTTTCAGTCATTTTTCAGTTGTGTCCAATTCTTCATGACCCCATTTGAGATTTTCTCAGCAAAAATACTGGAATGGTTTGCCATTTCCTTCTCCAGGTCATTTTACAGATGAAGCAACTGAAGCCAAGAGGGTTAAGTGACTTGCCCAGGGTCATATAACTAGTAAGTGTCTAAGGCAGGATTTGAATTTAGGAAGATGAGCCTCCCTGACTCCAGGCTTGGTACTCTATCCACTATGCCACCTAGCCACCCAATAGGTGCTATTACACCCTATTTTATAGTCTAAGAAACTGAGGCAAACAGAGGTAAATAACTTGCCCAGAGTCACACAGTTAGAAAGTATCTAAAGTCAAATTTTAACTCCGATCTCTCTGATTCTGGGCCCAGATCTCTATCCACTGTGCCATCTAGCTGCATTGTTATATGAATATGAAGAATGTTATTGTGTTTTAAGAAATGATGAAGGGACTGGTTTCACAGAAACCTAGGAAGACTTATACGAACTGATGTACTGATGCAAAATGAAGTGAACAGAACCAGGAGAACAAATTATACAATGACAACAATATTGTAAAAACAAACAACTTTGAAAGATTTAGGGACTCTGATTTGCAGAATGACCAACCATGATTCTAAAGGACTCATAAGAAAGCATGCTGTCTACCTCCTGATAAAGAGGTGGTGGATTCAGAATATAGAATAAGACTTTGTGAGGAAACAGTCAATGAAGGAATTTGTTTTCCTTGATTGTATTTATTACAAGAGAATTTTGTTTCTTTTTGTTTTGGTTTTTTTTTGGAGTTGAGGAGGTAGAAAGAAAAGGGGGGGAAAGGATGTGTAGCAAAAAAAAGTAAGAGAGACTGAGACATTTTAAAAGATGCACAGAAGGCCAGAAAAGAAACAAGTTTTACAGCTTTGAAAATTACATGTTGAATTTATCTACTTAAAAGGAAAATCAAGCTGTACATATTAAATTTGCAGTTTCATGCACAATGGTTTTTCTGTTCAACCTTGCATATATAAATGCTCATTTTATTTGGTTTCAGTTAAAAAGTTAAAAACAACATTATAAAGAACACTGGATTTGGAAACACAGGGTTACACATAGAATTTTTTGAAATTTTAAATAAATTTTTATATCTTTGTTATTATATTACTTACATTTTCCAATATATCCCTTCCCTTTCCCCTGTTAAGAGAGCCACTCCTCATACCAAAAAAATAAAATCACTTCAGCAAAACTAATGAACATATTGGAACAAAGTCTGACATCTGAAGTCTTCCACATCCCTTGGGGCCAAGCTCAGTCATAATTTTGCAACAGTTATGATTTGTTGTAGCTATTGTGTGGTTTTCCTCATTCTGTTTATTTCACTTTGCATCCGTTCATGTGTCTTCCCATGATTCTCTGTATTCTCCTCTTAGTAATTGACAATGCAGCACAGTAAAGCCCTCCATTCTACGGAGTTGGAAGGGAACTTTTAGGTCAAGGGAGTCATCAGGTGCAAGCCTGTCATTTAAGAGTAATTCCAAATCTAATGCTCTTCTCTGGAGCTTATGGAAAAGCGCCCCTCTCCCTCCCCAGGTTTCCACAGACTTAAAGAAGACTACAGTTACTTACTATGCGCAGGGCGCTTTACAATCATTTTCTCACTTGATCCTCACGTCACCCCTGGAAATACACATAGTGGATGGTGTTAACCTTTGTACTCCACAACCGACAGATTCAGGGGAAGCAGCAAACTGTGCCTGCACTCAGGAGACCCGACTTCCAGTTCTGCCAGGTCGCTCTGCGACCCTGGGCAAGTTACCGAACCTCCCAGTCTCCCAGGGTTGTTGTGAGACGACTTCCTCTAATCCTAAAACGCTACGTGAATGTTATTGCAGATTATTGTAGGCATTATTATTTCAGGTGTGCACGTATATCCTCGTTTATACATTTATAGGCAGCTAGGTGATGAAGCGTGTGGAGCGCTGGCCCGGCCGACAGAAGACCCGAGTTCCAATCCAGCCTCAGGCACTAACTGGCAGTCGGACCCTGTAAGTCACTTCACCTCGGACTGATTTGTAAAATAGCGACAATAACCGCACCGGGAAGGAAACGGAGGCGGAGGCAAAGTGATCCCCCGCCTCGGCCCACGCGGCCCGGTCTGAGGCGGCATTTGAACTCAGGTCTTCCTGACTCCAGAAAGCGCGCTCATTCATTCGCCAGACAGGGATTCGGCCAATTCGCTGCCCGCCCGTGCGTGGCTTTTCCTCCCGGCCCGAAGAGTGGGTACACCCGGGATCAGGTACCCCGCGTACGCCCGAAGGGCGGTCGTCACGAAGAGCCAGTCCCGGGCCCCGCTCCAGCTCTGCGCATGCCCAAGAAGGCCCAGTCAAGCAGGCCCGAACAGTCGTCGCGGCTCGCAGCCGCCCGAGCCCAGTGACCCGGCCCGTGGCCGTGACCTCACCCGCCCACGTCCACACCCCAGTTTTGCTGGGCCTGGTCCCCGGAGGCCCAGTGGCTCCCAACTTCTCAGCAGCTCCAGCCCTGCCTCCCCATGCCCGGGGGCCCCCCAAAGCCCCACCCCCTCGGATTACAGCGCGTCACCGGACTCCCCACCTGCTCCTCCCCTTCCGTGTTTTGGTTGCGCCTGGGCCCCGCCCTCTCTGCACTGTGATTGGCTGAAAGCCGGGACGGCGGAGCCCAGAAGCTGACTTGGATTGGCTTTCGTTGGCCGTCACTCACATGTATCCCCCTCCCGGAGTTGGCTGGACGTGGGGAAGGAACAGAGAGACCTGGGAGCGGAGGGCAAGGTAAGGCTGGGGGTCGGGGCTGCGGCTTGGGCTTCTTTACTCTGCGGGGGCTCCTGCTTCTCCGAGCATCCAAAGCAGTCCTGACTCCTCCGGAGTAACCCCAGGGAGTGAGATCTCTAAGCGTTTGGAAGACTGGACCTCCCACCAGCTTCCCCGGGAGCTGGGGCTGGAGGGAATCGACCCCTGCTTCTGCTAGCCCCATTTGGGCTAAGGTAATCCTTTCCTGGAGAAGGGTGGAAAGGAGAAAGAACGAGGAAGCTAGGAATCCTGGCTGCCGCTTCCTCTGCGACCTTGTGTAAATCATTACCTCCTGGGGCCTCAATTTCCTCCTCTCTGAAATGGGGAGAATAACAGAGCGGAGGGTTGGATGAGATGAAAGCCTGCTGCAAAGACCAGTTTGCAAGTAACTTACTCTGTAGAGTTTTAAAGTTCATACAGGCTTTCCCCAGAAATAACCCTTTGCAGGAGAGTTAATTAAAAGAGTTACATTTAACTTAGCAGACTGCTGTGCTAGGTATTGGGAATATAGAGACAAAAATGAAACAATGCTTCCCCTTAAATGTGTTACTCTGTACAGTTATCCATTTTACCGATGAGAAAACAGTCTCAGAAGGAGAAACCTGCAGCCACACTGCTAACAGGAGGTGCAGCCCCGATTAAAATTCAGGGTTCCTGTCCTTCATTCCTCCTGCCTCTGCTGAAGCCTTTCATATTCTAGTTTTCCTTTAAATTAAAGAGGCAGTTGGTGTAATGGATATACAACTGGCCTAGAGCCAAAAAGACCTGTATTCAAATACCTCTTCTGGTAAATAGGAGCTATGTACCCCTGGGTAAGTTATTTAACCTCTCTGCTGCCAAGAAACTCTCTAAGGCTTTTTGGATGCTAGAAAGCAGTTGGGAAGTTTTCTACACACAATATAATTATAGGTTAGGTTAAAAAAATTACTGCCTCTCAGACCTGTAACCTGTAAAGTGCTGTACACTTACACATTTATTGTCAGTCTTCAGAAGGTTTGGGATCTAGTCCTGACTCACCTGTTTATTTGATCCCCCGTTTGGTCGTGGTTTCTTTTTCACAATACTTTGTATTTATATGCCTTTGCGACTTGTATCTTCCAGTAGAGCATTAGGTGTTTAAGAGACTCTTTTTTGGACTTCTTACAGAAGCATCTTTTCCCTAGTAGTCTTTTAAATTGCTTACCCCATTGGGTAGTTATTTGGATCCAATGAAGTCATAGAGGGAAAGCTCTTTGAATGTAAATAGAAACATAATTTACATTTCTATAGCCTTTCAGGTCTGCAAAGCATATGCTCACAGCCACTATGTAAGGTAGATAAATAGAAGTATTATGATCCTCATTTTACAAAATGAGTAAACTGAGTTTCTGAGAAGTCTGATTTGCTCAGGGTCACACAGCTTGGGATTTTAGCATAGGTCTTTTGCCTTCATGACTAATGTCCTATTTACTATATGTTTCCTCTTCAGTAGTTCTCTGGGTCCCTTTCACGGTTTGTGAGGTTAAAACTATTTTCATAATAATACTAACATTTTAATTCAAAGTTTTGATTTCTAATACAGAAAATCTTCATAGATATAATACATATAAACCAAAGTTCTTTGGGAGGGGAGGCTTCTTTAGTAATTGTTAAGAGTATAAAGGCATCCTGAGGCCAGAAAGTTTGAAAACTGCTGACCTGGTCTAACCTAGGAAGTCTTAATGACTTGCCTTCAGTCATGCAGGTAATGTGGGTAAAGATTAGAATAAAATAGAAAGATTTCCTTCAGAAAGACAAGCAGGGTTTATGTGGAAGGGAGAAGGAGAAGTGATTTAGGTAAGGGGAACAAAACAACTTCATAGGGAAAGAAGTGAGAATAAATCTCCTTCACAGCACAATGAATTCCAGGAGGTAGGAATGAGGAGGGTCATATATTCAGGGTGTGAGGAGCCAGGGGACAATAAAGCACAAGACTGAGGAATGACTCTTAAAGTCTTATTTGGCTGAAACAATTGATAAAGGAAAGTAAGAGAAATAAAGCTGGAAAGGCAGGTTGGAGGCAGATTGAATCAGAGCCCTGGATAAATCCGTAGAACACTCACTTTGTAGAGTTTCAGGAGTAACAGTCACTACTGCTGTCCTTCCCAGAAAAGTATCACAGGATCACAGACTTGGAGCTGAAAGGAACCTTTGCTGGAGTAATCCCATCCCACTCTACCAGTGGAATCTGCTTAATAATATCTAAAAAGAGTAATAGCTGCTAACATTTATAATGTGCTTGAAGGTTTGCAAAGAAGTTTTACAAATAGTATCTTATTTCATCCTCACAACAGTCCTGGGAAGTAGGTGCTATTATTTATCCTCATTTTACATAGGAGGAAATGGACTCTGAGAGGAGTTTTGACTTGCCCAGCTAAAGCAATGGGGTCAGATTTGAACTCAGGTCTCTATGACTCCTGGCCCAGTCCTCTATCCACTGTATTACCTAGCTGCTGCCTTGGCTGTTGGACAGTCCATGATTTTATTCCTTTTACTACAGTGTGGTAATCATGCCACCTCCTACAAAGGTCCCCCGAAGGGAGGCCCTGGTGCTACAGTGTGAGTGGGGACCCTGTACCTTTGTGGCCTCAGCCGTGGAGGAGTTCTGTGAACATGTCACGCAGCACCTCCAGCAGCATCTTCAGAGCCCTGAGGAAGAAGATGAGGATGAGGTGGACCCACTTGGTGAGTGAGCAAAGGATGAGAAGAGGTGAGAGGAGGCCAGCTCTGCCTTTACTGTCCTTGGGCAGACTGGGAAGATGGGACTTGGCAGAGGTGGGGATGGGAGTATGTTTTCAGAGGAGGTTCAGGAATTACTTAGGGAGAATTGAGCTACAGCCAGAAATGGGGTTCACCCTGCCGGGTTCTGTATTCAGGCAGGACTGTGTCCTGTCTCTGTCTTTCCTCCATCCTCAACTGAAGAGTACTCCTGTTTGTGGCAAGAATGTGGCTTCTGTTCTCCAGACAACTCAGCCGACCTGGTCCGGCATGTCTATTTCCACTGTTACCACACCAAGCTGAAACAGTGGGGACTTCAGGCTCTGCAAGGCCAGGCTGGACTTAGCCCCTGCCTGTTGGACTACCAAAGCCGAAACATGATCCCCGACATTCCTGACCACTTCTTGTGCCAGTGGGAACACTGTGAGGTCAGCAGGCAGGGGCCAGGGTTGGGGGAAGGATACGTTGTATCCTAGATAGAGAGACCTTGTATCTGTATGAAATCTTTCAAGCACTCTCCTTTCTCCAGTTTCTTCTTGCTTCCTCTTAACCATGAAAGTGGTCAAGATTAGAATATTACCTTGGTTCACTACCCCTCTACTCTTTCCTTACCCTTTGTCTCCCCTTTTCCCCTCAACAGAGCTCATTTGACAATCCAGAGTGGTTTTACCGGCATGTGGAGGCCCATAGCCTGTGTTGTGAATACAAGGCAGCCAGCAAGGAGAACCATGTGGTACCATGTGGCTGGAAAGGTTAGGAATACTTTAGTCATCTGTCTGGATAATCCTCCCTTTTGGAGGGGAACCCTGCCTTTATGAGTGGGAGGGCTGTGGATAGTCCCAGATATTTCAGCTTCCCCATTCTTTAAAATGAAAGACTTGGCCATTGGACCAAGAAGGGGCCAAGAAGAAAATGGGGGGTGGGGGGAGGAGACTTTCTATAAGGTTTGGAGTGGGTAGAAGGGACCTGATTTGGTGTCTTCCCCAGACTGCAACTGTACCTTCAAAGGGCGTTGTAAACTGAGAGAGCATCTTCGAAGCCACACCCAGGAGAAGGTGGTGGCCTGCCCCACCTGTGGGGGGATGTTTGCCAATAACACCAAGTTCTTTGACCACATCCGGCGTCAGACGTCACTAGACCGTGAGCTTGGGGTTGGAGGGAGTAGGGATGGGGGGAAGGAACTAGCTGACCTGCTTAGAACAGAGCTGGGCATTTGGAGACCGAGTGCCTCCATCTGCCTTTGGGCTTTTGTCCCTTCTCAGAACCTTCTCTTTCCTGTGTCCCCTCCAAGTCACACTTAATAGTTGTGTCACCTTGGATGAATAATTCAACCTTTTTAGGCCTCAATTTCCTCATCTGTAAGATGGGGGTGGGGTTGACAAAATGAGCCAGTCTACCTCAAAACAGTTCTATGAAAAATACTTGAAAATTCCTTCCCGTGTCTTTTCATCTCTTGTTTCTCTTCAGCCTCTCAAAGTTCTCACTCTCCTTTTCCCACCCCAGAACAACGATTCCAGTGTTCCCATTGTTCCAAGAGGTTTGCCACAGAGCGACTATTGCGGGACCACATGCGCAATCATGGTCAGTTTCCCCAAGCCCCTCTCCCCATGTTTTCTCCTGTTCTGCCCTCCCTTCCCCTCACATCCTCCTCCTCTCTGCTCCCTACAGTAAATCACTACAAGTGTCCTTTGTGTGACATGACTTGCCCGCTGCCCTCCTCCCTTCGGAACCATATTCGTTTTCGACACAGTGAAGACCGGCCCTTTAAATGTGATTACTGTGACTACAGGTGAGAGGGGGGCAGCTGTTGGGACCTGCTGGGCCCAGCATTCCATTCCCAGGTTCATTGCTGCTCTGGTGTCCCTTTTCCCTCTTCTGACAGTTGTAAAAATCTGATTGACCTCCGGAAGCACCTGGACACTCATAGCAAGGAACCCGCCTACCATTGTGAGTTTGAAAGCTGCAACTTCAGCGCCCGCTCCCACTGCTCCATCAAGTCCCATTACCGAAAAGTGCACCAAGTGAGTAGGATCTGGGGAGGGAGGAGGAGATGACATATGGGGCTGGGGCCAGGGCCTGCAGACATCCTAAGCCTTGGGAGTGGCCTGGGGTTAGGAGCCAGTCAGAGCTTCAACCCACATGGGAAAGTTTCCTGTTTATAGAGTCCTGTGCCAGGACTGTGGTAGGGATAGGACTTGGGATTTCTTCCTATAGGGAATTCCTATTGATGAAATTCCCTCTGCTGATGCCCTGATGCAGGCTAGCATCTTTTCTGCAACTTGTAGAGTTTTCTAGGGCACTGAGGAGTGAAGTGACTTGCCCTGAGTCTCATAGCCAGTTGGGGTCTGAGATGGGATAAGAAGCCAGGTCTTCCTTCCTCTTGAGGACAGTGTTTTATCAACTTTGCTGTGCACCTGGGGAAACAATTTAGTAATAGTTTGCCTCCCCAATAACTCCTGCTGAATACCTTCTAAGGGAAGGCCAAGGTGGTTAGGGAAGGCTTGAGTGGGTGAAGTGGGTGGCTAGGCTTTCAGTCACTGGAACTTCCCCGACAGGGTGACTCAGAGCCAAGATACAAGTGTCACGTCTGTGACAAGTGCTTCACTCGAGGCAACAACCTCACCGTCCACCTTCGGAAGAAGCATCAGTTCAAGTGGCCCTCGGGCCATCCCCGCTTCCGGTAAGTTCTCCTCCCTTCCCTGGGCATTAGCAGTAATGATGTTTGGAGAACTTGGAGTGAACATGCCTTGGAATTTTTGCTTTCCATATGTCTCCCTAGGCACTTCATATTTTATCCTAAAAAAGCAAGGGGCAAAGATAATATACATAATGATAGCTAACACTGATATAGTGCTTACTGTGGGCCAGTCACTGTACAATTGCTATCTCATTTGATCCTCACAACAACCCTGGGAAGTAGGTGCTATTATTATCCTCATTTTTCTCAGGAAACTGAGACAGGCAAAGGTTAAGCAACCTGCCCAGAGTCAAACAGCTAGTGTCTGAGGCTGGATTTGAACTCGAGTCTTCCTGACTCTTGGCACAGTGCTCTATCTATCCATTGCACCACCTAGCTGCCTCAAAGATTATTCTCCCCATTATAAAATTGGATCAACTGAGGCACAGAGCAGCTAAATAAATGACTTGCTACAGGAACACAGTGAGCTAAAGGTGGAGCTGGAAATAAGAATTTAATATTTAAATTCAGACATTTATTAGCTTTTACTATGCACAAGGCCCTGTGTTGTGTGCTATGGGGAGACACAAATACAAAATTGAGTAGTAGTGTCTGCTTTCAAAAATTTTATAATTTAGTAGAAGGAGATAAGATTGATACATAATTATAATGCAGAATGGCATTCAGTAAGTGGACAGGGTTACCTAGGAGGTAGCATGTTCTTCACGAAGTTTCCAGGTAGACTTCCACCTCTGAGATTCTGTAATTCCAGAAACAGGAAAGGTACAGATGGGGTGCTGTGAGAGATCTGAGGACGATATTCATGCCTGGTGGAGGTCAGGAAGGTTTCCATGGAAGAAGGAGTAAAGCTGAACTTTGCAGGATAGGTCAAGGGATCAATGGGTAGAACGTGAGGAAGGTGTGATCAGGGTGTTTCAGGGATGATGAGGTGAGTGCCCAGAAACAGAAAAGGGATACAACAAGTAGGGATGATGATTGGCAGGATTGTTGAGTATGGGGAGGGGAGAAATGTCGGAGCCAGGTTTTAGAGAGCCTTGGACTCAAGGTCAAGAAGTTTGTGCCTTTTTTGCTAACCAGTGAAAAGTCCACAAAAGGGTTTTGGGCAAAGGAATGAAATGGTCAGAGTTGTATATTGGAAGGACTCCTCAGGCAGCAGGGTATGGGATTCAGTTACTTTAAAGCACTGTGTCATATGGAAGAGGAATTTGTTTTAGTCTATGGGTTTAGCCATCGACTTTACAGCAGGGACCACCTGAAGGAGGTAATGGAGGGGCAAATGAGTGAAAACTTCTTAACTTTTAGAGCTATCCAGACATACATTGGGTGGTCTCTCCTTCACCTCAGAGGAGGCGTTGGAGCACAGGCTGGATGGGTGTTTGACTGGAATGTCACAAGGGACTTTTTTTTTTGAAATTTCTATTTTTAGTTCCAAATTCCTTCCCTCCCCCCAACCCTCATTGAGAAGGGAGGAAATACAATTCCCATTATACTTATGAAGTCATGCAAAAATCCTTTTCCACATCAGCCATGTTTGGGAGGAGGAGAATGATTTAAGCAAGAAAAATAAAGTGAAAAAAATATGCTTGAATTTGCACTGAGTTATCAAGCCAATAAGCATTTTTCATCATAGCCCTTTAGAACTGTCTTGGATCATTGTATTGATGAGAGTAGTCAAGTCTTTCACAGCTGATCATTGTTACAATATTGCTGTAACTGTGTACAATGTTTTCCTTGGGTGACTTGCTTTGGGTAAGGACTCAAGGATTTCTACAGCTGTGGATTCTGCAGTCTAGTGCTAGCTGTCCAAATTCATTCTCTTAATAGCCTAAGCTCTTTGAGGGCAGAAACTACCTTTGTTATTAGTATTACTGTTCTTAAATGATCCCAGGGCTTGGTACATCGACGTGTACATAGCACTTGCTTGATCAGTGTTTGATGAATGCCTGAATTGTGTCAAGGTTTGAGTAGGAGGTAGAGAGACCAGTCAAAAGGCTACTGCCTTGGCCCATGTCGTTTTCACTGAATCTTTCACTTTCCCCACTTTGAGTAAGGTTCTTCACAAATATATGTCCATAAATATTCCTACTCTCCCACCCGCCACCTCTCATGGCTGTGGAGAAAGCAGTCTGCAAACCTTCAGTCCCTCTCTGCTATAGTAGGAGTTAGATTATCCCAGGTTTAGAGATGGAAGGGATCTTAGGGGCCATTGAGGTCCAACTCCCTCATTTTACAGATGAAAAATCTGAGACTGAGTGAAGTAGTATAACTGGGGTAACACAGGTAATATGAATTGGAGGCAGAGTTGGAATCGAGGTTTTCTTGACTCCCAGCTCAGCACTCTGTCCAGTGGGTCACCTAGCAAGAGTCTTTTATCCCTTTCTGCTATGTTTTCAGTGAATCCCTCTTCTTCCCCAAGCCCCAGCCTTGGTTACAACAGGTTCCTGTTATCTCCCTCCTTGCCCACTCATGCTTCCCCTCTCTTTGTGGGCGGGTATGTTTCCTGTTTCTTATGTCCCTGCTCCCCAGGTACAAGGAGCATGAGGATGGTTACATGCGCTTGCAGCTGATTCGCTATGAGAGTGTGGAGCTGACTGAGCAGCTACTGAGGGAACGAGAAGAGCAGGGTGGGCCAGGCCCAGGGGCAGCACTGACTGAGGGCAACCTGCAAGGTATTATCCTGGAACCCGGGCCTGAGGATGCAGGGCCTGAGGAAGAGGAAGAGGAAGAAGAAGAAGCAGAGGCAGAGGAAAGTGAAGGGCCAGCACCTTCAGCTTCTGCTGCCCAGGACTCTCCCAGCCCTGTCATTCACGTGCTGAACAGGACCAATTCCCAGGGTGAACATGAGACAGTCTATTATGTCCTGGCCCCAGCTTCTGGAGGTCAGCCCAGTATCCCAGGAGAGGGAGCCCCTGACCCCGATCCCCCTGATGCCATCATGGAAAAACTGCATAAGACAGCTGAGGAATTGGGAATCCTAATAGAATGAGGGACTGAAGGTTCCACTCCCTTCAGGACCCAGCTGAGACATTGTTTTCTCATCCTGGATTTGAGATTGGCTCTGGTTTTTTTATTTTTGCTCTCCTCTCATACTTTCTGCTATGGCCCATCCTAGAGACATGTAGAGGGACCTTCTGAACTGCCCTTGGTAACAAATGTAAGGAGTAGCACACTGTGTGTGTGTGTGTGTGTGTGTGTGTGTGTGTGTGTGTGTGTGTGTGTGCGCGCGCGCGTGCGTGCATGCGTGTGTATGTGGTGGGGTGGGGACAGAAGTATCTTACTCCAAGAGCCAAACCTGAGAAGAAAGGATCCCCCGGGAGTGGGAGAAAGAGGCTATTCATGGAATACTCTGGGAGATCAATGTTTGGGTCATCCTAAGGATAGACAACATCTCTTTCAACCATGACTGGAGAACAGTCCTTGATTTACAGTAGCTTCACCAGGAAGCTGACCCATGTGTGGCAGCAGTTGTGGAAGTCTCCCCTAGATTTGGTTCCTTGTGGGGTAGGGTGTTGGGGGGAGGCACCTTGGACTAAACTCTAAACCTCAAAGCTGTTGAACATAGTTCCTTAAGGAAAACCAAATCATGCTAATTTCCTGGAAGTATCTAGAGATCATAGGTCTGTCAAGGTCCTTTTCCATTCTTGCTCTCCAAAGGCCTTTATCATTTCAATTAGCCCCCATCCCCAAGCCAAGAGGCTTTTCCCTGGTCTCTGAGTCCTTCCCCCATCCTCATGTCTGGGTTACTCTCAGGGACAAGATTGGGGGAGGCATTGATGAAGGGTGCTGAATATGACTTTTCTTATTGGCAATAAACACATTATGCCCATTTCATGCTCCTTATTTCTCACATCCTTGCCTCTCCATGTACCCATCAGAAGTTGAGGAGTTGGGTTTTTTCCTGGTCTTAGATGCCTGCCTCTTTAGCATCACTACTCCCACTTCTAGTTTGGTGTGGATTTTCCCACTGACTAAACAGTTTAGAGGAGAGGAACAGTTTGGGAGAGGAACTCTGAAATGGAGAAGACTGACATACACATGCCAGGTACTAGGCTAGGGTACTTGTCTTTCTAACCATGGACACACTCTCTAGGATAGGTTGGTCAGAGTGGGATCAGTTTGTCACTAAGAGTATCTTGCGGTAGGCATCTTGTTAGAAACCTTTTAACATTCCTTTTGTTTGCCTTGCCTGGCAGGTGGAATACTGGGAAGCCCTTCCCCTTAGGTCCATACTCTTGGTTGGTCAAGCTAATGGAACATGAACCAACCAGGATGGAGATAGGGGCTGCAAGAAGAGCTTTAGATCTGAGACCTGTGGGAGGATAGCACTCCTATAAGCCTAGAGTTTTAGGTCAAAAAAGTGTTGCCCTGGGTTTGGGTCTGGGATGGTGGGAATTATTGCTCTCAAGCCATCTGTAAAGAAAGGCCACACAAGAACTGAGCAATGGGAAAGCTGTGTGTGGGCATACCAAACTGGCTTCTCTTCCCTTCTTGTTTGCCCTTGAGATTTTGACTTCCTTACCACTCAACAGTCAAAGGGTAAAGCCTTAATGAGTTAGTGGTAGTTCAGCATGTAAACTAGGGACATCCTAGCAGGTATGGAGTGCAAGGGCAGGCACACACTAACAACTAGGCTGGCAGCTGTTAGACTGCTGGACTAAGCAGCTTCTGGGACCTGCCTTCAGATCTGGAGAGAGCTATGGTAAGATAGCTGGATTAGGCCTTGACCAGTGCCAGTCAGTTATGGTCTACTGGTGTAGAGAGCCAAGTCCCAATGGGATAGAGAAGCAGAACAACTTAAAAAACAAAAGTCTCAGTGTCTGGTGAGAAACAAATTCCTTTCCCTTCTGCCCCCCCCTACTGTTGTTCCAGAGCAAAAGGTAGGCCCTAGAAGCCAGTACCAAATCTCTTAACTTTTTTCTGCTCTCTGAAGGTGTGAGAGGAGGTTCAGCAATGTCATCAGGCAGTATGTACATCTAAGCACACTGAACTTTTCCCCTTGCAGTCTCAAAATGTTAAACAAACTGAGACTGCTGAATATTACTCTCTTAGTCTTATGAATGCTTTGTTTGGTTGACAGCAGGAAATTTTTGGTGGGATTGTGGGTGGGAGAAAAGATGCATAATGAGTATGCGAGTTCTCTAATTTTTAAATTTTTGCATAATATTTAATAACTCCTAGGGTAGAATTCAGAACCCAGGTCAATGAGAATTTCTTTCCTAGTGGATCTCGTGAAGCTAATTGGCAAGGGTGGGCTGTCTGCATGTGTGCATGGATCAGAGGGACCTTGATGGGACTACTGACCTGGTGGCCAGAGCATGTCAACCTGGAGGGCAAATTGATGTTAGGTTTCCTTTGTGGTTAATGGTCATGTGACACCCTGTCTGAAGTCTTATGGAAAGCAAGGACACCAGGGTCAGTTGGCGCCCACACAACCCCAACCATGGTCTCATTTTTTCATAAATCTAAGAAGAATAGAAGCAGTGGGTCTGAAAGAAGATCAATGAGGAGATAAGGGTTAAAGCTAAAGGGCAAGATGGAGAAGATGGAGAGGCCCAGAGAGAAAGTTCTTAGCCACATCTTTGACTGATAGATGATGTTGCTTCCCACCCAGTATGGACCTCTCTCCAACCCATCAACAAATATTTATTGAACTATTGAATAATGACTTTCAATGTAATCCCATGCAATTGGTGTCATGGAGTTATTAATTTCTACTTAGTCAGTTCTAATTTTCAATGAGTTATTTTATTTGATAGGGTTTTATCCTTCTTGTTAATTCTCTTTTCATATCTTTCTTCCATAATTAATTTTTTTTTCAATTTTTTTCTTCTACTGCTCTCATTTCTTTGAGGCAGTTGGGATTAAGTGACTTGTTCAGGATCACATAGCTAATAAGAGTCAGGCTGTATTTCAGTTTATACCCTTCTGACTCCAGGGCCGGTGCTCTGTCCACTGAGACACTTAGCTGCCCCTACCACTGTCATTTGAAATCATTTTCTTCAGTTCTTTTTTTTTAAATTCTTATTTTGATTCTTCCAGGAATTCTGGTTGGACTTGTGTTCAACCTGGATTTTTCTTTGGAGTTTTGCTTGTAGATGTTTAAAGTAATTCTCCTCTTCTGGGTCTATGTTTTGAGTTTCCCTGTTGCCATAATAGTTTTTTGTGGGTGGAGGGAGTCTGTTTGTTTGCTTGTTATTCCAAACTTCATGTTGGGACTGGGCTCTGCACACTACTAGAAGGGATGTCTAGCGTGAGCGTCTGTCCACTGACATCCTTCTGCTGTTTTCAAAGCTCAGGTTGAGAACCTGTAAATTTTCAGTGTTCCCGAAGTGATGTGATTCAGGGCAAAATCTCACTGCCTTTCTGTTCTGAGCTCTGCAGTTTTCCGACTCAGGTTTGGGTCTGTCAGCTTATCCTTGGTTGGGAGTTTCCGCCAACTGTCACTGAACTCAGCCACTCTTAGCCCACTGGGAGGCTCTGCTGATTCTGAGTGACTAAGCTACAGGCTCCTCTTTGGTTTGGGACCCTTGCCCTGGTTATTCTACTGTAAACTTCCACAGGGGAAGTGGTCTGTAGGCTAGAACTGTAGGCTCTGCTCCTGGGATCAGAGCCACCCAGTTATGATTTGCTTCTAAACTTGTTCTAACCATTTTGGAGAGCAATCTAGAATTATGCTCAAAGAATTACAAAACTACCTTGACCCAGCAATACCACTACTTAGTCTGTTTCCAAAGATGATTAGGGAAAAGTAGTAGAACCGATGTGTTCTAGAATGTTTATAAATACACAGGACCCCACATTCCAACCCCTTCTCTACCCTGGATCTGAGACCCAGAACTGGTTACTGGGTGACAGAATTGGCAGACGGCTTCCATTCCTGTATCCAAGGCTAGGTCAGGGAGTTCCTGGGATTTCTTTATGCCCCAGTACTTCCTGCCATTGTAGCTGGTTTTAGCCCTCTTTCAGTCTCTTGATGCTTCACTGCTCCCTGAACTTCTGGCCAGATCCACCTCTGTGTCCACAGACCTCTCTTGTCTGCCTAGGCCACCCGGGCTACAAAAATGACTCATTGTGACTTCTTGACTTTTCCCAATCAGAATTCTGTGTAGTACATTTTTAAAGATCTTTGTCAAGGAGATTTATTGAGAAGCTAGACTGAACTGCTTCCTCTTAATCCTTCATCTTGATTCCCATTCTAATCCTATACAATTGGGAGGGGACTGGTACTGAGGCTGGTATTTTACTGGAAGGGTGAGGTGACTGGTGAATAGTTATTGTCTTGACTAAACAGTACTCTTTGTCATGAGGGTGGCACCCTTGAATATTTCCGGACATCTCCATCAGCTTCAGAAAAAAAGTATGAAAATAAGGGGTGTGATATTGACTCAGAAAAACTGGAAGGATTGCACACTTGAAGAGGAGTATATAGCCTTAGATTGTCTTTCATAACTCCAGTGTCTCCCAGTTTCCTCAAGGTTAAAATACAAACTGATTTGTTTGACATTTAGTGCTCTTCACAACCTGGTTCCAATCTAACTTCCGAGGCTTATGGAGAATTATTTTCTTTCACATTATAGCCAGACTGACCTACCTAGTTCCCTAGATGACATGCCATCCCCTACTTCATCCTGTGCTGTCTCCCATGCCTAGAATTCACTAACTCCTTACATCCACTTAGAATTCTTAACTTCCTTGAGGCTCAAGTGTCCGCATCCTACATCAGACTTTTCCTGACTCTCCCACACTCTAATGACCTCCCAATTACTCTGCATTTACTTTATGTATGTGTACACACACACATACACACACACACACACACACACACACATATTTTGTGATTACTTTCATATGTATATATTGTTCCCCCCCATAAAATGTAAGTTCCTTGAGAGTAGGGACAGTTTCATTTTCATTTTTGAATTCCCAGTGCCTAGCACATAATCAGTGCTTAACGAATACTTGTTGAATGAATTACTCATGTTTATATTTGCACTTTAAGATTTGAAAAAAAAAAAAGACACTTTCCTCACAATAACCCTGTAAGGTAAAGGGTACAACTATTATAAAAGTGAAAGAATAAGCCAAGGCTCTAAAAGCTTAAGTGAATTGCCAAGGCTTACGGTGAGTAAGGGGCATAGCCAAGATTCCAATCCAATTCTCTCCTGACAACCAGCCTACCTTCCTTTTCACTATGCAATACTGCTTTTTTGTCACAGAATATAAGCCTCTGAAGGGTGGTAGTGGTGGGAGTGTTTTCTTGCTTTGAATTATCAACACCAAGCACATAATGGGTACTTAATAAATGCTTTTTGATTAACAGGACACATTCTTTCTGGGAATAGAAAAGCTTAGACTTTTTATAACATTGTAGTACAGGCATACCTCAGAGATATTGCCAGTTTGGTTCCAGACCACTGTAATAAAATATTGCAATGGAAAGGGTCACAGTAATTTTTTGGTTTCCCAATGCATATGAGTTATTTTTTATATTATACTGTAGTCTATTAAGTGTGCGGTAGTATTATGTCTAAAATATGTATACCTTAATTTAAAAAAATACTTTATTGGTAAAAAACAAACAAACTGCTAACCCTCATCTGAGCCTTCATCCAATGGTAATCTTTTTTGCTGGTGGAGGGTGTTGCCTCAACATTGATGGCTGCTAACTCAACAGGGTCTATAGCAATTTCTTAAAATAAGACACCAGTGAAGTTTGCTGCATTGATTGACTCCTCCTTTCACTTAAAAACTTAGAGAGGCCATTGTAAGGTTACTTACTGGCCTGGTTTCAAAATTGTTGCTTCTTGGGGAATAGGGAGGCCCTAGGAGAAGGAGAGAGACAGGGATTGGCAGGATGGTGGAGTAGTCAGAATATACGTAATATTTATCTATTAAATTCGTCATCTGGTCCCAAAACAATTACAAGAGTAACATTAAAGGTCGCAGATCACAGATCACTATAACATAATAATAATAATGAAAAATTTGCAACATTGTGGGAATTGCCAAAATGTGATGCAGAGACATGCTATGAGCACGTTATTGGAAAAATGGCATCAATAGACTTGCTTGACGAAGGGTTGCCACAAACTTTCAATTTGTGAAAAACACAGTATCTACAAAGCACAATAAAAGGAGGTATGTGTGTATCTCATCACATCCCCTCCCCTCATAGAAATAGGAAGTTACATACTTATATGGAACTTACAGGTGAGGAAACTCCCTCCACCAATGCAGGTCAGCACCCTCTCTACAACTTTTATTAGAGACTTGCCTAAAACGTTGAGAGGTTACATGACTGGCTCAGGGTCACACAGCTAGTACAAGTCAGAGGTGGGCCTAATCCAACTCTTGTTTTCAAGGCTAACTCTGTCCACTATGCTACTTTGCCTCTCACATCTTTTATGGATAGTAAATAGTATTGCAATATGGAATGAATTTTGATATGTGATCTCCAGTATGTTATGAGAAGGACAGATATGGATGCAACCAGAAAACATGGCCACAAATGGCAGGAAATCTTCCCCTCCTAGCTGATTTTCCTGAATGACAATTGACAGAGGCCCTAAGTGGACAGAAGCAGAGAGGTCTCAGGATACAGAGGCAGATACAGAAAAGTATAAGGATGGTGACAATATTTCCCAGACTCCAAATCAGGACAAGCTATCTCTTATACAAAATATATTGGGAAATCTCAGATGTAGCCTCAAATCATGAGTTATGATGATCTGTGTCCTTGAGTTTTTAATCAATCTAGATGAAGATATTATAAAGTAGTATGGGACTCAGTGTCCACTGATAGTGGATTTAATGAGGTCTGTAGGTTGACAGAGGGGGAACAGCTATTTTCAGTTGGTATTCTCCTGTCCAAGATCCACCATTCCCTGCTCTTCCCCTCCCCAGTTGCTTAACTGGGACTTGTCTTGGTTGGGTCTTTGTGCTGAACAAGTTAGGAGTGAGAAGATCTGGGTTTAAAATCTCAAGTTTTGCTATTCACTCCTGTGTGTCCTCACAGGACCTCAGCTTCCTAATCTATAAAATAAGAGAGATAGACTTGAAGGCATCTTCTATGATCCTCTCTATTTAGAACCCTCCAGATGTCTTTATAGGATAAGTCTCTGTCCCTGTAGATTCCCAAGGCTGAGGCGGTAGGAAGAGGCAGACAACATTCTCCTGACATCTCTCTGTAAATCAGTCCTCAGACCTCACACTGTTTGAATGCTTTGCACACAGTAGGCTCTCAATTAAAGTTGGCTGAATTGAAATTTAATTGAATTATTAAATGAGAAAAGCCATCACTGGGGTGGGGTGATACCATCTCTTCTATAATTAATCCTATCCCATGCCATCCAGGAGTCCCTGTCCAGGGCCAGATGGAAAAGGGTCAGCTGCAACTGACCTCCCACTGGTCTTCCTTCTGCCTTATTATTCCACCAGGACCTCAGTCCTTCCAAGGCTATCTTCTTAATCATTATCTCCCCAAGTCCCCAGGCTAAGCCTGCTGTTTTTTCTGCTGTCAGATCAGTGAATGGATATGCCCCTGCTGCTGAGGATCCATTAGGAACAGGGATGGAGGGGTGGATGGTGGAGGTTATTCTCTGGGTAGGTGTGGGGAAATGACCAAGTGCACCCAGAATTCTAGCTTTGCCCTGAAGATAACTTTTGTCTATTCCTTAGTCTTTGTAGTGGGGAGTAACAGGGTGGATATCTTACCATATTCCCATAGCTGTATTTTTGAGAGGCAGCATAGTATAGTGTATATGGCATTGGATCCAGTCAGGAAAATTTGAGTCAAAAGCCTGTCTTAGACAATAATTAGCGGTATAACTCTGGGCAAGTGATATAGTCTCTTTTTGCCCAAGTTTCTCTATCTGTAAAATAAAGGGGTTAGCATCATGGCCTTAAAGTCTATTGCAGCTCTAAAATGATAGTTCTGTGACTTTAAGATCCTTGACTGGGATTGGTCCTGGTCCTCTCTTTCAAAGACCATACATCCATCTTTCTCCCCTTTTATTTTCATTCTTTTCTTCCTCCTACCCTCCATACCCAAGGAACAGGGAGATGAAGATGTTGGCTACAGTTGAAGTTGCTAATGCAGCCTTGGGAACAAATGGAAGGTATGATTGTAGACCACGTCTGTTGCTGGGGGAAATTATCTTAGTGTCTTGGAGGATGACTAGCTGTTTTCCTGGAAAAAGTCACCACTGTCCTTTATAGTTTCCTATCCCCTGCTTCTGTAAAGCCACCATTCTGACTCTGCTAATTTTCTTGCTTAACTGGTTATTGTCTACTTGGGAGGAGGGAGGGCAGTTTCATTTGGTTTCCCTTCCCTGTCTTTTTTCACCTTTTCTCTGGTTGCAGTTCCCTCTGGAAACAGCAGGGGGTACAGGAGAGACGAATACACTCAGCTGCCTAAGAGATATAGGGGAGGAGGGGTGAGGAGAGTGTCGATGCAGAGCCGGGGCTCAGATGGCCTTAGGTGTCCCCATTCCAGCTCCCACAGGACCCCACTTGCCTCCTCCCTCCACAGCCCCATAAATCTGCTCAGCAGCTGTCTCTTCCATAAATCCCCAGTCCAGCTCCTTTCTGTAGATTAGCTCCAGGAGCTGAGCTGAGACAAGGACATTTCTGCCCCTGCCTCCATTCAGCAACCTTCAGACTACTCAAGCTGGGGACACTGTTTTAGGATGGAGGTTCTTAGAAGGAAAGAGTGGAGGAGGGGGTCACTTCTGGGGAATGGGAGTGCCTGGACTTTGCACATGACAAAAACCCAATAAAAAACATTCTCAATGAGTAAATGAATGTAGAAAGTGAATGAAGGAATACATGAATGTTTTAAGCAATTGGTGGGGAGAGATAGGAAGGATGACTGTTCCACAATATGGGGAATATCTCCTGAGGAACGAGGTGTGTCTGTCCTTGGACAATAGGACAATTTTCCTTAGAAACAGGGAGGATGTCTTGGGGAACAGAAGATATCCTAGGTCATGGGATTTTATCCTTGGAAATGGAGGTTTTGAGAAATGGGGTAGTCTGTCCTAAGGAAAGGAAGGGTATATCCCTGAAGAAAAGGGAAGTTGTCTTGGAGACTGGAGAGTATGACCTAAGAAATATTAAAGAGGGTCTGTCTTTAGAGAATAGAGAGGTTGTTCTGGGAAATGGGGAGGGGTATGTTGCTAAAAAAAGGAAAGAATTTGTTCTAGGGAATGAATGTTGTAGGGGATGGGTGGTGGTGGTATATCATTAAAGAACAGAAGGGTTGTTTTAGGGAGGGGCTCTTAGGCAATAGGGGTATATTCCTGGAAAATGGGAAGTCGTCCTGGAGGAGGAGGTGGGGGGGTAGGGGAAATCTGTCCTAGGAATGAAGGCATAAATACTGGAAAAAGTGGGGCAATCCGTCCTAGTGAATGGTGGGATATCTCTTGGAGGATGGGACTATTTTAGGTAGCTGAGGAATATATCCTAAGAAATTGGAGGAGTGAGTCCTGGGGAAGAAGGAAGGAAATGTTCTGAAAGCAGAAGGGTGGGCTTCTGTCCTGGGAAATGCATGAGAAAGAGGAAAGAGGAAACATGGAATCTGAAACATTCAAATGTGGTTTCCAAGGTAGAGGTGGAAGCATTGTCACAGGAAGGGAGCAGGGATAGTGTCCAGTTCCTAGCCAACCTCTAGGTTGGCAGAAAGCAGATGGGGAGGAGATGGATGAGGTTTGACTGCTAGTAACCTCACTACTGCAGCAGCAGCAGCAGCAGTAGCTTCCTTCCCCTCCCTGTTAGCTCAGTGCTGTGTGACAGGTGGAAGACTTAAAGACACAGCATCATGTGCCTCGGGTTGGCTAACCTACTTACCCTGGAGAAGATGCCATGGTAGGATGGTAGGGACAGGTGGGGACTGTAAGAAGATGCCCTAGAAGAAGGCCAAATGGTGAAATCTCTGCATGTATGCTTATACATCTTGCAGCACATGCATGTGAAGATATGTTCAGGAGTCATGGGAAGGTGCGAAATGGGAAAGTCACATAAACTATCAAGGTCTTTGTGAGGGAGTGCACATTCAGGTCCCCATTGTCGTGTCAGTGCTTGTGATACAAGGTTGGCTGATGGGAAGAACTGTTTCTCCAACTGAACAAGGAATAAGTGCCTATGCATGTTTGCAGGCAGGCATGTGCTTGAGTTCCTCATATTTGTGTACAACCTTGAAAGTTCCAGGTCCCTCCCCAAGAAACTGTCCCTCCTCTTTTTCCTTACCCCAGGACTCTGGTTGGGGGTGTATTTGTTGAGGAGGGGAAGGTGGACAGAAATTTGGAGATCGAGGGAAGATATTTAAAGTTCATTAGAAAGTGACCTCCCCCTCGTCCCCTGTCTTCTTAACATTTAATACTTTGATTAGTGATTCCTGGGAGTGAGTCTCTCCTGGGGCGAAGAGATACTGAGTGAAGGGTGGGAGTTAAGGGCAAAGAAAGGAGAGGGGCATCTGACAAGTGCGAAGGGTATTTTTAATGGTACAGAAACCCTGACCCCCATTGTCTTCCTTGCACTGCAAGACCCCTATTCTTTGAGACGTCTTATTCCCGGTTCTCTTAACGACTTCTTTCTTCCCTGCTCCTCAGTTCTCCCCGAGCCCTTTGTCCACAGCTCCTCGCCACTCACGTCCTCCACTTCACCTGCTCCGTTATTTTCCTCCTCATGCTCGCTCCCCCCTTCCCCCCTGCCAGTTGCGGGGCTGCGCCGCCCCTTTAAGAGCGGCAAGGCCAGGCAGCCGCCGGGAGGAGAGCGCAGCCACCCGGCCGGCCAGCTCCCGAGGAGGCAGCAGGGAGGACCGGGTAAGGGGCAGAGGGGTTTGCGCAGCTGGCCCAGAGTTGGGGCTTCCACCTCCCGCCCCTCCATTCCTCTCAAACCCGGGGCCGGGGTCCTCCCCACATCTCGGCTCCGCCCCGGCCCCGCCCAGCCCGGGCCGCTGGACCGCGAGCCTGGACAGCTCTAGTGCAACCAGAGGCAGGTAAGGGGGGCAAAGGCGAAGACCCCATTGCAGTCTTGGGAGGGAAACGCCTCATTCCTCCTATCCTATCGGGCCTCCTATTAAGGAGCCCCCGGGGCGCGTCAAGGTGACTGGGTGTGTGAAAAGAAATGTGGGGGGCCGTGTTTGTTAGTCCAGTGGCTTGTAGGGGGGACAGGCGTCCCAGTCTGAGCGCCTACCTCTAGGGAGGCTCGCCGCAGCGCAAAGGAACGGGGATTGGGAGGAGCTGGACTGGCCATGGGTCCTATTTCCCCAGGAGTATGAAGGAGGCCTCCTTGACTCTGGGAATGCTCGATCTCCCCCACACCCTTCCCTCTCTGGATAGCCTCCTATCACTCCTCCCTTATTGCCCCTCCCATTGTCCTCCCTTCTGGATTCTAACCCTCCTCCCTCCTCTCTAGGGCTGGGGCTGCTGGCCAGAGTCCTGCCGGGTAAGGAGATTAGAGCTTCGGAGAGAAGGGAGAGGAGAGGGCCTGCACGGGTTAGGGGCAAAATAGGATGGTTGGCAGGCACAGATGAAGGGGCTAGAATCTGATGACTAGTAAAAGGGGAATATCTTGTGGTATGCATTAAGAGAACAGAGCCCTGAGGCAGATGGGTAATGTTGAATAGCCTGGACCGGATTTCTGAGAAGGTAGGGCTGAGGGAGCTGGTATGGGAGACACACTTAAGGGAGACCTTGAAGAAGAAGAGAAATGGAGTGGGACACGAGAAAGCAGCAATTGTCGGGGGATGAGATGAGGGGTCTAGGGAGACAACTGTGTGATAAGGCAGAAGAAAGAGAGCAAGTTGGGGGGAGGGGGGTGAAGCAATGTTAGACCCAGGGCTGGGTGTGATGTTAAACAAGTCCCCCTCAGCTCCCTGGTTCCCTGCAGGGCAAAGTGATGGAGGAGAAGGCACTGGAGGTGGGCAGCTGTGGGCTGGGGCCAGGGGCTGTGGCAGTGGCCCTGGAGGATATGGCCGGGCGCCCTGGCCCCACAGAGCCCCCCCTACTGACCACACACCTGAAGAAAGTGGAGAACCACATCACAGAAGCCCAGCGCTTCTCTCATCTTCCAAAGCGCTCTGCAGTTGACGTAGAATTCGTGGAGCTGTCCTACTCTGTTCGAGAAGGACCTTGCTGGCGCAAGAGGGGTATGGAATGATCACTACCTCTGTTCCTGAGTTCTCTGTCCCCTTATTTTGCTCTTTTCCCTCCTCTCCAGTGAATAGTATCTACAAACCGTGCCCTCTACCTCTTAACTGATCGTTGATGTTTTTTTGCCTTCTATTTGGGCACCATATCCTGTCCTCAGAGGGGTCACTGATAACTTATAAAATAATGCCGTCTAAAAGTTGGAAGGGTTATCAGAGGTCGTGGAGTCCCATTCCTCTCAGCTTCACGAATCTCTGAAATAATATTGGAGGCAGACAGGGTAGCAGCTTGTAGTGGAAAGAGCCCTGAATTTGGAATCAGAGAATTTGAGTTTGAATCATAGCTTAATGAGTAACTCTTCCCTGGGTAACTTTAGGCAAGTCACTTACCCTGAGCCTCAGGTGTGAAACTTATCTCTCTAAGGCCCTGGCCCCCTCTAAATTTTGTGATACACTTTGTAATATCCCTGATAAGTAGTCATCCCCCTGAAGTTGGAGTCTTTCTAGAGATAAGGAGCTCCTTACTTCTTATGTAGATTTATTCTCCTTTCCTCCCATTTTCTTGATACCTAACTACTTACATCCTCTTCCGACTAATTGTGCTGAACTAGGAATCTCTTCAATGTCAAGAGTCTGGGATAAAAATCTCGGGGAGAGATAGAGCTCTGTGGAGCTCTCTGGTCACTGAACACAATGCTCCTAAACTTGCGAAACATTCTCACATTTAATATGAACTTGGGCAAATCACCTCCGTGAACCAGAAGACCCTTGAAGTGCCTTCCAGTTCTAAATATATGCCCCCTGGTAACTATTATAATAATATCTGGCACTTATGTAGTATCTTAAAGTTTCTGAAGCTTTATATACACGTATATGTATGTATTAGTTTAAATTTCAATTACAAGAAAATGGTATATGAGATCAGGGGAGTGAAAAACCTTTAGATCATTTAGGGAAGAGAATAAAGGAAGACTTCTTGGAGTAGGTAGTATTTTAATTGGACTTTAAAGGATAGGAAGAAATTAAACTGTTGAAGAGAGATAAGGAGACAAACCAGGCATAGGAAACAACCTCAGAAAAGCATGTAACTGTGAGAATGAAATGCTGTTCTGGGGCAAGGATGGCAGAAAGTTGTCCAGTTTGACTGGAGGGCAAAAATATCCAAGATAAAATAAGGTAGGGTAGTGCTAGGTTGAGCCGGGCTTTGAATGCCAGTCAAAGTCTCCGATATGGAGCTACCAAAGATGTTTCAGCAGTGGGCTTGTGTTTGTCCTTCGTGCTCAAAGAGGACCATGACATCAGGATGATGACATGACTTGCAGTTGACTTTGATTTGCATGAGGAAGGGCTGTGCAAGGTCACCAACCTCGCCTTCTTCTCCTGAGCCATCTGGGTCCAGTGGCATAATATTCATCAGGACAAGAGAAGATGACCCAGGATGCAATGTGAGACCCTGGCCCTTTCAGGCTTAGGTCTTGTCACAATCTTACTTTGAGTGAGATACACCCATTCAATGAATAGGCTTCTTTAAGTTATTCAAGAGATGGCCCCTTTAATAAAAAAAAAAATCAAACTGAGAGGGGAAGACCCTCAGGGTTCTGTGGTAAAAGAGAAACAATTACTGTTTAGTGATTACAAAATAACTAATTGGGCAGGGGGATACTGGAAAGGAAAGTAGAGGGAAAGGATTAATTCCATTGTAGCCAAGAGGAAGAAGTGCCCCAAAGAAATTAAATAACTAGCCTGAGGTAGAAGTAGGACCTATAACAAACACATCTTCTGACCACCAGCCCCTATTCTTTGCACTGTGTCATCTTGGTCCTCTCTAAGCACAGAACCAGTCCAGTAGTAGAAAAGGGGACTCTCATTCTTCTCCCTGGTCAAAATTTGGAGCTGTCTGGACTGGTCTCAGGGGAGGTGTTGAGGCAGGTGAACGATGATTTGGGGACTGGGAACTGCATGTCCTGAATTCAGTAAAGCCTAGCTGTCCCTCCTGTGCCACAGGCAACATGAGCTGAGAATAGGGAAGTGAAGTTTCCCAAAACCAGGGTGGAGACTGGGAGAGTGAATTGTTCTCTTGGATTTGAGAGGCTAGACTGAAACCCTTCTGAGCTGGGCTGAATGGGACTTTTAGCACACTTCTCTCCCTTTAGTATCCCATTTCTTTTTTGCACACTTGCACTCCTGGGAACTTGAAATAGTACAGGGGCAGGAGTTGAGTGGAAATTTGAGCATCAATTTGATTCCAGGATATAGAGCTAGCTATCAGTAAAATGATAAAAAAGGAAAACTTTTGAAGAATACCCCCATCCCCTTATTTTATGAAAAAATTAATTATTCTTTTGGCTTGAATATAGAACCCACTCCTAATACAAATCTCCTTGAAACATGCATATATGTGTATATATTTTGGTCACCCATGAATTTTATGTGAGCTAGATGTTTTTGGTGGGAAGAAGAGTGGAGTAGGAAGACAGACTATAGTGTCCTAAAAGTTTGAGGGCAGGTTGAAGCTTTAATAAGTTCATAACTATAAATACAAACTTAGAAACTTAGAAGAAACCTTGCTAACAAGGTTAATTATTAATTTTTTACATTGATTTAATTTTGTGAATTTGAATGATACATTTTTTAATTTTAACAAGACAAGTCATTAGGCATTACAGGTGGGACAGTTTTTGAGTGACACTTTCTCAGGCTGATGTATTGACAGAAGAACTGCTTGGCCACCTCCTGCTTGGCCACCTTGGTCAGATGATGTATTTCCATTAGACTTTTTCTTGTGGAGTCATATAAAAGCTGTCACATGTATCAAAACCTCATTCTTTGGTTATGATTACAATGATTACAACACTATGATTACAAATGCATTCCTTTCCTAAACAGCAGCTAGTTAAAATTTTTACAAAGTTAGAAAATTGCGTAATATATATATATAACACAAGATAGTGGTTATGTTGATATGTTTAATAAGAAACATCCATATTTTAAGCATTTAAATAATGAACTTTCCAGAGGTGTATGTGTGTGTGTTGTAAGCATTTATGCTTCTGAAATTATGAGTACTATAATTTTTTAGGAAATCTTGTATTTGGGTCTAATTGAGGCAGCATTGAGTTCAAATCCTGCTGCTGACTCATGTTAGTTGTATGATCTTGAGCAAGTCATGATCTTTCAGGGATCCCCAGGCAAATCTCGGAAGATTACACAGAAGCAGTTTCCACACTGGAAATTCCCAACTCTGATGAAATCCCAGGTGGGATTTCCATGTCTGTTCTCGCCCACCCTTCACCTATACTCACTCCTTTTTACCTCTGCTATCCTTTGGTCATACCTTTAATATTCTCTGACTTCCTCCTTCCTTCTTTTCTTCTCTTCCTTCCTTTTTTACACTAGAGAATAGAAGAGAAAAAAAAGTTTGGGATAGCCAGAAATAAAGAGAACATGGGAATACCAGGGAGAAAGAAGGAATTTCCTTTCTCTAGCAGATATTTGTGACCATGGTAAACAAAAGCATAGCATTTAATGATACAGAGTTTTTTGATATCTATTATCTCAACTGATCTTCTCAATAGCCCCATCAAGAAGGTTACTTTCCCATTATACAGGTGAGGAAACTGAGGTTCAAAAAGGATCTAATGCTTACAGAGATCTTATTGATGAAATCATAGGTTTTAGAGGTGGAAGGGGCTTGAGGTGATTTAGTCCAACCTCTTCACTTGACAGATGGAGAAGATGATGTCCAGAGAAAGAGGTCAGATGATTTGCCAAGAAAATAAGAGAGGCAAGATTTGAACCCAGGTTTTTTGACTCCAAGTCTAGTGACCTTCCCATTACAACAAGAAGTAATTTGTCCAAGGTCATATAGCTAATCAATAGCAACATAAGCATAACTTTTGCGGCTCCGGGGGGGTTGGATTAGGTGGTCTTTCAGGTACTATTCCTGTTCTATTAGTCTGTGACTTCCTTGAAACCATGTCTATTGCCACTCTTCATTTTAGTTGTACTTGACCTCGTGGGGAGTTCAATCCAGTTTAGAAACTGGGAGAACCAAGGGATGGAAGGGGAATTACCTTTATCCCTCAACTTCCCCCTTCCCTTAAAGTGGTGCTAAAAGGCAGGTACACAAGGTCACTTCCTGAATAGTTTTTTGATGATGAAAACTTAAGGTTAGGACTGATGACCTCCCTTGGGCTACCTGTGTCATCTTGAGTGAATCACTTAAACCTTTCCCCGCCTCAATTGTGACATCTGCAGCTAGGTAGATCTCCTCTGCCTGTAGGCAGGGAGCTGAACCACATGGCTTTGGGAAGACCCTTCCAGCCTTTGTGATTCTGTGAATCACACTGTTAAAGAGCTGGAGAAGATTCTGTCATTCACAGAGACTATACTAAAAACCCACAAGGTTTGTAGCATTTCTCAAGGCAGGGAGAGCACTGGGAAGGGAGGAATAAAAAGCAGGGTTCCTGTACAGCTGCTGTGGGTCAGGTGTGTGAGCCAGCCTTTCAGGGTCTCTGGTAATGTTTTCTATCCAACTTTACAATAAGTGGGTTGGATGGTGCCATAGGGAGGAAGACAGTAATAGTTATTAGGACCAGTATAGATGTCTCTGGTCTTTTTCAAGTCTCTTGAGTTAAGTCTTTAGGGAGCTGGCTTTATGCCAGGCCTTGAAGAAAGGGAGGCTTTTCCAAATAGAGGGGAAGGCTGGAAGCAACTCCTTGGAGCAAAGAAGAGAGATAACTCATGCCCACAGAGAAGTCAGGATCTTACCCCTTACTTCATAACCCAGACTGTCACTTGCTCTTCCAGAATGTGTGTGCACATCACAGTAAGTTCAGAAAACTAGACCTTAGATGTCTTGATTATCTTAGACTAGGTAGTAGAGAAAAGAAGAGAGGAATTGATTTGTTGTGGAATACTTTTCTTGTCCCTTGGCCACAATCATTTGTATAACACCTTAAGATTTACAGAAAGCACTTTTCCTCACAACAATCCTGTGAGGTAGGCAGTTCCTTCCATTTTATAGATGAGGAAACTGAGTTAAATGAGAAGTTAAATGACTGTCCTCAGGTCACAGACCTGGAGGGATAATGGTGGAGGCAGAATGCCCAAGCCTGGCCCTGAAGAGGAGATGAGGAAATGCAGCTCCTGCTTCTTTGCTGAGGGTGCTGTTGGATGTATTATGGAGACATGCTGTCAGACTCAGATGATGTATTGATTAGTTTCACTGAACTGTTTTTTCTCTTTTTAAAATTCTTTGTTATAATGGATGATTCATACTTCATATGGGAGAGAGAGGAATATAATGGGAAATTTAATTTGTGTAAAAATAAAAGATATCAATATATTAAAAAAAAAAAAGATTCCAGAGATAGTATATGATCCAATCAGAAGAGCTTTTCTGATTCTAGATCTGGAATCCTGCTACTTTGTTGTTCGGTTGTTTCACATGTGTCTGACTCTTCATGATCACATTTTGGAGTTTTCTTGGCAAAGATACTGGAATGGTTTGCCATGTTCTTTTCCAGCTCATTTCATAGATGAAGAACTGAGGCAAACAGGGTTAAGTGACTTGCCCAGGGTCCCACAGTTGGTAAGTGTTGGAGGCCACATTTGAACTCAGGAAGATGAGTCTTTTTGACCTCAGGCCTAGCACTCTATCCACTGCACCATTGAGCTGCCCCTCTGCTACTAAACCATGTTGTCTAAACAATCCACTTAAACAATCAACTCCTTCATCTTTGCCCAAAGTCCCTCCTGAAAAAGGCACTGAACCTCTTGGGAGATTGGGGTGCCAGTGTTCCCTGATATCCTCTCCCTCCTCCTAACCTCAGGTTATAAGACCCTTCTCAAGTGTTTGTCTGGCAAGTTCTGTCGAAAGGAGCTGATTGGCATCATGGGACCCTCAGGGGCTGGGAAGTCCACATTCATGAACATCCTTGCTGGGTATAGGTGAGGATGGGGTTGTGTATGTATGTATATGTGTATGTATATGGGTGCACATGATGGAATTGGGTGGAATGAAGCAGCATAGCACTGGGGCTTAGCTACAGTCTCCAGTGGGTGGGAGAATTCATGGCAGAGTTCTATAGGAAGGAATAGGAGTGGTTGGAGTTTTTCAGAGATCGGTAGCCTAGAGCTTTAAGGATTTTCTAGCCTGTGATTGCCCTTACATGCTACTTCTGCAGAGAGTCCGGCATGAAGGGGCAGATCTTGGTGAACGGGCGACCTCGGGAGCTGCGGACCTTCCGCAAGATGTCATGTTACATCATGCAGGATGACATGCTGCTTCCTCATCTCACCGTGTTAGAGGCCATGATGGTGAGGGTCCACCCCCACTCTAGGTATTGAGGTACTGGCATAACTTACTCCCTCCTAACAGTTTTCCTTGGGTTTCATAGGTATAACAATGATACAATCCATAAAGCTATTAAGCATCTGCTATGTATAAAGGAAACATCATGTTATGTGTATGGAGGAAGGATGCAAACTTTAGATAAGATATAACTATTGCCCTCAAGGAATTTATACTTTAGTGGTGGGTAATGAACATTAGATACTTCATCACCCTTATTCCCTCTTCAAGGTTGATAGGGACCATGGAACTTCCAACACTAGGGTGATCTGGTAAAGTCTACTTTTCTTCCTGGCCCTCTGACTAAATGAAGAAGTGGGCTGAGGTGGCATTCATGGGGCTCTCAGGTTACAGCACCCAGACCACTGACCAGCCACTATCTTTGGGCCCAGGTCTCTGCCAACTTGAAGCTGAATGAAAAACAGGAGGTGAAGAAAGAGCTGGTGAGTGGAGGAAGAAGCAGGTCAGAGGTCTCCTTCCTTTCTAAGCTGGGCCAGTGGGAATGAGGGGGCAGGGCAGCCCCTAAGGGAAGGGAGAAACAGTCCTGGAGCTAGCTCAGTAAGGACAGGTTGGAGGTGGTCCCCAGGTGGAGTCAGTACCCTGCTGAGGCCCTTTTAGGGCAGAGAAATAGCGGGAAGGCCTATGGGCTTCTGGAAGCCCTGTAGGCTGATGTGGGTTGGACTTTGGCCAGGTGACTGAGATTCTGACAGCTTTGGGGCTGATGTCCTGTTCCAACACGAGGACAGCCATGCTCTCCGGGGGTCAGAGGAAGCGACTGGCAATTGCTTTGGAGCTTGTCAACAATCCGCCGGTCATGTTCTTTGATGAGCCTACCAGGTATTCTTCTCCTCAGGCTGACCTTTCCCTCCACAGCAAACCCTCCCACCCCCTTCCTTCCAGATAGAGCTATTGAAAGAGCCAGAGCCTTTGTTTTCCAAGATTAGCTCAGGAGAGTGAGGGAGCTGGGCTCTGCGTTTCCTGACATCCCAGTGGGCATGTGAGGATGCAGGGTGTAGAATTAGATTGAAAGATCTTTGAGGGCAGGGACTTAGCATAGTGTGGGGCTCATACTATGTTGTGCTTACTAAATGTTGATTGACTTGAATTGAATAGGGGTTAGAGTGAGAACCTTTCCTTCCTATTGAGATCCATTGCCCTCATTTGAGTTCTCCACACCCCTAATATTCCCTCATATTTTTCTCTCTATTCTCCTATTTCCCTTATGTCCCCCTCATACACACTCACACACACTCTCTCACTCTCTCTTTCTTTCTCTCTCTCCACTCTTTCCTTCTGTCTCTGGGCAGTGGGCTGGACAGTGCCTCCTGCTTCCAGGTTGTATCACTAATGAAGTCCTTGGCTCAGGGGGGCCGTACTATCATCTGCACCATCCACCAGCCCAGTGCCAAGCTCTTTGAGATGTTTGACAAGGTTGGCTACCAGTTTTGTCTGTCCTTCTGAATAGAGAGGAAACTTATGAGTGTCTATTGTGTCCAAGCACTGGAATAGCAGGGAGTAGGGAGGTCTTCTGGGTGTGAAAATGTCTGTTTAGGTGTGGTCCCTGGTAGAAACAGTGATCTTGACATGGTGTTAGGGTATAGTGGAGGATGCCAGTGTTACCAGCTGATCCCTTTTTCATCTTTCCTCGATTCTCCAGCTCTACATCCTGAGCCAGGGTCAGTGCATCTTCAAGGGTATGGTCACCAACCTGATCCCTTACCTGAAGGGGCTTGGCCTACATTGTCCCACCTACCACAATCCAGCTGACTTCAGTGAGTGGAAGTGCATCACTGCTAGCTAATATGACTCTAGACAGGAGCCCTGGTGACCATGTGGGCAGAGCCTCCTTGGGGGAGGGGGCAGGGTCTTGAATTGTCCCCTTTGCCTGTGTTGGGCAGTAACTACACATGATTGGCATGCAGTCAGTTCCCTGACAGAGGATTGATTTTGTCCTGGAGAGGATGGCACCTGAGCAGCTCATCTTCTCCTTTTCTGCAGTCATTGAAGTAGCATCAGGAGAGTATGGGGACCTGAATCCAATGCTGTTCCGGGCAGTACAGAATGGGCTGTGTACTGTGGCAGAGAAAAAGGACAGTGCAGAGAAAAACCACGTCCAATCCCCATGCCCTGCTTGTCCTCCAGTGAGTGAAAGAGAGAATGCAGGGTATATGTGTGTGGAGATGAGGAATAAGAGTTGGGGAGAAATAACCAAGGGAAAGAGTGATGGCAAGGGTACTGCTATGTGATGGGTCAAAAGTCATTTCCCATCTCTGAGTTTTAGTTGCTTGATCTATAAAATGAAGAAATTAGGATAGATGACCTTTAATGTCCCTTCTAGTTTTAAATCCAGCAATCTTGGGAACCTTCCCTTTGCTAGGGATCCTGCCCCTGGGGATGGAGTGCCAGGATGCCAACAGGTTCTGCCTTGTGCCCTAGCAGGCCTCATGAGAAGTTTGGAAGGTCCTTGTTTGTTGGGTGGGTGGTATTGGGCATCCCTCCCAGAAGGTCTCATTTCCTGTGACCTTGGATTGTGACCTTTCTCCTGCTCAGGAAGTCGATCCCATCGAGAGTCACACGTTTGCCACTAATACATTCACCCAGTTCTGCATCCTCTTCAAGAGAACCTTCTTGTCCATCCTTAGAGACACGGTGAGAGAATGTAATATGGAGATCTTGGAGAATTCCAATAGCCTAAACCCTGCCATCTGTCATGGGAATAAAGAAAAAAAGAAAGAGGTTTCTTGCCTGAGCCTCACTCCCTGCACCCAAGGGTTTCTTGAAGATGGTTATGAGGGCTCTTAGTTAACATGGACAGCATAGTTTGTCTTGTGTCCTCCCCCAAACTGCCTTCTCTTGACTCCCCACCTTGAATGGTGTTATCATCCCTCCTCTGGTACTAGTCCTCACCCTAGTACCTCCAAAGAGAGCTCCCTGATCTACCTCACTAGCACTGACCACTCTCTACCTACCAGGTTCTGACCCACCTTCGCTTCATGTCCCATGTGGTGATTGGTGTACTCATCGGTCTCCTTTATCTGCACATTGGAAACGATGCCAGCAAAGTATTCAACAACACGGGCTGCCTCTTTTTCTCCATGCTCTTCCTCATGTTTGCTGCCCTTATGCCTACAGTTCTTACGTGTGAGTCCTCAGCATCTGGTGCCCCTGGGGGGCAAGGTGGGAGGGGTGGGGAAAGAATGGGTGCTGGGGGGAGACTTGAGATGAGAAGAGATGAGATTGAGAGGAAATTGAGATGAGATGGGGAGACTGGGCTGGGGGGAGACTTGAGTATTGGTCCCAAGCTTCAGGCAGGCTGATGGACTATGGGAGAGGGAAGTTAGGACAGATATCTTATGGAGGGAATTTTCCAACCCTACAGTCCCAGTAATAGACCCTTCATGAGGCAGTAGAAGGTTTAGATTGGGGAGTATACTAGGAGAAGGCCAAATTATAGAAGGCTTTGAATGCCTTCTCTTTTTTTCCTGCCCCAGTTCCCCTAGAAATGGCTGTCTTCATGCGGGAACATCTCAACTACTGGTATAGCCTCAAAGCTTATTACTTGGCCAAGACTATGGCTGATGTGCCCTTCCAGGTAAGCTTATCAATCAGTGACCCAATCAACAAGCATTGTTGAGTACCTACTGTATACTTAGCCCTGCATGGAATACAAAAATGATCTCTGACCTTCGTGTAAAATTTAGTTTGAGAAATGAAACTAATGAATGTAATTCAATAACTAATAATCTCAGGAAGTGTATGATAAGGGCAGAATATATGGATAGAAAGAGATAGGGTCCTGTGGGCTGGGGTTGCTAGGGAAGGTGGGACTTGAAGGTAGGTGGGATCCAGAGAAGGAATAGAAGGAGGATGTTCCAGGCAAGGGCAACTCTCAGAGGTGAGCCTGTACCACAGCATAGTGGGAAGGGCCCTGGGTCTGACCCCCTATTCTTATTAGCTGTGGAACCCTGATCAAATCGTTTCCCTTCTCTGGGCTAGGTAAGAATAATCATGTCATTTGTATAATACTTTGAAGTTTGCAAAGGGCTGTACATGTATGTTAACTCATGTGATCTGCTCACCTGGGGGAGCTTGATGGAGGAGTAGAGTGGTCAAAGTATAGGGATAGAGAGAAAAGAGTTTAAGACTCTCCACTATCAGGTTCATCTTCCTCATCTGTAGAATGAGGGAAGTGGGCTAGGAAATCTTAAATGGTCCTTTCCAGTCTGACGTTCTACGATGTCTGTCCTGAGCAGTGCCATCTGAGCCTCATGACCCTCTTCGTCCCATGAGGGAAATAAAGACCAAGATAAGGGGGGAGGGGAGGAGACTTGCTGCTCCTACACCAGCCCCTCTCTTCCACCTTCTTGTTCCCACCAGGTGATTTGCCCCATGGCTTACTGTAGCATTGTATACTGGATGACCAGTCAGCCAGCGGAAGCCTCCCGATTCCTGCTTTTCTCTGCTCTGGCCACGGCCACTGCCCTGGTAGCTCAGTCCCTGGGGCTACTGATTGGGGCTGCATCCAACTCCCTGCAGGTGGGTGGAAGTGGAAGAAATGGGAAGGGGAAAATAGATATGTGTCTGGGGTAGGGGTAAAGTGGGAAAAGGAAGCAAGGAAGGAAAGAATGAAAGAGGAAGGGAAGGAGGGAAAAAGAGAGGCAGTGTCAGGGAAGGAGGAAAGGAAGGGAAGAGAGGACAAAAAGAAAGAAAAATAAAGAAAAAAGAAGAAAGAGAAAAGGGAAGGGAGGGGAAAGGAAGGGAAGGAAGAAAGGAAGGAAAAAGGATTTATTCAGGGCTTATTATCTACAAGGCACTTTGCTAAAACTAGGAGACACAAATACAAAAAGAAAGATAGTCCCTACCCTCAAGATACTTACATCCTAATAGAAGATAACACTTAATATCACAAGAGAGTGCACTGGGGGGCTGGCTATGGAAGCAGAGGCATCCCACCCAAAGGAGTAAAGGCTGTGTGTATATATGTCCATGCATCGGGGCAGATTTTCTGTGTGATGGTGCAAGCACTATCCCCAGTCACCTTCCATTCCTTCCTCCCCTCCCCCTTCACATTCTCAGGTGGCCACCTTTGTGGGCCCGGTAACTGCTATCCCTGTGCTCCTCTTCTCTGGTTTCTTCGTGAGTTTCAAAACAATCCCTACTTATCTGCAATGGAGTTCCTACCTCTCCTATGTCAGGTCAGTAGCACCAGCGCTGTTTCCATCCTCATCAGCTCCCAGTCAGGGTCTTGAGACCTTCCTCTTCCTAGGCTGTGTCAGGGCCTACCCTTCTTCCCTCCCAGCCCCCAGCTTCCCAGGCTATGTAGGTCTTCTTGACTTATGAAGACAGACCCATTTCTATCCTCTCTCTTCAGGGCATGTGTTCTGGGGACCAACTCGCACTTAGTGCTGTGTATGGGGAGGGAAAGGGATATGCTCCAACCATGGTGAGGAGCAGGGACTGGCAACTGTTTCTGCTGTTTCTGCTGTGTCCAGGTATGGCTTTGAAGGTGTGATTCTGACCATCTATGGCATGGAGCGGGGGGACCTTGATTGCTCTGAGAACTCCTCAGGATGCCCATTCCAGAAACCTGAGAGCATCCTTCACCAGCTGGATGTAGAAGATGCTAAGCTCTACATGGATTTCCTGGTCCTGGGCATCTTCTTCCTAGCCCTGAGGCTGCTGGCATACCTTGTGCTCCGCTACCGGGTGAAGTCCGAGAGATAGAGCCACCTGCTTCCTACCAACCACAGCAGGAAGCCCTGTTCTGCTTCTCTACCCCACCTTCCAGCCCATTGGGGACTGTTTTAACCTCAGAGACTTGGGAACTGGTTGCTGGTGCAGCCAGCCTTCCCCGCCAACCCCCATCAATGTCTATCTACTCTGTGGATTTCCGGGTCCTCCTGGAGGATGGTGGAAGGCTCTAAACCTTCTTCCTCAGTCCTATCACCTCTTGTGTTTTGATGCAATTTGTGGCTTCCTTCTCACCTCTTCCTCAACACCTGCATGCAAAGGACATTTGTTGGGCTTTGGTAGCTCCCTTCTCCCCTCCCTCTAATTCTATTTCCCCTTCCCTGCTCAGAGCCCTCTTTTTTCCCCACTATCTGCCTTGGGGCAGTGGGCGTGGGGGGGGCCAACCTGAGTTTCTCCTCCAGAAACTCCCCTTTACAATTGACCAAAGTGCCCCCTCCCCTCCCCAGGGGCCCCCCACCACACAAGTGTTTGTAAAATTGGGCTGCAAAGGGTTGTTATAGTACCCAGGGCTGGTCCCTGGCTGGGTTCCCTGGAAAGTCCCATTATGAAATTGAGCAGGGGGAGACTCTGGTAGTCATCCCCTCCCCTACCCCAACTCTAGGCTGCTGGAACAATCTCTTGAGGCAGAGGCTGGAAATTCTGTCCTTGACTGCCCTTCTCAGACCCCAGGGAAGGTAAGGCCTGGGGTCTTAAGGTGACCTTTCCTTCCTGTCCATCTTTATTTGGTGGGGGGATGGTGCACAATGGCACCTTAGCAATAATGCCCATGTTTCTTTTGCCCACATTGGAACTGGAGAATGCACTTTATTTTGGGAGGTAGAAAGTGGGGAGAGGCTGAGGGGATGACCTTGATCCTGCCCTCCTATAGCCCTATGGGCCAGGCCTTCCCATCCCCTCTCCAGACTCATAGGCACATGCCCATAATTGCCACTTGGCCCTAGGAGAAGGGCCCTGGGGAGAGTGAGGTGGATGAGACCTTCCAAAAACTCTGGGGAGGTGGGATTTCTGCTCAGGATCATCTTGAGGATCTGTATGGGTAATTCCTCTCCAGTTTTCTTTTCCTCCACAAAGCCAGGGGCAAGCACAGGGCACTCCCTCCACCTGTATTTCAGGACCTGGCAAAAAGCACAGGCAGCTGGCACAAGTTGGCCTTGGTCAGCTCCACTAGAGTCCCTTTTTCCCATGCCCTAGGGCATGCCTCTCTGGGGCTGGCACCCCCTACACCCCTTCCCTTTCCTCTTGGCTGCTTGGTTCAATCTTCTGACCACCCCTCTGCCCTCCTCCCAACCAGTCAAGGCTGCCCCTGGGTACAAGGGCACCACCTCACAGGACTAGAGTGACAGACATATCCAGGGCATCTCTAGTTTCCCCAATGGGGGTCCAGGACTCCCTGCTGCTGAGCTCCCTGCCCTGGGTGCTGTGGCTGGTTCCTATCCACCCTCTACCACCCCCCACAGACCCACAGTCTCCTATCATAAGGAGATGCCAGTGTATTTGGGGGATTTCACTCATTATTAATAAAACCTATATTTATACGGTACTTTGGCTGTGTATGTGTTTGACAGTTGCGGCTGCAGGGTCTCTGAAGCAGCTGGTGCATGTCAGTCAGGTTTATGTTTGCCTGCATGCCTGAGAGTCTATCTGTAAATATTACACATAGTTATGGGTAAATGTGTATGTTATCCTTGTAGTGGTGGAGGTGATGTGTCTTTGTTGGATTGGTGTGTTCTATGTCCATCGCCTGTTCTTTGCCTGTTGTGTGGATGTGGCCTTCAGTGGTCCTGGAACTTGGTTTCTGTGGGCTCTGTGGTGGCTCGCTGAGCCTTGTGCAATCATATGGATGGAGGGGCTGGGTGGGGTTCGGGGTGGGACCTGAGAAACGGGAAGTCCTGGGGAATGAGCCTAGTCACCAGGCTGGGAGGGGAGGCCTAGACCAAAGTAGTAGGGGAACATGTTGCATTGGGAACAGCTTCCTTATGCTCCTAAGTCCCTATGCAGTTCTTCCCCTGACCATAACGACAAATCTTAGAAAGCCAGATACATGGACATTTAATGAATTCATTAGGTCCTGGAGTGCTGAGATCATGAGTCTGCAGACATAGTGTCTAAATGGCACCACCGATCCTGGGCAGTCAGACCGAAGAGAATCAGTCTGTTTCCCTGGCTTTTCTATCCTGGCAAGTTTATGTGCAGCTTAGATGGTATGATTAGTATGAATCCTGGCAGAAGCGTGGGAGTAGGTAACCATCCAAGGTACCCTGAGTATGTCAGGGTCAAAAATGAGAAACTTAGCCTAGATTGAAGTCAATTTCTAGGCCAAGATGGGGGTAGGGGTAGGGGGAGAGAACCCTTCAGCTTCAGAGAATGGATTGACTTCGTACATGTGGTATGTGTGTATTCAGGGTGTGGGGGCTGTAGTCCTCATTCTAGTCCTCATTCTTTGTGGCACAAAGAATGGCTCTCAGGGTACCACCTCTTCTGGATACAGATCTGCCAACTGATAAGATGAGCATAAATTTTCAATTCAATTCAACATTTATTAAAGAAATGTGTGAAACACCATCCTGGGTACTGTGGTTATAGAATTCTCAGGAAAAAGACGACAATTCCTTCCCTTATGGAGCTTGCTTCTCCAATATAAGGGGTCCTGGGAACTCCCCCATCTCTATAATGCCTCCAAAGCCAGTAGTATTAGGCTGCTGGATTGGGGGCAGTGCTTGGATCTCAAAGACCTTCCATCCCCAGCTCCCCACTCCAAATGATCACACCTGAAGGAGATGAGAGCCTAGGATCTGGCTAGGTTCCTGCTGGGTCATGCTGTTTGGAGGAGCAATGAAAGGAGTACAGACTCCTTTATGGTGGAGGACATTTTGTCCATAGATCAGGCAGAAGAGGAGCTTCCATTCCTGCACAGGGTGACCCCCTGTCTTGGTACCTCTTATTGAATTGCCAGAGTCATTTGTGGAATTTGATATTTCCCAAGTTAAGCCTTTTTGACATGTTACTCAGCATATGGATGGGTTTGCAACTGGGTGTCTGTGGTGTGCCTGGCTGCTAAAGTCAGTGAGGTGATCTCTGGGACACTTGTTAAGGGAAAGTCTGGCAGGTGTGCAGCATTTAAGTGTTAATGTATGGTATGTGTATACCACAGGTGACTACTGTGTGTATATTGTGTGTAGGCATATATGCTGTGTGTTACGGGCTACGTAGGATTGTTTGGAGCTGAACCTATGATTTCATTGGATTCAGTCAGTCAACAAGTATTTATTCATTAATTTATTGACAATCAGGGTTAAATGACTTGCCCAGTATGTGTCTAAAGGCAGATTTGAACTCAGGTCCTCCTAACTCCTGGGCCAGTGCTCTCTCCACTGCAACACCTGGCTACCCCTCAACACGTACTTATTAAGAACGTCCTATGTGCCAGGCACTGTGCTAAGCAATGGGGATACAGAAGACAAAAACAGCCCTGGCACTCTACCAAAACCTATCAGTAACTTCCAAGAGGTTGAATGACTTGCCCAGGGGCCACTCAACCAAGAGATACCAGAGATGAGATCAAATTATTAAAAATATTATTCCAGCAACTTTGTAAAAGCTGATTTTGAAAGAGGAGAGACTGGTTGCAGCAATACCAGCTCGGGGACTGTGTGTTGCACAGATGGGTGGATTATATTTCTATTTAGAGCAATGATTTAATGTATGTAAAATACTTTGCAAACCTTAACCCTAAATATCAGTGTCAGCAACGGTTATTTATTAAATGTATGGGGTCCTTGAGCTGGACATTGCCTAACATTCCTTCTGTCCCATGCTCCCTCAGTAACCTTAGTTATTCCTATCACTTCAGTGACCATCACCTCCAGAGATGATTTGAATCTCTTTTTGGCACTGACTTCTCTTTGAAGTTCCATACTTGAATTTCAAACTGCTCCTGTGACATTTCCCATTCCCATCTGCACCTCAAACTCAGCAGGGCTAAAACACCAAGCCTTCTGTGTTTCCCCTAAAGACTGCCAGTAATGGCCATATTGCTGTCATCATTCACTTAATTCGCCATCTTTGATTGTCTGGTGTTATCCATGTTTCTTCCTCACCAACCTCAAGTCCTAAGATTTCTAGATACTCACAACCTCTCTTATCTCTTCCCTCCTCTCTACTCCCATTGTCCTAGCACAGGCCCTGATTAGGAACATCCAGAACTATTAAAACTTCTTAACCACTTTTCCTGCCTCCTCTTTCTTCACTATCACCCAGTCCATTTTTTACATGGCTTCCAGGCTAATCTTCCTCATGAATGGATTTGGCCAGGTCCCTACTTGGTTTGAAAACCTTTGGTGACTCCCTGTTATTTAATGGAAGGGGTGATTGCCTAAGTGGAATGACTTTTAAGGGGCACTAGCAAGTTTTCCTATTTAAAATACTTTCCCCTTCCAGAGCTATTCCCCTCTTCCTCCCCTGCCCCCATTGTGCCTTGAACTCAGTTCAATTCAATTCAATTTGCTAAAAACTATATACAATGTGCTATGTTCTAGGGATATTCCACTATTTAGAAATTATTTTCTTGGTGGTGTTTGCCTTGCTAAAATCTTTAAAAAATGCAAATTGCTCACATTTCTAGAGTGCTTTAAGCGTTACTAAGGCACTTTTCTCCCAATACTCCTTTGAGGTAAGTTAATGCAAGTATCAGTATACTATTTTTACAGTTGAGGAAACTGAGGCTGAGAAAGGTTAAAGGTCCAGAGTGAAACAACTAGTAAGTGTCACAGCAGAAATTTTAGAACTCTTTCTACTTTTTACTGCAAAATGGGAGGGATGACACATTAAATAAATTCATGTGGGAAGGGTTATTTACTTACTATGGTGGCAGGCCAAGAGTTCCTGATGGAGTAGGACCCTGAACTGGGTAGACATGGCATGCCTAAGGCAAACAGCCTCTTTCACAATTGAGGGCTGGCTCTCCCTATGAGCTCTTCTTGTATTGCATAGCTCTGTGGTGAGTGAGTGTGAGTGTGAGTGTATAAGTATAGATTGAGTTCCAACTGTGGGTGACTCCCCTTCTTCAGCTTATGTGGACTCTGGGTGTGTCAGTTCTAGTGCTTTATGCTGGCACACTATTGGGGGGTGGGGGCACTAAGGAGCAGGAAGCCCTGAGGGCTGAGTTTAGTCACTGCTGGGTGGGGAAGTAAGAGCAGAGCAGCTGGGGGAGCAATGTGGGGAGGGGGGTAGGAGCAGCTTCCCCTACCCTCTCCTCCTATGCCTGGTCACAGTAACTGAGCCTAAGGAGCCCGACACACATGGAGCTCAGGTACGTTCACTGATCTGGGACCTGGGATGGTTGAGTCTGTAAGCACCATGTGGAGGGTGTCCAGCAGGCACCACCGGGACTGGGCAGGTCTGGAAGAGACAGCAGATTGCCCCGTCCTTCCTTCTTGAGCACACTCTGGAATACAGTGATATGGGATGGATTCCTGCTGGGGCGGGGAGGGGTGGAGGGTCGTCCCAGAAAACTGGTCTCCAGTCCTAGACAAGTTAAGGTGTTGAGTGAGAACCAAAGAGAGGAGGGACTGTAGAGGCTGGTTTTCAGGGATAAAGAAATAATGCCCCCCCACCCCCACCCCCACCCCTCGTCCCTGTGATATGCAGGTGAGAAGCCTTGATTGCCTTCCCCTCTCCCCCTCCTTAATTGATGGACGAGATGTCGGGGAGGAGGGGCAGGCTACTCAACTCCTAGGGAAGGACTAACTTGAGGGCAAGGGGGGTGGAGGGATGTTTTGTCGTGGCACGAGCACCAGCGCCAGCAGATACCCTCCCCCCAATGCTACTCCCCCCCACCTTCTCCCCATCTCTTTATTTACACCTGAAGAGGCCATCGACTCATTACTTAATTGGGCAAGAGCTAGAGAGGGTGGAGCTACGGCTGGGTGATCTTCCCTGGTTCCTGTCTACGGTCCGAGGAGGAAGGGTGTCTGGGCTGGGCTGGGCTGGGCTCCCAATTGCCTATCTTGGCAATGGAGGCGGGGAGGGGAGGGAACTGGCCAGGAAGTCTTCCCACGGCTCTGAGGAGCAAGGGACTCTGGGAGCGCTAAGCTCCGGAGTTTGCGGCAATAAGTCTGGGGCTTAGCTATCCCCCACCTAGGGGCTGCTCCCCGAGGCTGGGCAGCCGCTGGTAAAGTCTTTATTCTATTCATCTTCCCCTTCCCCCAACCCTCGATTCCCTGTGCTTTTCCCTTTTCTCCCCTCTGTACCTCAGGCACACGGTCCTGCACTGAGGAGTCAGGAAATGGGGGTACAGTTTGGGGACTGTGCAGGGATTGGGGGTTGGGGGCAGGCACAAACCATAAAAGAGCCTGGGAAAGGTTGGCATTTTCCAGCGTAAGGGAGGCAGAGACCTTTGGAGCTTGTTGGAAGCCTGGGCATGGTGGAAAGGTCTTTATTTTTAGAAGCTGGAGAACTCACTTGGGAGGGCAATTTGGGGCCCCAGCAGGGAGACAGGAGGGATGTGTGGCTGTTGGGATACCACCCTTGTATTTTACCCCATGCCTTCATTCTTTCTTATTCTTTTTAGAAGTATGATTAACCGGAAAGGAACCGGTATCCTCATCCTGGCTCCCTTCTGTGACCCTAGGGTTGCCTTATGATTCTTAGAATAATTTTTCTTAGACTCCAACATCCTTCTATGTTGCTACTCCAAGCATCTATCCAGATTCGAGAGGGTGATGCCTCCTGTAGTCTATTAGCCTAGTAAGAAGTTGGAGCTCAGAGCTTTCTGAGAAGGATCGACAATTTAGGACTAAAGGGATAAAATTCTTACTAGAGGGAAATGGGGGAGGTCGTTCCTTAATGGCTGGCACAGAGAGGTTAGTGGGTTTGGAGAAAATCCACCACTCAGAGATGCTGTCCTTACAGGTCTGGGGAGCTGGAGGAGGATGAAATGTGGGGCTGAGTCTTCGGGGCTCTGACTAACCCCCTTCCACCATGCAGTGGCGAAGTCACTTGCCCTGGACCTCTTGGGGCAGAAATTTGAGGGGCCCATTCTGGCCACCAGGTGAGCAGAAAGTTTGGGGTCTTGTTCTTCAGTCTGGGAGTTCTTTATGCCTGTCCCATCTCTTCTGTAGCATCTGGAGGCTGCCTCCCCCCCAAAAAAGAACAGAGGCATGAATCCCAAGTTCAGCTAGTCCTGACTCTGCCACTGATAAGCTGAGTCATTTTAGACAAATAACTTAATCTCTTTGGGTCTCAGTTTCCTCATCTAAAAAGGAAGAAAGTTGGACTACGTGATCTCTATAATCTCTTTCAGTTATGACATTCAACTTCAGTACCATGTAATACAACAAGCCTGCTATGTTTAAGTCATTGGGCTAAGCAGCTGGAGATACAAGAACAAGATGAAACAGTTCTCAAAGACATTCTATTTTGGGGAAACAATAGATGCACAGATAAGTAAATACAAAATAAATGTAAAGTACACCCAAAGTAGGGGCAGCTAGGTGATGCAGTGGATACTATGCCAAGCCTGGAGTCAGGAGGACTCATTTTCCTGAGTTCAAATCTATCCTCAGACACTTAGTATCTAGGTGACCCTGGGCAATCACTTAACCCTATTTGCCTCAGTTTCCTTATCTGTAAGACGAGCAGAAAAGGAAATGGCAAACTACTCCAGTATTTTTGCCAAGAAAATGCCAAATGGAGTCATGGGGAGTCAGGCATGACTGAAAATGGACTGAATGACAACATACAAATTAATTTTGGTGGAGAAATGCACTAGTAACTAGAGGATTCCTGATAGACTTCTCATGGGAGGTGGCATTTGAGCTGAGCATTGAAGAAAGCTAGGGATTCTGTGAAACTGTGGTGAGGAAATGGTGTATTCCAGGCATGGGCGGCAGCCTAGGCAAAGGCATAGAGGTGGGAGATGGAACAACAAGGAGCCCAGTTTAGCTAGAACATGGAGTGAATGAAGAAGAGTAATAAGCTTGAAAAGGTGGTTTGGATCCAGATAATGAAGGGCCAGCTAGAGGAGTTTTTAATTTATCTGAAAGAGAAGGAGCCTTTAAACACACTTATTTGGAACTGTATAGTCACCAACAAACATGAACATTTCCATTTAGGCTCAAGGACAGAGGAAGAGGATTTCGTATGCAACTATGAATCTGCCATGAATATCTTTGTTTGTTTTTAGGTAATTGGGGTTAAGTGACTTGCCCAGGGTCACAAGGCTTGTAAGTGTCTGAGGCTGGATTTGAACTCAGGTCTTCTTGACTCCAAATCTGGCATTCTATCCATTGCGCCACCTAGCTGCCCCATATAGCTTGGTTTTTAAAAATTACTCATCAGCCTTAACATGGTAGAACCACCATTGCCCATCTTAACTGTCCTCTTCTGAACTTTCTTCTGTATATTTTTATGTTTCATTAATTTTTTCTCCTTTTTTCTTTGTATTACTATTATCTTCCCCTAAAGCACTCCCCCCCCTGTTCTAATAAAAGCGCTCCCTTATGTCAACTCTGAAAATAAATGATCAAAGAGCTCACGGAGGTTAATAGGCAAAAATTCTTTATTCTACGGGAGGAGGGAAATTAGATACATGTACCGGGGTCGGCTCTGATACTGAGGAACCCTCTGGGAGACTGAGCCTTGATACATATAGTGGTGGCTATGCATAGAGCTGTAGTAGTGGCAATGAGGCAGTAACACCAACTAAGAGGCAAGTTTGATTCATAGCAGGGCTTCATGACTGGAACGCGATCTGGACAAATAGGTGCTTGTTCAAGCTTAGGGACTATCTGGGACTGGTATGAAACAATTCTGGGACTTAGCTGTGGCAGAGTTCATCCAAAGGGTGAGCACAAAGGATTGTTGTTATGCCAAGCTCAGGGCAAGGCTTGCTTGTTGGACTTTAGCTCTGGAAAACAGGGTATCTCCTAGTAGTAAAAAGAGGAGTGAAAAGAGAAGGGCAGTCAGGACTGTGATTCTAGGGCCTAGGATCTCCTGTCTGAGTTTTCATTTCTCTGGGCCATTGGAGGATGTTGTTGGGTAGAGTGGACTTAGGATTGGAGGGTCACCTATGGCTTGGGTAAGAATAGAGGGTGATATTGTTTTCTTCTTTTGCTCTTTGCAGGTAGCCATGGCCGATTCCTCCTCCACTGGGGTCAGCCACTTGACGCCCGGTGTTCTGATTTGCCCTTCAGGTTAATTCTTAGGATAAAGCAGTTCCCACATTTCTCTCAGTGCCTTAACTCTCCCTCCCATCCCCTTTCAGGTCTCCAATACTATTTCCTTGACTGGCTTGCTCTGCTTTTCTCTCTCTTTGCCCTAGTTCTCGCTATTTCAGCACCTATCCCTTCACATTCCATACTTCTCATTCCTGTTCTCTCAGCCCCTTCTGCCCTCTCACCATTACACTGCTTCTTTTCCTTAATATTTATAACTCTCTGTTTCTGCACTACCAAACCCATCTTCCATTTTCTCTCTCCCACACGTACTACAGTCCTTTTCTTTGGTTGGAGTTGAAGAACCAGACCTTGTCTCACCTTTCTTTGTTCTTAGGGCTCTCATCCGACACCAAGGAAGTTCTCTTGGTGGCACAGCTCCCCCAGTGAGGCAAGGGCAGATGTTTCGAAGCATCCCAGCTATGGGTAAGTTATTGGTGACATAGTTCAGTTTTCAGGAGACTACTCTGGTTGGGGTACAAAGGAAGAAGGTTGTAATGTTAGCAGCATCCATCCACCTCTCCACCCATCCATCCATCCATCCATCCATCCATCCATCCATCCATCCAATAAAATAACTATTTTCAATGTTCTATGGATATACAATGGAGCATACGACACGATCCCTACCCTTCTACTTTAGTAAAGTGACATAAATAAATAGGTATAATGCAAATAATAGAAAGCTGAATTTGACAAATGCCATGAAAGTAGTATCAACAAAGTGCTATGTGACTGATGTGCCTTAAATACACCCTTTATTATTTCTCTTCCAGACCAAAACCCTTCAGTGGTTCTCTACTAACACAAGCCCTTGACCTGGGCCTTCATGTTAGTCCATGTTTATTTAGCATCCACTGTCCTCATAAGAGGCAGCCTTGTATAGTGGATGGGGAGTTACGAGTTCAAAACTGTTTCTGACGTATACTAGCTATTGATCATGGGCAAATCACATGAGCTCTCAAAGGCCCAGACAACTCTCCAAACATATAAATTACTGATAAGTCACCAATCTGCACTAGCTACAGTGGTGCAAAAACAAATATTCTGTTTGACAAGTGTAAAGACTTAAGATTTTGGGATAAGAATTCATTTGGTAGAAATTGTTGGAAAAACTGGAAAGCAGTTAGAGGTAGAAACTGATCAAAGACCAGTATCTTCACCATTTACCAAGAAAAAGTCAAAATGGATGCATGACCTAGATATAAAGAGAGATTTTACGAAACAAATAAGTTATTTTGATTATTATAAATACCCAAATTAACTATACAAGACATATGAAGAAAGATGCTAGCTATATCCAGAGAAAGAACTGATAAACAGAAGACTGTATAGAAAATTGTACATACATATACCTATTTGTGTCTAATGACAGTCATCTTTAGGGTGGGAGATGAGGGGAGAGGAAAGAAAAAAAGAAATGTACTTGATAATTTTGTTGCATATTTCAAAGGAATAGCAAGTTGTGCATAGTAGATTTGCAGTTTCATGTACAGTCATCTCTTTTTTGGCAATTTTTAAATTTTCAACTTAAATACAAAATGAGAAAAGAAAAAAAAAACATTGCCATCTACACAGCAGACCATAAGAGAGGATTCAGTATAAAAAAGCTATATAATAAATGCCACGTATTGTTTTCAAAGATGGCCAGCTTTTCTTTGCTTTCTTATCACTTTTCCTTTGTTCTCTGTTGTGCACTTTTTACGTTATTATTCTCCCTCCCTCCACCCACCACCCTAAATAAGGCTACAATTAAGTGTGAATATATATATATGTATACATATACACACTCATATAGGTATCAATAAACATACACATATATACACATACAGTCATAAGCATATATGTAAGCCTGTACTATGCTTATGCCCTCCCATCGTCTGTTTCTCTGCAGATGGATAGCATGTTCCTTCATAAGTCCAAGTCTTGCGATGTTTTTCTAAATCAACCAGCTCATTATTTCCTACACCACGTCAAAATTTCAACCCAATCACATCCTGTCTGAGAGATTACCTATGAAAGTTTTTATTCCCAATTCATTCCTTCTATTCTTGGCTACATACAAGAAAATTTTTATTTAAAATAATTGAAATTACCCTTTTTACAATTATAATCATCTTTTTTGTTATACTGTATTATATGGAAGTGCTTGTTTTATTCCATAAATTAAAAATAAAATTAGAAAAAACAACAACACATATCAAACTGTATGCATCACACCATACTAGACTCAAGACGTCTTAGATTCCTGACTGATTCATCCCAGATGCCTTTCTCCTGACTGATCCTGTAGTTCCCTTAATCTCTCTTGTTTTCTCTTACCTCCTGACACCTTTCATAACTCCTGGGTCCCTCAACTACTTCAGTGAGTCACCCTGAATTTAATTTCTAGCTTTCTTGATTCTCCTACTTGGTCTAAGTACCTGTCCTGACTTCTAAGATACATTGGCACCCCTCTTGACTCCCCATGGCAGCTTCCTGCAGGTTCCTTGAAGCCTTTCTTATCTTTCCCTGGCCTTTTTTTCTTATCTCTTTACCAGAATCAGTCCATCGGTACCGCCAAAGCCTGGCTGAGTGGTTCATTCGGTTGCCACGGGAGGAACGCCAGTTTGGGCCAACATTTTCCCTGGACACAGGTCACGTGGACCCCGTAATTCGTGAAAGCACCCCTGATGAGCTGTTGCACCCACCTGCTGAACCTACCCTGGCACACCCACTTCCTCCCATGGAGCGTCATCTACTAGCTCTGTCCCAGCTCTTTGACCCTGATGCATGTGGGCGACGAGTCCAGACAGTGGTGTTGTATGGAACAGTGGGCACAGGCAAGAGTACCCTGGTTAGGAAAATGGTCCTGGACTGGTGTCATGGGCGGCTGCCCAGCTTTGAGTTGGTCATTCCTTTCTCCTGTGAGGACCTGTCTGCACCAGGTCCCACACCCATCTCCTTGTACCAAATGGTTACCCGCCGGTACCCCCATCTGAAAGAAGCACTACCCCTGCTGGACAAGGCTGGATCCCGGCTCCTATTTGTGCTCCATGGTATGGAGCGACTCAACCTAGACTTCCGGATGGAGAGCACAGGGCTGCATGGTGATCCTGGAATGCCAGCAGTGCCCACTACCATCATTGTTAATCTGCTGCGCAAGTTCATGTTGCCTGAGGTAGGTGGTCACTACCCTTCAAGTACTGCAGCTACTAGATATCCATCACTGTCCTTTACCTTCAGTCCTTGAGATTTCTCTGGCTTTTGCCTCTCATATCCTAACCCTCATATCTTCTAAGATTTCCTTCCTCTTTCGTCTTTCTTATCCCAGTCTTTCCTGGGCACATCCACTTCATTGTTCTTCTCTGGGCACCTTCTGTATTGAGTCTTTTGAACAGAGAAAGAGAAAACAAGTGAAGAATGGTAATAAATACAGCTTTTTAAAAATTTCTTTTCAATTAACAAGCATCTATTTTTTCTTCTTCCTACTCTCTTCCCCTACCCCCTTAACCTCCCACTGGGAAAAAAAAAGCCTTTGTGACAAATATACATAATCAAGCAAAAGAAATTCCCCCTTTGACCATGGCCAGAAATGTATATCTTGTTTCACTTCTTGGGCCCATTACATCTTGGTGCTAAATATGTTGAAAAATTGACCTAGTGCTCTGCATTTTTCCTGATTTAACCAAGACATTTGATGTCTGGCACAAGGGATGGACAGGACCATACCAGGTACACAGCAATGTATAGGCTGAGTGGGACTGATTAATTCAGTCTTACAACTGGATTGAGGTGGGGTATAGAGTTGAAAGACAAATGGAGGATAGTGCGATGCTTGGGCAGAGGGAGGGGATAGTCAGTTGGGCATAAGGACCAAGTTGTGACTGAAACATTCTGGGAACAAGTGCTGCAAGTTAAGTAAGTGTTTTCTATTGTTTTGCCTAGAAATAGCCTTCTTTCCCATGGGAATTGCATTTTCCCATAGTTCCTTCAGATTATCAATATCTACTCTATTCATAGACTTTTATAGCTATGTCAAGTTTACTTTAAGCCTAACAAAAGGAGAGGTCTGGGGTTCTAATTCCAAGAATATTTGGGTGATCTTATTACATTGTGTTGTGATCTATTATATTATATTGTATTGTGACCTTAGGCAAACTCTCTCTTCTTTGCACTGCACTTTCATCATCTGTAAGTGAGGCATTTACATTAATGAAGCATAAACCTTAAGGTCTAAAGGTAGATGGAACTTCTGAGTTCTTCGGAAATATAAGGAGGTAAATAAACCTAACAGCTAAGTTCCCTCTGTCCCTCTGTCTTCTCTTTAGGCCAGTATCCTGGTGACCACCCGAGCCTCTGCGGTTGGCCGCATCCCCAGCAAGTACGTGGGTCGCTACGGGGAGATCTGTGGCTTCTCTGACACCAACCTGCAGAAACTATACTTCCAGCTCCGTCTCAACCAGCCTGACTGTGGACACAGTGCAAATGGAGTAGGCACCCCCATCACCCCAGCTCAGAGGGACAACCTGGTAGAAATGCTTTCCCGAAATCTGGAGGGGCACCACCAGATCGCTGCTGCCTGCTTCTTGCCCTCCTACTGCTGGCTGGTGTGTGCCACCTTGTATTTTCTCCATGTACCTACACCTGTTGGGCAGACCCTGACTGGCATCTATACCAGTTTCCTGAGACTCAACTTTAGTGGGGAGATACTAGACAGCACTGATCCCTCTCGGACATCATTGATGGCCTACGCTGCTCGCACCATGGGTAAATTGGCCTATGAGGGTGTGGCATCTCGGAAAACCTACTTCTCTGAGAAGGATGTACGAGAATGTCTGGAGTCTGGGGTGAAGACAGAAGAAGAGTTCCGGTTATTGCATGTCTTCCGCCGAGATGCCCTGCGGTTTTTCTTGGCACCCTGTGTGGAATCAGGGAAGCATGGTTCTTTTGTGTTCACAGTGCCTGCGATGCAGGAGTACCTAGCTGCCCTGTATATTGTGTTGGGTGAACGCAAGACAGCCTGGCAGAGAGTGGGCAAGGAGGCAGCGGAGTTGATGGGCCGAGTGGGTGAGGATGTTAGCCTGGTGCTCAGTATCATAACCAAGCTACTGCCCCTTCGGGTGCTGCCCCTGCTTTTCAACTTACTCAAGGTAATAGCCCTGTCTTCTCTCCCCACCATCCCTCCTCTCTGCATTAGGACCATCATTATATTCTGTCCTTCAGGGAAATAGTATTCTAGGTAGCCAGACTTGATTTCCTGAGGAGGTGGAGAGGAAAGGGAAGACTAGAAGGGAGGAAAGAACCCATAAAAGATTTTATTACAGTTATTTATCACCTAGAAAAAGGGATAATTGAATCTGAATTTAGTTTATCCCCAAATTTCTTAAGACACCTTGTTTTTTTCCTGAGGCAATTGGAATTAAGTGACTTGCCTAGGGTCACACAACTAGTAAGTGTCTGAAGTCACTTTTGAACTCAGGTCATTTTGACTCCAGGGCTATCCTACAGTGGTGTCCTATCTGCTGCACCACTGAGCTGCTCCAAGATACCCTCTTTTCTCACAGCTATCCTCTAATAGGTCTCATTCTCTACTGTACCCTCTCCAGCCAGGAGTGAAAATCTGTTTTCCCCCACCATAACTTACTTTGTTTGATGAATTTGGTAGCTATTTAGATGTGGCCCCAGAGTAGGTAGGAAGACTATTGGATTTAGAAACAGAGAATTTTGATTCAAATCTAAGCTCTGACACATTAACTGTGATAAATCTAGACAAGTCACTTCCCCATCAAAGCCATCAGTAAAATGAAGAGGCCTATGGTCCCTTCTAGCTGTAAATGATCCAAGGGCTAGTTCCAAGTAGGATCCTAGCTTCAAAGGGACCCTGGACACATGGAAAAAAGGTAGAAAGGAGCAATATTGCTGGGGAAGGATTAGAGACTGAGGTAGGTGAGGTTTTGGAATGATTCAGTTTGGAAAAGAGAAGGTAGAGCCTAAGAACTTCCACAACTTCTATAAATAGGATTAATGTAAAATCTGAGAGATTCTTCACCTAGGGGGAAAAATTGTTCCATGATGGTGGCAGAAGGGATTGAGGGTAGACTTTAGGAGGGACTGGTTTTCAACAGCACCCTGTTTCCTAGAAATCAGTGAACCAATATGTCTATGTGGAAGATAGGAAGTAGAAGATACGTTTCCTTCCATGAAGGCACTTAGGACTGAGCTGGGTAGCGAAGATGTTTAAGTCAAAGAACCACTTATGGTGTGTAGCAATTTGTTGGAAACTATCAAAGACACAAAGTTTAGATAAGACCTGGTTTCTGTTCCTAAGAGCTTGCAATCAAGTAGAGAGATATGCACAGATATTTCACAGGGCAATGAAAATAGCATAAACAAAATGCTCTAATCTTACTTGGATGCAGCCTTTATTATGTCATTCTCTGGATTCATAAAGTCACTCTCTTGAGTGAGATAAACCCCCTCAGTGGCACCCCACAGTCACCACTGGGCTCTGCCTGGGCTTCATGTCCAGAAGCAATCGTGGAGAAGGAAAGACTAAGGGGAACAAATCTTTGAGGGACTCTCCTGTGCAAGAGGCATTAGACTTCTTCTGTTTGGCCAAAGATGGCACAGCTATGAGCAGTGGGTAGAAGGAGCAAAGAGGTAGCTGTTAGCCCCAGAACCCAGATTTTCATAGTCTAAGGCCATTGTTCTTCCTGCTACATCATATAGCACACAACATGTGGGTGGAAAGCTAAATAATGACGTAACACTAGATGCAACATAAAAGAGATTTCACAAAGTAGCTCATGATAGAACATAGAATCAGTAAGAACAAGGAGTTCGGAGAAGGAAGGGAGGCATGTGGAGGGGCTGGAGTTGTTAGAGAAGGCTTTCCTGGACATCCCTCTTTCTTTTCCTTTCAGGTTGTGCCTCGAGTGTTTGGACGGTGGGCAGGCAAAAGTCGGGAAGCAGTGGCCCAGGCCATGGTTCTGGAGATGTTTAGGGAGGAGGACTATTACAATGATGATGTGCTGGACCAGTTGGGAGCCAGCATTCTGGGGGTAGAGGGTCCACGGCGCCATCCTGATGAGCCACCCGATGATGAGGTTTTTGAACTCTTCCCCATGTTCATGGGTGGACTGCTCTCCTCTCGGAATCGGGTCGTGCTGGCCCAGCTGGGCTGTCCTATCAAGAATATGGATGCCCTGGAAAATGCCCAGGCCATTAAGAAGAAGTTAGTGAAGTTGGGCCGCCAAGGCCTGCCCCCTTCAGAGCTTCTAGATCACCTTTTCTTTCACTATGAATTTCAGAACCAGCACTTCTCAGCTGAGGTGCTCAGCTCTCTGCGCCAGCTCAACTTGGCAGGTGTGCGTATGACGCCCCTTAAGTGTTCTGTGGTGGCATCGGTGCTGGGCAGTGGTACACATACCCTGGATGAGGTCAATTTGGCCTCCTGCCAGCTGGACCCTGCTGGACTGCGCACACTCATGCCTGTCTTCTTGCGTGCCCGGAAACTTGGGTGAGAAACTGCTGTGATTCCTTGGCACTACCCAACCTGGCAGAGAATTGCCAGGCAAGAGGAGAGACCATCCGGTATAGGGAATGAAGGAGAAAAAAAGTAGTAACTTACTGGGTTCAAATCCTGTCTTGGCCTTTTGTTACCTCTGTGGACTCTGTCAAGTCATTTTTCTCCAGACCTCAGTTTCAACATCTGTAAAATGAGGATGTTGCCTTGGATGATCTCTAAGGTCCCTTCCATATGACTGGGATTTTTGGGAGTGAGGGTGGGAAAGATGGAAGAAAATCTTAGGAAGAATCTTAGATATTGAAGAGAAATATTGGGGAAGTCTGACTGAGGAGATGAGAATAGGATGGGAGGAAATGTCAGGCAGAAGGCCAAAGGACTGGAGTGATGGGTAAGACAAACTCTATCCCTCCTGATGCTCTCGAACCCTGTTCCTTTCCTTCTCCTCACATTCACTGGGTCTCCTCTCTCTGCTCTAGCCTACAGTTGAACAGTCTGGGCCCTGAAGCCTGTAAGGACATCCGGGACCTCCTTCTGCATGACCAGTGCCAAGTCGCCACCCTTCGGTGAGTATGTGGAAGCCTGTTAAGAGGATGTAGGAAGGCTGACTTTCTCTGGGTCCTATTTCCTGATCCCTTCCCCTTCAATTCCTTGAAGGCAGGGGCTTTGTCAACATTCAACAGACACTTATTAAATGCCTGCTAGGTGCTATGTGCTGAGTACAAAGATCAAAATAGCCCATTTATAGAGCACTTTAGGGTATACAGCATGTTTTCTCACAATCTTCTGGGTAGCTAGTACAAATATCATCCCTATTTAACAAATAAGAAAGCTAAAGCCAAGAGAGAAGAAGAGCCCTGTCTAGGGTCAAGTTCACATCCATAATAGTACAAATAAATACAATCTATAGAATTAGGGATGCAATGTAATGTAGTGGGAAGAACAATGGATTTGGAGTCATAGGATTGGGGGCCATAGCCAGCCTCTGCTGCTTAGCTGCTTACAGTCTTCTGATAGGTAAAGTTGCTACATCTCCAGGGGTGGGTGGGTGGGTGTGTGTGTGTGTGTGTGTGTGTGTGTGTGTGTCTCAATTTCCAAGTCTATAAAATGAGGCAATTGTGTCGGTTGACTTCTAAGGTGTCTTTGAGGTCTAAATCTGTGGTATAAAAGTAGAGAGAGATGGAGGTGAGGAAAATTTGAGTATGGAAAGAATACTTTCAGCTAAGGAGATCAAAGAATGGTGTCTTAAACTAATTTATATGCCCCACATCATCCTTAGGAAAAGGTAAATTGGGGTAGTTGCCCATGCTGTTCCTGGGATCAGGTGGCTTTAGTTGTAAGGAGGCAGTGGGGAAAGAGAACTTGTCAGAGGGAAAGGTATCATTTTAAGGTGGAGACTGCTAAAAAAAGACATGAGGGGCTCATACATATGGTGGGTAGATTGAGTGAAATGACTAAGGAGAGAAAGCTTCTAAGCATATTGATTTATTAAGCAATGTATGCCAATCTATAAGGTTTTTCATATATTTATTATCAGTATTACATGAGTCAGGAGTCAGGCTACAGATCAACTATTTTGAAGGTTTGCAATTAACTAATTTTGAAAGGGAAGATTTACATGTCATCAAGGTAACCAAGAAAACTCAGCAAACATAAATACCATGAAACAAAGGCCAAAGCAATACTCCAATAACCATCAATATTAAATAACATCAACTCCTTTTGTTGTAGTAACTCACTCCCAATGTCCATTTAATCAGAACATTTTGACATTTTGAGTCCCAGATGTCCCATGTAGTCATCTGGTCCTCGGAAAATCTTCTCTTGAACATTTGGAATAGACCTTATTCTCGGGGCAGCTCTGAAGTGGGCTCTGCTTCTCTGGTTCCAAATCTCTTGTAGAGATTCCTAGGTAATTCAGCTAAAACCTGCCAGTAACAAGACTCAGTATAATTTAGTACAACCTCTTAAATTTGTTTATGAGGTAAAAAACCAGTTCAGACCTCATGGAGCTAATCCTATTAACACCAGAGCCATAAGGAGAACATCAAATCAGGAACCTATAATTCAGCTAAGACTTTAGAGAATTTCAGTTTTTATATAGCACTTGCTGTTTCTCTTTATCTAAACCCTATACCTGACATAAGAATCTCAAAAAACAAACAAACAAAAAAAACTCATAACGATCTGACTTGTAAAATAAGCCCTTCTCTTTTTTTTAAAAATTATCACATGCTTTAAAAATGGGAAAATAATTTTATTATCTTTACAATTGTCAATACATTTTTTTATGTAAAATCCTTAATCTAATTTTGAGAACTTGTTGCTAAAACAATCAAAACCCAAATTTCCCTGCTAGGTATATTTGGAAGCTAATCACATACATATAGTTCTTGGAGAAGTACTGTTGCTTTCTCAAAATTTACTAAAACTTTTACATTACAACTTTGTCTTATTACTCTGTCTAATTTCCCCATAAGAGGATATCATCCCTATATCATAATTTGACCACAAATACAAATTAAAATTGTAAGTTTTTTCATACTTGCATCTTATTATAGTAACTCAGAGATACTCCAGTATCCATCTATTAATTAATAGATTTAGTATTATACTTACAAAACTTGTACTACTAACTTGTCCTGATGAAAGAAATTTGCTATGAAAGGAAAAAGAGACACACAGTTATAATAATGTCAAGGCTGTTCTCTGAAGGGCATGAACTAACCTGACAGACCATAACAATGGAAAAGTTCCTTTAGCATGATTTATATGTGACAACCAGTTATGTAGTAAGGCTCCATGTTGTTCACAAAGTATTGAAAGCCAGGTTCAGGATTAACCATGTGGAGAAATTTCCTGTTCCGAAAGGAAATAGCACAATGGGGAAACTGAATCAAGAAGATCCCTCCTCAGGCCATGTCACGTTAGTTTCCTCAGCTTTTCTGAGGGACGGACATCCATGTGTTCTTAGACATCAGCACATATCATTTTGTACTGTTGGCTTCATAACAATTCAGACAATCATCCCTGTAATCAAAACTCAAAACAAAATTAAAGTCCCATGAAATTTTTCCACAAATAACAAAATTTCACTAATCACAGCTTAGTGCTGAATACTCTTCATTTTCTTATGTTTCCCTAATATTTACATTTCCTTTATTCTTTACCTATACATTAAAATTAACCACATTCTAGGGCTTCAGACATGCGGTCAGTACCTGATAGTGAACTCATATTAATGTATTGAAGTTACATCTTTAAACCACCTATACATTTTCATAATTTTTATAAGTGATAGCCAAAAATTTTCAAATGAAAACTCATTCTTTATTATAGTAAACTTGTAAATTCCTCCCTTTTGATAGGGAATGGGAGAAAAGATCCTATTTTCTCAGTTCTATGTTCTTAAACATCAGTAATTTAGAATTTTACAACTGCAATCAATAGGGCTTATAAGATTTTTATGACCTGCCTGAATACAAAGTGTCAAGTAACCTCACAGGTAAAGATATCTTAAAAGGTCTGTGAAACTTTTTCTTTTCTCCAAACAGTAAATTATTAATATTATTGTTGTTATTATTATCTGTTATTTTATTTTGGAAATAGTACTTTATTTTTTTCTATTACATGTAAAGATAGTCTTCAACATTCATTTTTTATAAAATTTTAAGTTTCAAATTTTTTCTCCTTCCTTCCATCTCATTCCCCTCCCCAAGATGGCAAGAAATCTGTTATAGGTTATATATGTGTAATGATATAAAGATATTTTCATCTTAGTTATGTTATGAAAGAAGAAACAGAATAAAAGGGAAAAGCCACAAAAAAATAAAAATAGTATGCTTTGATCTGCATTCAAATTCCATAGTTCTCTCTCTGGATGTGAGTAGCATTTTCCATCATGAGTCTTTTGGAATTGTCTTCGATCATTGTATTGCTGAGAAGAGCTGAATCTATCATAGTTGGTCATTAAATAATGTTGCTGTTATTGTGAACAATGTTTTCCTGGATCTGCTCTCTTCATTCAGCATCAGTATGTGTTTTTCCAGATTTTTATGAAATCTGTCTGCTCATCATTTCTTTTTTTTGGGTGGGGGTTTCCTATAGTTACATTCTGATCAAACATATTTTCACATTAGTCATGTTGCCCAGAAAAATTAAAATGAAAGGGAGAAACCATGAGAAAAACCAAACGAAACCAGAATATAACACAAAAGAAAATAGTCTGCTTCATTCTGCATTCTGATTCCATAGTTCTTTCTCTGGATGTGGATGGCATTTTGCCTCAAGAGAATTTTGGGAATGTTTTAGGTCCTTGCATTGTTGTGAAGGGCTAAGTCTATCATAAAACAGTCCTCACATCACGTGGCTGTTACTGTGTATAATGTTCTCCTGGTTCGGCTCATTTCACTCAGCATCAGTTCATATAAGTCTTTCCAGGTTTTTCTGAAGTCTGCCTATTCATCATTTCTTATAGCACAATAGTGTTCCATTACATTCATACGCCAGAACTTGTTCAACCATTCCCCAGTTGATGGAAATTCCCTCAGTTTCCAATTCTTTGCCACCACATAGAGAGCTGCTATAAATATATTTGAACAGCTAGGTCCTTTTCCCTTTTTCATGATCTCTTTGGGATACAGACCTAGTAGTAGTATTGATGGATCAACAGGTATGCCCAGTTTGATTGCCCTTAGGACATAGTTCCAAATTATTCTCCAGAATGATTAGATCCGTTCACAATTCCACCAACAATGCATTAATATCCCAATTTTCCCACATCTTCTCCAACATTTATCTTTTTCCTTTTCTGTCATGTTAGCCAGTCTAATAGGTATGAGGGAGTACCTCAGAGATGTTTTAATTTGCATTTCTCAAATCAGTAGTGATTTAGAACATTTTTTTCATATGACTATAGATAGCTTTAATTTCTTCACCTAAAAACTGCCAGTTCACATCCTTTAACCATGTATCAATTGGGGAATGACTTTTATTCTTATAAATTTGACTTGCTTCTCTGAGGAATGAAGCCTTTATCAGAAACGCTGGCTGTAAAACTGTTTCCCATCTTTCTGTTTTCCTTCTAATCTTGGTTGTGGTGGTTTTGTTTGTGCAAACCCTTTTTCATTTAATGTAATCAAAATGATCCATTTTGCATTTCATAATGTTCTCTATCTCTCGTTTGCTCATAAATTCTTCCTTTCTCCATAGATCTGACAAGTAAACTATTCCTCACTTTCCTAATTTGCTTATGGTATTACCCTTTATCTCTAAATCATATATCCATTTTGACTTTATCTTGGTATAGAGTGTGAAATGTTGCTCAATGCCTAGTGTCCCATCCTATTTTCCAGTTTTCCCAGCAATTTTTGTCAAATAGTGAGTTCTTATCCCCAAACCTGGAGTGTTCGGGTTTATCAAACAGTAGATTACTATAGTCATTGACTATATATAGTCTTGTGTACCTAACATATTCCACTGATCCACCACTCTATTTCTTAGCCAGTACTAAATAGTTTTGATGATTGCTGCTTTATAATATAATTTTTGATCTGATATGGACAAGCCACCTTCCTTTGCATTTTTTGAATTAATTCCTTTGATATTCTTCACCTTTTGCTCTTCCAGATGAATTTTGTTAATATTTTTTTCTAGTTCTAAAATAATTTTTGGTAGTTTGACTGGTATGGCAATGAATAAGTAAATTAATTTAAGTAGAATTGTCATTTTTATCGTATTAGCTTGGTCTAGCCATGAGCAATTGTTATTTTTCCAGTTACTTAGATCTGACTTTATTTGTACAAAAAGTGTTTTGTAATTGGGTTCATAAAGGTCCTGGATTTGTCTTGGCAGTTAGAGTCCCAAATATTTTATGTAGTCTACAATTATTTAAAATAGAATTTCTCTTTCTCTTTCTTGCCTCTGGGCTTTGTTGATAATATATAGAAATGTTGATGATTTATGTGGGCATATTTCATATCCTGAGATTTTGTTAAAGTTGTTAATTATTTCAGGTAGTTTTGATTCTCTAAGATTCTCTGAATATCCCATCATATCATCTGCAAAGAGTGGTAGCTTTGTTTCCTCATTGCCTATTCTAAATCCTTCAATTTCTTTTCCTTCTCTTATTGCTAAAGTTAACATTTCTAGAATAATATTGAACGGAAGAGGAAATAAAGCACTTCAATAATTCCATTTTAGAAAAAGAAATTGAACAAACCATCAAAGAACTCTCTAAGAAAAAATGTCCAGGGCCAGATGAATTTACAAATGAATTCTACCAAAATTCCAATACTATATAAACTGTTTGGAAAAAATAGGCAAAAAGCAATTCCTCCTATTCTTTTTTTAAAATTAATTTGTTTTCTGTTTACAATAATCACTTCCATAAGTTTTAAATTTTCTCCCCCTGCCTCCCCCTCCCTCCCCAAGACAGCATGCAATCTTACATGGGTTCTACACATACTTTCTTGTTAAACACAGTTTCACATTAGTCATGTTGCATAGAAGAATTAAAACAAATGGGAGAAACAATAAGAAAAACCAAACCAAACCAAAACATAACACAAGAGAAAACAGTCTGCTTCATTCTGTGATCCAGTTCCGTAGTTCTTTCTCTGGATATGGATGGCATTTTGCATCAAGAGTCCTTTGGGAATGTTTTAGGTCCTTGCATTGACTGTGAAGGGCTAAGTCTATCGTAAAATAGTCATCACACCCTGTGGCTGTTCCTGTGTATAATGTTCTCCTGGTTCTGCTCATTTTACTCAGCATTAGTTCATATAAGTCTTTCCAGGTTTTTCTGAAGTCTACCTGTTCATCATTTCTTTTTTTTTTAAATTAAATTATTCTATTTGTTTTCAGTTTTCTACAATCACTTCCATATATCTTATATTTTTTCTCCTCCCTTCCCCTGCTTCCTCCCTCCCTCCCCACTCCCTCTCTGAGATGGCATGCAATCTTATACAGGTTCAATACATACATTCCTATTAAACACATTTTCACCTTAGTGATGTTGCATAGAAGAATTAAAATGGATGGGAGAAATCATAAAACAAAACATAACGCAAGAGAAAACGGTCTGCTTCATTCTGCGATCCAATTCCATAGTGCTTTCTCTGGATGTGGAAGGTGTTTTGCCTCAAGAGTCCATTGGGAATTTTATAGGTCCTTGTATTGCTGTGAAGGGCTAAGTCTATCAGAAAAATTCCTCACACACTGTGGTTATTGCTGTGTTCAAAGTTCTCCTGGTTCTGCTCCTTTCACTCAGCATCAATTCATGTAAGTCCTTCCAGGCCTCTCTGAAGTCTGCCTGCTCATTATTTCTTATAGCACAGTAATATTCCATTACATTCATATACCACTACTTGTTCAGCCATTCCCCAATTAATGGGCGTTCCCTTGATTTCCAGTTCTTGGCTGCTACAGAAAGAGCTGCTATAAATATTTTTGTACATATGGGACCTTTTCCCATTTTTATGATCTCTTTGGGATACAGCCCTAGAAGCAATGTTGCTGGGTCAAAGGGTATGCACATTTATAACCCTTTGGGCATAGTTCCAAATTGCTCTCCAGAATGATTGGATAAGCTCACAGCTCCACCAACAATGAATTAGTGTTCCAACTCTCCTATATCTCCGACATTTATCATCTTCCTGTTTTGTCATGTTAGCCAATCAGATAGATGTGATGTGGTACCTCAGAGTTGTTTTGATTTGCATCTCTCTAACCAATAGTGATTTAGAGCATTTTTTCATATGACTATAGTTAGCTTTTATTTCTTCCTCTGAAAACTGCCTATTCATATCCTTTGACCATTTATCAATTGGGAAAGGACTTATATTCTTGTAAACTTTACTCAGCTCTTTATGTATTTTAGAAATGAAGCCTTTATCACAGATACTAATTATAAAAATTCTTTCGCAGTTTTCTGCTTCCCTCCTAATCTTGGTTGCATTCGCTGTATTTGTGCAAAAACTTCTCAATTTAATGTAATCAAAATTATCCATTAAACATAGTGTTCTCTATACTTGACTTCATAAATTTCTCCATTCTCCATTAATTTGATAAACTATGCCTTGCTCCCCTAATTTGTTTATAGTGTCAGCCTTTATACCTAGATTGTGTACCCATTTGGATTTTATTCTTGTGTATGGTGTCAGACATTGGTCTATGCCCAGTTTCTGCCACACTATTATCCAGTTTTCACAGCAGTTTTTGTCAGACAGTGAGTTTTTATCTCAGAAGCTGGGGTCCTTGGGTTTATCAAACAGTAGACTGCTATAATCATTGACTATTGTGTCTCATATATCTAACCTATTCCACTGATCTACCCTTCTATTTCTTAGCCACTACCAAGTGGTTTTGGTGATTGCTGCTTTATAATACAATTTAAGATCTGGTATGGCTAGGCCACCTTCTCTAGCATTTCTTTTCATTAATTCCTGTTAGGGGTGTAAGCTCAGTTTCACGTGGACAGTGTCGGGCAGGTAAAAGTGAGGACCTCTAAATCTTAGAGTTCTCATGAGGCCCCCCAGGGAACAGCTGGGGACTGAGGCGAGAAACACAGACTATCTTGTGTATTTCCACCTCTTCCCAGTGGGAAACTTGCTGGGGAGAGCATCCCACCCTTGAGATTGGCCTGTGGTCTGAGCACACCTGTTGTTGACTAGCTAGGGGCTGAGAGCAGGCACGGTATTCACGTGCAAACTATGCGGCTGGGAGAGCTTAAGTGGGGACAGGAAGCCTGAAGGCCCCTTTGCACTGAGGGGCCCTTAGAGGGAAGAGGGTCCCTCCCCTCTTCCACTCCATCCTCTTGCTGTAAGATCCTTGCCCCTTGGGAAGAGGAGGATTCCTCTCTCCTGAGGGAGAATTCACCCTGCACATGTAACCAAGACCCTGAATAAAGCCTAACCCTTGTTCAACTCTGGAAAGTCTTCTCTCAACACGTAAATCCGGTTGGCCGCCGAAGACCTGCGAAAAGTGAGTAGACTCGGGTAGTCCATTGGCCTCTAGGCCGAACAAATTCCCTTGATATTCTGTACCTTTTATTCTTCCAGATGAATCTTGATATTTTTTTTGAGCTCTAGAAAATAATTTTCTGGTAGTTTGATATGGCACTGAATAGATAAATTAAGTAGAATTGTCATTTTTATTATATTAGCTTGGCCTACCCATGAGCAACTGATGTTTTTCCAGTTACTTAGATCTGACTTTATTTGTGTGAAAAGTGTTTTGTAATTGAATTCATATAGTTCCTGGATTTGTCTTGGCAAGTAGACTTCCAAATATTTTATGTTGTCTACAATTATTTTAAATAGAATTTCTCTTTCTTGCCTCTGGGCTTTGCTGATAATATATAGAAATGCTGATGATTTATGTGGGCATATTTCATATCCAGAGATTTTGTTAAAGTTGTTAATTATTTCAAGTAGTTTTTTTAGTTGATTCTCTAGGATTCTCTGAATATACCATCATATCATCTGCATTGCCTCTTCTAATTCTTTCAATTTCCTTTCCTTCTTTTATTGCTAAAGTTAACATTTCTAGCACAGTATTGAACGGAAGAGGAAATAAAATACTTAAATAACTCCATTTTAGAAAAAGAAATTGAACAAACTATCAGTGAACCCTCTAAGAAAAAATGTTCAGGGCCAGATGAATTTACAAGTGAATTCTACCAAAATTCCAATAGTGTATAAACTATTTGGAAAAATAGGCAAAGAATGATTCCTCCCAAATTGTTTTTATGACACAAACATGGTGCTGATACATAAATCACACTAATCACACTATCAGTTTTCATGGAGAAAGTCATCTAAGTGCTTTTTATCCCTCAAATTTTCACAGAATTTAATTCTTATTTTTCCTTAAAACAGATTCTACAGAGAGTGGTACCTCAAATGTCAGTAAGACATTTCCACATATGCTAAGTTTCTCCTAAGTGCCTTATCAACTAGGCCAAAGAGAAGGGGATAAGTTCCTGGAGTTACCCAAAGTCCTAGGAGTTCTCCTCTGCAATCTTAAAATGATTAATCTCTAAACTCCTTAATGATTAATATCCAGTCTCTTTAATCTCCAAACCACAAAAATCTACTAAGATGTTTTTAGCAGTTACCATAATTTTGAATCTCTAATTCATTTATAATGACACAAATTCCTACAAACCAGGAAGAAGTTTTCCTTTCTTTGATTATCTGGTTTTATCTTTGTAATTCCAATGTGCCTAAGACTAAAATGACAGAGACAAAATATCTTACTTAAAACTTTCTCTCCTGCTGAAAGATTAAAATGGGAGTTAGTCTTGCTTACTGGGACAGAGTTTGGCATCACATCATAGAAAGCCAGGGAGATGTATAGGGTCCTTAGTAGTGTAGCACCTGTGGTGTGAGGGCTTGTCAAGTCCTTTTCAGGGATGCTAGGCCACCTTTGGTGTCCACCTGTAGCTCCAAGAAGCTGCAGCATGTTTAGCTGCCAGGCTTGGGCAAACCACCTCAGCAGACAGTCTAAACCAGGTTGAGGGTAACTGATGGACCTCAAACTCATCAATGGATTAGGAGGGTGTCTACCCGAACCATGTGGAATGGGCAACTGAGTACAATTTGTTTCAGTGGCCATGAAGGTGGCACTGTGGAGTGCTTAGAGCTTGGTCAGGCATCCAAGAAGCTAAGGTCATTCACTGCATCCTGGGCTATCACCAATAGTCTTAACTTTTGTCCTGCCGCTGAACTTTGATGATCTGGGAACAGAGGATGAGGCTGACAACTTTGTGCAACTCTGCCTTGCTTAAATCCAATTCACTTTCAAGTCAAGACAGCACCGATGAAAGTTAGGAGAACTGGTCTGAGGTAGCTAAGTGGTATAGTAGATAGAGCACTGGGCTTGGAGTCACCAAGACCTGAGTCTCAGGTCTTCCTCAGACACTTCCTAGTTTTATGATCTTGGACAAGTAACAACCTCTATCTTTGCCAAAAACAAAAACAAAAACACAGACGAAGGTCCATGTGGTCACAGAGAGTCAGACATGACTGAAACCACTGAACAAGTACAACAACCATAAAGGAAAACTGTTTCCAGTATGAAACCTTATTAATCTTCCTCAGCTTTCTAAACTACTTGACTACAACTTTTTAGCAGTTTTCTGACTGGATGCATTTTTTCCCTTAGAAATCTTTCAAAGTAGCAGAATTGACAAAAAAACATGAAACATGACACAAGACAAAGATTTTCCTGCATTCTACAAAGAAACAAAAACACAGACAAAACAATAGGACTTGCTAGCCTCCTTATGTCCTACTGAAAGTCTAATTTCAAAGCCTTTAATTTGTCACCAAATTTGGGATCCATTTGGATTTTTATATGTTTTAGCATAATTCAAGATCTCTACCTTTTGGTTGCCCTCTCCACTTCTGCATGGGAAGTTTCAGGCTAATAACAATTTCTCTAAGGGCGCTCTTCTTCTGGTCTCATACCAAAATCAATTTTATCTGAAGGGGAATCTTTTGGTATTTTACTGTTACTAAAACTCATCATTTTCTTAAAGGAAGTAATCCTTCCTTAACCTTCATGGTGGGGTTAAATAATTCCTAGCAGTGTGAAGGTAGAACTTCCCCAGAAGTGTTGGAGTAAACTTAATCTAAGCTCAGAAGAATTTAAAATTGAGGCCCAGGAATCCAATGTCCAGGGCATTCTTCTGCAAAGAATTCCTTTGGTGAAAGATTAACTGGAATACTCTAGGGAGTTTTTCTAAAAGGCTGTCCTGGTGCCTGGAATTGTATCTTTTGACCTAGAAGACTGTGCCAAAAAACAAAGACCCCTCCCCGCAACATACACACACACACACACACACACACACACACACACACACACACACACACACACACACACACACACACACACACACACACACACACACACCCCAAAAACTGTGGCTTGTGGATTGATTGAAATGGTTGAGGAAACAAAGATTTGAGCTTCTGATCATATCACTTTATTAAGTAATGCATTCCAGTTGTATAAAAAATCAGGACCAAGCCTCCTCAGTTTTGGAACTGGATCTCAGATACAGGGGGAGACAAATTTTTTAAGCATTAAAAGAAAACAATTAACAGGATATAAACTAGAATTCAAGATAAGGTAATCTGATTTCTAATTGGAAGAAAGATTAGGGCCTTTCAGAATTGGGTGGAGAAGAGCAAATTGGAGCAATTCCCTGAAATCAGAAAAAGAGCAGTACCACTCCCTTCTCCCCCTCTCTCCCAGCACAAAAGAATCTCTATTCAATCAAAGGAACAGGGAAACAGGAACTGATTGATCAGTATGGGACCAGTTTTCAGGTAAGATATATGGGTTGCTTGAGATGTGGAATTGTAGGGAAACTCCTTGCATCAATCTTTGCATCTGACTGGTTTCTGGTCAGCATAACTTAGGTCCTTAGTTAAGGTCTCTAAGCAACAGGTAGAGGTAGTCCACATTCCCAGGCATGCGGGACTTGGTTTAAACAATGCAATAAAATTTTTTCACAAGACAGAAATTGGACTAGGCCCATAATTGAATAGAAAGAGAACTGAGCTAGCTCTAGAATTGTCACAAAATGGAGTCAGTGTGGTTCACTCAATGCCCACAATTCCCTCATACATAGACACTCAGCATATAGTGGGGAAAGGGAGGACTCTCACTGGCTCTTTTAAAAAATATTTCATTTTTAAAATTAACTAAAATTTACTTTCTTTCCCTTCCCCCTCTCACCTCTCCTTACAGAAAAAGAAAGAATAAAATTCTTGTAACAAATATACATAGTTGAACAAAAAAAGTCCACAATTGCCATGTCCAAGAATATATATGTTTCGATATGCACCCTGAGTCTATTGCCTTTCTATTAGGAGGTGGATAGCATGGTTGGTTGTTGCATTGATCAGAGTTCTAAAGTTTCTTAAAGTTGTTTATCTTAATAATACTATTGTTCTAAAAATTATTTTCCTGGTTCTGTTCACTTCATTCTGCATCAGTTCATCCAAGTCTTTCAAGGCTTTTCTGAAACCTTTTATCAGTTCTTCTAGCACAATGGTATTCTATGACATACATATATCATAATTTTTTCATCTGTTCCTCAGTTGATGGGCATTCCTTCAGTTTTCCATTCTTTGCCATCACTAAAAACAGTTGCTATAAGTATTTTTGTACATTAGGGATTCGTTTTCTCTTTCTTTAACCTCTTTGGGGTAGAAGTCTGGTAGTGGTATTTCCAGGTCAAAGGGTATTCATAGTTTATTAACTTTGGGGGCATACTTCCAATTTTTCCCCCAGGATGGCTTGATCAGTCCATAGTTCTATCAATAGTATATTAATATGTAATTGGAGAATATTCAACAAAATAAAATATATTTTTAAAAGTATATTAATATATCTATATTAATAGCTCCTCCAGAATTTGTTATTTTTCATGTCTACTTTCATTAATTTTATGAATGTGAGGTGCAACCTCAGGATTGCTTTAAATATGTAATTATCAATTATTTGGAGCATTTTTTCATATGGCTATTAAAAGCTTGGATTTCTTCCTCTGAGAACTTCATATCCTTTGACCATTTATCAGTTGAGAAATAATTTTTATTCTCATAAATTTGAATCAGTTCTCTCCCTACACATCTGATTAATAATAATAATAGTTAGCTTTAATACCACATGATGGTATTACCACATGATGACCTAGAAACAGACATCATGGAGAATGAAGTCAAATGGTCCTTAGGAAGCATTGCTAATAATAAAGCTAGTGTAAGTGACAGAATTGCAGCTGAACTATTAAAACTCTAAAAGATGATGCTGTTAAAGTGCTTCACTCACTATGCCAGCAAATCTGGAAGACTCAACAGTGATCACTGGATTGGAAAAGATCAATTTATGCCCCAAAGATGTTCTAAAGAAGAGCAATGCCAAAAAATGTTCAAATTACTGAACAGTTGCACTCATTTCACATGCCAGCAATATTATGCTTAAGATTCTGCAAGCTAGACTTCATCAGTAGGTGAGCCAAGAATGATCTGAAGAGCAGGCTGATTTTTGAAGAGGTAAAGGAACCAGAGACCAAATTGCCAATATTTGTTGGATTACAGAAAAAGCAAGGAAGCTCCATAAAGACATTTACTTCTGCTTCATTGACTATACTAAAGCCTTTGACTGTGGGAATCACAACAAAATGTGGCAAGTCCTCAAAGAAATGAGTGCTAGATTATCTTACTTGTCTCTTAAGGAACTTCTATGTGGATCAAGAAGCAACAGTTAGAACTGAATATGGAACAACATGGTTTAAGATCAGAAAAGGAGTATGATAAGACTTTGTATTGCCATCTTATTTATTTAACTTATATGTAGAGTACATCATGCAAAATGCCAGGCTAAATGAATCAAAAACTAGAATTAGGGTTACCAGAAGAAATATCAAAAACCTCAGATATATAGATAAATTCACTCTGATAGCAGAAAGTGAAGAAAAATTAAGAAGTCTGTTGATGAGGATAAAAAAGGAGAGTATAAAAGCTCCTTGAAGCTTAACATAAAGAAAATAAAACAGAAAACTAAGATCATGGCAATTGGTCCCATCATTTTTTGACAAATAGAGGGAGAAGAAATGGAAACATGGTCAGATTTTATACTCTTGGGCTCAAAGATCACTGCAGACAGCAACTGCATGAAACTAAAAGACACTCCTTCCTTGGAAGGAAATCTATGGCAAATCTGGACAGTATACTAAAAAGCAGAGATGTTACTGTATGGACAAAGGTCCATATAGTCAAAACTATGGTTTTCCCAGTAAAAATGTGTAGCTGTGAGAGTTGGGCTATAAGGAAAGCTGACAGAATTGGACATACTTCTTGACATACTAGAGAACAGAAGGGCTTGGTGTGTTATAATTCATGGGGTCATTGAAGAATTGGACACAACTGAATAACAAAGTTTTAATATAGCATCTACCATGTGCCAGACAATGTACTAAGTACTTTACAAATATCTCACTTGGTCCTCACAACAACCCTGAGAGGTAGGTGCTATTATTACCCCCGATTTACAGCTTAGGAAACTGAGGCACAGAGGTTAAGTGACTTGCCTAGGGTCACACAGCTAGTAAGTATCTGAAGCTAGATTTGAACTCAGGTCTTCTTGAGTCTAGGCCTATTGCTCTACCCACTGTACCCACTGTACCCCCTAGCTTGTCCTCAGCTGAGACCTTTACTAGAGAGTTGCTGCAAAGACTTCCCCCCAGTTACCTGATTCTCTTCTAATTTAGCTGCATCTGCCTCCTCTCTACCATATATAAGTCTCACATGACTCTTTTATGGCGTCTTCCATTGGTTTCTTTTTTAAAGCTGCTCTTAATGAATAAAGGATTCACTGTCTGGGAAGTCTCAGGGTGGCAGGCAGCAGAGCCAAGGACTCTGGAAATTGGAGAAAAAAAATGAGAAGCACCTGAAGCCAATTAAAATGTGATTCATAAATATTTAACAAAATAAATAAAAATACAATAAAACATAGATAACATGGCATTTTATGGCTAAGTCAATATACACCTGCGAGGATCCTTATATATGGATTAGCGGCTCTGGTTTCTATTTGAGTTTGACACCACTGGTGTAGCAGAAAGAGCACTATGTCTGGCATCAAAGGACCTGGTTCAAATTCTGGTTCTGCTGTTTAGTGTCTGTGTGATTATGAGCAAGCTGTTTCTTCCCACCTGAACCTCAGTTTCCTCATCTGTAAAATTAGATGGTTGAATTAGATTAAGGCTTTTTACTTTAGTATCTGTGAACTTGGTTTTAAAAAATAAATTTATAACTGCTTCAATATAAGTGGTTTTCTTTGTAATCTTATGTATTTTGTTTTATGCATTTAAAACCCATCCTTTTAAAATTTATTTTTCCCATTTAATAGTGTTTATGTTTTTTCCAATTACATGTAAAGATAGCTTTTCAGCATTCACTTTTATAAGGTTTTGATTTCCAAATTTTTCTTTCTCCCTCCCTCCCTCCTTCCCCAAGACAGCAAACAATCTGATATAGGTGATACATTACATCCATTTCCATATTAGTCATGTTGTGAAAGAAAAACAGAACAAAAGGGAAAAAAATACAAAAAAGATAAGTAAAGTGAGAATAGCATGCTTTGATCTGCATTCAGATTCCACAGTTATTTCTCTGGATGTGGAGAGCATTTTCCATCATGAGTCTTTTGGGATTGTCTTGGATCGTTGTATTGCTGAGAAGAGCTGAGTCTGTCACAGCTGATCATTGCACAGTGTTGCTGTGAGAAGGGGCACCCACATTTCACCAGACTACCCCAAGGGTCCATTACAAAAAAAAATTAACTTCTTGACTAGATGATCTCAGATCTCTTTCAGCTCTAAGTCCTGTGCTGCTAAGCAGATTTCACCTGAATAACAATGTTATGTGAAGGGGAGGACACTTGTATTACTATCTCTCCTAGGGATGGACTTGGTGTTGGTTCTTGGTAAATGTTGTTGGCTCCACTCCTCAGAATTCTGAGGCAGGAGGGTGTATCATTTTCCTATATCTCTCCTTTCTTCTACTGCAGTCTCTCCAACAACCCACTCACAGCACCAGGACTGGCCCTCTTGGTAGAAGGGCTGAGTGGGAACACTTCTTTGACTCACCTGTCTCTGCTGCATACTGGGCTTGCAGATGAAGGCCTGGAGCTGCTGGCTACCCACCTGGAACGAAACCAACAGCTCCGGGAGCTGAATGTGGCCTATAATGGAGCAAGTGATGCAGCAGCCCTTGTCCTGGCCAGGGCTGCCAGAGAACACCCCTCCCTGGAGCTGTTACAGTAAGTGATCATTCGTTCCCTTCTTCCCCTAGTCTTGGGCTCAGCTTCCATCTTTTTAAGGCCAGACACTCTTCCCACTTTCCTTTTTAGATCAGCTAACCTTGAGACCTGCATGTGTAGAAGTTCCCTCTCAGTCTTCACATCTTTTGATTAATGTCTATAATTTAAACTCTTCTGGTCCCTACTCCAACTTGACCCTTTTGTAAGTGGTCCCAATCTTTCTTTCTTCCACCATTGTTTCCCTTAAAGTCTTAGCTGCCTGGTTCCCAAACTGGATCTGGTCTACACTGTACCTTGTGGCTACCCTTAAGCCCCCTTTGGCCACCATTCTCTCATCTCTCACTTCTAATTAGTTATTCTCCCTTCTCTACTGCCTCTGGTTGCTTTGCTCTCCTTTCTCCATTATTACCTACTTTGCCTTTCCCACTGTGCCTCCTGATGAATCACCCCTTCTGTTTCCCCTTTCCTCACTAGCCTTTATTTCAATGAGCTGAGCCCAGAGGGCCGGAAGAGACTACGGGAGCTAGAAGGTGCTACCACTGGAAGGGCCCGAGTAGTGGCATCGTTGACCGAAGGCACAGCTGTGTCAGAGCACTGGTCTGTCATCCTGGGTGAAATTCAGCGCAACTTGAAGAGCTGGGAGCGGGGCCGAGTCCAGCGCCACCTTTCCATGCTACTGCGAGACTTGGAAGACAGCCGGAGTGCCACCCTCAATCCCTGGCGCAAAGCCCAGTTGCTGCGGGTGGAGGGAGAAGTCAAATCTCTGCTGGAGCATTTAGGTAGCCCAGGGAGCTGAGGCAGGCAAGAGGCACAGAGTCATCCTGGTCCTTAGCACCCGCCCCCTTATCCCTTGTCAGCCTCTACGTATGGTGGTGGAGAGATCCTTTTCTGAGTTGAGAGGGCTTCTTCAGGACTTGGGATGACGAGGGAGTGGTCACAGCACTGTTCTGACACGGCAGATTCCACCTGTGCTCCCTAAAATCTGGGGAACCCAGATCACAGCCATGAAATTGTTGCTATACTGGGGGACTTGCTTGCTCTCATTTTGTTGGGGGAGGCATGTCAGCAATGGAATAGGATGGACTCTGCCTTAGCATTTTGAGGAGCCAAGTTACTTTCTTCCACTATCCCTGATAATTAGGGTATGAAAGTTGACCATCATCTCAGCCACCCCCACTTGATGTGGCCCATGCTTGCCCCTTGTTTCTGGAGAGATCACTTAGTTTAGTTGTGAAGACAGTGACCATCTACCTGCCCATACTGCCCCCTCCCTTCATCCTGTGCCAGATCAAGTACTCTTTATGGATGCCAAGGGGGCCCACAGGGGTCATTTTCCATCGGTACCTTCTCCTTATTTGCTTTTCTCAGATTCATAATGAAGTTTGGTGGCTCCTAGAAATTAAGTGCCCTGATTTGCTGCCATTAAAAACAAAAACATGTGTCTTCTATCTGATGCTATGGTCTTTTCTTCCTTGGAAAAAATAAAAAATAAAAAAAACTGTATTGCTAGCTGAGCCCAGAAATGACCCTGGGGATGGTTCTCAGTAAATAACCAAGTAAGCTCTACTACTCACTGCGTGGTCTCCCTTCAGAGTTCTGGGGCAAGAAGGAGTATCAGTTTCCCATATCTCTCTCTCCTTCTACTGTCTCCAACAATCTGCTCAAAGCAGAGGGCCTGGCCCTGTTGGTGGAGGGTTGAACTAACTCACCTGTCTCCCTTCCTGTCTGTTTCAGTTGTGAGTGGTTTCATGACTTAGATGTTATTCAAGTATGGGTGCCAACAGGTTTTGGGAGTCTAAGGGGGATCATTTGGAGAAAGGATAGCCTATGATTTGCTGCAGGGCTGGTGTTGTTCATCTCAACTTTGTCTTTAGGCTCAGAACAATAGTACCTGTACCTCTTGGTTTGGAATACCCAGAATGGACCAGAGGGAGACTCCTGAAGCTGATTGAACATTGGCAAATGGGAGAAAGTTCTTCACTTCCCTAGAGGCAAGGTTCTCCTCAGTTAACCATTACCTCAGGCAACAGTGTCTTAAAGGAGGCGGGACTTGGGGAAGGAAAGGAGGGTCAGCTGCTTGTGGTGGACCTTGTCCCTACCCTGAACACTCGGCCCAGACATGGAAGCAGCAGCAGGTAGAGAGCATAATGAAGTGCCCCTTAAGGAGGGGACCATGGTGGGGGATACTGAAAATGGGGAGCCTGATACCTTGGAATTAGTGGTCAAGGTGTGGGTATCGGGAGGAAGTAATTATGACAGGATATTTGCTCCATTCACATTCTATGTGTATCTCTACTCATAGATCTGCGCCAGGGATCCTAGGGTTAGAGAAGGAGCTAGAGGGCAAAGGGGCAACCTGTATGGGAATGGGATTCAGACAACAAAGATCATTCTGGTGGTATAATCCAGAATTGGTAAGGGCATGTGTGTTCCTTGCCTTCACCCTACTCTTTCCCCTCCAGATCTCCAGGATACAGCCACATTAAATCTGTGAGTTCCGTAAAGAGGAAAGAGGAGATGTCCTCCCTTCTCCTCTATGTTGAGGATGGAAGAAAGGAAAAGGAGATAGGGAGTATTGCTTCTCTTGTGTTTAGTGGGGGTGGGGGTGGGTTGGGACCAAGAGAAAAGGGATGGTTTTAGCTTGGGGTGGGGCTCTGGTGAAACTTGACTTGGGCACAGTGCCCAGGATGGTACTATCCTTTCCACCTGCCTCTTTACAGGAAGTTTACATTTAACCCGAAGTTGGGGATTGATAATCCTGCACTCTCATTAGCTGATGACCATGACCACCTTGGTAATTTTCTCTGAACCCAACATTCATCTATTCCCTTCAAATGAAAAGTATCCCAGCTTTTCCCCAAACACCCCCATCTCCGTAGCAATCACCCTCTTCCATCAACCTGAGAACACCCAGTCAGTTCTGGGGCCCTTGCCAGTTCTTCCTCATCCCCATACCATTAGGGTCCCCTGAACCCTGTCCTATATGTGATAGGTACTCTCACCACACATGTGTGGTTTACTTTATTCTCCTCTGTTTCCAGTTCCTTTCTCCTATGGGGATATTTTTGACCTGTGCCCTAGAAGGGAAAGTGGTGTCCTCTGAGAGATAGAATAATCACAGTGCCTATGGTGATAAACTGCCCTTCCTTGAACTTTAAGTCTGGCCTCTCTTTCTCTGACAGATTCCTGGGGCCTTCAGCACCCCCGTTTCTGTCTGCTAAGCAAAGATGAGGGGGGGAAATTTGGCTTCTGCCTACATAAGGAACTGGGCCAGACTGGGCACATAGTCCGAAAGGTGGAACCAGGCACTTCTGCTCAGCGCCAAGGGCTTCAGGATGGAGATCGAATCCTGGGGGTCAATGGGGACATTGTGGAGCATGAGGACTACAGTGGGGTAAGGTTGTCTAGGTCAGTGTTGGTGATGTAACCCTGTTATGGGTTACTGAGGGCAGGCTGGTCACTCACTAGAGTAGTGTGTGTTGTCTAAGCACCATTGAGTTCTCTCTTTCTAGCACAAGAAATGACTAGGGGAAGAGAGGAGTTTGGGGGAAGACCTAGAGACAAGTGGTATTCTCAGGAAGAAATGAGGCTATTTAAATGGGAATATGCCCAGATATGGATCTCCTGAGGGACTTTCCTTCAGGAGCTCCCATGATTCCTTCCCTGCTCAGGTGATACGTCGAATCCGTGCAAGTGGTCCCCGGGTACTGCTGATAGTATTGTCGGGGAATGTCGAGGAGGTTTCTCGTGCTCATCAGGCTAATGGCAGTGGTGCCCCTCTCTGTCCTGTCCTGGATTCTAGTGTCCGACCTCGGCTGTGTCACGTGGCGAAAGATGAGGGTGGCTTTGGCTTTAGTGTCACCCACGGTGTGAACTGGTTCTAAGGATTTGAGTGGGGGGAGGCAGGCAGACAAGGAGAAGACTCTCTCACAATTTCCTGGGCAGACAGCAGACTAAACCCTGTTCTCTGTTCCCAGGAGAGAGGGGCTTTTTCTGGTTGATTTTGAGTTGTGGAGGTGCCGCAGAGAGGGCTGGGGTACCCCAGGGGGCTCGGTTGCTGGAAGTCAATGGGATCAGTGTGGAGAGTTTCTCAAATAGTCAGCTCAGCAGAAAGGTACAGAGCCTCTTCTTCTGCCTTTTCTACTTTCCATTTGGATATCCTGAAGTCCTATCTTCTCCTTTCAGTCAGCACATCCGTAGATGGGGGAAGTGGGAAAAAGGGTAAAGGATTTCTGCCTCTGAGATATCTCCTTCTGTCATCTATTCTCATGCTCAATTACTCTCACCTCACCTTTGGAGGATGTGCTTTTGATGTTATAATTAGAAGCACACTGGTTCTGCAGTCAGAGGACCTGGGTTCAGATCCTAGTTATGATGTATACCACCTGTGTAATTTTAGAAGTCACAATTTCCCTGGGTTTCTGTTTTCTCATCTGTAAGATGAAGGATTTGAACTAGATGGTGTCTGAGGTGCCTTCTAACTCTAGATGTATGATCCTATGCTGTTCCTTGACCCCTCCTTTGAAGGTTCATACCAGGTCCCTTCTATTCCTATCCTTTCACTGTGCCAGGGCTGCATGGTGACCCAGCCACCCTCAATGCCTCTTTTCCTGTGTTTGGGAGGAGAGGATTCTGGGGAAGCATCTGCCTTGAGCTACTCTGTGGTCAGTGGGTATTTATTCCTGGTCTGGGGGTCCCCACAGCTTCGGCAGAGCGGGGAGCAGGTGGCCCTCCTTGTGGCAGGGCCAGAAGTGGAAGAACAATGTCGTCAGCTGGGCTTACCCCTGGCTGCCCCCTTGGCTGAAGGCTGGACACTGCCTGCTTGGCCACGCCAGCTGCATCTAGAAAAAGGGCCCCAGGGCTTTGGGTTCTTGCTTCGGGAAGAGAAAGGCCCCAATGGCCAGCTTGGTGAGTGGGGAACCATGGATAGTATGGGATGAGAGTGGTGGGTGGGGAGAGTAGGGGTGGGCATGCACCTAAGCCATTATCTACCTATCCCCTCCAGGCATGTGAAAGGAGCTTCCATTCCCATACCCAGTTGTTAACATGTCCCCCTTTGAGCTAAAGGTCATATGTTCTTGTGTTCTCCATGGATGTATGGGCACATGTGCCCTCTCCATACAACTCAGGAGAATATCCATTCAAGCAACAGGTCAATGTCCACGTCTGTAAACTTGGGCTGAGGGAAGGAGCAATGAGCATGTCTGTATCCCAGGGCAGTTCCTATGGGAGGTGGACCCAGGGCTGCCAGCAGACCAAGCTGGGGTACGGGCTGGTGACAGACTGGTTGCTGTGGCTGGGGATAGTGTGGAGGGATTGGACCATGAGGAGGTTGTGACCAGGATCCGGGCCCAGGGATGTCATCTTTCCCTAATCGTTGTGGATCCAGATGCTGACAGATTCTACAGCATGGTATGCCCTAGTGCCTGGGACTCGGGGGAGAGGGGAGGAGCTAAAAGGTATCAAGACAGTGGAACAAGAGGTTGTTCCTAAACCTCTGTTTAGGTTCGCCTATCTCCTCTCCTCTTCTTGGAGGATGCTAGTAAGCAAGCAGATGGTTCAGCTTCTTCCCAGGATCTTCCTTCAGTATCCCAGGTGGAGAATCAAGCATCCTCAGCAACAGATCTGCCCTTACCACTTGAAGTTTCTACCTCCCTTGTTCCTCCTGCCCTGCCTAGCTTCCGTCAATGCCTTCTGAGCCCAGGGCCTAATGGTGATTATGGTCTCCGACTCAGTTGTGGGGCTGACAAGCCCCATATCATCATTTCCCAGGTGATGTACCTTTGATCCCTTGATTTTAGTTCCTCTACCTAAAGGTGCCTCCTCCCCTGTTTTTCTAGAACCATGGAGAGCCCAGTCCATATCTCATATTCTATGTTATCTTATGTTCCATATCTCCACAATTACATGATCCCTTAGGGATGCCTATTCTCTCTGTGCCCTTCCACTTTTATGCCATAGCTGACTCTGCTGATCCACCTTTGTTCCCAGGTGACCCCAGGGGGCCCAGCTTGCCAAGCAGGACTTCATATGGGGGATATGATCCTGGAGGTGAATGGACAGTCTGTGAGTAGGGAGAATGTTCTTGAGGCGCTGCAGCAACTGACTGATGCTAAGTCCCTGCTTCGACTGAGGCTGGCAGTCCAGGGAAGACAAGGCATTGAAACCTGCAGCTCTGTAGAGCCAAGAAAGGTGAGAATTTAGAGGTGTGGGGAGGAAGGAAGTGAAGTTGGAGAGGGCAGAGACAGAAGGGTACAGAGCTCCTAGTGTTAAAACAGATGAACAGAATAGAGGGCACCAAGATTGGGGAACTGAATTGCAGAATAGAGATTATACCCCATTCATGGGGATTCCTGCCCTGCGAGGTGTGGGGGAAAGCAAAATGCCATTGGATTCTAGGTTCTCAATCATTATCTTCTCTTATTTCCAAACCTAGGACTGGGTTCTTCCTTCTGAGAGGCTATAGAGTATCCTATCTGGCATGGATCTTTCTAATGTTGCTTTGTCTACTACACCTCCTTATTTCAGGAGTGGATGGAAATTCCTGGGCCCAAGGGCTGGAGAGATAGGATGTCCTCATAGGACTACATAGGCCTCCTGGGATAAGTCTCTTTCCTTTCCCAGGGCTTCACTCCCTGGGAAAGAGTAGGGGAAGTAGCTGTATCCAATGTACTGGGTTTGCTCTGTCAACAGCTTCCCATCCATATTCCCAGTCAGAAGAAATGTGCAAGAGTTTGGTGGGAGGGCCAGGGGACCCACTAAGATAAAGTTTGTTTGTGGGAGAGTAGGACCTGCAAAACTAGGATCTCCTGTGCTGTATCTGAGAGGTGGGGCCAGTGCTCTTCCCTGATGTATGATGATTTTGAACATTCAATTAAAATTGGAGATTGATTCATAATTCTCTCTGTGATATCTCCTTTTCATGATGTCAATTCATAGAGCTTTGGACCTGGGGCCAGGAAGGCCTGAGTTTAAATCTGGCCTCAGACTCTATCTATATGTCCCTGGGCAAGTCACTTAGCCTCTGTTTGCCTCAGTTTCCTCCATTGTAAAATGGGGGTAATAATACCTATCTTCCAGAGTTGTTGTGAGGATCAAATGAAATATTTGTAAAATGTTAGTTTCCTTCCTTCCCTCAGGACCTATGGAGAAAGCAAGGGACAGTGGGATTCCAGGGCAACAAGTATGTATTTGATGTAGACTTAGAGCCTGTTGAAATTATCCTTTCCCACAAGTCTCGCTGCCTGTGTTTGTGCTGGAGTGGAGGAAAGAATATGGGGAAGGGTAAAGAAGGGAATAAGCATCTATATAGTGCTTATTGTATACGAGGCACTATGTAAGCATTTTATATGGATTTCATTTGACCCTTACAGCAACCTTTGGGGGTAGGTGCTGTTATCTCCATATTATAATTGAGGAAACTGAGGCAAAAAGAGGTTAAGTAACTTGCCCAAGGTCACACAGCTAGTAAATGTCTGAGGCTGGATTTGAAGTCAGGTCTTCCTGACTCTGAGCCCAGTGCTCATTCTACTGCATCACTTAGCTACCTTTGACACAAAGATCAAGATTCCATGAATCTTGGGGATGGGGGGGAGGGGGAGGGGAGTGGGGATATTATTTCTATGGATGGGTTGGGTTTGCCAACATTTCTTTCCCCACAACTCAATAGATAAAGTGTTATTACGTAGATGTTTCTGCCTCCAACCTAATATGCTTTCTCCCACTGATAGAGCTTCCTCCCATGCTGGCTTCATCTAGAGAAGGGACTCAAGGGCTCAGGAGGAGAAAGGCCCCCTGTTGCTTAGAGCTAGAGGAACAAAACCTTTATTGTTGGGAGCCCAGAAGGCCCTGAAGTCCAAGGGTCCCCAGCTTCAGAAGTATAGGGGGTTGAGCCCAAATTGCTGAAGTTGTTCTTTGTGTTTCTCATGGAGCCTCAGAGCAGCTGCATCCCACTCCAATTTAGCTGTGGCCAGTTTGGCCAAGAGTCGATCCAGGCTGCACTGTAAAGTAGGACCATCTTTTACTTGGTCTCAACCTCACAGAAGAGAATAAGTCAGTTATGCCCCACAATGGCTTTGGAATTGCACCTCCTGCTGTTTTCTTAAAAGCCCCTAGTGCCAGGGACCTAAATTAGCCATGCCACCTGCCACATACTACTGAGATGGATGGAGGACCCTGGACTCCTGTGCAAATGTCTCTTCCTTGCAGCCTATCTTCAAGTCAAATTTTGTCTTTCCCAGTGAGATCTGAAGAGCTAATTAGGAACTGTTTTGTGAGCCTGGGGAGAGGATGCCAAAGTACAGGAGGGAAAGGTCCAAGAGTAATGCTGGTTATTACTTACATGTAGAATTTCTTCATACTTAGCCTCCATGTCTGTCACATAGGCCTGAAGCTGGGCAAGGGTCTTGTCTCGTTCTGCTAATGCCTGTTCAGCCTCTCTCTTAGCAGTTTTTGCCTCTCTTTGGCATGTCTCTGGGGAGCCAGAGACAGGATTAATGAGGAATATGAAGGCAGCTGAATAGAGTCTGCTCAGTGGCCTGTGGGAGAATCTGTCCCCTTTGCACTTTCCAAGATACAGAATACCCTTAGATGCCTCACCTAAAAGAATGCTGCCTCATCCCTTCATTCTTGTCAAACTCAGCTCATTTGTCTAGCTCTAGCCCTGCTATATCCCATTCTCAGAACACAGACTGATCAGGTACCCATCTAGGACACAGAAATTCATACCTACCTAACTCTTTCTGAAGGACCTTTACTTTCTCTTCCAGCTGATGTCTCTGTGTCTCAGTCTCTTCCCTCAGGGCATGGTACTGACGACTCATCTCTTGGGGTATGGGATAGTAGTAGGAGGTACTCCCAATAAGGAAGATCATAGAATTAGAATTGGAAGAGATATCATTGGCCATCTAGTCTAATCTATACCAGAACAAGAAACTTCCCTGCAACATACCAATTTGTCACCTGGTTTTTGCTTGAAGATTTCTTGTGAGAGAGAACATATTACTTTCCAAGGCAGTCCATTTTACTTTTCAATAGATCTAAATTTTAGGAAGTTTTTTCCTTATCACAGTTAAATTTGCTACTCTCAAGCTTCTACCCATTGTTTTTAGTTCTGTCTTCTGTAGCCAAGAAGAACCAATTTAATCCCTTTCATGAGATGGTTCTTCAAATATTAGAAGACAGCTACATTTCCCCTAGAAGTTGTCTTCAGGCTAAAAATTCCCAGTTCCTTCATCTGATCTGATCTTGAGGTTCTTCTCCATCCTGGCTGTGCTCCTCTGGAGATACTTTCCAACTTACATCCTTCTTAATATGTGGTACCCAGAAATGAACATGGTACTCCATATGGGGGATGATATTATAGGAAGTTGCCTTGGGAAACACCTTCCCATGGCTTGTTTATGATATAGAAAATTCTGCTTGTAAAGTCACCCAAAAGATGGAAATTTATAACAAATAGAGAACAGAAAGACAACCAGATCTTCTGTCCCATTCCAGATCTACAATCACTGTGGGATGGAGGGGTTATGAACCTTGAGACATCCCTTTCTAAGATCCCACAAGAGCCTCATCCAATTTATGCTGAGTGGAAAAAGCTCAAAGACAGAATTGGTGATAAATTGTCCTATAGTCTGAGGCCCCTCCTGTCACCTGCATACACAGCCTCTCCATCACCTCGAGCCTCCTCCACCTCAGCCTCCAACTCCTGCAGCCTCACTCGGAGCAGTTCTCTGCAAGCTATGGCCTGGCGAGTCTCATCCCGTCGAAGAGCTAGGGGTGGCACCAAATGAAGGATGAAGTCCTCAGCCCATAAAGAATATCTCATTCTCCCAGGATACCTCCCACCCACATGCACGTGTGCACACACACACAGACACACACTCACACACACGCACACACTGCTATACTCCTCTCTTCCCTACTCCTGGAGTCTCCAAGTTCTTATTTGCCCAATGTTTTAGAGTTTTCCCTGTTTCCCCCAGCCCTGAAGTCTACCAGTCACTCTTTTGGAACAAATTTCTTCTCTGCTCTGGCCAATGGAAAATGGCATCCTCATCTCTGTAAGGATTATAATTAACTATAATTCTAACCTTCATTACCTAGACTTTTCACATAATTTCCCATAATGATCTATTTAGCTAGGAACTACTTAGGAGCAACTATGGAATAGGTATCACCTCCACTCTCCAAGGAGTAGGGGAACTTCCTCTATTATTCCCTTACCCAGATGGTCACGGAGGATCTCCACCTCCAAGGCTGTTCTCCTGTGCTTGATCTCAACATCGACATCTGTCCTTGGCAAGAAGGAATCATAGGATTATAGATTTAGAGCTAGAAGGAACTTTATTATTTTCCAACTCCCAAATTTTATGATGAAGGAACTGAGGTGAAGTGAATTTGCCTAAGGTTACACAGCAGTTCAAACAAAACTCACATCTTCAGACTCCTAGTCCATGACTCCTTCTATATTACAAAACAGGAAGTGAGGGACAGTTTCATGGAAACCATATAAAGGCCTAATCTATTATAGCTTCTCCTTTGTCATTCTCCTCCACCCTCAACTCCCATGTTTAGAAACCTTTTTGGGGTTAAATCTAAAGGTTGTGGGCACTTGCAGGTCCCTCTGGAGCTGGTGGTACAGGAGTGTGAAAGAGCAACAATTGCAAAAGTTGAGTAGTTCAAAATAGGCTAGGCTGACCCAGAGGAGATTCTGGATCCCTGGTGATTCCAGGAGAGCCTGCATTTTGTTTTCATGTAGAATCTTGGTCCCTGGGAGCAGGAAGAGATGGAGAATGGATCTTCAATTAGAGGAAATGACACAAGTTCATCTTTCCCCATCCCTGGGTACCATTGTTATAAATGAAGGAACCAAGGCCAGGAGGAAGAAATAGGCTCGGACTGGATTCCACCATGGGGAAGGGGGTCAGGACTCTAAGGGATGCTAGGTGGACAAAGCCTTCAAAGACACCCGCATTGTTCCCACCAGCCTCTACCCACCTCACTCACCTTGATTCTTCTTTTTCTTTTTCTGTCCCCCAGCTTTTGATCCTTTTCCTTTGATTTTTGGTGGCATCTTGGTGTCCTAGAGGAGGAAATGGGCACATTGTGTTCAAGTTCTGGGTCCTAAGGAGATGCCCTCTCTACTCTCATTTTAAGGTGACTATCTGGTAGAATAATAATGGGTGATCAGTCTGTGTAGCTTTCATCCACTATGTAAAAAAGGAATACCTTTGGGTCCTCTTTTGGAGAAAGTAATTCTTTGTATAAGGTTAGCTTTGTGCCTGCCTTTGCCCCCTCTTTCTCTGCCTCCCCTTACCTGTAGGTACCTCCTCAGATGTGCCTCCTATTTCTTCTGTGGTGTGTCTCCCCAGAGAACTCATGTTGAAAGGCAGTAGGATGGCCCAATGAGCTGGAAGACCAAGGAAGGGGCTGGATTAGGGCAACCAGTACAGATCAGCAATGTAGGGGGTGGAGATAGTGGAAGGAAGGTTGAGTGTCTGGGCTGCCTTCTGTCTTAGCAACCAAGAAACTTGGGAGTTGTTTGTAGGAAGACAGAATTAACTACTGATTTAGATTAACTTCCTGTTCTCCATGTATCTCCTTCCCCTATTCCACATCCCAGGGGGAACTGGTGAAGAATGACTTGGGGAAGATTGGTCCAGATTTTTTTGGAGACCATAGATTCGGAACATCATAAATGTTAAAATTTTAAAAATAGCTTTATTATGCTGATGATGGCAACAGTAATGATAATTATTTGGCATAATTCCCATAAGATGAAAGGTTTGAGCTAGAATATTCCTTTTTAATTTTGCTATCACTTACTTTTATGTTACCTTCCTTTTTCTGAATACATTCTTACCCTACCCATTGAGTCATGTAACAAAGAATAAAAAAGAAAGGAAAAAAGTTCCACAAAAGTAACCAAAACATCTAAATATGATAGTATAATATGCAACATACTTACAACCACAATTCCCCACCTCTGCAAAAAAGGAGGTTGAATTTTTTCATCTCTTCTTTTGGAATAATCTTCTACCTCTAAAATGACATATTTTTATTGCATTTTTTCATTCTTTTATCATTTATTTTTGATTTTGTTTTACTTTTCACTGATATACTTTTATTATAGCACCTTCTTCTCTCAACACATCTCTCTCATACTCAGAGAAGCAACCCTTTTTTTTTTTTGAGGAGTTAACAATCACTTTATTTTTTTTCTTTTTTTTAAAATTAATTTATTTAACTTTTAACATTCATTTTCACAAAATTTTGGGTTCCAAATTTTCTCCCCATTTGTCCCCTCCCTCCACCCCAAAACACCAAGCATTCTAATAACCCCTATCACCAATCTGTCCTCTCTTCTATCATCCCTCCCTTCCCTTGTCCCCCTCTTTTCTTTTGTCCTGTAGGGCCAGATAACTTTCTATACCCCCTTACCTGTATTTCTTATTTCCTAGTAGCAAGAACAGTACTCGACAGTTGTTCCTAAAACTTTGAGTTCCAACTTCTCTTCATCCCTCCCTCCCCACCCATTCCCTTTGGAAGGCAAGCAATTCAATATAGGCCATATCTGTGTAGTTTTGCAAATGACTTCCATAACAGTTGTGTTGTGTAAGACTAACTATATTTCCCTCCATCCTATCCTGCCCCCCATTGCTTCTATTCTCTCTTTTGATCCTGTCCCTCCCCAAGAGTGTTGACTTCTAATTGCTCCCTCCTCCCATTGCCCTCCCTTCCATCACCCACCCTGCTTATCCCCTTCTCCCCCACTTTCCTGTATTGTGAGATAGGTTTTCATACCAAAATGAGTGTGCATTTTATTCCTTCCTTTAGTGGAATGTGATGAGAGTAAACTTCATGTTTTTCTTTCACCTCCCTTCTTTTTCCCTCCACTAAAAAGTCTTTTGCTTGCCTCTTTTATGAGAGATAATTTGCCCCATTCCATTTCTCCTCCCAATATATTTCTCTCTCACTGCTTAATTTCATTTTTTTAAGACATGATCCCATCCTATTCAATTCACTCTGTGCTCTGTGTGTGTGTGTGTGTGTAATCCCACCCAGTACCCAGATACTGAAAAGTTTCAAGAGTTACAAATATCGTCTTTCCATGTAGGAATGTAAACAGTTCAACTTTAGTAAGTCCCTTATGACTTCTCTTTGCTGTTTACCTTTTCATGCTTCTCTTCATTCTTGTGTTTGAAAGTCAAATTTTCTTTTCAGCTCTGGTCTTTTCATCAAGAATGCTTGAAAGTCCCCAATTTCATTGAAAGACCATTTTTCCCCCTGAAGTTTTGCTGGGTAGGTGATTCTTGGTTTTAGTTCTAGTTCCTTTGACTTCTGGAATATCCTATTCTATGCCCTTCAATCCCTTAATATGGAATCTGCTAGATCTTATGTTATCCTGATTGTATTTCCACAATACTTGAATTGTTTCTTTCTAGCTGCTTGCAATATTTTCTCCTTGACCAGGGAACTCTGGAATTTGGCTACAATGTTCCTAGGCGTTTCTCTTTTTGGATCTCTTCCAGGAGGTGATTGGTGGATTCCTTGAATACTTATTTTGCCCTCTGGTTCTAGAATATCAGGGCAGTTTTCCTTGATAATTTCATGAAAGATGATGTCTAGGCTCTTTTTTTGATCATGGCTTTCGGGTAGTTCCATAATTTTTAAATTGTCTCTCCTGGATCTATTTTCCAGGTCAGTTGTTTTTCCAATGAGATATTTCACATTATCTTCCATTTTTTCATTGTTTTGGTTTTGTTTTGTGATTTCTTGGTTTCTCATAAAATCATTAGCCTCCATCTGTTCCATTCTAATTTTGAAAGAACTATTTTCTTCAGTGAGCTTTTGAACCTCCTTTTCCATTTGGTTAATTCTGCTTTTTAAAGCATTCTTCTCCTCATTGGCTTTTTGAACCTCTTTTGCCAATTGAGTTAGCCTATTTTTAAAGGTGTTATTTTCTTCAGCATTTTTGGGGGTCTCCTTTAGCAAGGTGTTGACCTGCTTTTCATGCTTTTCTTTCATCTCTCTCATTTCTCTTCCCAGTTTTTCCTCCACCTCTCTTACTTAATTTTCAAAATCCTTTTTGAGCTCTTCCATGGCCTGAGCCCATGGTATATTTATTTTGGATGTGTGGGATACAGAAGCCTTGACTTCTGTGTCTTTCCCTGATGGTAAGCATTGTTCTTCCTCATCAGAAAGGAAGGGAGGAATTATCTGTTCACCAAGAAAGTAACCTTCTATAGTCTTATTTTTTTCCCCTTTTCTGGACATTTTCCCAGCCAGTGGCTTGACTTTTGAGTTTTCGAAGCAACCCTTTTAATAAAAATTAAAAAGAACAAAAAACAGACTTCAGCAAAACCAACTACCACATCAACTAAATCCAACATTATATGCTGTATATATTGTACGGATATAATCCCCTTGACTTTGCTAATATTGAAGGAAAATAAATTTTCTCATTTTTTTCTTTGGGGCCAAGCTTGGTCATTATAATTACACACTGTTCAATTTAAATCTTTTTTTTTTTTGTTGTTGTTCTTTCCATTTATATTTGTAACACCCACTCTGAGTTACCTTCCCAGAAGGCCACCATTACCATCAGTTTGCAGGATACTCTGGGTTTACACTGTTGAAATTATAGTTTAAGAACTCTCACCAATGAGCTTTTCCCTTAACTTAGTCAGTAGATACAAGTAGCTCAAAGAAGGTGCTTTTACTAAGATAAAGCAGTAAAAACAGTAGCTACAAAACATTGACCCTATTTTTTTTTTTACAAGGCAGTCAGAGTTAAGAGACTTGCCCCAAACCAGTGCTTTAGCCACTACGCCACCTATCTGTCCCTAAAACATTTCCATTATTAAACTAGGGCACATATACCTACAAATACATATAGCATACACGAAAAGAATAGGCACAAAGTACAATAGTAGTGTAGTCAAGGCAACTTCATGCTCTCAATATTTGTTCTCCATGTGGTTTTCACACTGCTTCCCCTTGTGCACAGCATTTCTTCCTGTTGCTCAACTGGACTCTCAGGGTCTATTCCCCTCCCTAGCTCATGTCCATTTCCAGAACTGGTTCTCTCTTGAATTCTTAGTCTTATTTCTTTTGCTGGTAAAGTCCCATTCATTGAACTGCTTCCTATCTCCAGGGAAGGCAGGACTTAGTAAGCTAGCATTTTAAAGGTGATCAAGGGCATGGTTAATGTGTTAGCTAATGGTAAACTTCCTCTCTATGTACATCAGGGAAAATTTCACACATTTTGAAAAGGGGTAGCAGTGTTAGCATTTTGTTAACACATTAACACCTAATTATTTGTGCTTTAGCTTCCTGTCTTTGATGACTTTTTTGGGTGATTATAATTAGTTTGGTCAGAGACCAACTCCCTCCCTTATGCGTAGGCTGCCTTCATTTTGTATTTTGTTTTCCCTGTTCTGTTTACTTCACTTTGTATCAGTTCATGGCTTTCCATGTGTCCTTATTCAGCATTTCTTATGATGTAGTAATTTTCCATTACATGCACCACAATTTGCTTAACCATTCCCCATTTGACGAACATATACTTTGTTTCCAGTTTTTTGCTCCTACCAAAAGTACTGCTGTATGTATTTTGGCTGATCAAACATTTGTTATGAATCCACTGAGAAATATTACTTATCTTCAATGAGTTTTTAGTGTAGTAAGTTTTATAATTGAGGCATATTGGTGAGGGAACCTAGAGGAGAGAGAACATCTCCTTCTACCAGGGAAATGGAAAATGAGGCTTAGGGAAAAATTAGATAACCCATATAATGAGAAGTACTGTTCAGAATGATGGGTATACTTGAAAGAGCAATGGAATGAGACTGAGGTCCTCTGGATCCTAGTTATAGCTCTGCCACTAAATAGCTATACATCCTTAGTATGGTCACAACCTTTGGAGTCTCAGATTCCTCATTTGTAAATGAAGTGATTAAACTAAACAATTTATAAGGACTTTCCACGTCTAAAATCTTGATCAACTTGAGAATCTGGAAATGCTGAGGTTTAGTTTGAGGTTTGGGTTTTGTCACTGACCCCCTTGTCTTTTACATTCTTTTGCTTGTCAACTTCATCCACATGTCAGCCTTCAATTATCTCTCTATGTAGAGGATCCCCGAAGTTCAATATCTAGTTTTGACCTTTCTCCTAAACTCTAGTCATGCATTTCCAATTCATATACTGGATGTCTCCTTATTGTTCTTCTGTCTTCTCAAACTTAACATGTAAAAATGGAACTCATTTTCTTCCATAAAGGCCAACCTTTTCCCTCAATTTTCCAACTTTTGTTAATGGTTCACCATTTTTCCAGTCATACCAGGATCAAAATTTTGACTCCTTTGTTCCTCATATGAATCAATCACCAAATTCCATAGATTTCACCTGGTTAGTATTTGTTGCATCTATTCCTTCCTTTCTATTTTCACTACCATTACCTTAGTTCAGAGCCTTGCTACCTCTCATTTGGACTTTTTCAACACTTTACTAATTAGTCTTCCTGTCCTTTATATTTTTTTTGTCTCACATATTCTACAAAGCATTGCCATTATACCTTTGACAATATCTCTCAAATACTGCCAAGTGGATCTCTGACATCATCAATTTGGGTATTCCCTCCAATGATGCAGAAAACAATCCAAGGATGCTTTCTCAAGTTGTATGACTTTTATTCATATTGTCCCAGAAATTTGCTACAGGGATCCATCCAGTGTACTGGAGGCCTTTCTTGTTTTTCTTGGCATCTTGAAGATGGATACCAGTGGTTTACTCCGATTATCTTATCCTTCAAACTTGTTAAGTAACTAGCCCATCTTTTCTTCCTATCACACATTTCCTTGATAATATATTTTACTCTTGTTATTCAAAAACCCTTACTGGTTGTATTGCAATCTGCTCACATTCACCATTCACCTCCACATTGCCCTATGTGATAGAAATTTTTTATTATTTAGAATCTTTTGGATCCTATTTCTTTCTACCATAAAGCAATACAAATAACAAGTTAGTATTAAAAAGATGGGCTATTGTTTCCAGGAGACATTTGGGGTCATTATAGGAGATTTGCAATTTCATGAAGGTAATCAAATCTACTCTTCTCACATCTTATTGTCCATTTATACTGGACCTAACTCGGTGTCCACATGAACTGTCTGTCCCAGACACACATTTTGATGTTCAGTTGTGTCTGACTCTTTGTCACCCCATTTGAGGTTTTCTTGGCAAAGATACTGGAGTGGTTTGCCATTCCTTCTCCAGCTCATTTTACACATGACACAACTGAGGCAGAGGGTAAGAGGGCTCAGGGTCACATAGGTAGTCAGTGTCTGATTTGAACTCAGGAAGATTTCAAATGCATGTTGTAATCTGGGCAATAAAAATTCATATCTACTTCTTTTCTGTCTTTTCTTGCATGGATGGTCAGGATAAACTATTTTGAGTGTTATGACCATATCTTGCAGGATTCTCTGCATTGTTTTACAGAGTGATGAAATAATATCTAACAGGCTCATCTGTGGACCTCATCAAAGTAACTATGAACAAAAACTTCAATTTGGACTTCATACAGGATCAGCTCTATCATAGTGGTGGACATCTTTGGGGAGCAAAAATCTCTTTTCTGATGCCTCATCTGATGTTGGTGATCAAAGGATTTATCGAAAAGGGTTATTTCTGCTGTTATAGCTCACTAAATGTTGAATGATTTTGACGTATGGATGGGAGACATTGTTGAAAAAGAACTTTTAAGATGGTGTTTTACTCTTCAAAATCAAATGCAGTTTGACAACCAACAAACTAAAGCAGTGAGCTCTTATATTTTCTGATCTTTCAGGCAATTGTGGAATGGTAAGGGTGTGGTCCATTGCTGAATATCAGTTGTAGAATCCTGCTTGTTCCCAACTAATGTCCTCATTAAAGATGTTTTTAATTTGTGCATAAATTATTTTCTTAAATATTTTGCATAGATGGCAAAGTAGATATATAGACCAGTAATTGTTAATGTTCTCTCATGTACCTTTTTTTGGCAGGGGAGGGAAGATATTAATAAAGTCTAAAGTGGGGAACCTGCCACCTGGAGGTCACATGTGGCCTTCTAGGTCCCTGGGTGTAGCCTTTTGATTGAGTCCAGTTTTACAGAACAAATCTTTTTTTTTTTTTTTACTCTAATGTGCACTTAAAAAAATTAATTTATTTGCTTTCAGTTTTCAACAATCACTTCCATAAGTTTTAAATTTTCTCCCCCTCCCTCCCCAAGATGGCATGCAATATTATATGGATTCTACACTTACATTCTTATTAAACACACTTTCACATTAGTCATGTTGCACAGAAGAATTAAAATGACTAGGGGAAACCATGAGAAAAAACAGACCAAAACAAAACATAATACAAGAGAAAATAAATAGTCTGCTTCATTCTGCGTTCAGATTCCATAGTTCTTTCTCTGAATGTGGATGGCATTTTGCATCAAGAGTCCTTTGGAAGTGTTTTAGGTCCTTGAATTGCTGAGAAAGGCTAAGTCCATTAAAATCAGTCCTCACACCCTGTGGCTATTATTGTATGTAATGTTCTCCTGGTTCTGCTCATTTCACTCAGCATCAGTTCATGTAAGGCTTTCCAGGTTTTTCTGAAGTCTGCCAGTTCGTCATTTCTTACAGCACAATTACATTCTTATCCGCAACTTGTTCAGCCATTCCCCAATTGATGAGCATTCTCTCAAACAAATCTTTTAAAAAGGGGATTTGTCCTGTGAAGTTTGGACTCAGTCAAAAGGCCGCATTTGAGGAGTGCATGTGGCCTCAAGGTCGCAGGTTTCCCACCCCTGCTCTAAGATAACCCCCTCCCATTTTGTATTCCTCCTTTTCTTTAGATACCCTGTACATTGATCCCTCAATGTTTTCACAATTGTGTTAGTTCCAGCTTGGATCTCTGGAATATCAGTTTGATCCAATTCAGCTGCCTTTTGAATGTTCTCTAAAGAGCAATAGGCACATATGGAACTATGATATTATAAATAAATGAAAAAGCATTACTATGTACCAAGCATTGTGTTAAGGACTTGAGATATAAATACAAAAGGAAAGGTGGCCCCAACTGTCAAGGAATTTACATTCTAATAGGGAGAAACAACATATAAAGGGCAGTGATGGCTTGGAAGGAGGCCTTTTGGTTCTGAACATTACAGAACAGTAAATGAGGCCATAGAAGCTTAGATAGACATGTCCCTTCTAGGAGAAAATGGCACAGTTGATTTTATCACGGTTCCAGATCTGAGGAATTGGGGTGGTGCATGCATGCAGCTGCTGGTGAGGCTGGTGAGGCTGGTGAGGCTGGCGAGGTGAGAGAGTAGGGAATGAAGTGAAGCAAGATGTGGATCTGCTTGAAGTAGTGATCCAGGTAAGTCAGTCACCAGTCTGGAGAGTGGAGCCCCATGCCAGAAGTTTTTCAGGCAAAAGGGCATGAAAGAACTTCCAGCTGGTTTCTGGAATGGAAGGCTAAGTTGCCACTAAAATGTTGAGAAGATAGATGAGAGTAGGGAGTATTAGAATCCAGGTGCTTTGGATCCATTGTCCTTGATGGTGAAAACAATTACAATTTTTACAAATCTTTCATGTTTTTTCTTATTGATTTTCCTCCTTGAATTTTTGTTCTTACATGTGCTTGTGAAATAATTTTCCTTAATTGGATTACTTGCTCGGTTTTCTTTAAACCCCTTTACTGATTCCTTCCACTAGATGACACTCCTCATAACAACTCTACATCCTTCTTTGTAAGATTTTACAAAAAAGTTTATATTCAAAACCCATGTTGGTTTTGACCACCACATTTTTCCACTTCATAAGTAAGTCAACTATTTATGGACTCAGGTACTTCCTGGTGTTCTTGTGGCAATTACTTTACATGGGTTAAGCTTCTATAGAATATTATTATAATCAATGCTGATGTTATTTCTGTTGCCCATTTCCCATTATTTATGATCAGTTACTTGTTGAAACAGTTCAGGGTTGAATTGCTCCAGTTAGATGCCACACCCTTTCCTCCTTCTTTTTCCCTCTTTCCACTCCTCCCCACTACCTTGCTCCTTGTCTCTTTCCTTATTCTGGTCTTAAAGGACAGCTGATTCAGGGATAAATCCCACATGAAGAATGAGTATTTTCTGTCTGTTAAAATATCAATTTGTGTGTGTGTGTATGTGCGTGTGATGTTATTTGGTGCTCACTATTTGTAGTGCTTACCAATTCTTTTCTTAAAGAAAGTATTCATGATATAAAGGCACGATATAAAGTCTACAAGTCTTTGGCTCCTCTCATTCCTCTTTTTAAATCATGTTTTCCCACATTTTTTTTTTTTTTGCTATCTTCACTTTCCCCCACATTTGTGTTGAAGTAACCAAGTATCAGAGTGTATATTGATTTAATTTAATTCTATAAATAAGTAGATAGGACCCCCAAGTTAATCCTCTATTAGATCATGTCATTATACTACTCAACATCCTTCAAGTACTTTTCACTGCCTACCAAATGTTATCTAGGCCATTAGGCCAATATCTTAGGCCATTATTCAATAATAATAGTAATAAGTGACATTTATATGGTGCTTTAAAATTTACAAAGTATGTTACATGCTTTACCAGATTTGAGCTTCACAATACCTCTGTGAAATAGGTACTGAAAGTTTTATTATCTTCATATTACAGATGAGGAAACAAAGTCTCAGAGAAAGTAGGTAATATGCCCAAGGTCACATAACTAGTAAGTGTGAGAGGTAGAATTTGAACCCAAGTCTTCCCTACTAAAATTTAGTACTTTATTCGCTTTGCTATACTACCTCTCTTTGTAGGACATTACTGTTCATAATCATCCATCATCCTTCACAAGATTTTACGTGTTCTGAACCAATGTTGCCTCTAGCCTCCGTCTCTCTCCACTCAGCAGTTTGATGATCTGAACCAATATAGCTTTTAGTTTTTGTCTCTCTCTGCTACATGTCCCAGTGCTCCTTGCAATTCCCAGATATGGCAGGTACTTTCCATCTTGTCCTTATTTATGCTCTTTTCTCCATATGGAATGTCTTCTCTTCTGTTCCTCCTCTCCTTTCCACCAGTAAAAATCCTACTCATACTTCAAGCTCCAGCCTAAATGCTATCTCTTCCATCAAGTATTCTTTGAATTCCTCAATGGGAAATGATCTTCCCTTGCTCAGAATTTCTATAGCACACTATACTTGTTTTATAGCACTCAGAATACAGAAGATGATAGCTAGACAGGATCCTTAGAGGTCTTTAATCCACCTCTTTCATTTTATAGATAAAGAAATAGAGGCCCAGAGATGGGAAGTAACTGGTCCAAGGTCACTCAGTGAAGTAAGAGCAGAACAAATACTAAGTTCAGATTCCCCAACTCTCAATTTAGTAATCTTTTCCACTACTTTAGGATTCACCACGTCCTATCTTTGTATCCTGATAATTTCCTAGCACAGTGCCTTACTTATAATAGGTATTAAATATTTCTTAGATAAATGAATGAACAAAGGTGTGAGAAAATCTGCGTTAGAGCTGTACATAGTTTTTGTTGGAGCTCCCTCTAGTGGGCTTTCTGCTTTTGACCTTGGCCTCAATCTACCCTTTGGGTAATTCCCCACTGGAGGGAGGGGAAAGAACTGTTGGTAAAAGAAGTTGGCAGAAAAGGATTAGAGATTACTGTCCTTCTCTCAGCCTGTAAGCTACTCCTTGCCACTCTATCCCAAAGTCCATTATCATCTCATCTACTTGGGTAAAAGACTTGGCCAGCGTTAAAAGCTGCAAAAGCTCCAATGGCCTGTTCTGGCAGGCATTAAGGCACCGGATGAATCTGTCTCTGGATAATTCTTCCTTCCTCTCTCCACCCTCTCCCTCCAGTGCCTCTGGCCAGATGCCTAATATCAGAAATAAATCTGCAGGAACAAGAATATGATCTGAAATCAACACCATACTTCCTCTAAGGAACAAGAGTTGGAGATTCAGCAGAAGCCCATTCACATTTATTTACCTTTTAGTACCATTGGGCACTGTTCTAGGCACTCCAGACATTTAATAGGACTGGAAGAAGACACTAACTTTGCTCAGAATTGATAATACATGTACACAGAGGCATTATTGAATTGGTTTCTTAAATATCTATAACTTTTCTTCTAATCATTTCAAAACACACTACTTCCCCAATCACACACTCTAGTGCACAGTATTGTGGAGAGTTTACATAATAGCCAAATTATAATCTTCACTGTCCCTTTTTGCTTTGCACCATTTCCTGACTCTTTGCTAATGCACGTTTCTCCCTCTTCCCATTTCTCACTGTCATTCTTTAGTGTTTAGTTCAAATGACACCCTCTCTGATCCTCCTAGCTAGAAGTTATTTCCCTCTCATCTTATCTCATAGCACCTTATACTTCACCTACACAGTTATGATATCTAATTTATATTATATCCATCATGGTTAGCCTTGACAACAGGAAGACCAAAGACTAAGTGGCAAAAAGGAAAAGCACGCAATCCAAAAAGTGCATGATCAGAAAAGAAGGCAAGCTACTCATGACATAAGAACAAAAGAAAATATGGGTAGTCAGGAGTTTATACTGATGCTCATGAAATGTTAAAATACCTAGAGGAAGGTTTCTAACATACAGAATGGATCCTTGATGGATGTTTTATTGAAGGACATAGACAAATGAGTGACACAGGATGGAAGGTGGGGATGCATTTTGGTCTGTATCACTGAAGGGGCTGCCTACATCAATGAGATCACAGATCTATTATAGCATTGATCTATTATAGCAAAAGACACATGAGATGCACAGATTTAGAGAATCCACCCCAAATGTTCCCAAGGATTATTTGTGCCCGATCTGTGGTAGAACATTCCAAACTCATATTGGTCTGATCAGCCACAGTCAGAAATACTGTAATTTGACTCTAGCAGAGTGATATCATTTTGGTCCTATTTGAGAATGAAGAACAGCAACCATTCAAAGAATAGTATATTGAACATATGCTATTATACTATTATCTGTGCATGTCAGATCTTTTCCTACTGGATTGTAAGATCCTTAAAGGCTGTAAACTTTATTTATCTTTGTATCTCCCTAAGTGCCTACTATAGTGCATTAAACCTAGACAATTGATAAGTATTAAATTAATCAATGAATGAATGAATATACTTCATTTATCTTTCCATAATTCCTGCAAGTTAAGTGGCAGAGATTCCTGTTCTCCTCATTATCAAAAACTCTGTTTGTTATGGTGTAAGATTTGATGATGTAGCAAATAACATACAGACAATAGAGAGAACACTGTAATACTCTTATAATTTACAAATTCACATACATACACGAAAATATAACTACCTTTAGGGGAGAAAATGAGTGTGTTCTCTTCTTTGCAGGTGAAATGAGACAGTAGAAGTCATGACACACTAAATAACTTATGAATAGAGCTAGAACTAGAACCCAGTCCGAAATTCTACCTTCCATACTTTATCTTACAGAAAGACAGAAGGGAAAACAGTTTTATCAACAGCTGATCTTTTTATTAAGTTTAGAAAGGATGGAAAACATCATCCTTGCAAGCTTTGGACATTTAATTCAAAGGCCTCTGTATTAAGGGTTATGTGCTGAGCCAGTAGGGAAAGCAAACCACCCTTTCTTTTCTTTTGTATTTTGGATGTGAGAGATAGCACTACACAAAAAAGAAGTAGAAATAATTTTAAATAGCAGAGTGAAAACCATAAAATACATAAAATGTTGAAGGGATCCTGTACATTCTAATTTGAAGCATATTGAAGAGGAAAAGGTTTAGGAAAAAATCCACTAGATTAGTTATACCAGATGTGTGCACTACATATAATGAATGGTCCATGGATCTAGTTCTCACCCATTATATATCTAGTGTGTTAGTGGGAGAATAAAAGGACTTTGGGAAAAATAAACATTTACTTGCATATATAACCTTTCAGAAGAACCTCACTTAGTTTTTCCCTGATTGCAGACCAGACGTACCTGGCTTATTTTTTTTTTAAAGCATGCATTCAAACTCTACTTCAGAGACAGCAACTCTGGTGGGCTGGCCACGTTGTTTGAATGCAAAATATATGTTTGCCAAAAAGACTATTTTATGGAGAATTCACAAAGAGCATTCTGGTGGTCAGGAAAAGCCATACAAGGACACTTTCAAGGTCTCTCTTAAGAACTTTGGAATTGATTGTGTGACATGGGAGACACAGACACAGGACCGCTCATCATGGCATGCCCAAATCAGAGAAGGTGCTGTGCTGTATGAGCAAAGAAGAATTGAGCTCAAAAAGCTCAAAAGACACATGAGATGCACAGATTTAGAGAATCCACCCCAAATGTTCCCAAGGATTATTTGTGCCTGATCTGTGGTAGAACATTCCAAACTCATATTGGTCTGATCAGCCACAGTCAGAAATACTGTAATTTGACTCTAGCAGAGTGATATCATTTTGGTCCTATTTGAGAATGAAGAACAGCAACCATTCAAAGAATAGTATATTGAACATATACTATCATAAAACTTGTTGTAGTAGGTGCTGTGGGAGCTACAAAATGTAATGACATACTTGTGCCCAATGGTTCTACAATATAATAGAAAACATACGTATACATGTGTGTATATATGTACATACATGTATATGGATCTAAATATGTACACACATAGATATAAATATACATGTATTAGGGAGATATGAACAAAGTGCAATAGGAATTCAAAGGAAGGAGTGGTTTAAAGTAAGCACCAAAATGAGTCCAACTTAATGAAGGAGATGCCATTTGACGGACAAATAAGATTTCCACAGATGTGGATGATAGACATCCAAGATAAGCAATGAGATAGAAAGAGAGAGCCAGATTAGGGGGTCTTAACTTTTTTTGTGTCATGGATTTCTCTGACAATTCTGGTGTAGCCTATGTTTTTCTTCTCATAATGATGTTTTTAAATGCATAAAATAAAAAAAAAACATAGGATTATAAAGGAAACCAATTATATTGAAATGCACTTATCCAAACATTAATGAAACAAGGTCATAGACCCCAGGTTAAGAACCTCTGACTTCAAGACATCTGACCCAAAAGAACCACATCTTTAGGTGATGAAAGGTCAAGTGCGATTGCTGAGTCACTATCAGCTATGTTTAAAAGAATGGGAAAAATAAGAGAAGTGCCACAAGACTAAATAATGGCAAGTATCTCAATTTTCAAAAAAGGGAAGAAACAAAATCTGCAAACTATAAGCTTGTGAGGTTGACTTTGATTCTTGGAAAAATTCTAGTACATATCATTAAAGAAATGAAGCAGTGATTACAATAACTTTATCAAGAACAGATCATGTCAGACATTTCTTTTTTTTGACAGGATTTCTAAACTAGTAGATGAGGGGAATGTTGTAAATATATTCTACCTACATTTTAGTAAAGCTTTTGATATATTATCTCATACTATTCTTGTGGAGAAGATGGAAAGATAGTATCTCTAGGTCCTCCAGTGCAGCCCTTTGAATCCAAATTTCATAGAACAAATCCCCTTAATAAAAGGATTTGTTCTGCAAAACTTGGATTCAGTTAAAAGGCTGCACCCAAAGATTTAGAAGGCCACATGTGGCCTTGAGCCGCAGGTTTCCCACTCCTGGATTAGCCATAACAAAGTTAGAGGAACTTGTGACGGTTCAATTTCAAAGTAACAGGATGTCTTCATTGGAGGACACCAGGGATCTGTTATTAGCCCTGTGCCATATAACTTTGTTATCAATAACATGGGATAAAAGCATAGATGTAATGCTCATCAAATTTGCAGATGTAACAAACCTGGTTGGTGGGGTCAGGATCCAAAAGGACCTTGACAGGCTACAGCTTTGGACTAAATCTAGTAAAATGAAATCCTGTAAACATAAAAATGTGCTTGTTAACTTGACAAGCCCAGGATGGGGTGAGGTAAGATTAGACAGTAGTAGTTTGTTTGAAAAAGATCTGGGCTTTTTAGTGGACTACTAGCTCAATATGAGTCAGTAATGTAGTGTAGTGGTCAAAAAAGCTAATTGTGATTTTGAGTTGCATTGAGACAGGCATTACTTCAAAGGATAGGGAGATGATAGTTCCTCTGTATCCTGCCCTTGTCAGACAACGTTTGCAATATTGTGTTCATTTCTGGGTGCTACAGTTTAAGAATGATATTAGAAAACTAAACTATCCAGAGGAGGGCAACCAGGATGGTGAAGGTCTTTGAATCTATGTCATGAAGGAATTGAAAATGCTTAGTTTAGAGATTTAGAGGGAATATGATAGCTGAGCTCAAATACTGAAGGACTGTCATGTTAGGGGTCAGACTTTTTCAGTTTGACTCCAGAGGACAAAACTCAGAACAATGGGGGGAAATTGCAAAGAGGCAAATTTAGGATTAACATCAAGAAAAACTTCCCATTAGAACTGTCTAAAAGTAGGATGAGCTGCCTCTAGAGGTGATAGATATCCCCTCCTTAGCTTTCAAACAGACCACATATTGGGTATATTATAGTGGAGATTCCTTTCATATCTCGGGGGAACTAGATGGCTCCTAAGGTCCCTTCCAACAATCAAATTCTGTAATTGTGTGTTGAAGGTAGGGGGATGGTGTTTGAAGTGATGAAGAAGAGATGGGTGGCAGACAAGCAATATGAACTAAGGTAACAAGGCTGGAAAGTGCTGTGTCTTCTGTGAATAGTATGGTTCATATAAAGGATAGATATATATGTATACATGCACATACACACATATCCATATATATGTACACACACATATGTACATATACACATACATGCATATATATATGATATACACACACACAGAGTAGAGATGCTATTTTAGTGTTGAAGTAGGTTAGAATTGAAAGAGACCTTGGGGATAATTTGATCATTTGCTCTCTAACTGATCCAATACCACACAAGAAAGGTAAGGTTGGTCCAGAATATGGAAGGCATTGAATGCTAGGTGCTAGGTCAAATAATTCATTTACTAAATAGGCAATGTTAAGCTTTTGAGCAGTAAAGTTACATGATTAATCTGGCAGTAACATTCAGGATAGCTTCAAGAGGGGAAGAGACTGGAGACAGGAAGTCTAAGAAGCTAATGCAATAGTGAGGGTTGAGAGATAATGAAGGCCTGAAATAAGGTAGTGACAATTGCAATGCAAAAATCTGCTTCTTGAGAGCCTCAGGAGACAGGCATTTTTACTTTTGCTCAATTTTTGTTTTTTCTTTGTCCCTTCCTGAGGCCAGAATTAATAAGAATTTTGCTGCTGGGAACTGATAGTGTCTTCTTCATAATTGTCCTCAGAAAAAGGGGGTTTGGACTGTAGAATCAGGATGTTGGAAACATGAATTCAGTTAACTAGTATTTATTAAGCACCTATTACAGTTATTAGGCTGTGCTAATTGCTGAGGATACCAAAAAAAAAAAAGGCAAAAGACAATTCTCGCTCTCAAAGAGTTTGCAGTCTCATGCAAATAACTAAGTACAAACAAGATTTATACAGGATAAATTGGAGAAAGTCAACAGAGGGAAGCATTAATATTAATTGAATTGCAGAATCAGGATGTCAGAAAGGTTCCTTCCTTACCCAGAGGAGGTATAAATTTGACTTCTCTTATCACCGCAGGGGTTTGAGAAAAAGGCAGGAACTTGGGAGTAATGTCAATGTTTTACTTCCCTCAGACTCACAATTGTGGAACTTAAAGTTCAGAGCTACCAGGGACTTTTTATAGAGGGAGAGTTAGTTCCTTTTTTCAAAAACCTTCCCAACCAAACCATTTGAGAATAAGATAAATCAGTGAAGTAGTAGAGTATATTAGTTCAGAGAAATAAGGCGTTTCTACTCTACAGCTGAAAGAACTGAGGATGCATAATTTCAGAAGACATTGGAGATATGGCAAGAACTTGAAGAGCTGAGAGTGTTGTAATGGAACCAGCACCGGGTTTGGTGTAGGAGGATTTGGACTTCAGTTTTGGCTGTGCTTACAACCAGCATCATCTGAGGAAAGTCACTTAGCCTTTCTGAGAAGTTTCTCCACCTTTAAAATAAGAATGTCAAGATGACATCTCCAGGGTCTCTTTCAGTACTAAACCCTATGAATCTTTACAAGTATCTGAAAGTGGAATAGGGATTTAGGCTTATTCTGCTTGTTCCCAGAAAGCAGATGCGATGCGTAAAAACTGCCCATGTGCTCCACGTAAGGGAAAGCTTGCTAACGAGGAGACTGGCCAAAGTGGACCGGGAAGGTAAGAGGTCACTTTTCTTCTGGTAGAGCACCCAGTACTGCTCATGCTCCAGTTGGAACAGACCACCTCTCAGCTCCTTTCCTGTTCTGAGACTCCACAGGCGGGACGAGGACTCCAGGCTGCGAAAGCAGATGTTCAGGACCAGAGCTGCTGCTTTCAGAAGAACTAGGCAAGGTCTTCACGTCACGAGCAACAAGTAGAGGAAGAGAATCTTGCTTAAAGCAGAAATTCATTTCCAAGAAAAGGAACACAAAGTCTCAAACTCAAAAGAGGAAATGGGTTGTTTTTGTGTGTGGGGGGCGGGGGAGATGGAGAAGATGGTGAAAGTGTCACCTTTTTTTAGGGGCCCCAAAAGGATTGCTGGGTAAATGATGACATCCCAGGAGAATAATAATGACACAGGATGGTAGTAGGGTTAGTTTTTATTTACCTCTCCAACACAGAACTCAAGTCCCCAAGGAGGAAGTGTCAAAACTTCAAGCAGGGAAGTTGAGACCCCTGCATCTAAGACCCCTTCCAGTCCCTTAAGCCACACAAAAGATGGAGGATTCAGCTTCCCGCCTGCCTTCTGCGCATGCTCCTCTCCACCCACCCACCAGGCCGACCTTACCCTACCCGCCCCGCCCCGCCCCCCTGCAGAATGTGGGGCGTGACTTTATTGCGGGTCCCACTGCCAACCTTCTTTCTCCTATCTACTCCTGTCCCCTGTCCCCCCACTTCCGTGGGATTAACTTCGCCCAATATTGGTGCGAGGAGAAGGCAACGGAGGCCGCTGACAATCCCTCTAAATGAGGGACCCTCCTTCCCAGATCTCGGTCGGCCTCCCGTCAGTGCGTCCATTTTACGGCTCCAGCGCGCGCGCACGCGATGCTTCCCTTCCTCAGCCTGGGAGCGCGCGCGCGCGCCGGAAGCTTGCGCTCAGCCTCGGGGTGGAGGAAGGCTGGAGCGGGGATGGTAGGGTGGGGGTGGGGCGCGCTCACGCGCCCCTTCCCTCGGCGACGCCTTGGCCAAGGCGCTCTTTAAAGGGACGCGCGCGCGCCCGCGCTAGCATGCGCGCTCCTCCCGTCCCCACCCCTTCCGCGCACCGCCCCCTGCCCTCTCCCTCCCGCGCACCGCCCCCTGCCCTCCCCCAAAGGCCAGCGCTCCGCCCTGGCCCCGAGAGCCGGTGGCTGGGGCCGGCAGAGGGAGGCTCCGCCTCCGGTTCCCTCCCTCTTTCCTTCCTCCCTCCCTCCCTCCCTCCCTCCCTTCTTCCTTCCTTCCTTCCCTCTCTCTCAGTGCCGGGTTCCCGGGTGGGTTCCCCCCCGCTGCCCCGAGCCTCCCCGGGCCATGGCCGGCAACGTGAAGAAGGGCACCGGGGCCGGGGGCAGCGGCGGCTCCGGGGGCTCGGGCTCGGGCGGCCTGATCGGGCTCATGAAGGACGCCTTCCAGCCGCACCACCACCACCACCACCTCAGCCCCCACCCGCCGGGAGCCGTGGACAAGAAGATGGTGGAGAAGTGCTGGAAGCTCATGGACAAGGTGAGGGGGCTCGGGCCGAGGGCGGGGGAGGGGAAGCGCCGGGGTGGGGGAGGGGCCGGGGGCTGCGGAGGCCGGCGCAGCTGGGACCCCGGAGCTGTGCGGGGGATGGGTGGGCTGAGAGCTGGGACGATGGGGCGGGGGCGGGGGGCTCGGGGGTTTGGCATGGGGCTGGTGAGAGTTGGAGCAAAGGATTTGTCAAGAAGCCTAGAGAGAGGAAGTCTCCAGGGAGTGGGGCTGCAGAAAGAGAAGGGATGGATGTGTGGGTAGGGTCACGGGAAGGGTCTCTTGGCGGGGGCAGTTGGAAGGAGAAGGCCAGGGGCAATTTGATTTACTAGGGACCTGAAGAGTCTTTGGATCATCAGAGTATGAGTCTGAACTATGATTTAGTTAGACCTGGGATTAGTTGTTAAGATGTGTCAGGCGTTGGTGAGTTTTGTTTTTGTTTTTACGTTTTCGTTATGGTATAGCATATGGTCCCCCTTGTATTTTAATAGACTAAGATGACGGAAATTGGGATGTAAGGTGCTTAGTGGGGGCTGGGGAGGAACTTTGTTCTCTAGAGATATCAATTGACTAAAGTTTGACTTTAAAAAACATTTTTTGTTTTTCTGTGAAATATTACATATGCTGGTATTTATAGACTGAATTGATTTGTGGGCCGATTTAACCAGTTTCTGGTCTAGTGCTTCATCTCCTGGGAGATGAATTGACTGAGGAAGCTAGGCTGCATACCCCGTCTAGCTTAACTTTTTTTTCTGGCTCGCTTTGGCTAGTCATTAGATTCTTTCTTAGGCCTTGCTGCTAATTTAATTTGATTAGCGGTACAACCCAAGGAAACTTTTTGGTTCGCAAATGACAAAAAATAATTCATCAACTCTCCTGTATTTAACCCCTTTTTAAGTTTAGTGATCAGATCTTTATTCCTCTCAATCTTTGTCTTTAATAAGAAAAATATTACAAGTATCCAAGGTACTTGAAACAATGTTAAACCAGTCTAGGTTCTCAGGGAGAATTCAACACAAAGTATTATACTGTTTTTATCTCCTCCCCCTCACATATTTAGTGAATGATTTTGGCAACTTTATATATATTTCTAGTCACTTTAGAAAGGTGGAAGTGAACAACTGTTATAATATATACAATGGTGTTATTTCCTCTGGTTAATTGTCATAATGTAGACAGTTGGTATTTCCTGTAGTGTAGAAGAGGTTGTGGTGATTCTTTGCATGTCACTTAACTTCTTTGTGCTTTGGTTCCTCATTTGTACTATTCTCACTGAGTTAGTTGGTTTGGAAAAACAGCTAATAAGTTCTTGTGATAAAGATGTGATATAAATACTTAATAACCCTTTTATTATGAATTAACATATCTGTTTTTAACAGTGATTTAAAAATCATTCCACAAAGTTTTCAGTGCTGTATTTGCTCATCTAAAGAATTGATATTTTAACTCATGATACATGTGTCTGTCTGATATAGATCATATGCACCAAAGTTGTTCTCTCTGTTCCTTGCAAGATCTACCTTACTGGTGCTAAAATGTTAATTTCATTTTTAGTCATTGCGGTAATAAAGATTCTATAAAAAGTTAGCTGCAAAAGATCTCTTGAAATCATTTTTCTTGACTTTGAATATTTACTGTTCTTTTGATGTGAAGTGCTTGTAGCTTAGATTTTATAATGAAGGCTTTTAGAGAAGAAAAATTTGAATTTCAAATTAGTACCCTTCTTCTGAGGATGGGATGCAACGTATACAAAATTTACAGGTGGAGACTTTTCTTCAGAACCATAAAGTTCTCTCAGATTTCTTTGTTTTTCTAGATATCCAGATATGTATGTAAGTTATCTTTTAATAGCTTCATCAACTCTTTTCCTAGTTAGAGTATATTGAATTTTTATTCTTCAGAAAGTTTGTAACCATTTGCATTACAGTAATGCCTTTGGGGTCAAAAATGCCTTTGGCAGTTCTTAAGGAAGGGTTTCCACTGTCTCATTTTTCCAGGAGGGTCAATTATTGTGACCTACCTACATTTCACAGCCTATGTTGTTTAAGAGAATTGAAGTGAAAATTCACTTCTACTTTAAAAGGTGTTGATCTGTCATAAGACCTAAGTTTGTCTTCTGTATTTTATGTATACAGGGAAGGGAAGGAAAGAGAATAAGCATTCATGTAGTATCTATTATGTGCCAGGCCACTGTGCTAACTGCTTTACAAATATTATCTCATTTGATCCTTACAACAACTCTTCAAGGTAGGTGCTTTTATTATACTCATTTTACAGTTGAGAAAACTGAGGCAAACAGACTTGTCCAGGATCTCACAGGTATTAAGTATCTGAGGCTGGATTTGAACTCAAGTCTTCCTGATTCTAGGTCTTGTACTCTACCCACTGTGCCACCTACATGTCTCTACATAAACCCCTTCACCCCACAAATCTAAAATTAAATAGCAAACCTTTGGGAGAATGGAGTTTTGCAGTGGTTTGGTTACCAAGTAATAGGATTGTCAAGCAGGGAGGTTTCTATTGTTCCACTCCAAATTGCTGTTGAATGAATTCATGCACAGCTTCCTGTTCTCCCCAAAGTGGAAGTTTCTTGACATTTCTTTTAGGGGGTAAGGACTTAATTCTAAAGTAGACAATATGAAAAGTGCTAGTGGGAAAGGTTAAGTTGACTTAAGTTTACAAATGAAGTATACGTGACTAATTATCAACAATTTTGAGACTGACAATAAACTTATAGAGTGTTATGTATGTGTGTTGGAAGCAATGGGCTTTGAACCCTTCATTACAAAATAAAATCAGTTATTGAGTATTTACAATGGCCTAACCCTTAGTGATGCAAGGAGAGATTAAAAATAGTCTCTTTTCTTCAAGGAGCTTGTGTTTTAATGAGGGAGACAACATGAAAATAATAAAGTATATACAGAATACATAGGAAGTTATCCCAGAAGGGAAGGCAGTAATAAGTAATAGCTAGAAAGGCCCTCCTGTAGAAGCTTGGTGTTTGAACTGAGGTTTGAAGGAAGTAGGTGGGGGAAGTCAGTAGGTAGAGGAAAGGGAGAACTTTTCCACAAATGGGGGACAGCCAGTGAGAAGGCACAGAGTTAGGGATGGAATGTCTTGTTGGAAGAACAAGAAGGTCATGTATACAGTATATGGAAATAACTAAAGTGTAGGGAAGCTGGAAAGGTAGGAAGGGGTCAGGTCAAAGTCCTGAAGGGAGATAAAGGATACTTGACCCAAGAAAGTAGCAGTTCGGGTACTGCAGTTTTTGCCTAGTGTAGTTGAAAATTTCTTTGTTGTGACATTTCATTGTACCTCAGGGTCATCAATATTCCCTTTACAGTATTGTAAATATAGATCATATGGGAAAATGAGACTGAATGTAAGACACACCATGGGAGTTATTGGTTTTCTCTCTAATAAATCTTTGCTATGAGACGAATTTTTGGTTGTTAAATACAAAATAATCACAATTAATTGAGGGTTCTGGTTAGTTGAGTGCCAGTTAATTGAGGTTTATTTGACATCTCTTCTTGGGTTTATAATTTTCAATAAATAAATGGCTTCAAAATATGTGGTGTTTTGAAAATATTAGCTTCCTTTGTTCACATCAAATTTTATTACAGCAGATACTGCATGTATACCTTTCAAATTCTGAACTCAGAATTCTTGGACTGTCACAGTGACTGTCACTCCACTGTCGAACACAGTAACTTAGTTCTACCCATTTAAAAAAAATAACTTTTGTTATATTAACAGAAATTCTCACCCTATTATGTATCTTAACAAGTCTCAATATTAATTACTATAATACTTTAATAGGTTCTCTAACCAGGTTTTTGAGACCTGACAACCCCAAATTAGGTTTTACTTATCAGCTAAGTAAATAAGTCATTGAGCTTCTTAGAAGGAAGTTAAAGGTAATAGTCACAATATACTAATTTACTGTTTCTTTGAGGGATATTACTCAGTTGCTATATAACTACTTTTCTGAACCCCAAACCTACGTTGCTTAACAGAGTTTGGAGGATTTGGTCTTTAGCTTTGTATCTCCCTCTTTTTTTCTTAACTTCTTCCCTCCCTTTATTCCCTCCCTCTTTTCCTTCCTCCCTTCCTCCCTCCCTTCCTTCCTCCTTTCCTTCCTTTCTCCTTCCCTTCCTCCTTCCCTTCCTTCCTCCCTCCCTCCCTTCCTTCCTTCCTCCTTTCCTCCCTTCCTTCCTTCCTCCCTTCCTTCCTTCCTCCCTTCCTTCCTTCCTTCCTTCCTTCCTTCCTTCCTTCCTTCCTTCCTTCCTTCCTTCCATAATAATAATTATTGATCACCTCTTCTGTGTGAGATACAACAATAATACATATCCCTGTTCTCATGGAGCTTCACCATTTCCTGGGGAGAAGGACATATACAATTAATAACTGTGTTATACAAAATAGAATATAAAAGTGGAGCACAAGTGGTACAAAGTACCATAGTTCAGAGGAGAGAGATCATTTCCAATTGAGGGGAAGGCTTCATGGGTGTTACTGGCTGGAGAAATATACAGTTTAAAGGAAGAACCAGATATTTCAGTTGATAGAAAGGGGAAGGCTGAGAAAGATAAATGAATTACTTTGGATTAAAAGGATTAATTCAGTTTGAGTTAATCTTTGAATTAAGATAAGCTTAATATTCAAGCATTTTCATTAGAATTGCTACCTTTACAGTGGGAATAACAGGTAGACTGTGTAGAAGAGATTATTATTTTGTCAAAGTTTTTGGTACTGTACTTTAAAAAAATTGTTATCAGAGTTCAACATTCCTTTTTAATATGGTGATACTCATTTCAAGCTGACAATGAAATTTATTGTAAAGTTTTTCACTAACCATATTTTTAAAAGGCTCAATGTTTTGCATGCCACTGTGTTACCATCATGTGGCATGTCATGGATGGTTTCTTCCATGGCCCCCAAAGAAAATATTTTAAAATAGTTGTGGTAAATAATAGAAATCTGTGAGTCAGCAGTCATTGCTGGAATTTATCTGTTATGTTCATCTGGTAGCATAGAAAGAGCCAGGTTCCTTGAATATAAATGTTTATTAAATTGACAAGGAAAGGTATTTCTTTAACGAGCTTTTTAATCCATAATTACTTATTTCAAGCAGTGCTCTATTTATCAGACTTTACTATCACAATAAAAATACTTTGAATAGTTTATTGAAGTTTATTATAATGAATCTAACTTATATAATCAAGCAGTTAATAAGCATTTATCAAGAAGCTTCAGGAACTGTGTTAGGTACTAGGGATACAAAGGTAAAAATGAAATGGTCCCTAACCTTATGGAACATTTGTTCTATTCAGGGAGACACATATAAATATATATAAAGTAAATTTCAGGGCCACTAGTGGCTTGGGAATCATAAAAGGCTTCATCTAGGAGGTAGCATAGGAAGTATACGTTGAAGGAAATGAGGAATTCTAAGGTCATAATTCGGGAGAGTGCACTGAGAGACATGAGGGGAGATCCTATTTAATAGAAATAGGAAATAGAATATCATGTGTGAAGAACAACAAGACCAGTTTGTCTCGACCAGAGTATGTGTAGAATATAATGTATAATAAGCCTGGAAAGGTGGCTTTGAATTAAGTTGTGAAGGACTTTTACTATCAAACAGAGGAGTTTGTATTGATTCCTGAGATAATAGAGAGTCAGGGGTATTTACTGAGCAGAGGAGTAACCTGTGCTTTAGGGATGTCACTGGCAGCATTATAAATTATAACTTGAAGACATAAGCAATGAGGTGGGGATACCAATTATGAGACTATTGCAGTAGTTAAGGCAAGAGGTAATTAAGATGTGAACTAGGGTGGTAGATGTGTTGAGAGAGAAGGAGATGGTTCCAATTTGGAAGTATAATTGGCAAGATTTGGCAACTGATGAGAGTTGGTGGGGTGAGAATGATGAGTCAGGGATGAATTTGAGATTGTGAGCCGGGGTGATTGAAAGATGGTAGTACCCCCAACAAAAATAGGGAAGTTCAGAAGAGAGATGGATTTTTAGGGGAAAGATACTGAGTTCTGTTTTAGACATGTTGAGTTTGAGATGCTTACCATAAGTCTAGTTGGAAATGTCTAGTAGGAAGTTGGTGATATGGGACTAGAGCTCAGCAAGGACTAGGGCTGGATCTATACATTATAATACATATATTATAGATAGATAGGGAGGAGGGGAATGAGAAATGAAATCACATTTTCTTAATTCCATTTTATTTGGAGGGGAACATTTTTAAAGAACTGATTAAAAGTAGTACTTAATAGATGTGATATTTTAATATTTATTAATAGTGCTTCCATATCAGTGTAACTAGGTTACATATTCTTTATTAAATGAGAGAACTTGGTTTGGGAATTGTGTATGTAGTGGTAGTGATTTATGAGGAAGTGGTAGTTACCTAATACTAGTTGAAACATTTTCAGTAAAACTCTTTTTGCATATTTTGCATATTTTGACCATTGTGGTTCATTTAAGGAGCTACATCCCTCAAAATATCATATGATAAAAGATTTATTAATAATAGCCTATAGGGATTGGTATTGTTCTTCAGTACCAGTGGAGTTTCTGAAGTATTAACACTATTCAGTGAAACAGTGCATACTTAGCTAGCTTCTAAAGCACTTTATACTGTTAAAAACACTGTCCCTAGTGAGATTATTTTATAGCATTTAAAGCCTGTTAGACTGACAGTGGTTTGAAAATTCTGTGACTGAGCATGCTTTGATCCAGTTCAATTTTTAATGATTTTCTAATAACTTTTTTTTCTTCTCTGCTATGTTTTACTTTTCCTCTTCTTTAAAATGGGGAAAATAGGTATGACCTTGTTAGAGTTTTGGGGGAGAAAGAATTACAATAAAGTTATCATGAAATATTTCTGGGATGATCATATTTTTTGTTGGGTCAACCAGGAATATTGGAGGCCACATTCAGGTCTGATCCCGTAAAATTCCTTATCATAGCAATTTTGTGAATGGGAAGGAAGGCCAGGAAAGTAGTTGTGGTTTTTATCGATCTCTTGCTGTGCTTGAACATTATCATTTTCTAAAGGTTGACTAGCATGAAGGTATCTCTTATAAGAATGTTACAGGCCAGTCACTCATGCTAGTAACCTTGGTGTTATCCTTGACTCCTCACTTGCACTCACCCCCACATATCCACTTCATTGCCAAGTCTTGTTTCTACTTTTACCTCTCTCCTATGCGTCCTTTTCTCTCCACTCCCATAGCCACCACTCTGGTGCAGCCCTTCAGCGTCTCATGTCTGTTGGTTCTGTCTCTTTGCTGCAAATCTCTCCCTGTTCCAATCCATCCTCTACTCATCTGCCAAAGTGATCTTCCTAAAACATAGGTCTGGCTATATATCACTCCCATACCACTCATCCAGTAAACTCCAGTGTCTCCCTGTTATCTCTAGGATAAGATTTTCAGTTTAGCTTTTAAAGCTCTTCACAATCTTGCTTCTTCCTCCTTGTCTTTCCAGTCTTCTTACCCTTTACTCCTCTCCTCAGTCTTTACAACCTCTGCTTTCTTTCTGTTTCTTCATAAGCTGTACTCTACATATGGAATGATTTCCCTCTTCTCTCCCTCCTAACTTCCTTTAAGGCTCAGTTTAAATCCCACCTTCTGCAAGAGACTTTTCCTGGCATCTTCTTTCTTTTCCCCAGTGCCTTCCTACTGAGATTACTTTTCATTTACATTGCATACCATATCCTGCGCGTCTAGAGTTGATTGTATATTGTCTCTTTCTTTAGAATGTTAGTTCTTTGAGGGCAAGGACTGTGTTTTTTGACATTCTTTGTGTCCCAGGTGCTTAATACAGTGCCTGGAATATAGTAAATGCTTAATACATGTTTGTTAATTGACTAGTTCTACCTTTTAAATTTGGAAAAGGTCGTTGACTGGCCTAGTAGTAGCAGACAGTGTCAGGAATTAGGCTTCTCACCACCACCCACTACCCTTTCCCAGGTTCTTGGAATTTATGAGGAACAACTTAAATGAGTCTAACTTTATTAGCATTAGGTAAAGGGGTAGGGTCTAGGCCCCAACAATCTCTTCCATTTATCTACTTAACTCAGCTATCTTTAAGAGTAGCACACAAGGACCTTGCACCAACACAAAAGAAACATTTATTAAGTGTTTGGTATATGTGTTGTCTTCCCATATTAGATAGTAAGCTCCTGGAGGGCAGGGATTATCTTTTTCTTATTTGTATCCCTGGTGCTTAGCACAATGGCTTGTATGGATAAATGCTTATTATTGTTTTATTGTAAGAATCACTTCCACTGAGGCTTTACTCTTATAGCTCAAGAGGTTACTCTACCAGGGGTGGGGAATCTATGGTCTTGAGGCCACATGTGGTCCTCTAGGTCCTTAAGTGTGGCCTTGAACCCAAACTTCACAGAACAAAATAGAAGTTTGGATTCAGTCAAAGGGCCACACTTGAGGACCTGGAGAGCCACATGTGGTCTTGAGGCCACAGGTTCCCTACTTCTGCAAGGCAAGCTTAAAAGTCTTTCCTGTAGGGGCATGGTGACACAAATTGCCCAAGAACCAACTTAATTAAATTTGGAGAGATTCATTGCCAGATTTGCAGCAGAGTGGTGAATTATTCTGCCGCAGCAACATTTAAAGACCATCTACCGAATTAGGTCCTGGGATACGAAGCTGAAAAATGTAGTCACTGTCCTCAAAGATTGTATGTTCTACTAGGAGAGAGAGGATAATAACATATACACAATCAAGTCTATTATAGGTATAATGTGTTATAGAGAAGGAGAAATACTAAAAAATAATGCTGTAGATTTGAAGAAGGAGGCATTAATTTTACTTAGGGGTTATATAAAGGAAGAAGTGGCACCTGGGTCCTGAAGGAGAGAAATATAGATTTCAATAGGCCAAGATGAAAAGGGAAGTGAATTCTAAGTATGGAAGATAGGAATTCACAAGGAAGTTGGGAGATGAGATAGCAAGGTGATATCCAGAAATAACTAATAGTCTATTTTGACTGAAGCCAGAACTTCAAGGGGAGTAATGTAAAATAAAATTGGAAAGTTAGGATAGAGTCAGATTTTGTTAATCCTTAAATGTCAGCATAAGAAGGCATATATTATTCGATAGGAAATAGGGAAACATGAAAGTTTTTGCATTCACTTAATAATACTAAACACCTAGTCTGTGTAAGGAGTGTTGCTAGGCAATTGCTAGGTGATACACAAAGACAAAAATGAAACAGTTTTTACTCTAAAGGAGTTTACATTTTTGGGGGGTGTACAACATGTATCTCTGAAGCAAAGGTTTTTTTTCATTTGTTATTTAGTTAATTTTTGTTGCTATCTTTTTTTTATATGACCAGAATTTTATCCAATATCTCTCCCTCTAAGAAAGAAGTCCTATGTGGTAAATGTTTTTAAAGAAAAAAAGGGAAAAAAATCAACAACAGCAGTGAAAAAGTCTAAAAAATACATGCATCGTACCACATTTGTGGGGCTACCATATCTGCATATTGGGTTGGGAGTGTTTTGTATTTCTTCCTTGGGTCTGTGGTGGTTCTTTACAACTTTGCAACATTCACTTTCGGTTGTTTTGTGGTTCTTGAACATTTACATTCTTTTAAGGAATTCTGTTTACTTTAATTCTGTATCAGATTGTACAAATGTTGCCATACTTCATATTCATCATATTTCTGATTTTTTTTTACTGATTATTTCACTCTGCATCAGTTCATATAGATCTTTCCATGTTTCTCTGAATTTATTGCATACATAATTTCTTACAGCACAGTAGAATTTTGTTACATTTATGTATCACAGTTTGTTTAGCCATTCCTCAGTTGATGAGCATACATTTTAATTCTTTGCTATCACAAACAATGCTGTGATAAATAGTTTAGTGTATATAGGGAGTTTCTTATCAGTGATTTCCTTGGGGCATAGGCCTAGGAGTTGAATCTCTGGGTCAAAGGGTATGGACATTCTAGTTCATTTTAGTTATTTTATTTGTATAATTCTAAAGTGTTTTCAGAATTGTTGTGCTAATTCACAATTGATCAGGGACTTCATAATCCTTTAATTTTTTTTGTCATGTACCCCTTTGGTAGTCTGGTGAAGCTTGTGAAGCCCTTCTCAGAATAATTTTTTTTATTGCCTACATTCATAATGACAGGAAATACTAAATTTTATTTTGAGGGTAATGAAAAAAAGTGCATTTTTTTCCCTAGGTAATGCCATATGGACCTCAGGTTAATATCTCCTTCTTTGGAGTTAGATAAATGTAGTGTCTTTACAAAGTTCATACTGTACTCAAAGTAATATCCAGCTTTAGATAGCACTAACAACCTAGGGGAGTAAGAAAAGATCTCATGTAGGAGCTGGCCCCTGAACTATACTGTGAAGGGATCTAGGGATTCTACAAGTTTTGGAGGTAGTGTGTTCAGATGTGGGGAAGGATCTGTATAAAGGCATGAAGAAGGGAAATGGAATGCCTTGTAGGGGAACAACTTAGTGGCCGTTGTTATTGGAGTGAAGAAAGAATAATATAAAATATGATTGGGAGGTAAGTAGGAACAAGATTGTAGAGAGTTTTGATATGGCAAGCTAAGGAGTTTATCTTATAGATTATGGTAAGATTTTTGAGTAGGGGATTGACATGGTTGGATACATATTTTAGGTTTATTAATTTGGCTGCTGTGAGAAAGAGGAAATGGAAAGGAATGAGCCTAGAGACAAACGAGGAGGCCGTTGCAATATTCCAGGGTAGAGGCAATGAGGGCCTCAACTAGGGTAGAAGTTCTGTAAGTAGAGAGAAAGAGAAGATTCTAGATAGAAGAGTAGTAGTTAGAATCAGTATGATCAAAAAATTGATAAGATATGAACTGGAAGGGACACAAATGTCAATGTTATTTTTACATTTTCTAAGTTTACTAAAGTAAGAATGACCTAGAGGTACCTCATCCCAGTTTTTTCCCTTCCCTCAAAAGTATCAACATAAATTTCACCAAAGAACCAAGAACAATCACCAGTTTTTAAAAATCTTTCAAAATTATCCCCCAAATAAAAGTATTTGCACATATATATGTATATGTGTGTGTATATATAGTATATATACACATGTATACATTTATGTATGTATATGTGTGTGTGTATGCATATATACACACACACAAAACACTGGCATTTCTGTCACTTCTAGTTTATAGTAAATATTTTATGTTTGCATTTATAGAAGTAGGCATGATTTTCATGGTGGGGAATTAACAGTTCTCTGATAGATTCAGGGATTAGAATTAGATTACAGTCAAGTTGTTGTAACATCCTAGTTGTTATCTAATTGCATATTTAAAAACATGCTCACTTGGCTGCTTAATGCTGTTCTGGGGATGTTATTAATTTATTATTGAGTTAGTTGATTATTCTTTTAGGAGAATTGTGTACTTTTTTTGGACAGTGTGCTGTAAGGTGTGATTGTGCAAAATGCCAGGGGTGGGGGAGATGGCATATTTAGCCAAAAATATAAATGAAATCAACCCTTATCTCTCCACGTTCCCCAGCTAACTGAGAAACATGGTGTTTCTAAAAAGTACTTTGGTACTATTAAAGTAATTATAGTTCAAACCTCTGAATAGAATTTTGATAAATAGGTGGAGAACAATAATTAGTAGTAAAAATCTTTACTTGTGCCCATTTGGGAGGCTGTTTAAAATTTGGGGGGAGCTATTAATTGTTCTGTTTTATAATATAAATGCAAATTGTTTTAGTTAAAAAACTGTCAAGTTCCTCAAGTTGAATGATTTTTTAAAATAGTCACATGTATGGAATTTTCATTGTTTCATCCATATACTAATACATTGAAGTTTTTTGTTTTGTTTTGCATTAACATTTATTTCCTGACAAATTGAATTTTTAAACAACTTGGTTGAATTATATTCTGAACAAGTTAAATAATAGTAGGGACTTGATAGCAAAAGTAAGAAAATATGGTGGAAATTCCATTAAATCTTTTATTCCAGTTAAGTTTGCAAAACTATTTAGAGGGTAAATACTTCACTGGGTAAGATGGATATTAAAAAAAATTTTATATAAATTAAAAAAATAAATTAAAATAAAAAAATTTTAAATGCCTACTTTTAAGGAGGCAGTAATCAGATAAAGTATAGATTTTGTATTTCCTGTTTTTTGAGACCACACTGAAAAGTATAAACTCCTTAGTTTAGAAAATTGTTAGGATCTAATATCCCCAAACTGAACCTTTTACTCTTCTATCCGCATTCTCTAGGTTAATTTTTTTTTTTTACAGTTTTTCAAGGAGATTTTTGTTCTTAATTATTATGATCATACAAATTTCTATTTTTTTAATACTTGACAAAAGAAAATTGGGAAAATAGAGGCAGTGGCTAGCTGAAACAGTGGATAAAGTGACAGGCATACTACAGTTAGTAAGACCTGAGTTCAAATGTGGTCTCAAACAGTAACTGTATAACCCTGTCACTTACCCCTGTTTGCCTCAGTTTCCTCATCTATAAAATGAGCTGGAGAAGGACATGGCAAACCACTTAAAGTTGAACATGACTGAAAAACAATTAAACAACAGAGGCAGTGAGAGACCTGTTGTGAATGTTGTGTACTAGGGCTCCTGATGGTTTCCCAGGCTCTGCACTCCTCTTTTTGACGTTGTTGTGAATGATACTTTAAGTTTTTAAGATGGAGAAAGAAGAAAGGCAGCCATTTTTGCTACCCTAGGGTAATGAAAATAAAAACAAGCTTCCTAAATTGGAAACAAACTTGATTAGAAAGCAGTTTGTGTTTCAGTTTTTTCCTTAACATTGGAGTGTCTATACAATTTTCTTAAGCCTGAAATAGTTGGAACCCTCTGTTTTCTTGGCAGCTCATTAAGCCTGCTTATTTAAATTCATTGTAGACTAAAGGCAGGTTGCTCTAGATTCTAATGCTCTGTTAACTGTTGACTTGAAATAGTCACAGAGAACTTTTTTTTGGGAAACCTTTCTAGCCTATTAAACTCTGAGGATATATCCTTTTTCTTTGCCAAAAATGACCCTAAATTTTAGCAGATTGTCTTCCAGGGGACAGCAAGCTTAGATAGATTCTTCTTATAACTAATGTTGCATAACTGGTAATTACTAGACTGAGATCATGTAGTGTACATGGACACTTGAGGAGTTAGCGTAGTATTGACAGCTACTTGGGGATAGAGTGGGAGGATTACTTATCTCTGGATATGTGTAAGTGAAGATACTCTATTTTTTAGGGCTGGCTGGCTGGCCTGGACCCTGGGAGGATGAGGCTTAACAGCTGCAGTGGACAGGCATTTTTTTCTTTGTGTTTTCTGCAGCAGTTTTTCTTGACAGGAGACTGAACCTCATGTTCTTTTTTCCCCCAGTTACCAAAGAGTCACCGAAAAGCAAAATGGAACCAAATATTACTAGTAAAGTAGCTGTGGCTATTTCCAGGAATAAAGGGGACAATTTCCATTATATTTATAAGCAACAAAAGGATGAAGGTTAGCTACTTGCCCCTTTGAAGAGACTGGTCTTAGCTGCATAGCAGTGACCATCTGGTGGAATATGGAGAATTATGTAATATTAAAATTGAAATGAACCTATATTGGTCATTTTACAGATGCGAAAACAGGTCTAGAGGGGGAAAAGTATTTCACCCAATGTTATATAGCTAGTTTATGACAGGTTGGAACCTAAAACCTAGACCTCTTGACTTTTAGTCCAGTATTCTTTCCTTTATGTCTTTTAAGTGTTGCAAAATACTACTTCCTTCATGAAGTCTTCCCTGATTTATATGTCTACCCCAGTCCCCACATCAATAGTGATCATTATCCACTTGAATTTCTTGTAACATTTGGTTTGCATCTACCTTTTGGATTAGTTCATTTACTTTCTAATTAATTTTTTAATCTAATCTCCAATGATACTTTATTAAATATAATTTTTATTGCATTATGATCAAGAAAGATGATTTAGTATTTCTACTTTTATGCATTTATTTATGAGGTTTTTGTACCCTAATATCAGTTTTTGTGAACGTGCCATGCATAGCTTCTTTTTTTTATTATTATTTTTTAATGTTTAACAATCACTGCCATACAATTGAGATTTTATCCCCCCCACACCTACCGCCCACTACCCCCCTCCCTCCCCACGACTGCATACAATTCTGTATAGGTTCTACATATACTTTCCTATTGAGTATATTTTCACTATAGTCATGCTATGTAGTCAGACTAAAATAAATGAAAGAAATCATATAACAAATCAAAACATGATACACAAACACATACACATACACAAACATGATCTGCTACATTTTGTGAATGACTTCCATATTTCTTTCTCTGAGTGTGGAAGCATGCATAGCTTCTTAAAGGAACATAGATATACTCCTTTCTATTCCCATTCAGTATTCTCTAGAGATCTAACTTTTCCAAAATTCTTATTTTATGGTTAGATTTATCTGGGTCTCAGAGAGGTAAATTGAGGTACCCACTCCCCTTATAATTTTACTGTCTATTACTTCCTGTTACTCATTTAATTTTTCCTTCGAGAACTTGAATGCAGTGCCACTTGGTGCATATATGAATTCAGTATCGATATTAATTCATTGTTTTATAGTACCTTTTAGCAAAACTTATTTTCCCTCATTCTCTCTTTTAATTAGGTCTGTTTTTGTTTTTGCTTTATCTGAGATCACAATAACTACCCCTGCATTCTCCATTCTTATTCTCTTCTTCTTTTCCTTGCCCACAAAGGAAACTCCCTCTATTGCTGCTATTGAAATCTTTTCCTTCCTTCAAAGTCTAGTTCAAATATTTGCCAAAATATAAATTGCTCAGATTAATAAAAGAGGAAATGGAATGTTTAAATAATCCCATTTTAGAAAAATAAATTGAACAAGTCATAAATGAGCTCCCTAAGAAAAAATCCCAGGGCCAGATGGATTTACAATCAGATTCTACCAAAAATTTTAAAAATAATTAATTCTAATACTTAAAGGAAGTAAATAAGTATAATTCTTTATTCTTGAAGGAATAGAAATTCCTTCTGTGTCACAAATATGGCTTTGATACTTAAACTAGAAAGGGCAAAAATAGGGAAAGAAAATTATAGACCATTTTCCCTAATGGACAGTAAAGCAAAAAGTTTAAATTCTAGCAAGGAGATTATAACAATACATCACAAAGATCAAACATTATGTTCAGGTTGGATTTATACTAGGAATTCAGGACTGGTTAAATACTTATTTAGTAATAATAATGGTAAATGGGATGAACTCACCCACAAAATGGAAGATAATAGAACAGACTAAAAACCACCACCCAGCAACACATTCTTTACAGCAAGTACACTTGAAACAGAAAGATACACAAAGAGTTAAAATAAGAGGCTAGAGCAGAATCCATTATACTTCAGATGAAGTAAAAAATGCAGGGATTGACAGAGAGGGAGGAGTCAAGAATGACACTTAAGTTGTAAGTCTGGGTGACAGGGAGAGTGGTGGTACCTTCAGTATTAACAGGGAAGCTGGTATGTGGGAAGGGTTCTGGGGGAAAGATAATGAGTTCAATTTTGGACATACTGAGATTAAGATGTCAAAGGGACATCAAATTGAAGATGTCCAGCGGACAGTTGAAGATGTCAGCAGAGAGGTTTGGGCTTGATAAGCAGATGTCAGAATCATTCACATAAGATGATAATTGAATTCATGGGAGCTGATGATTTCACCAAGTGAAATAATTTGAAGGGAGAAGAGAAAAGAGCGTGCATTAAGAATATCCTTCTGTTAGTGGTGTGAAGGATGGATTGGAGGGTGAAGAACTATAGATAGGGAGGCAAGTTAGGGGAATATTACAAAGTCCATGAGCTAGCATTGCTGCAGTGGAGAAAAACTAGAAGCTTTCCCAGTGCAAACTGGGATAAAGAAAAGACAGCTTCTCTACCCACTCTTATTTGACTCTTATTTGCAGTAGTGTCAGATAAGTAAATTAAAAGTGTAAATTTTGACAAGGAGGAGATGAAGTTATCACTATTTGAAGATGACATGATGGTATCCTTAGAAAAGCCCCGAAAATAGGCTGAAAAACTGAGATGATTAATAGTTTTAGTAAAATAACTGTATACAAAATGAAAATAGAAAAAATCATCAGCATTTCTACATAGTACTAACAAAAAGCAGGGAAAAATGGTCAGATAAGTTCCATTCATAAAAATAGAAGGTAGGCCTGTGATTTCATTAGTATAGGTAGCGCCTGAGTGAGGAAACTCACTTTCCCAAAGCAGGTCAATACTTTTTATTCTAAGTATTGAAAGATTAAGTGACCTAGCTAGGGTCACCCAGCCAGTAAATGTCAGAAGGTTTACTATAGCAACTCATGCATTAGTCTACTAAGGAAATTTATTAGTGGAGGGAATACACTGATGAATTGCAGATCTTTTGAATTGTTGAAGATTCTATTGCACATTTTTATTGGTTCTTTATATTTTCTTGGTGTGTAAAGAATATTTTCTCAGTGTGTTCAGTTAGTGATGTATGAAGAAATTAAACATAGACCACTTAATATATTTCGGTAATATCCTCCTTGGTTTTTAGAGAATTAGTCATAGTGAACCATTAAATCAAAAGTTTGAAACTGCCCTTGATCTTTACATAATTTTCCTTTTCAATTTGTTCCAGGTGGTGCGTTTGTGTCAGAATCCAAAGCTGGCTCTAAAGAATAGTCCTCCTTATATATTAGACCTGCTACCAGATACCTACCAGCATCTTCGCACAATCTTGTCAAGATACGAAGGGAGAATGGAGACACTTGGAGAAAATGAATATTTCAGGGTATTCATGGAAAATCTGATGAAGAAAACTAAGCAGACCATCAGCCTTTTTAAGGAAGGGAAAGAGAGGATGTATGAGGAGAATTCTCAGCCTAGGTAATGGAGAGTTCCACAGAAATACTCATGGTTCTACTCTTTGATAGTCTGAATGAGTGATGTTTAGAAATAGTTGAATTAATCTCCTGTTTTAGGTATGTTGTACTAAGAATATAAATGTAGAATTTGTCATAATTGTGTTTTATAGTGGCTTGAATTGCTGTTCAGGTCTTGAGACCACCCCTTAGCTTTCACAGTCTTTTAGTTTTATCATTTTCTACTGGGGCCAAGAAAGTGATCAAATAGTTATAGAGTTGGGGAGTGATTTGGAGTCTGCGGCTGTGTAGCCCATCAGGGACTTCCAGAGACATTAAATGTTGAGTTTTGGGAGAAAGACGGGATTGGGAATGAAATGGCAGGTCAAAGTGAGTTATTGGAAAAGAGTAGCTGAGATCCTAGGAGACCCACTGACAGCCGTTTCTGGGTTGAGTTTCTCCTAGTACTTGGTTTGGTCTCTTAGCAGTTCATGAATATTTAGGCCCTTTTAGGAGCTGTCATGTGTTTTGGTGAACCAGAGCCTCATATTTGTGCTATCTATAATTATGTGGCATGTAAGTATGTTGATGAAATACACCTAAAATATGATTGAATTACATGAATTCATAGAAAAAATTAACAGGGTAAGGATGGGGCTAGACAGTGAGATGTTATTTTTCAAGCAAAAAAATAAAGCATTGTTTTCTGTATTGATGAGACTTTTTGAATTAAAATGGATAGAGGCAAATTCAGTTTCTGTCAATAGATTTTTATTGCCATGTGAAATAATCATCTTAGCAAGAATACCACCTGATCATGAGTGAATTTAGAAAAAAAAAAGATTTTTATTTCACTTCATTTCTGATGGGTGGCTTGGCCTTTAACACTTCACTTCATAGATGCTAGCACACTTTAAGATAGTTACAAAAAACCCTTTTTATAATCCATCCAGAATCATATTTCCTTCCTGACCCCATTGATCAGGTCAGGGTTCAGAGAAAACATCTAAACCCCCCTCTTCCCTGTGGGTCTACATCCTAGCTTCTTTCTCTCATTTCCACGTTTCAATTCCTCCCTTTTCATCCTCATATACTTTATTCTTTATTCAGTAAAGGAAATACCAAGCCAAAAAATACTTTGTCTCTTCATCAGATATCATGAAAAAGGAGTTTTCTCAATTGCTAAAAGAATTTACAAAAGGGATGAGTGGAAGATTGGAACTCAGGATATCCATAATAAAAAGTCTCATTATCTAAGGCAGCCTCTGGATTGAAGGGCCTCATCCTTGGTGAGCCGCACCTGGCTTGGTTTTTGTATACACAAGGAAAGCCCTTCTCTGAAATAAATACATATGCTGATTAACATTCTCCACTCCCCTTCCACTACAATCAGTTTGCCATCAGTTTGACTTCTTAGGTTTCATATAATGTCTATGGAAACAAAATTCATTCATCCTTTACTGTATGACACCATGCCAGATTCTTTGATGGTAGGATACAGACAGGAAGCAAGTCATATGGTGAAATGTTAATGTTTGTTAATGACTAAGTTCACAGTAAAAATGAAAATTAAAGTGTGGTCCCTCTCTTAAGTAACCAGTAGTCTTATTGGGAGAGAAAAAAGCAAATATACAATCATTTACATAACACATATGATAAAGTACCAAAATGAGTGATTTGGATAAGAAGTACTGTACTTAGTTCAGAGAAGGTACTTCCTTCAGAAAAAGGATTGAACAAGGTGAGTTGGAATGATCTGGTCAGGCTTTATATTTGACTCTAGTAATATGCAGTTAGGTGGACCCAGTGGATAGAGTGCTGGAGATAAAATCTGGATCTTTCTTTAGATATTTAATAGCTATGTGACAAGTCATTTAACCTCTCTGTAGCTATTTTTTGATCTGTAAAATAGGGATATTTCCTGTCTCAGTGGTATATTGTGAGGATCAAATGAGGTAAAGAGGATGGGAGGAAATGATCTGAGGAGGTGTGAGTTGTAGAGTTGATTTCATCTTGCAGAACGATGAGGCTTTGGAGACTCATAGGGTGGGAAATGATAAGGTGAATTTTCCCTGTGCCCTTCTTACGTGGTAGAAGATTGGAGAGAAGCTTATAGCTGGTAAAAGCTCTGGGCTTCTGGTACTTTTGGTGCCATTTACCAACTAAGGTAACTTTAGAATTAATTTTAACCTTCCTATACCTCAGTTTCCTTATTTCTAATAGGAATGATCTTTATACTAGCCAACTCCAAGGGTTGTTCTGAGGAAGGTGCTTTGTAAATGATAAAGCTCTAGCTGTGTGAACTGTTGTCTACCTCCTGCTTTATAACTTCTGTAATCTATTTATTATCCTCTGATTTTCTTCTTTTTTAACTGTTTCATTTCTGATTTTCTTGGATCTCCTTTTTAAACCCTTAAATGTTACTGTTCCTCAGGATTCTTTTTCTCAGTTTTCTCCTTGATCTTTATCTCATATAGTTACTTTCTTTTAATGTACCAAGTATTTTATTTATATTTTCTTTTTAAAAATGGGTTTTTATTCATGTCTCCTGTTTCTTACATGATCATAGTTATCCTCAATATTCTTCCTCCTTCCCTGCACCCTCCAGAGAATCATCCTAATAGTATTTTTTTAGAGGGGAAAAAAAGTAAGCATAAACTGATAAATTAAAAAAGTCCAAAAACACATGCAAGTCAATCTCTAGATATTTTACCCATTTTATAGTTATTTGAATGGGGTATTCTTTTCTATTTTTGCTTCCTGGGTCTTATTATTAGAAGTGCTGTTGATTTTTGAGGGTTTATTTTGTCACCTGCAAATTTGTTGTACCTGTTAATTGTCTCAATTAGTGTTCTTGCTTATTCCCTAGGAATTTTACAAGTATACCATCTTACCATCAGCAAAAAAGAATAATTTTATCTCTTTACCTAACTTTATGCCTTTATTTTCTCTCTTATCCTATTGCTGTTCTTAGCATTTCCAGAACTGTGTAAAATAATAGTAGCCAGAATGGGCATCCTTGCTTCACTCCAGTATCTATTGAGATTCTAGTGTATCCCCGTTGTACTTGGTACTTACTTTTGGTTTTAGATAGATGCTTTTCGTGATGTTAAAAATGATCCCTCTATGCCTATACTTCATGGAGTTTTTAGCATAAGAGTTCTGCACTTTTAAAGCTTTTTCATCTATTTTTTAAAAATTAATTTGTTTTCAGTTTTCTACAATCACTTTCATAAGTCTTAGATTTTTTCCCCTTCCCTCCCCCAGTTTACTCCCTCCCTCCCCAAGACGACATGCAATCTTATATGGGTTCTACACATGCATTCTTATGAAATACATTTTCACCTTAGTCATGTTGCTTAGAAGAATTAAAATGAATGGGAGAAACCATGAGAAAAACCAAACCAAAACATAACACAAGAGAAAATATTCTGCTTCATTCTGTGATCCAGTTCCATAGTTCTTTCTCTGAATGTGGAAGGCATTTTGCCTCAAGAGTCCTTTGGGAATGTTTTAGGTCCTTGCACAATTGCTGTGAAGGGCTAAGTCTACCAGAAAAATTCCTTGTACATTGTGGTTGTTACTGTGTACAAAGTTCTCCTGGTTCTGCCCCTTTCACTCAGCATCAGTTCATGTAAGTCCTTCCAGGCCTCTCTGAAGTCTTCCTGTTCATTTCTTATAGCACAGTAATATTCCATTGCATCCATATACCACAGCTTGTTCAGCCATTCCTCCAGTTCTTGGCCACCACAAAGAGAGCTGCTATAAATATTTTTGTACATATGATATCCCAAAGAGATCATAAAAATGGGAAAGGGGTCCCACATGTATAAAAATATTTTTCTTCATCTATTGAGAATGACCATCTGGTTTTAAATAATTTGATTTTTAATATGATCAATTATGTTGATTATTTTCCTAATGCTGAACCATCCTCATATCCCTGGTATAAATCCTCCTTGGATAATAATGGATGATTTCTTGGATAAATCACTTTAGTCTGTTTGACAGGATTTTGTTTAAAAATTTTGAATCAGCATTCATTAATGATACTGTCCTATGATTTTCCTTCTGTGTTTTATCTTTTCCTAGTCTAGGTATTAGAACTATGTTTATCTCATAAAAGAATTCTGGTAGAGTGCTTTCTCAACTTTTGAGAATAATTTGGGAAGTATTAGTGCTAATTATTCTTTAAAAGATTGATAGAATTCTCCTGTGAATCCATCAAGATTGGGAATTTTTCTCACTTATTCCTTTGCAACTATAGATCAGTTTTCTTTTCTGGGATTGGGTTAAGATCTCAAATGGGCTTTTTTCCCTGAATTTTTTGGTTACATTTTAAGTTCCAAACTGTATCTCTTCCTCCCTTGCCACCTTACATTAAAGAGGTCACCATTTGACATAGATTTATAAATATATGTAAAACCATTCTGTGTAGACTTCTGGTTATCAGTTCTTTTTGTGGAGGTAGATAACATCTTCCTTCATTGGTCATGTATAATTGATTTGAATATTTGTAGATTCAAAATAATTTGGTTGTTCACAATTATGCTTTGAACAATATTGATGTTATGTATACAACTTTCTCTTAATTCTGCTCATTTCACTTTTTATTTCATGCAAGTCTTTGCATATTTTTCTAAAATTAACCAGCTCATTTCTTACAGCACTGATATTCCATCACAGTCATATACCACAACTTGTTTAGTCATTCCCCAATTGATGGGCATCCCCTCAATTTCCAGTTCTTTGCCACCACAACCATAGCTGCTATAAATATTTTAGAACATATGTAGATTCTTTTCCATTTTCTCTGATTACCTTGGGAAACAGACCCAATGGTGTTATTGTTGGGTCAAAGAATATACACTCTTTGGGTATAATTCCTGGTTGATCTCCCTGGCCTTCTGATACTTTGGGTATTTTATATTTTTGAAGGTATTTCTTTATTTCTTTGTGTTCTCAACTTTTGTTAACATATAACTGTATACAATATTTTTCTGATTCTTTTTTTTCTTCTGGTTTTGCTGTGACTTCTCCCTACCCATTTGCTTTTTTATTGATTTGATTTTCTGCTCTCTTTTAAAAATCAGATTAGCCAAAAATTTGTCAATTGTATTAGTCTTAAGCAATGACTTTTAGTTTTTATTTATTGTTTCTATGGGTTTTTGTTTTCAATTTGCCAATCTTTCCTTCAATTTTCAAATGTCTCTTTTGTGCTTATTTTAGATTTGTTTATTTGTTGACTTTCTGTTTTTAAAAAATGCGTATTCACTTCATTAAGCCTCTCTTTTTCTGTTTTGTTAATGTGTAATTACTCATCTACTCACTTCTTTGGGACTTCAACTCTCACCTTTATGATGATGACTTGCAAATCTTTCATATTCAGTCTCATCCTAACCTGATCTCTGAACACATATTTCCAAGTGTTTCCTGTGTACTTTCTACCTGGATGTCATGTCAATAGTTTGAACTTCTGTAGTCCTGTGTAACTCTTTTTGCACGTTTATATTCTATGTTTTTATTTATAGTCATATGTATAGGTTGTAACTCTCTCTATTTCCTATATTCTCTACTCACAGACCCATTCTAAGTAGTTGGCATTCAAGTTTTGGAATGAATAGATACTAATGTTATTGCTTAGTTATTGAATTATTGCCCTCAAGTTTCACATTTTTGCACGTTGTGTTCCCTTGGTATCAAAGATGGGAAATAGGTTGTATTTGAGAAAGAAGATAATTTTAATTCATTCCAATAAGAAATAGTACTTCATTGAGAATTATGTTTGGTATTTGTATATGTCATATCTTCTATTAACCTGTAAACCACTTGAGGTCAGGTACTGTTTTAAACTATTTTCTCTTGTGCTTAATAGTGTTTGTATAATGTAGGTACTTAATAAAATGAATTCAGTTCTGTCCAGCAAACATCTGTTAAGCACCTACTGTATGAAGGAATTATCCTAGGCTCTGAATTATGTAGGCAAGATAATTATTCCTGTCCTCAAGAACTGATATTCTAATTGAGGGAAAATAACTCCACACACAGATAAATAAACACAAACTATATACAGAGTAGCTTGGCATACAAAGGTCTCTGATAGGAGATGGCAGTTGAGCTAAGCCTTGAAGGGATATAGTTTTTAATGAATTTGAATTGTGAATTTAGGATAATATCATTTCCTTTAAGTTAGGTACCCCCACTTTCTGCTTCTTGAGAGAATATGGTTTTCTTACATAGTTTAAAAAACAAAATTTAAATTCTTACCAAACCAAGCTTTTAAGTTATTTGTTAATGAGGGATAGGAAATGGAACTGAAAGTGATTGATACATTATCTTTGTTGTTTTTGGATGAATGTTTCACATGGATTATTGCTTATCAATAAAGGATTTGGAATTCATACTTGAGTTTTCTAAAAGGTGTATGTGTAGTCAGTTGCCTTGTCTAAAACAAAACAAAACTGCTAAAGAAGTTAAGATCAGAGTGATGTGAAACTGAGTGTGCAATGTGTTATTTTATACCATGTCCTAGGGATGTGAAATCTGAAGCCATGGGCTAGGGGAAGGAGAGAAGTTTCATCTTTTTTTTTTTACCAGGGAAGTGAGAATGGGTAGAAAGGGGGCATAATATGGAGAGAAAGGATGGAGAAGGGAAATTTTTGGTACAATTGAAATGTTAAATATATATATTTTTAAATGGACACAAGAATGCTTTAAATCTAACTTGATTTGTATCTAAATGTATAATGTTGGGGGAATACTCATTTAATCCAGTATTTGGCATGCTAAATTTGAAAGTATGACCTATTCAGAAAACAAATTTCTTAATATAATTTCATATAAAGAATGGAATGATAAGCCGCTAAATTTTAAGAAATCCAGTATTTCTTCTTTTTTTAGCAGTTTGTGAGCAGACAAAAATCTGAACAGAAGAGATTTCCACAATGTAATATATCAAAAGGTTTTTTCCCCCCTATTGATGCTTCATTGGCAAACAGATATAAAGAGTACTCTTTCTGAGAAAAAGGGAGCTAAATTTTAAAAATTTCTTTTGGATACAACTGTTGCCACATGGAACTTTAATCAGTCTTATTTGGGAATGTGTACTTCATTTTACAGCATTTGAAAACTGTGTTTTGTTTCTTAGAACATCTTGGGGAGTGAAATTGACTATAAATGCTAGGAACTGGCATTGTGATTTTGTTGAGAAGGGAAGAAAGGGAAAATATAACTTACTGATTGGTTTGGATATATACTGTAAATGCTGAACTACAGCATTTACATATTTATTAATGACTTTCCTCCAGAATTAACCTTAAATAATCTTCTGGCCCTACCTCACTACATGATTATGTTTTGTTTTTGTGTTTTTGTCTCATGTTTCTCAAATTAATGGCAATTCAGTTATGGTTTTTAGGTTATAAAAATGTGCTGATACAGCTGAAATGTAGTTTGTTACATGAAATTCATTTTGATAAATATATTTTCATTTAGTTCCTTTTGTGGATGTTGAGTTCAGAGGATTAGGTTCTTCCTTCTCTAAAACACTAAGATACATTTGTTTGCTGAGCCTTTAAATAAGTATAGTCTTCTTGTTGCTGTTCAGTCATTTCAGTCATGTCCTACTCTTTATGATCACTTTTGGAATTTCTTGGTAAAGATTTTGGAGTGGTTTGTTATTTCCTTCTCATTTTACAGTTGAGGAAACTGAGTGACTTACCCAGAGTCACATAGCTAGTAAGTCTCTGATCTTTCAGGTCTTCTTGATTCTAGGCTGGGCAGTGAGACTGTGCCTACCACCTGGCTGCCCAAGCACAGGAATATGAGGCACGTTATTGTCATTGTCCATTTCATTTCTAGTTCTAAGGCCTTTGATTCTGTTTTATAATTTCTGGATTTCTCATAGTCATTAGCTTCCATTTTCTCCATTCTAATTTTTAAAGAATTATTTTCTTCAGTGAACTTTTGGACCTCCTTTTTGATTTGACCAATTCTGCTTTTTAAGTCTTTCCTCTCCTCATTGGCTTTTTGGACCTCTTTTGCCACTTGGGTTAGTCTATTTTTTAAGGTGTTATTTTCTTCAGTATTTTTTTGGGGTCTCCTTTAGCAAGCTGTTGACTTATTTTTCACGATTTTCATGCATCACTCTCATATCTCTTCCCATTTTTTCCTCTACTTCCCTTACTTGATTTTCAAAATCCTTTTTGAGTTCTTAAATGACCTGTGACCAATTCATATTTTTCTTTGAGGCTATTGATGTAGGAGCTTTGACTTTGTTGTCTTCTTCTGGTTGTATGTTTTGATCTTCTTTGTCACCAAAGTGAGATTCTATGGTCTGAATTTTTTTACTCTATTTGCTCATCTTCCCAGCCAAATACTTGACTTGTTAACTCTTTGTCAAGGTAGGACTCAGCTTCCAGTGAGGGTGGGTGTGGGTGTACTGTCCCAGGATTCAGGGGTTTTGTATCAGCCACTCCATCCCCCACTGTCTGTGGGCCCAGAGCTCTGGAAGCAGCCTTTGATATTACTGCTGCTGCTACTACTGCTGCCACTGCCACTGCTGCCACTTCCTCCAGTGCTGCCGCCACCACATCGCCTGCCCTGGGCCTGAGCTCCTCTATTACCCAGGTCCCATAGAGTTTTCCCACTGACCTTCTATGTTATCTTTGTCATTTGTGGGTTGAGATGTCTGGAAACTGTCACAGCTGCCACTGCTCCAACTTTGTCTGTGCTGGCGCGGCCTGTGTTGGATTGTACGCCTCTCCTAGCCCGGTGAGATATATCCTTCCTGTCGACCTTCCAGCTTGTCTTGTGCTGGAGATTTGTTTCATGCTGTCATTCTGTAGCTCAAGAATTTGTTTAGAGTCATTTTTTACAGGTATTTGGAGAGATTTGGGGAAGAGTTCAAACAAGTCCTTGCTTTTACTCTGCCTTCTTGACTTTGCCCTTCTCTAAGGACTTTAAGCTCAGAGAATGGAACATTTTAATACTTCTAGAACCTTAAACAACCAGAGGAATCCAAAGGACAAATAATCACTTATCCTTTTCTTGTGAAAATTGCAGTACCTTTTTGGAGGCAAAAATGCATCTGGCTCTTGAATTTAAGAATTATACTTGACTTTTTGCCTTCACAGTAGAGCCATTATAGTCTTTCCAAAATCAGTAAAATATTTTTGAGCACATACCTTCCTATATAGTTACATTTTAAAAATTAAATATAGAATGTATTTTCATATTAATATATTATTTACATTGTAAAACATAGAAATTAAAAAGGTAAGGATGACATTAAAAGCATTTTAATTTTTGTGTTTGTTAATGGTGCAAAAATAATTTTTTTTTTTTTTTTGCCATTACTAGAGGCTTTGAGTTAGTGCAGTAAATAGAGTACTGAGTCTGTAGTTAGGAAGACCAGAGTTCAAATCTGGCCTCATCACTTTTATCTTCTGTTTATCCTGGTTTCCTAAATTAAAATAGGGATAATAATAAATAGCACCTACTTTCCAGGGTTGGGAGTATCAATTGGATAATATTGTAAAGTGCTTAGCATACAGTAGGCACTTAATAAATTATTGTTTATTTCTGTTCTTCATTAAAAATAGACCCTAAGTCCAAGTAGTGTTGAAGTAGTGTCATTGAACATAATTTGTTATTTTCATTTAGTATTTTATTTTTCCCCACTTACATGTAAAAAGTTTTTAATACTCATTTTTAAAATGGTGAGTTCCAAATTCTTTTCCTTCCTCCCTCCACCCCCCCCCCACCTCATTGAGAAGGCAAGCAATTCAATATAGGTAATATATGTGTAGTCATGCAAAACACTTTCATAATAGTCATATTGTGAAAGAAAACATAGCCTTTATCATACCCTCCTCCTTATTTCACTCTGTCCTTCCCTAAAAGTGTTTTGCTTCTGACTATTCCACCCCCTAATATGCCTTCCCTTCTATCACTCCCTCCTATCTCCTCCCCCCCCTGCTTTCCTGTAGGGTAAGATAGATTTCTATACCCAACTGGGTATGTATGTTATTCCCTTTTTGAGTCAGTTCTGATGAGAGTAAGGTTCACTTATTCCACCTCACCTTCCTCCTCTTCTCCTCCACTGTAAAAACTTTTTTTCCCTCTTTTATGTGAGATAATTTACTCCATTCTACTCTTCTTTCCCCCTTTTTCCCAGTATATTCCTTTCTCACCCCTTAATTTTATTTTTTAGATACCACCCTTTCATAGTCAACTCACACTTGCACCCTCTATACATACTCCTTCTCTTCTAGCTATTCTAATAATGAGAAAGGTCTTTTGAGTTAAAAATATCATCTTCCCATGTAGGAATGTAAACAGTTTAAACTCATTAAGTCCCTTATGATATCCCTTTTCTGTTTACCTTTTTATGCTTCTCTTGATTTTTATATTTAAAAGTCAAATTTTCTGTTTAGCTCTGGTCTTTTCTTAAGAATGCTTGAAATTCCTCATCTCATTGCATGTCCATTTTTCCCCCCTCATGAATTATTTTTAGTTTTCCTGGGTAGATGATTCTTGATTGTAGTCCTAGCTCCTTTGCCCTCTGGAATATCATATTCCAAGCCCTCCAATACTTTAATGCAGAAACTGCTAAGTTTTGTGCTATCCTGATTGTGGCTCCATGATATTGGAATTTTTTCTTTTTGGTTGTTTGCAATGTTTTCTCCTTGACCTGGGAACTCTGAAATTTGGCTATAATATTCCTTACATCTAGTTTACATCTTGGGATCTCTTTCAGGAGGTGATCGGTGGATTCTTTCTATTTCTATGATTCTAGAATGTTGGGGCAGTTTTCCTTGGTAATTTCTTGAAAGATGATGTCTAGGTTCTTTCTTTGATCATGACTTTCAGGAAGTCCAATAATTTTTAAATTGTCTCTCCTGGATCTGTTTTCCAGGTCAGTTGTTTTTCCAGTGAGAATATTTCACATTGTCTTCAATTTTTTCATTCTTTTAGTTGGGTTTTATTATTTTTTGATTTCCCATAAAGTCATTAGCTTCAGTTTGTTACATTCTAATTTTCAAGGAATTATTTTCTTCAGTGAGTTTTTGGATCTCCTTTTCCATTTGGCTAATTCTGCTTTGTAAGGCATTCTTCTCCTCGCTGGCGTTTTGGACCTCTTTTTCCATTTGGCCAAGACTTTTTTAAGGTGTTGTTTTTAAAAGCATTTTTTCTTTACCAAGCTGTTGACACATCACTCTTATTTCTCTTCCAATTTTTCCTCTATTTCTCATACTTGATTTTCAAAATCCTTTTTGAGTTCTTAAATCATGACCTGAGACCAATTCATCTTTTTTTTGGAGGCTTTGGATGTAGGAGCCTTGACTTTGTTGTCTTTTTCTGAATGTGTGCTTTGATCTTTCTTGTCACCATAGTAACTTTCTAGGGTCAGAATTTTTTCTGTTGTTTGCTCTTTCCCCCAGGCTATTACTTAACTTTCTAACTCTTAATTAAGGTAGGGCTGTGCTTCCAGGGTGGAGGGAGCACTGTCCCAAGCTTCAGGGGTTTTGTGCAGCTGTTTTCAGAGATAGACTCCTGTAAGTTTTCAGTCCTTCTAAGGTAGTATGATCTGAGAAGTGTTTCCTCCTCTCTTGTCCTGTGCTGTAGGGACAAGACCACAAGCATTCTTTTCTGCCCTGGAACTATGAGGAGGGTCCTTCCTTCACTGTGGCCACAAGGTCTGCTGTGTTAGTGTTTCTCCTCTTACTGGGACTGCCACCCAGAACTGTGACCCAGATCTAACTATGGGCAAAGCACCAGTGCTAGCAAAAAGACGTTTGTAATCTCCTTCTGACCAACTGTTTGACCCTTTTACCTTCTATGCATTGATGCTGCTGCAGATTCAGTGGCTTCCTAACCCTGCTTCTGGTTTGCTGTGGGGGAGTCTGCAGTGGAATGGGCTCCACTCTCATATAGGTGCAACAGACCTTTCCTGCAAACCTTCTAAGTTGTCTTTGGCATCTGTGGACCGAGAATTCTGGAAACTGCCACTGCTGTCAGTGATTCATTTGCCCTGAGACCTGCTCCCAGTTTGCTAGGGCTGGATCTGCACTGGCATGGCCTGTGCCCCTTTCTTATCCCAGTGCAACACACTTTTCTTGCTGACCTTCCAAGTTCTCTCGGGCTGGAAATTTGTTTGTTCCATCTTTTTGTGGGTTCTGCTGCTCTAGAATTTGTTTAGTCATTTAAAAAAGATGTTTGGAGGGGGTTGGGGATGAGTTCAGTTGAGTCCCTGCCTCGTTACTTTGCTATCTTGGCTCCATCCCCCCATGCTTTGTTATTTTCAAAAAATTATTGTATATTTCTGGGAGACTCGAACTGACTTATAAATAATGGCTTATTAGCAGTTAATTAAATAATTTAGTACATGTCATATTACATAGGCAAATTTCATTTTCTTCTTACAATAGTCAAATGATAGGTCATAATAATTGGTGAATACTATAGCTTTTCATTAGAAATCCTTGAGTCAAGAAGACCATTAGGAGACCAGCTGAGAGGTGGTAATGCCTTAACTAAATGGTAGCTTTGTAAGTGGAAAGAAAGAACAGATATGAGAGATGTTTTGGTACTAGAAATGGCAAGACTTGGCAGATGCCTTACCTGTGAGAGGATGAGTAAAAGTGAGGACTTGAGGATAACACTATATCTTTGATAAAAGTAGGGAAGAGTGGTTAGTTTTGAGGAAAATATAATGTAAAGGCAGTTCATCTATGCCTGCTCATCTTATGTAACTAAATTCTATTCAAACTGAAGAGGTGCTGATAGGTTTCTCATTCATCAGTTACTGTCCTAGAGCTTGGAGCCTACCTTCTGAAAGGCACCTGTTTACAGCCACAAAGTTTTGAGGGGTTGAGGAGAAAAGGTAACTATGTTGATAGGTGTGGTGGAAACTTTCCCAGTAGCACTTGTACAGCTATACATACTGTAAAATTTTAACTGCTTCAAAGGACCAACATAACCTAAGGGGAGAGAAGTTGAGAGCTTGCATAGTTCTCTGTCTCTCTCTGTCCCTCCTTCTCTCTCTCTCAATAAAGGTGAAGGGTGGTAGATATGGTTGTGTTGGAGATAATTCCAACAAGCACTTTCATTGGGAAGGCAAGCTGTGGTGTGGATGATGATACACCAGAGTCAGAAAGACCTAAGTTCACTCCTTCCTTAGACATTTTTAGCTATGTGACTCTGGGGCAAGTCATTTAATCTGTCTGTTTCATTATCTATAAAATGGGGATCATAATAGCACCTGCCTCCCAGAGTTGTGGATCAGTGAAATATTTGTAAAGTGTTTGCAAACCTTAAAGTTCTAGGTTAGTGGTTTCTACCCTGCAACTAGTTGATAAGTCACTCCTTGGTTTCATGCTACAGACCCTTTAGGCTCCACTTTAGAGACAGACTCTGTTTTTTCCCTCCTCTCTTTCCCCCAGTGTCTCTCTCTCTTTCTTTCTCTCTCTCTCTTTCTCTTCCCCCTTTCCCTCTACACACACACACACACACACACACACACACACACACACAATGTCATGTCTTCTTATTTCATAGCTTTTAGAAATTATCTTGTCTCAGTAATAATATAAAGGAATCATTATTTTAGTTCTCATTTCAGGTTAGAATCTTCTTTTGGTTAGAGATTGAGTTTTGCTTATATTTATATTTTCCCCTCTCCAACCTCCCATCTAGCATAGTGCCTTGTGATGAGTGTTTGATTTGATTTAAGGAAAACTTTTTTTAACTTAACTTTCTAATTACAAAAGATTGAAGATTATAAAAATGTTCCTTCCAAAATCACCCCCCATCTTTTCTCTAGTTCTTTCCCATTTGCTTCCTCTACCTTATCCTATAGTGCTGCCCAAGTGCCAGGATTTTCAATTGAGCACTGAGGATCTTGTTTCCAAGGGCTAAGAGAATTATGCAGTGACTTGCATAGAGTGTAATGGTGGTTTTTTTTCCACGGCCAAGTAAATTACTCTCTGTGTTCAACATAAGAGACTGATCTCCCTCCTAGAAGAGAATGTAAATGAATGAAGTATTCTTTTTAAATGTGGTGTTAAGGAAAGAAGTTATTAACAACTGTGAAAAAGACTCTGGAGAGGCAGAAAGAAATTCTGACCTACCAGGAAATTTTGGAGAGGGGAAGAATTTAATATTGAGGAAAAAAAGGAAGGACCTTGAACACCTTGAGCTAAGTGATAAATATATAAGTGTCTTCCTGTGGAAATGAAATCCAGAACTTCTGAAGAGAAGGCAACTGCTTCTGTCCCAAGGAACGATGATATAATTTGCTTATGTCATTATGAGAAAGATTTTTCAATTTGGGTCTGAGGAAGACTAGACTGTTGGTGGTCAGATGACTTGTTGCTGAGGAATATGGAGGTAATCATTAGTTGACCTGAGATTAATAATAGAGAGGTTTTCTTTCTTGCCTGGATATGTATTTTAGAGCACTGGAGAACCTTCTAGGACTTAACAACTAATTCACTTCTAGAGATTTCCATGAGGGCTGATGGGTACTCCCAGAAGAAAGGTAGAAACCCTAGCCAAGAAACATGTAATTTTTTTTTATCATTGCTACTGATTTTTTTTAGTTTTATTGATGTGTTTTGCTTAGTGTTACAAACATTTACAGATCCTTCCCCCCCATACACACTCACTCTGAGAAGTCTCTTATAACAAAATAAAATAGTCTAAGAAAAACTAACAACTCAGTGCATTCATCTGAAAAATACATGCAACACTCCAGATCTGTAGCATCCTCTAACCACTTAAAAATTTTTACTCTGTCCCGTTGAAAAGGAGGAAAGAAAAATAAATTCCTGGTAACAAATACACTGTCAAACAAAACATTTCTCACTGATTATATACACATATATGTGTATGTGTAGATACATATTATTTTATACACTAAATTGATAACTTCTGTAAGGCACTGGATAGTATATTTTATCATCAATCCTCAGGAATCTTAACATAGTCATTGTTTTGATCATAGTTCTTATAGCTTTCAAAAGTGATTTGTTTTTTTGTGTGTGTTTACAAATATAAACGTCTTTACCCTTTAGAATTATTATTTCTAACATTCATTTTAAAAAAAATTTGAGTTCCAAATTCACTTCCTCCTGCCCCTTCCCTACCCATTGAGATTGTTGTATCATACTGAAAGTTGTCTTTATGTTAGTGTTGTTATTATGTAAATTGTTTTCCCAGTTCTATGAATTTCGTTCTTCATCAGATGATCAGTCTTCAAAATTGTTTGTAATATTTTAAAATATTTTTTTCTGAGTGTGCTTATTTCACTCTTCATATAAATCATTTTATATTTTTTTGAAATCATCTATTTTCTTCATTTCTTAAAGCACAGTGTTATTTTATCATATACTGCATACCACTTTTTCCAATTGATGGATATCCCCATAGGTTCTAGTTTTTTGCTATCACAAGAAGAGCTGCTCTAAATATTTTTGTATATATAGGACCCCTTTCTGTTTTTTTTTTTTCAAATCTCTTTTGGTCCAGCAGTGTTATAGTAATTCCAAATTGCTTTCCAGAATGATTATACCCATTCACAGGTCCACTGGATACACAATCAGTGTGTTTGTGCCCATTTCCTTTTAGCCCCTCCAACATTTGTCATTTTTCCATTTTTGTTGTTTTTACCAATTTATTGAGTGTGAGGTAGAATCTAAGAATTTCTTGAATTATGCATTTATCTAGTTATTAGTGATTTTAAAAAACATTTTCCCTCCATATGGCTTTAGATAGCCTCATTTTCTTCTTTTGAGAACTGCCTGTTTGAAGGCAAGGGCTTCAGATAAGAGAGGAAGATTTGGGAAATGAACAGCTGGTTAGGAAGATAGTTCTGAAAATAGAATTTAGATTTCTGGTCCACAACTTAAACGTAGGAATGATGAATTCTTGACCAAGGATAACAGTACCCACTAAAAATATATTTGCTTGGAGCCTTGTACATTTAATCAAAATGGATTTAGCCACTGAAAAAGAAAGGGGAAAGAGAACTACCTAAATGTATCACATTTTTACCTTAAAGAGTAGCTATAATGTAGGAAGAAAAATAGCAATGTAGTTTAGAAATTCACAGAAATAGAATATCAAAAAAAAGAACCAGCAGTAATATCCATCTCTTCAGATGTCAACAAAGACTTCCCATGTGTGGGTACCAAACAAGGTGTGAGAGACCTTATTTAAGGAGGCTACCTGGTCCTGACAGGTATTACTGAGACTTGGTGGTGTGGCATCGTGATTGGAATTAGTTCTAGTAGGGTTACTTACTGAAAAATAATAAACTATATAAAAGACAGTAATGGTGTAAAGTATCACTTAATGTTAAGGAGATAGATTCATGTGGGGATATTTAAGCAACTAAAGCTGGGGGCAGGGAAGGAAGTGTAATGAAGATTTAAATAAAGATCGGTGGAGTCAGAAACAGAAATGATAATTGACAGATTACCTAGCCAGAAGGAAGAACTAGGAAAAAAAATTCAGGAAATATTATATGGAAACAATATTGTAATGGGATTAGATTTGAACACTAGGTGGAAGTTACAGAGACAGATTTAGGTGTAATATAAGGAAAAATTCCCAGCAGTTAAAGCTAACCTAAAGTTGAATGGGCCATCTTGGGAGATAATGGGTTTCCTTTAATAGAATAACTACTTGTTGGAATTATTGACCAGGCCTTCTTTGTTAAGGGATGAATAGGTGGCCTTTGAAATACTTTTCCTACTCAAGTTCATTGTTAAATAGTGTACTTGGAAATGCTACAATAAGAAGGCTGGTGGGTTTTATGTTTAAGAAACAAGGTATCTAAAAGTTTATAACAAATTTTTCTTAACATGAAATTTAAATTCCTACTTGCATCAAGTGAATAACTTTCTTCCTTGCATGTTACTGTTGGGTTCAAATGGCCATTTTCCTTTAAAAAATAAAAATCTATCAATAGATTATTTTTACATTACATAGTTTTCCCCATTTATTCCTCACTACTCCCAGAATGCCATCCCTTGTAACAGACTTTTTTTAAAAAAGAAAAAAAGTTAGAAAAGAAAAAACTGAGCAGCGTATTAAAAAGTCTGACATGTAATATCTCACACCTGTGGATTCTTTACCTCTGTAAAAGAAAGGGGAGGGGGGGCCAAGTTTGTTATTTATAATTTTGCAAGATTCATTTTAAATTTTTTTGTGGTGGTAGTTCTTTCCATTTACACTTTTTTTCTTACCTGTCTCCTTTTTGTTTATCTTTCCCCCTCTCCCTTTTTTAAAATAAAAGTAAACCAGTGATTTTTTTTTCTTGAGTGGTCTGAGTTTAAGTGACTTTAATGGAATTGGCTTTATGCTGTGATGTATAGACTTAATACTTGTCTTTATTTTAATAAAATTCTTTTGTAGAGTTATGCTTTTTATTTGCAATTTTGCAATATACATTTATTTTTCTCTCCATTTACATTGTTGTAGTCATAGTATTTTCTTGGCTTTATTTCCCTCAGTATCAGTTCATGTAGATCTTTACATATTTTTCTGTATTTATTATATTCATTATATTCATGTTCTACAACTTTATTTAGCCATTCCCCAATCAATGCATCTCTGCTTGACTTGGGAATTTGTTGTTGTTGTTGAGTCATTTTTCATTCAAGTCTCACTCTTCTTGACCCCATTTGGGGTTTTCTTGGCGAAGGTACTGGAATGGTTTGCCATTTCCTTCTCCAGCTCATTTAATGTTGACATTTAATGTCATTTAATAGATGAGGAATTGAAGCAAATTAAGGGTTAAGATGACTTGCCCAGGATCACACAGTTAGTACATGACTGAGGCAGGATTTGAACTCAGGTCTTACTGACTCCCATCTGGGTATTCTATCCATTGTGCCACCTAGCTGTCCTGGCATCCCTGGGTGAGTCCCTATTTGGGAATACTTTAATTAAAAGTGACAATTTAGATAAGAGGGACAATGGATTTGCAGTTAAAGGACCTGGGTTTGAATCCTGCCCCTGCCACTTAGTCAAGATGATTACACAACAGTCCCATTCATGTATTCTTTGCTGTATTCCTACCAGTTAGTCAACCTACTGATCCTCATGTATGATGTCCTGTCTCCTGCTTTGGTGTCTTGGAACAGGGTTTATCCTGTGCCTGGAATGCTCTACCTCCTCACCTGTGCCTTGTGCACCACCTTGCTTCTTTCAACTCAGCCCAAATTCAAGAGAACCCACCTCAAATGTTCACATGGAGTATTTGTGCCTGACCTGTGGTAGAGCATTCTGAGTTTATATTGGTTTGATCAGCCACAGTTAGAGTTTTGTAACTTGACTTTTAACATAGTGATGTCACTTTGGTTCTCTTTGAGAACAAAGGACAATCACCACCTCCATAAGAGGCCTTTACTAAATTCTCCTAGTTGTTAGAGCTCTCTTAAGTTACTTTTTATTTATCTTCCCTGTTTACTTATTGATGGATGTATCTTGTCAAATATTTTATTTTTGTTTTTGTATTCTTGGAGCCTAGTATTGTGCCTGGCAGGTGGGGTAATAGATTTAAAACTGGAAGGGACATTGGAGGATAGAAGACACTTAATACAGTCTTGTTGATTTAAATTGAATTATGAAAGATTATGGAAGACACTTCTACTCTTTTGGCTTTTTTCCTCAACTAAAACAGTCAAGATGCTAGACTAGATGGTCTTTAAGATCCCTTCCAGGTCTACATTCTGTGATCCTTTGATTCTTTTTTTGAATCTGAACAGGTGCTCTACAATGACTAAGGGAATCTATGGAAAGAGGAGAAAAAGAGGCTCTGGTTTGTTCACCCTATGTTTTAATATACTCAGAGCACCCCTTGATATAGACCCAGATGATTCTGGGCCCTGGGCTGTTCTCAGGTGACCTCTGATGGGGCAGAGAGGTAGAGCCAAGCTATGAAATGATGGAAAGCAATGCAGTCAGTTCAAAACAGAACTCATTATTCTTTTTTGTTTCAGTATCGTTAAGTGAAACACTATGCTATGCAATTTGTGTTTGGGACTATCTTGTTTAAATACATTCAGTGAAATGATTTTGCAAGGTTCCATACAAAACATTTTATTGTTTTCATTGGGTATTTCAAATATGTACTTTGAAATTTATCAATATATTGGGTTTTGCTTCTTCCTACTCAGACTCAGTCTGAAGTATTTGTAACAAGTCATCTGAAAAATAAGCAATGTCTGTTCCAATTTTGGATGGTAGTCAAAAGGCAGTAGCATTAATAAAGCACTTAGAGTTGACTGTGAATCAATAATTCCGCTTTTTGGTCTCAGATGGTACTGATGAAGTACTGTTGTCTTCACTTTAAAACATTTTTTTTTTGTCTAGGTTTCAAAGCTCAAAATTTTGTATTGTGTGTCTCTGTGACAGGAACTTTATGGTTTAAAAAGATTTTTTATTGATATTTTTTGTTTTTACATTGCCTAGATTTTCCCCTGCTCCTCCTTCAAGAGAGACATTGCGTATAACAAAGAACTTTTTTAAACAGGAGGAAGAAAAAAAGGTTCAGTAAAACTGTTCAGCAAATTGAAAACTGGCATTTTATGCAGTGATTCATACTTGCGTACTGCAGCCTTTCCAAATGGGTGAGGGGTAGGAGGTATTTTTTTATATGTGTACTTTGGGAACAAACGTACTCTTTCTGCTGTTGCAACTGTTTTGTAGTTCTTTGTGAAAAGGCCTTTAAACTTGAGAAATATAGGTGCATTAAGGATCAGAATCATCTGCTCGTGCTTTGCACTGGTGCTATAGTGACCACCATCAAAAACAGTATAAGAGGAAGAGTTGAGGAAATTTTTTTTTAAATAAACATCTCAAAAGATAAAATGGGTAATTCTGCTTACATAAAGTTAGAAAGATTTCACAGAAACAAATCTAAAGAACTTAGATTAAAAGGGAAACAATTAACTAGGAAGAATCTTTATAGCAAGTTTCCCTGATAAAGGAATTTTCAAGGCATATAAGGAACTGACTCAAATTCTTAAGAACAAGAGAGCCATTTCCCAATTAATAAATGGTCTCAGAGTATAAACAAGCAGTTTTCAAAAGAAGAAACTCAGGCTAGCTATATCCATGTGACAAAAGTGCTCCAAATTCCTATTAATTAGAAGAATGCAAGTCAAAGTAATTCTGTGGTTCTGCCTCACACCCATACAATTGTCAAAAGATAACAGAAAAGGAAAGTAACAAATGTTGGAGGGTCTGGGGAAAATCAGGCACATTAATACACTATTGGTGCACCTGTGAATAGATGCAACCATTCTGGAAAATAGTTTGGAATTATACACAAAAAGTTAGTAAACAATGCAAACATCTATTTATTTATTTAATTTTTTCCCCTTCTTTTTAAACAAATATATTTATTTTCAATTTTTAACATTCACTTCCACAAAATTTTGAATTTCAGATTTTCTCCCCATCTTCCCTGACCCCAGGACAGCATGTATTCTGATTACCCTTTTCTCCAATCTGCCCTCTCTTCTATCACCGCCCCCCACCACCCCTTATTCCTTTCCCTACTATTTTCTTGTAGGGCAATATAGATTTCTGTACCCCATTGCCTATATATGTTATTTTCTAGTTGCATGTTAAAACAAGTTTTAACACTCATTTTTAAAGTTTTGAGTTCCACATTCCCCTCTTCCTCCCCTCCCCATCCACCTTCATTGAGAAGGCAAGCAGTTATATAGAGGTTATGCATGTGTAGTCATGCAAAACACTTCCATAACAGTCATGTTGTGAAAGACTAACGATATTTCCCTTTATCCTGTCCTGCCCTCCATTTATTCTGTTCTCTCCTTTTACCTATCCCTCTATCAAAGTATGTTTCCCCATTGCCCCTTCCCTTAATCTGCCCTCCCTTCTATTATCCCCTTTTTGTATCTCTCTCCCCCCCCCCCCCCTGCTTTCCTGTAGGGTAAGATAAACTTCCATACCAAATTGTGTGTGTATTTTATTGTCTTCTAAAGCCAAATCTGATGAAAGGAAGGCTCACTTATTCCCTCTCATCTTCACCTTCTCCTACATTGTAAAAGCTCTTTCTTGCCTCTTCTGTGTGAGATGATTGACTACATTCTACCTTTCCCTTTCTCTTTCTCTGAGTACATTGCTCTCAACACTTAATTTTCTTTTTTAGATATCATCCCTCCATATTCAGTTCACCCTGTGCTCCGTTTCTGTCTCTGTCTCTTTCTAGATATACACACATACATTTACACACACACACACACACACTCACACACACACACATTCCCTCCAACTATCCTAGTACTGAGAAAGATCTCATGAGTTACAAACATTATCTTTCCATGTAGGAATGTTAACAGTTTAAATTTAACAAGCCCCTTATGATTTCTCTTTCCTGTTTACCTTTTCATACTTGTCTTGATTCTTGTATTTGGAAGTCAAATTTTCTATTCAGCTCTGGTCTTTTCAACAAGAATGCTTAGAAGTTCTCTATTTCACTGAAGTTCTATTTTTTCCCCCTGAGGTATAATACTCAATTTTGCTGGGTAGGTGAGTCTTGGTTTTGATTCTATTTCCTTTGACCTCTGGAATATCATATTTCAGTCCCTTAGTGTAGAAACTGTTAAACCTTGTGTTATCCTGATTGTGTTTCCACAATACTTGAATTGTTTCTTTCTGACTGCTTATAATATTTTCTCCTTGACCTGAGAATTCTGGAATTTGGCTATAATATTCATAAGAGTTTTACTTTTGGGATCTCTTTCAGGAGGTGACTGGTAGATTCTCTCTGTTTCTCTTTTACCCTTTGGTTCTAGAATATCAGGACAGTTTTACTTGATAATTTCTTGAAAAATGATGTCTAGGCTCTTGTTTTGATCATGGCTTTCAGGTAGTTCAGGGATTTAAAAATTATCTCTCCAGGATCCATTTTCCAGGTCAGTTTTTCCAATGAAATATTTCACATTGTGTTCTATTTCTTCATTCTTTTGGTTCTGTTTTATAATTTCTTGATTTCTCATAAAGTCATTAGCTTCCATTTGTTCCATTCTAATTTTTAAGGAATTACTTTCTTCAGTGAAATTTTGGACCTCTTTTTCCATTTGGCCAGTTCTGCTTTGGCATTCTCCTTTTTGGCTTTTTGGACTTCCTTTGCCATTTGGATTAGTCTAATTTTAAAGGTATTATTTTCTTCACCATTTTTTTGGGTTTCCTTTAGCAAGCTGTTGATTCGTTTTTCATGATTTTCTTGCATCACTCTCATTTTTCTTTCCAATTTTTTCTCTACTTCTCTTACTTGATTTTCAAAATCCTTTTTGAGCTCTTCCATGATCTGAAGCCAATTCATATTTTTCTTGGAGGTTTTGGATGGAGGAACTTTGACTTTGTTGTCTTCTCTTTGCATGTTTTGGTCTTCCTTGTCACGAAACTAAGATTCTATAGCCTGATTCTTTTTCTGGTTTTTGCTCATTTCCCCAACCATTTACTTGACTTTTGAGCTCTTTGTCAAGGTAAATCTCTGCTTCCACTGGGGGTGGGAGGTATACTGTCAGCTGCTTGATTCCCCCACAATCTGTGGGCCTCGAGCTCCAGAAACAGTTGCTATCTCTGCCCCTGCTGCTGCCGTGGCTGCTGTGGGTTCCTCTGCCCCCTTCCCTCTCTGCAACTCTGGGGCTGGGGCCAGACCACTCCTCTCTCCCACACAGGCTTTTTCCACTGACCTTCCAATTTGTCCTTGGCATTTTGGGGTCCTGAAGTCTGGAAACTGCCACAGGTGCTAGAGATTCATTCTCCCCAAGGCCTGCTCAGGTCATATCTGTGCTGGCACAGCTCAGGCTGAACTGCACCCTGCCCCTTGGGAGGCATGATAGACACTTCCCAGTGATCTCCTAGGCTGTCTCAGACTGAAGATTTGCATCACTTCTTCATTCTGTGGGTTCTTCAGCTCCAGAATTTTTTTAGAGCCTTTTTTCACAAGTATTTGGCTGGGCCTGGGGGCAGCACTCTAGAAAGTGTGTGCTGTTACTCTACCATCTTGGCTCCACCGCCTTCCCCCCTAGTTTATCATTCTAAGAAGGCAGTGTTTAACTCCGTCAGAAGTAAAGTGAATGTGAAGCTTAGAGAAAATCAGGACCCTTGGCCCAGTAAGTAGGCAGATGAGATTCAGTTTTAAACTGATAACAACAACACAAAGCAGCCCTGAAGACTGTTTATGGGCCAAAGACCTCTGGTGCATCTCAGTTACTCAGCACTGATGGAACCACACTGATGATTGATAAGGATATAATCCTGGAGAGGTAGGCTGAACCCTACCATAGTGTTCTCAGCAGACTATCCTCAACCAATGCTGAAGCCATTTACTGTATACCTCAGGTTGAAGTCAGTCAGTCCTTCTCTAGCTGAACTTCCAACTGAAGAAGAGATATTGAGTGCCATTAGGCTTCTGTCATGTAGCAAAGTGCCTGGTGCTGATTCCATCTCAGCTCAGATCTACAAGACAGGGAGGGGGGTATATTGCTTCTACAGAAGCTGACTGAAATCTTCAGGGTTATATGGCAAGATTTTCCCTCAGGAGTTCAAGGATGTTCCCATTGTCCATCTCTGTAAAGGAAAAGGACATAGGTTGTCTTGTGACAATCATGAAGGTATGTGTGTGTGGGGTCTCTTTCTTAGTCATTGCTGATGATTCTTGCCAGAGTCCTTAATCAGCTGATCTTTCACATGGAAGATGGTCATCTACTTGAGAGTCACTGTGGCTTCAGAAAGGGCTGAGGATTGGTTGACATACTGTTTGCTGCCCAACAACTCCCCAACATTAGTGTCAGTCATGAAGACTTGTGGAAGATCATGGCAAAATTTGGTGGCCCAGAGAAGTTCATCAATATTAAATGCCAGTTTCATGATGACATGCTTGCATAGGTTCTGGATAAAGGACAGTTCTCTCACACTTTTCCAGTCATCAGTGGGTGAAGCAGTGTGTGCTTGCTCCCCTGCTTTTTAAAAGCATGATGTTTTCCAAATCGTTTTCAGATGCTTTCAGCAAGGACTAAAGCTACATAAAGGTCAGCTACCACACTGATGGCAAGTGTTTAACTTTGAAGGCTACAAGCCAAGATTAAAGTGGAGGGAAAGTTGATACCTGACAAACAACATCAGGAATACTTTTTAGGGATGTGAATGTAGATGATGAAATTGATGCATGCATTGCCAGAGCTAGCTCAGCTTTTGGGAGGCTTCAAAAGAAAGTGTGAGAGAAAAAAGGTATTAGGCTGCATAGCAAACTGAAGGTCTACAGAGTCATTATGCTGACTTCATTGTTGTTTGCTTGTGAAACTTGGTCCTACCAGTCCATGCCAGAAAATAGAACCACTTTCATTTGAATTGTTTTAGGAAGATTTTGAAGATTACATGGCAAGATAAGATATCATACTCTTTGAGTCTTCTCAGCTGCCAAACATTCAAACTCTATTCCAGAGTGCAACTCTGATGGGTAGCCACTTGACCTGAATGCTAAACACATATTTACCTAAAAGACTGTTTTACATAGAACTCACACAAGGCAAGCACTCAGACAGAGGTCAGAAGAAACAGTACATATTCACTCTCAAGGTCATTCTGAAGAGTTTTAGTATTGATTGTGAGACATGGAAGACACTGGCATGACTGTAAGAAAGAAGTGTTTTACGAAAAACTCCATGTGTCCATTAGTGAATTCAGGAAGAACTTTTTTTTAACTTCTTTTGCAAGAAGGAGTGACCCACAAGTAGGCACACCCATTTCAGACAAATACACAGCTTTTTTCCCTATCTGATTAGAATTTCCCTCCCCTGTTCCTCATTGATTGGGTTCCTCAGGATTTATATACTACCCCACCCACGTGAGTCTCTACCCTTGCTTAAATCTCCCATTCCCCACATTTCAGTGCCCCCTCCCCTTATTTGGTAAAAGAATGACAAGCCTTAGATACTTTTTAGCAATTGAAAATATAACCCAGGATATCTGTATTTCATTTACCATTAACATAAGAAAAGTACAATTATTCAAGATGGCGCCTCATTCTTAATGGAGCTTCATCTGGCCTTGTAATAATTTACACAGAGGCATTCTCTGGATTTATTTGGAGAACAAAGAAGGGCATGTCTGCTCTTAAATGCAGAAGCAGGACCATTCAGCATGGTGTACCTGCATCAAAGAAGCTGTTGTTGCTCTATGAGCAAAGCAGAATTGCAGTAGCGCAAAAGAAGTGTGAGATGTACATATTTATTGATATCTCCACTCCAAATGTTCACACAATTACTTGTGTGGGACCTGTGGCAGAGTCTTCCAAGCTCATGGTGGATGGATCAGCCACAGTTGGACCAACTGTACCTTTACCCCCAGCATTGTGATGTCATTGATCTTCTTTGAGAACAATATCTGTATGAGGCCGTATTTTCTTCACATGCTTAAAGGAGAATGATGTATTGCAACAGATTGAATGCAGAAAAAAATATCAGAATCCAATCCAATTGTCTTTTATTAAGTGAGATATTAAAGAGATTTGCAAAAATATAAAAGAACACCAAACTTCTTACTATTTTTTTATTTTTTGGAAAATATTTTTCATAAAAATATGCTATTTGTGTTAATACTTAATGAGTTTCTGTTATTTTTTAGTGAATAAGTGTGATGGTAATAAAATTAGGATCTTTTGCTGCTTTCGTTTTACTAGAAGTGCCTCTGATTGGATAATGTGATTAAGGAGGAATATTGTGATTAAAGGGGATCTTTCCCACCCATTCCATTGTGGGGAAACTTGATTAGAGGAGTTGTTTTGTAGGAGGGTCCCAAGTAACTTTTATTTTTTCTGTTGAGGCACTGGGTCAGTGAGTTATGCCCTCTGTCTCTAAAAAAGGTATAAATACTATGATCCTGAGGTTTTATTTTGGGGCTTAATTTTTGTAAGAAGGTTTGAATGCCAGATGACGACTCTGGGAAGCAACTTTAAGGAGCCTTCTGGCTTTGAAAACCCAGATGTCAGTGCTTCCTTCTCTGGTAACTATGGTCAGACAGTTGGACTGTCTGTTGAATTGAGGCAGAGGGAGCCATGTCTATTGATATTTGATTACTTTGGGATTTCCTGACTGAAAGTGTTTGTTTGGTCAGATGAAGACTTTGAGAAACTGCTAAAGGAATCTCCCAGCTTTGAAAACCCAGATGTCAATACTTCCCCCTCTGGTAACTATAGTCAGACAGTTGGGGTCAAATTGTCTGTTGAATTCAGGCAGAAGAAGACATATCTATTGATCTTTGATTTCTCTGTATTTTCTTTGAAGCTCAGGGTTCTGACTCCCCTGAACTAGATGAGTGATACATGTGCTTGGTTAAAGGAATGATACATGTGCTTGATTAAAGTGATCGTTAACCCTTTGAAAGTTGCCTTTCCTTTTATGAATGCAGATCTAAGAGCCTGTGAATATGTTGGGGTGCTTACTGTTACATTAAGGCATAGTCGGTAGGATCTGCACAGATTAAAGGGAAAGTAGGATATGTTGTGGGATTGGGTCTGTTGTTTCCCAGTTCTGGTGACTGTTTCTGTGGAGCCACAGGAGGTGGGGATGGCCAGACCCAGGGCTTGAGTGGATTAGTCTGGCTCCAGAATGTGTTGGAGGGGTAAAAGCCCTGAGATTGCATTGTATTCAGAAACCAGACCAGAGCTGGGAGAGCTTGGAATGGAGCCCTGGAATCTGAGTGGAAAACTGCCTTCGTACCAACCCAATAGAAGTGGAGGACTACCAGTGTGACAACTTTGGAGAGGTGAGAGGAACAGGAGTGGAGAGCTGCCTGTGTTCAGACTCAGGCAGGAGATGGGAGCAACTGGCTCCTGCTGGAAGAGGAGGAACCCAAGAGCTCAGAGTTCAGCCCTGAGGCAAGATGGGGACTGTGCAGAAAGGCATTGAGTGTGCTTTTTTGCTGTGTTCTCCTGGGACAGTTTGGGACCCAGGAGGTGGAGTTGCCTGTGATGGGTGGGGGGGAGTGCCCTCTATCCCCTAATAACTCCACCTTGATTGCTTTGTTGTCAGGCCCCCCCTCAGGACTTGGAAGGGGGTGGAGCTAGAGCATTCTCATTAGAGCCTACATCTGAGAGTACAGGATGGAGAGGGCACACCCCTAAGTGGACTTTGCTTGGACATTTCTATTTGGGTTTGAGGAAGGCTTAGCTGGTTGCTCTCCTCAAAGAATGATGTTATGTTATGTATATATCTTTGTGTTTGTTTAAAACCATTTACCTCCCCCTGGTAATGAGTTGCTATGTTATATATTCTGCAAATGTGAATTATGCTGTATTTACTTAAGAAATGTTGATGCCGGGGTGGAGCCAAGATGGCAGAGTAGAAAGACACACATACGCAGGGTCTCCCCATACAGCCCATGGAATACCTGTAGAGAGGGACTCTCAACAAATTTTGGAGCAGCAGAAGGGGAGAACAACAGAGTGGAGGAGATTTTCCAGCCCATTGTGACCCGAAAGGCCCATGGGAAATGTCGGGGAGCGGAGCGCGGAGCCCAGAGCCCAGCCCAGCCTTGGCTGTGCGGCACAGCTCGTGAACAGCCTTCTGGGGCAGAATCTCCAGTCTCGCGGAATCCCTAGTCCTAGCAGCAGCAGGTTCAAAGATCCCTCAACCCACAGGCACCAAAGGTCAGTGATGGGGTTTATTCAGCTGTCCAGGAAGGAGAAGGGCCTTCCATAGCTCCGGCCTTAGGCAGCTGCTGCAGAGGCTACATAGGCAGGCAGCCACATCGGGAGGTACAGCAGCTGGACCATTATTAGAGCGTAAAAACCCCTGGGGTCATTGAAGAGCTGAGTCTTACCTCCGTCCTGTGTGGAGGCCCTGGGTGAGCTGGTCTTTGTCTCACACTGAATGGTGGCCCTGCCCATCCTGCTTATCTGAAAATCAGCCCCCAGTGTTGACTTGGCTGAACTGGAGGCCAGGTGGCTGTGAAGAGGTAACTGCTAAGATTCTGGGCACAAAAATCCTTCTCTGCATCCAGACCAGTACACGCTTGATTGTGCTACCTTGGAAGAACTGAGATCTTACAGATTCCCAGAGTATACCCTACTCTTGACAAAGGACTCAAAAGTCAAGTAATTGGTTGGGAAAATGCCCAAAAAAGGGAAAAAAAAATAAGACTATAGAAGGTTACTTTCTTGGTGAACAGATACCTCCTCCCATCCTTTCTGATGAGGAAGAACAATGCTTACCATCAGGGAAAGACATAAAAGTCAAGGCTTCTGTGTCCCAAACATCCAAAATAAATATTCAATGGGCTCAGGCCATGGAAGAGTTCAAAAAGGATTTTGAAAATCAAGTAACAGAGGCGGAGGAAAAACTGGGAAGAGAAATAAGAGAGATGCAAGAAAAGCATGAAGAGCAGGTCAACACCTTACTAAATGAGACCCCCAAAAATGCTGAAGAAAATAACACCTTTAAAAATAGGCTAACTCTATTGGTAAAAGATGTTCAAAAAGCCAATGAGGAGAAGAATGTTTTAAAAAGCAGAATTAGCCAAATGGAAAAGGAGATTCAAAAGCTCACTGAAGAAGATAGTTCTTTCAAAATTAGAATGGAACAGATGGAGGCTAATGACTTTATGAAAAACCAAGAAATCACAAAACAAAACCAAAAGAATGAAAAAATGGAAGATAATGTGAAATATCTCATTGGAAAAACAACTGACCTGGAAAATAGATCCAGGAGAGACAATTTAAAAATTATGGGACTACCTGAAAGCCATGATCAAAAAAAGAGCCTAGACATCATCTTTCATGAAATTATCAAGGAAAATTGCCCTGAGATTCTAGAACCAGAGGGCAAAATAAATATTCAAGGAATCCACCAATCACCTCCTGAAAGAGATCCAAAAAGAGAAACTCCTAGGAACATTGTGGCCAAATTCCAGAGTTCCCAGGTCAAGGAGAAAATATTACAAGCAGCTAGAAAGAAACAATTCAAGTATTGTGGAAATACAATCAGAATAACACAAGATCTAGCAGATTTTATATTAAGGAATTGAAGGGCATAGAATATGATATTCCAGAAGTCAAAGGAACTAGGACTAAAACCAAGAATCACCTACCCAGCAAAACTGAGTAGAATACTTCAAGGGAAAAAATGGATTTTCAATGAAATAGAGGACTTCCAAGCATTCTTGATGAAAAGGCCAGAGCTGAAAAGAAAATTTGACTTTCAAACACAAGAATGAAGAGAAACATGAAAAGGTAAACAGCAAAGAGAAGTCATAAGGGACTTATTAAAGTTGAACTGTTTACATTCCTACATGGAAAGACAATATTTGTAACTCTTGAAACTCTTTTCAGTATCTGGGTAGTTGGTGGGATTACACACACACGCATGCACATGCACACACACACATACACATAGAGAGAGAGAGACAGAGAGTACAGGGTGAATTGAATAGGATGGGATCATATCTTAAAATAATGAAATTGAGCAGTGAGAGAAATATATTGGGAGGAGAAAGGGAGAAATGGAATGGGGCAAATTATCTCTCATAAAAGAGGCAAGTAAATGACTTTTCAGTGGAGGGAAAAGTGGGGAAGTGAGAGAAAAAACATGAAGCTTACTGTCATCCCATTCGACTAAAGAAAGGAATAAAATGCACACTCGCTTTGGTATGAAAACCTATCTTACAATATAGGATAGTGGGGGAGAAGGGGATAAGCAGGGTGGGGGGGGATGATAGAAGGGAGGGCAGTGGGAGGAGGGAGCACTCTTGGGGAAGGACAGGATCAAAAGAGAGAATAGAAGCAATGGGGGGCAGGATAGGATGGAGGAAAATATAGTTAGTCTTACACAACACGACTGTTATGGAAGTCATATGCAAAACTACACAGATATGGCCTATATTGAATTGCTTGCCTTCCCAAAGGGAACGAGTGGGGAGGGAAGGATGAAGAGAAGTTGGAAGTCAAAGTTTTAGGAACAACTGTTGAGTATTGTTCTTGCATACAACTAGGCAGTAAGAAATATAGGTAATGGGGTATAGAAAGTTATCTTGCCCTACAGGACAAAAGAGAAGATGGGGATAAGGGAAGGGAGGGATGTTAGAAGAGAGGGCAGATTGATGATAGGGGTAATTAGAATGCTCGGTGTTTTGGGGTGGGGGGAGGGGAGAAATGAGGAGAAAATTCGCAACCCAAAATTTTGTGGAAATGAATGTTAAAAACTTAAATAAAAAAAAGAATCCCCCCCCCCCAATATAAAAACAAAAGAAAAAAAAAAGAAATGTTAATGCCTCTATTTGTTCCAGGATCCATGGCCAATTTAGATTGTAAGGCTAAGGATCCTGGAAGGAGCAAATTAGGATCTTTTGCTGTTTTTGTTTTAGTATAATCAGATACCTCTGTTTGAATCTTGCCTTTATCAAACGAGGGTCTTTACTAGGAGTAAAGTACAGGAACAAAAGTTTCTTTAATTAGAAACAGTATATGTATTTGTATTGTTAGTGTGATTAAAGATCTTCCCCACCCATTAATGAGCTTTCCCATTAAGGGGAGTTTGATTAGGAAATATTTGTAGGAAGGCCCACACCTTTTGTTAATGAGGCACTGGTTCTCAAGGGTTGGGATGCCCTCTGACTCTAAAAAAGGTAAAAATTCTCTCAGGGTGAGGTTTTACTTTGAGGTTTACTGAAGAGTTTGGCCCCGTGAGGACTGGGGAAGCTGTAGGACTTTCAGACTGAGGAAGCTATGTCTGTTGATCTTTGATTTCTCTGTATTATCTTTGAAGTTCAGGGAGCTTAATCTCCTGAACTAGGTGGATGATATATGTGGTTGGTTAAAGTGATTGTTTACCCCTTGAAATGCTTTCCTTTTAAGAATGCAGATCTAAGAACCTTTGATGGGGGAGGGGAGGATGTGTATATTGGATGCTTTACTGTTATAATAAATACTTACTTAAAAATTTTAAATTTCTAATGTTGTTTGACCCAGATTCTTGTACAGGACCATGACATCAGGAAGACAATGCCTTGACTTCCAAGTGAATTGGATTTAAGTGAGGGAGGGCTATGCCAGGTCACCAGCTTCACTTTTTCCTCCAGAGTTATCTGGGTCCAGTGGCAAGACACAGATCAGGATGACTGGGGATGGCGCCCTCATTTCTAATACACCAAATATTAATAGGTATAGTCCAAATAAACAAAAACTCTTTAGAAGCCTCAGAATTTTTTTAAGAATATAAAGGGTTTTTGAGACCAAGTTTGAGAACCATTGACTTAATTGAAAATATCACAGATATTCAGTACCTTCTGGAAATGGGACTATTTGCACTGATTCAGAGGAAGAAGGATGATAATCTTATACAAGGAATTTTTAAGACATGTTTTTATTCTTTAATTGCAGTTCAGATAGTGAATGACTGTTCTAAAAAATACTTATGCACTAATTATAATTGACCCAGAAAAGTCCAACCAGAAAATTTATGACTACACTTAAGTTTGTCTCAGAAATGCTGAGGAGTTTTTGAGGAATTGGAGTAAGCATGGAAAATCAATGATATTGTTATAAAACATTACAGGAAAAAGTGGAGAGAGAGAACCATATATCAATTAGCTTGAAAGTGTTCTTTCCTAATACTTTGTCTTAATGGAACTAACAAGACTTGCTTTAAAACTATATGAACCTAATCTGCATTTAAATTAGAACATCTTAAAGAGCACACTCAAAAGTTCTACAAGACTGACTGTAATGGACAAGAGTGGTAACTATTCTACCTCTGAAAAAACCCAGTACTTTTGGAATCTCCTACTATTGAAGCATTGTGAACCTCAGACCTAGGTAACCCATTTTTATATTTTGTTTATTGTATATTGCACTATAAGTATATATATTTGTTGCACAGTGCAAATATAATTGATTAAATTTGGTATAGGAACAGAATAAAAAGCTTCTTTTAGCCTTCCTGTTTCTCTTTTCTTCCTCCGTTCCCCCAGCTACTTTGACATACACCACCATCATTAAGCAGATGAGTCTTTTTTTTTAAGGTAGAAATGCAATTGGAAAATAGGCTGGGAAATACCTGAGTCTATAATAATGTAGTATTATTTAGAATCCCATGACTTGGTTTTAACCTTCATCATTTAAAAAAATTGATTGAATAATTGATACAATCTTGTCCCCCTTCTCATTCTCCTTAAAAAAAAAACCAGTAGAGAGATAACCCAACACATACTTCCACTGCTCTGTTGAAGGGAGAAATAAAATTCTCCCACCTCCACATAAATCTACAGGGAACATTCTGCATACATATATTAGGTTCTTACTATATTCACTAAAGCTATATACTCAGTTCACCTACAGAGGATAAATCCTTTTTAATATGAATTGTTAGTTGAAATATATTAGACTAGTTTTAATAACAAAGCTCAGATCAGTTAAACTACTGGTTAGGGTAGAACTTCTTAGTTTTTCTTATTGTTTGACCATTGTCTGATTAGCAAACATGGTTGTTACACACTGAAGCGCAAGTATGGAACATAAGGCACCTTTATAAAGACATATGCCAGAATACCAGTAATACCACAACAGCAGGATGAACAATAACTATATGTTCCAGATAAGCATTAAATGGAGAAACTGACTTAGTTCTTGCCAGTGGTAGTAGTAGGATGTCGTCCAATTTAGTTCACAGTTTAGCAATAATTGTTATGTATTCTCAGATTTGGTCTTATTGACAGGTTTTAATAAAACTATCCTTTTCCATACTTATCTTCCTTATTCTGGTCCTACTCACTATAGGAGCAGTTTGACACTTCCATGGTAAACATTCCTATAATTGACTGCAGGAAAAAAAAAGCGAAGAAAAGTTTGGCATTGGTGACTTCTTGAGAATTTGCTGTGGCGATCTTTAGGAATCCTGATTCCTAGAAATAATGCAATCTTAGAATTTTTTTAATAGCAAATTAGATAATGTCATGTTTTATTACAAGTCACCTATAAGGAGCTCTTTCTTTATCCAATATGGAGTAAAATATTATTAACATAATTCATGAGTGTTTTCTGGTTTGCCTTAAATTTCTTTTTTTAAAGTATTATTGATGCCTTTATTTTGTTGTTTACATCTCATTCATTTCTTAATACATACTTCTAACCACTCTTGCCCAGTGAACCTTCCGTGTAAGAGATTTTTAAAATATATGTATATGTATGTGTATATGTATGTGTATATGTATATATATGTATACATATATACACATATGTGTGTGTGTATGTGTATGAAAAGAAAGGAAAAAAACTCAGTAAAACTAATGGACATACCAAATGTTTGGTATATGCAACATTTCATATATCTATGTAGTCCTCCACTCCTAATGAAAGGAGGGAGAGGAGCATTTTCTCTTTTCTTTTCTCATTTAATTTCTTTTCAATGGTCCAGACTTGATCATAATCTCACTGCTTAGTTTTATTTTATTGTTGAGCTTTTCTTTATTGGTATCCTACCTTGCCCAATATATTACTGTATTTTTATCCATAAAGTTCCTAAAAGATTTTTATGAGTGAGTGTTCTGTAGCGCAAATATTTTTGTTTACAGCTCTGAAATCATTTATGTGATTTCCTCAATTTTGCTATTGACTATTATTCCTTCAGGCACTAAGAAAATTTTTATTGAATGCTTTTCTTCTTTTGACATTTAAAGTTTCCATTGTATTTAAATGTCTGAATGTAGTGAACACAATTTTTATTGTTTGCTTACACTGGTTTTGGGAGGAGAGAGCTAGAATCTGAGTCCAAGAGGCTAAGAAGTTGCTAAGAAATGCCAACAGTCTTAGCATTTCCTCATTTTTTCCATATAAAGCATACTAGGAAACAGATTGGGCCTCTGGTGGTGCTGTTTACATTGGTCTTTTATGAGAACAAGTAAAGAATTAGCATAACTTTTAAAAAAGTAGGCAGTTCTGTTGGATCATTTGGTTCAACAAAGTTAAAGAACTTGTCTACTGTTACTACTTCTACTTTATATAGCACCTATTGTGTACCTGACATTGTACTAAATATAATTATTATCTCATTTGATCCTCACAATCTTGGGAGGTGTGTGATATTATTTGCATTTTACAGATGAGTAAACTGAAGCAGACAGATTAAGCCACTTACCCAGTCACAAGGCTAGTATGTTCAAAGTAATGCTGACTTTGTGACCTATTATTAGTAGACTTGTTGAGGTCTTGGGGATGTTGGGGAATCCCAAAATACCGACATGCCAGGTCCTGCTTGAATAAATTCAACTCAAGACTTCTTTAGACCAAAGAAAAACAAAGTTTATTAAAGGCTTGACACCTTGGGTTGACTCTTAAGGAGGCTAACCGTTTGTAACTCTCGTATTGCCAAGTGGGCCAGATAGAATCTCAGCTAGACAGAGTCTGTTCTGGATTAAACCTGAGCGCTTTCATGGAGGCAAGATGGAATTTAAATACAGAAAAAGCCTGAGGGAAGTATCCAGATGTTGCCAGGTAGTATGGGGTCTTAGGGATGGTCTTGATAGATCAAACCCAGGGAGGATCCTGATGGTAGTGGCTGATAGTGCAGACAATCCACAATCTAGGCCGCTGCAACTTGAACTTCAAGAGAATGCTAAGTAGTCAGGAGTATCAAAAGGATGCTAGGATCAAAGAAAGAGAATGCTAAATGGTTATCAGATAGGGAGTATCCAGGCCAAGAGAAATCAAAGGGGAATACAAGGAACGCCCCCCCCCCCCCCCCCCAGCCCAGACTTTCCAGGCCCTGCAGACAAATGTGACAGAAGTCCTCATGATCCAAGGGGTAAAGGTCTTGGTCTGGGCTTGTACCCCATCAGACTGATTGTTGGTTGGTGTTGGAGAAGACATTACCTAGTCTGCAGCTTTCTATTACTTGCTATTCACCACATACCAAGTCACCCCCCTACCTATTTGTACCAGTTAAACTTCATGTAGCCCTTACATAGGGCAATTGGGGAGATGCTGAGTTGCACTGGTCTATTCTCTTTTGCTGACCTGGACCTGTTGTCTTTATCTCATCAATAAAAGCTGGCTCTATTTTGCATTCTTTTCTGATCCCTAGTGATTAGTCTGTGAAGGTATCTTGATATATTTTTAATAAACTTTAAATTCTCTCTGTCCTGAGTTTTGCCTCATTAATCAGGGTGAAAGCTGGAACAAAGAATTTTCCTTTTAATAGTGTCTGAGGATTTGAACTCAGATCTTCCTTACTCCATACCTGGTACTTTATCCACCACAGCACCTAGCTGCTATGTGTAGTGTGCTAGGCTAGCTAATGTTAACAATATTCACATAGATTTATGCTGTAATTCACAAAAGTGTGTGCCAGTGTACTAGATCTTACTTTGCCCTACACATTTTTCTTTTTTCTGTACTTAACTCTAATAAGTGGCCCCCCACTCAAAATCCCCAAGTCTTGACTAATTCAGCTTTCAGTGTCTTTTTCAGTTAGAATACCATCAGATTTCATTATGTCTGAATGAATTTACAGTAGAATAATCCTAAAGATCCTATAAGTAACTCTGGGACCTTAGTCTAACTCTTCTTTTTACATATGAACAAACTTAGGTGAAGTGACTAACTCCAAGGTCAGATGGGAAATAAGTGGTAGATCAAGGCTTTGAACCTTGGGCCAGTTCCATTGACTCTGGCTCTGCAATACTCTTTAAATCTAAGTTGTACAAGGAAATGGAAAGCTCTGAGATTTCCTACTCCTCTGGCATAGCCAAACTGTAATGGTAATATTTACTTTCTTTAGGCCTAATGAGATAGTGGTATATTTAAATGAAAAACAATGTCTGACTACCTCTGTGAAAGTTGCATTCTGAAGATTATGCCTTGAAAGTGACCCTGAAGTGTCAGGTTATGACAGTGGAATTGACTCTTGTTCAGGTTGCACTCAATAATTTGGCCCCTTCCTATCTTTCCAGTCTTACCCTTTAATCCACCTTCTGTAATCTTTGATCCAGTGACACTGGCATCTTTGTTGTTCCTTACACAGAACCCTCCATCTTCTCACTCTGGTCATTTTCACACTCTGTACAGCATGCCTGGAATACTTTCTCATATTTGCCTCCTGGCTTGCTTCAAGTCCCAGCTAAAATGACACATTTTACAGGAAGTCCTTAATACCTCTTAATTCAAATTCCTTTTCTCTGTTGATTAGCTCTAATTTATCCTGTTTATATCATGTTTGTACATAGTTGTTTACATGCTGTCTTCCTCATTATTCCATAAGCTCCTTGAGAGCAGAGTTTGCCTTTTGCATTTCTTCACATTCTCCAGTGCCTACCTAAAATATGGAAAGTGCTTAATAAATACTTATCAACTGATAAAAACTAGGAATGTTTTAAATATGGGCCCAGAAACTGTTTTTTCCAGGATCAGCTTACTTGAGTTGTAGATGGGCTTTCAGTGAAAAGTTGACCACTCACTGATCATTGAACTTTGGGGTCATGACAACTGGTAAAGCCATTTCCTAAGTAAAGTAGGGAGGGAGGATTTTGGATCTGTGTCAGTGGAGGGAATTTTCTGTGTTGATGACCTCCCACACCTTTTGCAGTATTAAAGAAATGACAACTAGATGCTCTTCTTGAAATGGTGGTTTGGGGCTCTGTAAGGAGTATCTCCTTTCTTTTGTAGTATAATTTTATTTTTAAAGAACACAGGAGAGTGAAGTCACTCATAGCTTTCTATGTGTGGGCCCACTCTTTTTTTCATTTATTCTGCCTTCACACATCTGTTTGAGGAAGTGGTATAGGAAGTCCTAACCAAGAAGCAGTGTTAACCCACTTTGCGTAGTTAAGGACAAATGTTACCCAATGCATATAACCTTACTTAATATATAGCTAACTATATTTCAAAATATAAGTTGAACAAAGGTGTATGGTGTATTGAAATAATAACCAAGCCCAGTTTTACCAATGAAAGCATTTATTTTAGAAATTGAAAAAAAACAAACCTAGTTTCCCTCTAACTCATTGCATTTTATTATTACTGCTGCTAAGTGTTTATAATGATGTTAGCTATTCTTGTGTTTTCCACCCACACTTAAATCCAAAGGTGTTAGTACTTAAGAATTGCCTCAGTAGTGTGTTTATTCTAATTTAAAATATCACATTATTAATCACTATAGTTTGCTTCTAGGACTTTTGATCTCCAAATGGGGGTGAAGTAAAGAGATGGAAGGGAGAAAGAAGTGGTCTCTATACATTTAACTGATCCTCTTTTTTGTGACCCAATCTTCCAATAACATGATTTACAGAAATCCATCCAGGGCAAAATGGTTCACATGTAGCACTGCCAAGAGGCATTTTCAAATTTTGTTGTTGTTGGAGGAGGGTGGGATGGGAAGATTTCAAAACAAGTTAATCTTTTCTCATCTATCAGTAAAATGGCCAGAGACTTACAAACTGTTCAAATTCAGCATCCCTACAGTTTATGGAATACCTGGTTTTAGATGCTGACCTTAAAAAGATAAAAGCAGACTTAGTCCCTTGTAGAGATTACAGCCTTTCCAGGAAGATAAAACACACAAATAATTAACATAAAAATTAGGGCAAAGGAAAAGTATATATATCCTCTTCTTTGAGAAATTCTAAGAGATATCTTTTGGGTGAGACCTGAGTTGGGCCATTAAGAAAGGGAAAGCTTTCATCTGGCAGATTTTGGAGTGGAGTGCCCCATCCCATCTGTTTAGTGAATTCTACTGGTCCAGTGGTTCTTGAAGTGTAGTCTGGGGACCCCTGCAAGAACCCAAGATCGTTTCCAGGTCTACAAGGCCAAAATTATTTTTATGATAGTAGTAAGATGTTTTAGTTTTTAATGTTGTAAACTAGTAGATATAATTCATGAAAGAAAAGCTTTTTTGGGGGGACCTCAAGAACATTTAAGAGTGTACAGTGATCCTGAGATATTAGATATATGGCTCTGTCAGCTTCAGGATTAAATAATTGTTTCATTTAGTTAAGAAAGTAAAGGGCTAAGCCTGCCTTATTACAAATTTACTGTGATCATATTTGCGTTCTAAAAAGTGATAATAAAATATAGGACTTCAATAACATGCTGTATTGTCATAAAAATATTTAAAAGGTTTGCATAAGTATTGATTTTCTGTTTTTAAAACTTCACAAGCAGATAAGAGTTAAACTATTTTGTTCACTTCCTGAGGAGCTTTGGTGAAAGTAGTTCCGTTGTATCTATTTTTAAAGCTGATTACTGTGTGCAGTGGAGACTGTGGTGCACTTTAGTTATAAATGTCATCTGTCATCTCTCAACGTTTTCTCACTCAGCATTCTTTGGAAGGCGTCAGTGTTTGTATATGAGTTGAAATTAAATGAACATACACAGCACAGTTGTTACTAAAATGGTAACAACAAAATGGAATATTCTTATCACTGAATGCTGTGTAGTTACTCATCATTAGTTTCAATCTCTTCATATGATCCTTTGCCCAAAATGTGTCTCAATACCTGTCATTACACAAGGCAGCAAAGGTTATATTTAGTTCTGGATGTTATTAGAGTCCTTGAAAATCTCATGGTGTTTCTTTTAAAAAATAAGCAAAACATCTTTATGAGACATATCAGTGCATTTAATGATGCACTTAGAAGTTATAGAAAAAATAGAATGTTTATTTTTTTGTTTGTTCGTTAACTCTGGCAATATATAAAGTCCTTTTATCATTTTGTCATTTGGGGGTAGAGCAGCTTGATAATATATATGGGTTAACTGATGAGACCAGCTTTTCAGATGCCACCTAGTGTTTGGAAATCATAATAGTTAAAATCAAAAAAGAAAATTCAGCACTTTTCAGACAAAACAGAAATAGATTTTTCTCGTAGAATAATTGTCATTTTATACTTAGTGGTCATCCAGTTCATGTAATATACAATAAGAATTTTATCCTTTTAAGTTCCATTTTCTCCTTGATCCTATTGTGAAGTTGTACTAAAAAGTGCTTTTAAAAGTAATAATGTCTCTGGGGTAACATCTTATAGGATTGGCTAAAAATGATAGAAGGGGAAAATGTTGGAGGGAATGTGGAAGAATTGGGACATTAATACATTGTTGGTAGAATGGTGAACTGATCCAACTATTTTGGAGAGCAATTTGGAGTTATGCTCAAAATAGTTATGAAACTGTCTATACTCAATACTGCTATTAGGTACTCAATACTGTTTCTTAAGGCCAAGGTCAAGGAAAAAAGGAAAAGAATCTACATGTTCTAAAATATTTATAGCAGCTCTCTTTGTGGTGGCAAAGAACTGGAAATTGAGGGGGTGCCCATCAGTTGGGAATGGCTGCATAAGTTGTTGTATATGATTGTCACAGACTGCTACTGTGCCGTAAGAAGTGATGAACAGGTTGGGTATAGAAAAACATGGAAAGACTTGCATGGAATAAATACAGAGTGAGATGAGCAGAACCAAGAGAATATTGTATACAGTTAAAACAGTATTATTCAAAGAAAAACTGTGAATGACTAAGCTATTCTGAGTTACAGGATCGTTAAAATAAACTAAAAAGGACTTACGAAGGAAAATGCTATATCCACCTCCAGAGAAAGAACTGATATGTGGAAGTATGTATATTGTGTTATTTCACATATATATCTATATGAAATGTTGGCCTTCTCTAATGTGGAGTTGGGAGAAAGGGAGACAGCTTGGAACTCAAAGTGTGACAAAAAATTTTTAAAAATAAAAGAAATAACACAGTAGAATTTGAGTTGAAAAACAATTTAAGATCATTAAATTCAACTACTTCCTTTTATAGAGGAAGAAACAAAGGGTCACATAGGCAAAGTAATTTATAGTAAACAAGAACCCAATCTACTCTTCTCTATTTATACCACGTTACCCTTCATGTCACATGCTAACAAGATCTATTTATATATAAGTATAAATGAGGGGGGCTGTTAGATGAAGGAAATACAGTTTTTTATGATGTATAATTTTTGCAAAGGATAAATGGTATAGGTGCCAATTCTAGATTTTATTTTATAAAAAGCAATCTTAAAATTTGGTAGGGGGATAGACTTATGACATCATTGGTGTGATGAATATGGAAACTTCTAATGCAGAAGCCATTTGTTTGCATTTTATAGTTTTAGAGAATTGACTGAGAGGCTAAATGACTTGCCTATGGGCACAGACTCTGTTCAGAGGCAGGTTTTTCTAACTCATAAGACAGCCTTGTATCCACTATAGCACACTGCCTCTCAAGTTAAGATAACTTCCAGATCAGTCAGTCATGCATTTAGTGAACATCTATGTGCCAAAGACAAGATTGCTGGGAATGCAAATATTAAAATATCCCTGTCCTCTAGGAGCTTACATTTTATGGAGGAAATAGCATGGACACTTGTAAGTTTCTAACTCTTTAAGAAACAGTATGGTATAGTGGAAAGATAATTACATTTGGAGTCAGAGGACTTGGGTCAAAATGCTGGTCTTGTTGTCTTAGTGGTAGGATCCTGTGAAAGTAAATTAACCTTTCTGCCTTCCATTTCCTTATCTTTTATAAAATCAAAGTGATAAACTAGATTCGTAAGGTCCTTTTTATCTCTCAATCCTGTGATCCTGTAAGTGGTGAAATGAAAACTCAATAGAGGGGCTACCTTGAAGAATCCATCAATTTCCCATGGAATAAACCCCTTTTTGCCTTGAAAAACACTACAGTTATGAAATTTATAAGTTTTGAGTTTAATTATTGAACATAGGGTTGTAATACTGAACTAAAAAGAACCTCAAATGACATTTAGCTTAATCTCCTTTTATAGTGAAGAAACTGAGGCCCAGGAAGGGGTAAGTGACTTGGTTATCCTTTATATATATCATGTTTCTTCCAAATCAGTTTCTGGATTTGAGAAACAGAATGTCTTCTATGAGGAACAACAAGGAGGCCTCTAATACTGGATCCATAGTGAGTGGAGGTAAGGAACATAATAAAATACAATAAGAAGACTGGAGAAGTGGGGGCAAATTATGAAGGGCTTTCAATGCCAGAGGATTTTATATTTGATCCTGCAGTAATGGGGAGTTACATTAGTTTATTAAGTAGAGAAGATTGACATGGTCAGACCTGGAAGATCACTTTGACAGCTAAGTGGAGGATGGATTGCAATGGGAAGGGACTTGTAGAAGGGGCACCCACCTACAAGTTATTGCAATAGTCCAGATGTAAGGTGAGAAGGGTCTGTACTAGGGTAGTGGCAGTGTGAGAGGGAAAAAGGAGGCATATATGAGAGATGTTATAAAGTAGAAATGACAGGACTCGGCCTGGCTGTGGGGGGTTGTAAAAAAAAGTAAGGAGTCAAGGATGACACTTTGGTTTGTGAGCCTGGGTGACAGGGAGAATGGTAGGAAAGTTAGGAAGAAGGAAGACCTTTGGGGGAAAGAGAATGAGTTCAATTTTGGACATGTTGAGTTTAAGATGTGTATAGGACTTCCAGTTTGAGATCCAGTAGCAAATTGGAGATATAAGACTGAGGGTCAGGAGAGAGGTTAGGGCTGCACAAATAGATCTGATAATCATCTGTGTAGAGATGATATTTGAATCTACAGAAGCTGATTTCACCAAGGGAAATGGAAGAAGAGGGTGAGAAGAGGTCTAAGAACTGAAGCTTGTGGGACATACTGGTAACCCATGATTATCAGATGATTATCAGCAAAAAAGATAGAGAAGGAGCAGTCAGACAGGTAGGAGAACTGAGAGAGCAGTATCATGAAAACTCAGAGAGAAAAGAATATCAAGGAATAGAGTGATCAACTGTGTCAAAGGCTGTAGAGAGATCAAGAAGGACAAGGATTGAAAAAAGGCAGTTTTTCAGATGACAAGTAAGAGATCATTGATTAACTTTGGAAAGAGTGGTTTTAGTTGGGTAATAGGGTTCAAAACCAGACTGCAAAGGGTTAAGAAGAAAGGGAAAAAAAAAAGTGAAAAATCTGTTGTAGGAAGCTTTCTCAAGGAGTTTAGCCGCAAAAAAGAGGAGAGACATGGGATGATAGTTATCAGGCATAGTTGGATCAATCTTGAGGTTGTTTCAAGGATGCGAAGACATGGGCCTCTTGTCTACCCCTCTGTTTCTTAGCCAGTACCAAATGGTTTTGATGATTGTTGCTTTATAATACAATTTGAAATCTGGTAGGGCTAGACCACATTCCCTACCATTTCTTTTCATTAGTTCCTGTGATATTTTGGACCTTTTGTTCTTCCAGATGAATTTTGATATTATTTTTCCTAGCTCTAGAAATAATTATCTGGTAGTTTGATTGGTATGGCACTGAATAGGTAAATTAATTTTAGGTAGGATTGTCATTTTTATTATATTAGCTCAGCCTACCCATGAGCAAATGATGTTTTTCCATTGAATTAGATCTAACTTTATTTGTGTGAAAAGTGTTTTGCAATTGTGTTCATATAGTCCCTGGATTTGTTTTGGCAGGTAGACTTCCAGATATTTTATAGTGTTTACCCTAGCTTTAAATGGGATTTCTGTTTCTATCTCTTACTCTTGGACTTTATTATTAATATATAGAAATGCAGATGCTTTATGTGGGTTTATTTTATAACCTGCAACTTTGCCAAAGTTGTTTATTATTTCAAGTAATTTTTTCTTGATTCTCTGGGATTTTGTAAGTATATCATTATATCATCTACAAAGAGTGATAACTTAGTTTCTTCTTTTCCCGTTCTTATTCCTTCAATTTCTTTTTCTTCTCTTATTGCTAAAGCTGACATTTCTAGTACCATATTGAATAACAGTGTTGATGATGGACATCCTTGTTTCACCCCTGATCTTATCGGAAATACATCCAGCTTATCCCAATTACATATAATGCTTGTTGACGGTTTTAGATAGATACTGCTTATTATTTTATGGAAGGCTCCATTTATTCCTATGCTCTCCAGTGTTTTCAATAGGTATTGTATTTTCCCAAAGGCTTTTTCTACATCTGTTGAGATAATCATACAGTTTGTGTTAGTTTTGTTAAGATGATCAATAATGCCGATAGTTTCTCTGCCTTTCTGCACTGGATTGTGAGGTTTTTATGCCCTAGTACATGGTCAATTTTGTATATGTGCCATGTGCTGCCGAGAAAAAGGTATATTCCTTTCTATCCCTATTCAATTTTCACCAGAGATTTATCATATCTACCTTATCCAGAATTTTATTCACCTCTTTAACTTCTTTCTTGTTTATTTTAAGGTTAGGTTGATCAGATTCAGAGAGGGAGAGGTTGAGATCCCCACTAGTATAGTTTTGCTGTCTATTTCTTCCTATAACTCCCTTAACTTCTCCTCTAAGAATGTGGATGGTATACCACTTGGGAGCATATATGTTTAGTAATGATATTGCTTCGTTGTCTGTGGTGCCTTTTAGCAGGATATGGTTTCATTCCTTATCTCTTTTGATTAGATCCATTTCTCCGTTTGCTTTGTCTAAGATTAAGATTGTTACCCCTGCTTTTTTTACATCAGCTGAAGCACAGTATATTCTGCTCCAGTGTTTTACCTTTACCCTGTGTTTATTCCCCTCATTTCAAATGTGTTTCTTTCAAACAACATATTGTTGGATTATGGTTTTTAATCCATTTTGCTCTCCATCTCTGTTTTATGGGAGAGTTCATTCCTTTCACATTCACAGTTATGATTACAATCTGTGTCTTTCCCTCCATCTTCTTTCCCCCGTTTATGCTTTTAGTTCTCCCTTTTCCCTTCCCCTCCACATTAGAGTTTTAATTTTTGACCACTGCCTCCCTCAGTCTTCCCTCCCTTCTTTCAGGCCCCCTCCCTTTTAATCCCCTTTTCCCTTACTACTTCTTTCCTTCCTTTTAGCCTCCCCTCCATTTTCTTTCCTCTTTTCCCTCCTATTGCCTATAGAGCTAGTTAAATTTCTATATTTAACTGAGTTTATTGTTCTCCCCTTGAACCAAATCAAATGAGAGTAAATCTCAAACCATGCTCATCTCCCTCCCCTCTTTCTTTTTACTGTAATATATTTTTGTATCTCTTCCTGTGATGTAATTTACCTTTTTCTGCCTCCTCCTTTTCACATCTCCCATTACAATCCCTTTGTACCCTCACATCACATTTTTATCATCACGTCATTTAATTTATACCCACTCCCTCTATCTATGTATATCCCTTTTATATAACATAATAAATATACATTTCACAATATTAACAAGTATCATCTTCACTTATAGGGATGTAAACAGTTTGCCTATATTGAATAACAAGTTTTTTCCCCCTGTTTATCTTTTTATGCCTCTTTTGAGACTTGTGTTTGAAGATCGAATTTTCTATTGATCTCTGGCCTTTTCATCAGGAAGGCCTGGAAATCCCTTATTTCATTGAATGTCCATCTCCTTGTCTGAAACATTATGTTCAGTTGTGCTGGGTAATTGATCCTTGGTTGTAGTCCCAGCTCCTTTGCCTTATGGAATATCATATTCTAATCCCTCCAGTCTTTTAATGTAGAAGCTACAAGGTCTTGTGTGATCCTGACTCTAGCTCCTCAATATTTGAATTGTTTCTTTCTGACTGCCTGCAGTTTTTTCTCCTTCACTTGATAGTTCTGGAATTTGGCAACAATATTCCTTGGTATTTTCAGTTTAGGATCCCTTTCAAGAGGTGAACAGTGAATTCGTTTGATGATTATTTTGCCCTTTGGATCTAGGACCTCTGGGCAGTTTTTTCTTGATTTCTTGGAAGATACTGCCCAGGCTCTTTTTTTCATCATGGTTTTCTGGTAGACCAATAATTTTTAGATTTTCTTTCCTGGATCTGTTTTCCAGGTTAGTTGTTTTTCCAAGTGAGATATTTTACATTTTTTTCTTTCATTTCATTCTTTAGATTCTGTTTGACTGATTCCTCATATCTCATAGAGTCGTTAGCTTCTACTTGGCTAATTCTAATTTTTAACAAATCATTTTTTACAATTAACTTTTGCATCTCCTTTTCCATTTGTCCAGTTGTTCCTTTTAAGGAGTTATTTTCTTTAATTAGTTTTTGTACTTTTCCATTTGTCTAGTTTTCCCAGTTAGGTTGTGTGCTTCCCTTTCCATTTGTCCAGTTTTCTCAATTAGGTTTTTTACTTCCTTTTCCATTTGTACAATTTTCCTTTTAGAATATTCTGTGATTTCTTTTTTCATATTTTTAAAATCATTGGTGAGTTTTTCTTCTACTTCCCTAATTTGGCTTTTAAAATCCTTCTTGGGCTCTTCCAAGAATGCTTTTTGGGCTTGAGACCAGTTCGTATTCTCTTCTGAAGTTTCAGATGGGAGTACAGTCTCAGTGCTGACCTCTTTGGTATTCGTCTTTTGGTCCTTGTCCCCATAGAAAGATTCTATGGTCTTATCTTTTCTGGTTTGCTTTGTGCTCACGAGGATCCCCCTTTTCCTGGCTTTTAAAGTGGATCTCTGCTTCTGGGGCACAGGGGACTCTGTCCCACAGTTTTTGTGCTTAGAACTTGATGCTTTGTGTATTGTGGCCTCTGGTTCTTTCAACTAGAAGCTAGAATGCTGTAGCTTACCTGGTGCTAAGCTGGCCGGCCAAAGCAGAGGCCAGGTTATGTCTTTCTGAATTTCCCCAGTGTTACGCTGGAGCTAGCTTTGTTAAGTGTGGGAGAGGGATGATCTGGCCACAGGAGATCTCCTCTCCTGAGCATAGGCAGGCTTAGTGGTTGATGAATCCTGTTTGCATTAGTGACTTCTCAATTCCCCTGACTGTGCTGAGGCACACCTGGGGTCCTGGTATTGATGATCATTGATTCTACCCGCTTCTGGCTCAGGATCTCCTTCCTGTTTGCTGAGGTGGGGCTGTTTGGGACAGCTATGGTTCTTCTCTGATCTCCTTCAGCCACTGCTAGAGGGACCCCCCTTTGCAATTTTCTTAGCCTCATGGGTTAAGAGACTGTTTACCCATTCTGCGGATCTCACTGTTCCCAGATTTCTCCTGGGGAAATATTCTCTGGGTTTTTCAAGGTCAGCAAGGGGAGGGGGATGGCATTTACCGATCACTCCTCCATCTAGGCTCCCAGAAGTTCAAGTTGGTGACTTACAGACATTTAATCTGTGGGCTGATAGTCTCAGGAACGGTTGCTGCAGTTAACCTGGGGTTCTGCTGTTCCCTCATGCTCAGTTCCACTTGACTCCTGTCCTGGGATGATGTTTGAGAATCTGCAGGGCTGCTGCTGCTTCAGACTGCCTGGGGCTTTCTGCTTGGCTTTGCTATGGCGGGGTCTGCACTGTTACAGCCTGTGTGCTGTGCACTTCTCCAGCCCCATGCAAGAGATTCTTCCCATCGACCTTCTAGTCTGTCCTGGGTTGGAAATCTACTGCACTCTCTCTTCTATTGGATTCTGCCACTCTAAAATTTGTTCAGATTCTCTTTTTAGAGGTATCTGAAGGATTTTGTCTTAGAGTTTAGGTGAGTAGTTGCTTTCGCTCTGCCATCTTGGCTCCACCTCTGATGAAGTTTATTTTTTAAAAAATCTTTGCCATATTTTCTCTCTTCCATCTGTTAGTTGTCTCCCTTTCAAGTTCATCTTTAAGTTCCTTTGGTATGATTTTGCCTGGTTAAGTCCCTTACCAAACATTCTTTAAATATGGTTTTTTTTCTACTCCTTGTTTTGAAGAGATATTGCTGAGAAACTTCCACTGACTTTCTCCTTAAGATTTAGCAAACAAATTGATATTCAAAACTAATGCTGCCTCACGCTGACATCTTTTCACTTGGAAAGTAGATCAAGTGATTCCAAATTAAGATTTTAGCCTCTTTTGGTCTTGTCATCATGTGTTTGTTGGTTCTTAAATTAGTTAAACTTCTGAATAAAATTGTTATAATCTTTTTAAGCATATCATTCTGATGGGGATGGGAGTTGAACTCCCAAAAGAAAAAGACCATGTTTTTGGGATATGGACCCCAAAAAGGAAAAACCCCTGATCTCTCCCATGTGGCCTAGGTCTCCGGCATTTGCCTGGGGCACCCTGTACCTTTTGGGTCCTTCTCTGTTACCTTCCAGTCATCCCTGACTACTTGGCCTCTCCTAGATCCTTCCCATAGTCTTTCTGTGTGTAAGGTCCATCTTACCTCCATTAAATTACTCAAATTCCTTAAGAATCTGACCCCTTTGCATCAGCTATAGTAATGCTCAGATTCCTTAAGATTCTGGCCAATGGCTCCAATTCAGTCTGACCCATGACAAGTGACACACAAATGCTCAGATTCTTAAAATCTCACCAAAGGATGGATTCTTAAAATTTTGCCCGCCCAATTGGTGTTCTAATAAACCTTTTCCTTGGCTGAAAGAAGGCTTGGGTCAAATTCATTCGAGGCAGGACCTGCATTGCTTGCTCTTGAATTTCAGAGTCTCATCACCCCTAAATCTCAAACATTTCTTCTATCCATTTCACATTCTTTAGCACAATAACATGGCTGGGTTGGTTTTTTTTTTTTGGTCAGATGAGAGTTTTAATTAATGCATATCTTTTTCTCATTTTTGTTTTTCTAATTTTGTGTTAATTTGGGTTTTCTTCTAACAAGTCAAAGAAATAGTGTCATTATATGCCACTGCCTAGAGATGACTATTTCCCCTGCTACCTGCAAGGGCAAGTAGTCTAGCTAAAGCTTATATAGTTGTAATAGGAAAGGGGATAAGTCCCCAACACTCATTTCCCACAAGGCTTGTTCTCATAACATCATTCCCTGGGACTCCCATTTCAGCTGGGATGTTTTGTCTGTGGGGTTAGTTGATTGTATTATGAAAAGGTAGCACACAGAGTGGGCAGAGATGTTGAAATCAAGAGGACATGTGGAAGAAACAAATGTTTGGGGTGATTGCAACAGTACAACCAGTTAGCTAATTTAAGCTCTTAAAAGCTTTAAAAATTACTTTAGGTAGGAGACTTTTTCATTAGTTTTTTGAACATTTGCTCTACTGATACTTAGAGTTACTCAGTTTTTGAACATTTTGGAAATGTTCACATCTCCTGGTCACTATGTTAAAAAAAAATCTGATATTTAAAAAATTTAGGATGAAAATAATGGTATTTTTGTTTAATGTTTGCTGTGTGGATTGAGATCTACCTCTAATTTCCTCCTTAGTAAAAAGAAGAATATCTAAATGGTAGCAGTAATAATGCCTTAAGTTATATGAAGAGTGATTATTGCAGTTTAAGAACTACATTCATGAAGTCATCTTCATCTTTTGTGTTGAGCTATTTCATATAGTAAGCAAGTTTTTCTAGAAAGGAAAGTACATGGAGCATTTCTGAGGGCCTTTGAGAACTCTAATAATATTGTCTTGGCAGCTTTTTGTGATGGGATTGTTGGTAGGCAGTTTAATGGCCTAAAGCAGAAGTGGCGGTTGGGGAAGAAAGGAAAGAGAATAAATATTTATTAAGTACCTACTATGTGTTCCAAGCACTGTGCTAAGGGTTTTACAAATATTATCTCATTTGATCCTCACCACAAGCCTGTGAGGTAGATGCTATTTTTATCCCCTTTTTGCAGTTGAAGAAACTGAGGCAGACAGTTTAAGTAACTTGCCCAGGGTCACATAGCTAATAATTGTCCAAGTACAGATTTGAACTCAGGTTCCAGACTTTAGACTCAGTGCTATATCTATTGGTCCATCTAGCTGCCTGAGAAGCAAAGGCCACTCACTGGTATTGTAGAAAATGACAGATTTTTAAGTGTTAATATGGCATAATGTATTTAATAACTTGAAATTACTTTCTCTAAATTGAAGAAAAACAACTGATTGAGATAGAATTCTTTTTCATTTTCCTCATTTGCAAAATGAGAAAGTTAGTCTAGATGATCATTAAGATTTCCTTTGGCTCTAAAACCATATTAATGCCATATTAATAGATTTTTAAAAAAACATATTCTGGTGCTATTTACATATGCAGTTCTTGTCCATGTTTCACCCTGATTATCTTCCTGCCATATTCCTGTGCTGTGCATAAGAATTGACCTGCCACAGCTCCCTTTAACAGTTCTGTGATTTCCCAGACAGAGGAAAGCATTCTTCTTTAGCCGCTAACTTCTCATGTGTTGTCTTGCCTTATTAAATTATAAATTCCTTGAAGGCAGAGGCCACTTCTCTTTTGTATTGGTATATTCTGTGAGAAGCACCCACTATACAGGAAATTTAAATTATAAGGGTTTAACAAATGATTTTTCACGAATTTTTTTAAAGGTTTTTTTTTTTAAGTAATCAAGCATTAGTTTTCTCTCCTTCCTGCCCCATAAATTATAAAAATATGCATAGTTAAGTAAAAATACTTTCCTACATTGCCCATGTTAAAAACTGTACAGCTCATTCTGCTCTTGAATCCATTTTAAATCCATTACTTCTTGATCAAGAGGTAGGTAGCATAGTTCATCAGTCCTGGAATATTCATTCATTTTTGAATGGAATTTCTAATAGCTAATGTTAAAAGAGAAATAAACATGGTTAATAAGCTGTTTATTTTGGCATAATTTTTATTTTTTAGTTATTCACAAGTTATTTAGAAATTTAATAAACTGGAGAAAAATTATAATTCAATGTTTGATGTCTTCATTTTGAAAGAACTCTTCATCCAACAAACTGGAAACTTGAAAGGGAATAACTTGCTGTAAGTGATAGAGGGCTAGTGTCAGATGACTTGATTTTTGTGAACTGGTTCATTAAGAAAAGAATGCAAATGTTTCACTGCCATATTTAAAAGAGAAAAGCTTAGATAAAATATTTATATTTCCTGGGCAATATGCAGTGCTAAACTGGAGATTGCAGTTTTCCATGTATTTTATAGTATTCCTGTATTTTACAGTAAAGGAGAAAAAACTCAACCTCTGAGGTTTCCAAATACGCAGAATTTTGATCAGGAGGTTAAATGTTACAAATTACCTACTGAGACACTTTAATGTATAAATATGGAAAGGAGAGGGAATATTTTAAGCAGACATAGCGATTGTGGTGTAGTGCCAATACAGTATTCACAGTGCCTACATCAGCAATGAATATGCCGGTGTAATTCTGAATCATGAAAAACAACAGCCTCTCCACATGGAAGACAGAACCAAAACATTCATTCAGACACCAGAAAGACAGATCCTAAGACCAGAAAGTCAAATCCATCATAACAACAAAGAAATCCACCACAGTAACCAAGAAGTCTATACACATTTTCAGACTTTCCCACAAACTGGCTCCCCTAAGCAAAATGTCCTTCTCTCACTTATGGCCAGCTGCCTGCTTTCTCTGTCCTTCCCAGCTCTGACTAATCTTCCTCTCAGCTCTGCTCTGGCTCTGCCTCTTCCTGTTCCACCCTTCCTGCTCCACCCCTTCCTGTTCAGGAAGTACATGCTGTCTATATATTATATATTCTTGGTACTCAAAATTCAGGTTAAGGGTGGAGGTCTGCCTCTAAAGAATTCAATCACCCAAGCCTTCTTTCAGTCCAAGTATCAGCTTTATTAAGACACTGGTTGGATGGGGAGACTCCCAGTGAGTCTGTGGCACCAGATTTTAAGAATCTGAGCAATTGATGAGTTGAAGATTAATTTTTTACTGAAAGACTGTGGGAAGATCTGGATAGGATTGAGGAGAGAAGTGGCAAGTAGCCTGGGTTGGGGCCAGGTGCATTCAATGGAAGCAGTTAAGTGTCAGGAGCTGCAAGCCTCCTCTCCCTACTCCCCTCCCATCATATACACACATTGATTGAGGTGGGCCTGATGCCTTAGGCAAACGACAGAGATCTGAGTTCAGGGACTTAAGGGTTCATCATTAGTGCCCCATCATACCTATTAGCTTGTTATACTTTAAAAACTTAGCTTGTTTATAAAAATGCATAAAGTGGTTTTATAGTCTTTTATAATGATAGTTCCTTCAAAGGATAAAATTAGAGAATATTAAGAAATATGCAGGGATTAGGAATAACTTTAATGCTAGTACTTCAAAGGGTACGTATGTAAGACTTACTTCTTATTCCAAAATCATATCCTGGTGATCTTGGATTCTTAAAGCCTAAGCCAGCAGAACAGTCTTTGGACAGCTGTATTTGAAAGGGGGTTGAATATGACCATGTGATAGACTCTTTATTAGTTCATTTTTTTAGGAACCAGCCTGGCGTGTTGAGAGAAACTGATTACCAGGTATTCTGTGGAGTTAATTTTTTTGATTATAGAAACCCTAGAAGATAATACTAGTTCATAAAGGGGTTGTGATCCTTGTCAGTGGATGATTTAAAATTACAGATTTCCCCTCATGTCTGACTTACTTGTTGATTATTTGAATATTTTTTTAAGTTCTGTTTCAGTAAAATATTTAGAATAGGTATGTTTGAGAGTTTTTTGAACTAAGGTATTCCTCAGTGATGTTCAGTTCTAGTGGTACTAGAAGTATTAAAAGAATTAAATGATTTAGCTCTGGAGTAAACTATGGAAGTGATTGAAAACTTGAGTTAATACTTTTTGAAGTAGATCTTTTGAAGAGCAGGTATCAACACTGGATCATAGGAGAACTATTTATTATTATTCAGATATTCCTAGACTCTTCAGAAATAATCAAAATTAAGGTGAAATTGGTTTTTCTTTTATGAAAACTTTATCCATAATCATTGTAAGAAATGCCTCCCATTTGTATGGTACTTTTTTGTCTTCAGAGTAAAACTTGTTATTTGAGATATACTAGTAGTATGTCCTTGTTATATCCTTCAAATCAACTTTGTCCTAACAAATACTCTTGCTATGTTTCTTTTTAAAAATGGGTGTGGTTATGACGTTTCCAGACCTGTGATTTTTGTCAGTATAAGGAATTCCTGGTATGGAAACCAAAAATATTTATGCTTTATTGCAGTGGCCTGGAACCTGATGTATGGTATCTCTGTGGTATAATAAAAAGCTTTAGGCATTTAGCTTATAGGATTAGGTGGATCTTAATTCTGCTTCTAGCATTACCATTATAAAGGGGTTAAGATGTATTTGAAGTATGAGAATCCTCTTGATGACTTTATACTTTTTGATAATTATACTTCATTATGCTTTATGGGCAAGTTTTGATCCTCCATCTATTGCGAAAAGTGTACTTGGGTTGATTAGCCAGCTACTTCTCATAGAGCAGTAACTGTTTAGAATACAGGAAACTTGTGCAGGTCTTTGTTGATGAACTGTCTTAAATGCTACTTAACCAGTACTTAAGTTTGTATAACTCTGATTTCATGTCTGGTATACTTTTCCTGAGACCTCTCCAATGAGTTATAAAAAAAAAATACAATCTATTTCCCTGTTGTAATTATACAGAAAGGTTCTATACATGTGCATTTAGCTTAGGTTAATGTTTATTACTTATCCTACTAATATGAGCCGAGTCTGAACTACATGAACTTATGCAAAACAAATAGGAAATAGCAGTAAACAGTAAAATTTTGTTTTCCTGGTATTTCTATAGTTTTTAGAACTTTCAGTGAGTGGGTGGCTCTGGGAGACTTTGTATAGTGCTTATTCTCTAACATAAAATTCTCTAAACTGCTAATCTAAAAGAGCCCTGTGTCTTTAATTCCAACCTATCTGGCAAATTTTAAGTTGAAACTTAAGATAAATGATTTAAGATAACATTAATTGTTGCTTGCCTTACCCCTGTAACACTTAGGAGCTTTCCTTTTTCATGTGTGATCGGATTTCATTTGCCTGAGTTGTTAACAGTTTTCGTAAAACGTTAAGAGAGCTAGCTTGATATCTAAAAGAGCACATAATATGTACTTAAATTCTGGACCTCCTGGTTCTAGGCCTTGTTCTACCACTTAATTAACTAAATTTTCTCTTATTCACTGGTCTTGGTGGAGGAACAAGAATACTCCTTGTTTCTTATTACTGCTCCCTATTGATCAACTTCTCTCTTAGTTTCAAACTTTCTTAATTTATCACCCAATCTAGATTCTGGTGATTACTATATGTAATTTTCATGTCTACTCAGCACCCCTCTCCCCTTTCCCCCATTCTCATTCTTCATTGAGTTCAGTGCGTAGCTTACAGTCTTTCTTGCTCCCTTGAATACTCTAATTTCCCAGTTCCTCAATCAACTCAGTTCCCATGATCTGTTTTTCTATTTCCCCCAGCAGCATAAACAGATGGTCTTGATCTTACCATCACCCACAAGGGTTCTTTACATCCACGTTCATGAACTCTAAAATTCCTTTATCTGATTTTATGATTCTGTGTTTCCCTAAGCCTGACAACTATTAGCCTAGTTTTTTAATCTTATGATCTCCATTTCTTCCATCCTTCATTACTTTCCGAAGCCATCACCTTTTTACTGGCTATGCTCTCTTCCCTTATCTGTCTTAATCTCTTGATAATTCTTCTCACTCTGGCTGTCATCAATTGATCAACTTTATGCCTCTGGTCAGGTTCTACTTGGTGTTTGTTTGGACCCTGATTGGTTCAGAATGAATGTAAATAGTAATTGTTTCTGTTTTGGCCAGAAACCCTGAGAATCTTCTCCTGCCAGATAATTTTTTTTTTAAGATTAGGTAAAGAGATTATTCTCTGCTTCATTTCTTATTAAGCCTTAGTGACTGAATGAACATTGTCTCAGTCAGTCTGAGATTTGTTAAAGACCTTAGCTTGAAAAGGCTCAGGTCCCTCTATGCATCCTGCTTTATATCTGGCCATTGGACCCAGATGGCTTTGGAGGAGAAGGTGAGGCTGGTGATTTAGCAACCCACTGGCACCTAATTCCAATTCACTTGTATGTCATGGCTTCAGCTCTCTGATATCTTGGTCAGGATTCAAGATTCCCTTACTCCTTTTTTATGTCTCTGAACAAATCTTGCCAAGCTCTAATCCTGGATTACTCCATACCGTGGTTTCCTTCTTTCCCATTCACATGCTGGCGAATGGAGCTAGAAGAGATCACAAAACTATGCTATCCCAACCCTCGCTGAAAAATATCTCCTTTGCTGTTAACTCCCTCTAAGTAATTCACTATTCTCTTCCCTAAAGTAGAATTTCTCTTGGGACCTGCTCCTCCAGCACTCCACTGAGAATTTACAAGGTTTCCTTACCGTCTCATCTCTACTACCTCCTTTTTTACTTCCAGCTCACATGAAGTGGTGGTTCTTGTTAAGGCAAACTCCTCAACATGCACTGTTGTTCCTATTCCTGCCTGACTTCTCCAGCACATTGTCCTCTATCATCTTATAATCTATATTCGTGGCTAAACTTGGCAACACCATCTGTGAGAAATAACTCATTCAACCTCAGGAGGGGTGAAGGTAAAAGACAAGTTTATTACTCAAGACTGCAGTGGTAGGTGTCTTGTAAAGTAGACACACCCTATAGAAACAAAAACAAGCTTTAAAAACCTATGCCTGACTGCAAAGTCCCTCGCCTATACAACTTTCCTATACACTTATTACACAATTCCCCTTGATATGTTCCCCCCACCATCACATACATTGTATGACTATTAAAATGAACCTTTAGTTTTCCCAAAGGAAAAGTTAATATTCATAAGCTTATTACTCATGAGCATTCCAAGTAAGACTTAATTTTTACTCTACTTAACTGACTTCTAACTTCAAAACAAGATAAAACCAGTTGGATCCTGCTTTGCATGTTATCTTCTGGGTGAGACGTAACTCATTATGTCTCCTATTCTACTGATTATTATTCTGAATTTATGTAAACAAATTTCTCTGTTATATCTCAATTTTCTTCTTCTTCTTCTAGAAGATAATCTAGTACTATTCTATGTTGATAGTGTCCCTGTTTAAATGTCTTATCCTTAATATCCATAAGCAGAGAAATTCTTTTAAGTATGCTGATTAGCCTGGTGAGTGAAAATGTTTAATCAATACCCCCCACTGCTTTCTTCACAATCAGTTTATTTTCCTGCATTTACTGCATGCCAAAAGACTTTCTGGTATGTATGGATCACCTAGATTTCATAAGTCATATATTACATAATTTCTGTGGAAAGAAAAATTTTAAAACATTTCTCACACATGTAATGTATGCATCTACTTCCTCTTCTCTCATTCTTTTCTAAACCTCGTGCACTCCTCTCCTAGGTTCATTATCCAACAGAAACTTTTCAGAGTTATTAGTGATCTCTTAATTGCCAAATCTAATGGCCTCTGATTCTCCTTGACCACTTTGTAATACTTAATACTGTTGATCACCCCCTCCTGGATAGTCTTTTTCTCTATATATTTTAGTGACATTGTACTCTTCTGGTTCTCTCCCCCACAACCACACTTTCACAGACTCCTTTGTTGGTTCTTTATCCATGTTCCCTGTCTTCCAAGTCTCTGTCCTGGGTCCCCATTCTTTTGATTGTATACCAGACACTGTCACACTACATGTATAGACCACATGGATCCATGGACCAAAACGAGTTGGCCACTTGCTAAATATAGAAACCATTCTTAGCTCCCTAGCAAAACAAAAGTAGTCCAGAAGTACAGTCAGTCAATTGATACACATTTATTAAGTACCTAAGATAGCCCCTGCCCTCAAGATCTAATGGGGGAGATGTGTAGCAAACAAATATAAGTAAATAAGCCATATACAGGATAAATAAGAAATGAGAAGGAAGGCACAAGAATTAAGGGAGGTTGGGAAAGACGGGATTTCATTTCATTTATTTATTTATTTTTAGTTTTAAAATTTATTTATTTAACTTTTAACATTCATTTTCACAAAATTTTGGGCTCCAAATTTTCTCCCCATTTGTCCCATCCCCCCACCCCAAAACACTGAGCATTCTAATTGCCCCTATCACCAATCTGCCCTCTCTTCTAACATCCCTCCCTTCCATTGTCCCTATCTTCTCTTTTGTCTTGTAGGGCCAGATAACTTTCTATACCCCTTTACCTGTATTTCTTATTTCCTAGTAGCAAGAACAGAACTCGACAGTTGTTCCTGAAACTTTGAGTTCCAACTTCTCTTCATCCCTCCCTCCCCACCCATTCCCTTTGGAAGGCAAGCAATTCAATATAGGCCATATCTGTGTAGTTTTGCAAATGACTTCCATAACAGTTGTGTTGTGTAAGACTAACTATATTTCCCTCCATCCTATCCTGCCCCCCATTGCTTCTATTCTTTCTTTTGATCCTGTCCCTCCCCAAGAGTGTTGACTTCTAATTGCTCCCTCCTCCCATTGCCCTCCCTTCCATCATTCCCCCCTACCCTGCTTACCCTTCTCCCCCATTTTCCTGTATTGTAAGATAGGTTTTCATACCAAAATGAGTGTGCATTTTATTCCTTCCTTTAGTTGAATGTGATGAGAGCAAACTTCATGTTTTTCTCTCGCCTCCCCTCTTTTTCCCTCCACTAAAAAGTCTTTTGCTTGCCTCTTTATGAGAGATAATTTGCCCCATTCCATTTCTCCCTTTCTCCTCCCAATATATTTCTTTCTCACCGCTTAATTTCATTTTTTAAGATATGATCCCATCCTGTTCAATTCACTCTGTGCTCTCTGTCTGTGTGCGTGTGCGTGTGTGTGTGCGTGTGTGTGTGTGTGTGTAATCCCACCCACTACCCAGATACTGAAAAGTTTCAAGAGTAACAAATATTGTCTTTCCATGTAGGAATGTAAACAGTTCAACTTTAGTAAGTCCCTTATGACTTCTCTTTGCTGTTGACCTTTCCATGCTTCTCTTCATTCTTGTGTTTGAAAGTCAAATTTTCTTTTCAGCTCTGGTCTTTTCATCAAGAATGCTTGAAAGTCCCCAATTTCATTGAAAGACCATTTTTTCCCCTGAAGTTTTATACTCAGTTTTGCTGGGTAGGTGATTCTTGGTTTTAGTCCTAGTTCCTTTGACTTCTGGAATATGATATTCCACGCCCTTCGATCCCTTAATGTAGAAGCTGCTAGATCTTGTGTTATCCTGATTGTATTTCCACAATACTTAAATTGTTTCTTTCTAGCTGCTTGCAATATTTTCTCCTTGACCAGGGAACTCTGGAATTTGGCCACAATGTTCCTAGGAGTTTCTCTTTTTGGATCTCTTTCAGGAGGTGATTGGTGGATTCCTTGAATACTTATTTTGCCCTCTGGTTCTAGAATATCAGGGCAATTTTCCTTGATAATTTCATGAAAGATGATGTCTAGGCTCTTTTTTTGATCATGGCTTTCAGGTAGTCCCATAATTTTTAAATTGTCTCTCCTGGATCTATTTTCCAGGTCAGTTGTTTTTCCAATGAGATATTTCACATTATCTTCCATTTTTTTCATTCTTTTGGTTTTGTCTTGTGATTTTTTGGTTTCTTATAAAGTCATTAGCCTCCATCTGTTCCATTCTAATTTTGAAAGAACTGTTTTCTTCAGTGAGCTTTTGAATCTCCTTTTCCATTTAGTTAATTCTGCTTTTGAAAGCATTCTCCTCCTCATTGGCTTTTTGAACCTCTTTTGCCAATTGAGTTAGCCTGTTTTTCAGGGTGTTATTTTCTTCAGCATTTTTTGGGGTCTCCTTTAGCAAGGTGTTGACCTGCTTTTCATGCTTTTTTTGCATCTCATTTCTCTTCCCAGTTTTTCCTCCACCTCTCTAACTTGATTTTCAAAATCCTTTTTGAGCTCTTCCATGGCCTGAGCCCATTGAATATTTATTTTGGATGTTTGGGATACAGAAGCCTTGACTTTTATGTCTTTCCCTGATGGTAAGCATTGTTCTTTCTCATCAGAAAGGATGGGAGGAGATATCTGTTCACCAAGAAAGTAACCTTCTATAGTCTTATTTTTTTTTTTCCCTTTTCTGGGCATTTTCCCAGCCAGTTACTTGACCTCTGAGTTTCCTCTCCACACCCATCTGGCTTCCAGATTCACCCAGCTAGTGCTTGGGGGCTGAGATTCAAATGCTGCCTCAGGGCTTTTGGTGGGGGCGGTGCTGCTGTTCAGTGTGAGAATAAGTTCAGGTGCTCCAGGTCAGGGCAGGGCTGCCACAAGGAGCTCAGTTCCCTCAGGGGGTTTATGCAGAGATCTTCAACAATGGATCCTGGCTGCTCCCTGCTTTGGGAGCCCCTGTTCGCTCCTGCCTCAGCTGCTGCCTCCCGAGGGGCCTTGAGTTATGGGGACATCCCGCTCCCCTTTTGGCGAGCCAAAAAGACTCTCTCACTGACCTTTGATGCCTGTGGGTGGAGGGACCTGTGCTGTCACTGGAGATTTCGTCCCTGAAGCCTCCTCGGATCTGCTCCCCTTGGTGCCACGTGGCCAAGACAGGGCTGGGCTCTGCTCCGATCTGGTGTGGGATGGACCTTTTGCGTCGGTTTTTCAGGTCTCTCTGGAACAGAAATCTCCTCCACTCCATTGTTCTGTGGCTTCTGCTGCTCCAGATTTTGTTGGGAGTTCTTCTTTACAGGTATTTTATGGGCTGTGGGTTGGGAGCTAGCACATGTGTATCTTTCTACTCCGCCATCTTGGCTCCTCCCTGAAAGATGGGGTTTTAGTTGAGACTTAAAAGAAACCAAGAATTGAGGATAGTAGGTCAGTATCCTTTTTTAAAAAAAAGATTAATTTATTTTTAGTTTTCAGTATTCACTTCCACAAGCTTTTGAGTTTTCAATTTTCTCCCCCTTTCTCACTCTCCTCGCCAGGACAGCATGCAGTCTGATATAGGCTCTACATATACATTCATATTGAACATATTTTTGCATTAGTCATGTTGTAAGGAGGTGTTAGAACCAATGGGAGAACCACAAAAAAAAAGAAATGAAAAAACAAAAACAGCAAAAGAAAAAAAGAGAGCAAATGGTATTCTTCAATCTGTATTCAGACTCCATAGTTCTTTCTCTGGAAGTGGAAGGCATTTTCCATCTTGAATCTTTTGGTATTATCTTAGTTCCTTGCATTTCTGAGAAGAGTCAAGTCTATCCAAGTTAGTCATTGCACATTATGGCTGTTACTGTGCACAGTGTTCTCCTTGTTCTGCTCACTTCACTCAGCATCTGTTCATATAAGTCTTTCCAGGTCTTTCTGAAGTTTACCTGCTCATCATTTCTTATAGCATAATAGTATTCTGTTACATTCATATACCACAGCTTGTTCAACCATTCCTCAATTGATAGGCATCCCCTCAATTTCCAGTTTTTGGCCACCACAGAAAGGGATGCTATAAATATTTTTGTACATGTGGGTCCCTTTCCCATTTTTATGATCTCTTTGGGTTATAGACCTAGTAGCGATATTGATGGGTCAGAAGTTTTATAAGGCACAGTTGTAAGATCCTTTGGGCATAGTTCCAAATTGTTCTCTAGAATGGTTGGATCAGTTCACAGTTCCACCAACAGTGCATTAGTATTCTGGTTTTCCCACATCTTCTCCAACATTTATCATTTCCCTGTTTTGTCATGTTAGCCAATCTGATAGGTGTGATTGGTACCTCAGAGTTTTGATTTGAATTTCTCTAAATCAATAGTGACTTAAAGCATTTTTTCATATGACTATATATAGTTTTAATTTCTTCCTTTGAAAACTGCCTGTTCATATCCTTTGACCGTTTATCACTTGGTGAACGACTTGTATTCTTATAAACTGGACTCAGTTCTTTATATATTTTAGAAATTAGGCCTTTATTAGAGACACTGGCTGTAAAAACTGTCTCCCAGTTTTCTGTTTCCCTTCTAATCTTAGTTGCATTGGCTTTGTGCAAAAATTTTTCAGTTTTAAGTAATCAAAATGATCCATTTTGCATTTCATAATGTTCTGTGTCTTTTGTTTGGTTATAAATTCTTCCCTTCTCCATAGATCTGGCAGATAAACTATTTCTTACTCTCCTAGTTTGCTTATAGTATCAACCTTTATATCTAAATCATGTATCCATTTTGACTTTATCTTGGTATATGATGTAAGATGTTGATCTATGCCTAGTTTCTGCCATACTGTTTTCCAGTTTTCCTAGCAGTTTTTGTTAAATAGTGAGTTCTTATCATGGAAGCTAGAGAGCCTTGGAGTTTATCATATACCCTATAGTAATTGACTATAGGAGTCCAGTATCTTTGGATCAAAGAGTACATTCTGGAGAGTAAAGTGTAAGAAGACTGGAAAATTAGGAGGGTCTTAGGTTATGAAGGACTTTCAATGCCAAATAAAGCATTTTGTATTTGATCCTGGGGATGATAGGGAACTACTGCAGTTTATTGAGTTGAGCGTGGGGGGCGGTGTGTGTGTGACATGGTCAGACATGTGCCTTAGGAAAATCACTTCTGTGGGCTAAATTGGAGCATGTATTGGAGTGATGAGAGTATAAAAGCAGGTAATTGGCCTGTTGACCCTGTTCTATACGATATTACTTGATGAGTTCATTAGCTGTCATGGTAGATTTATGAATAAGATGACATGTAAAGATATTTTGCAAACCTTAAAGCACCATACAAAGTGCTAGACATTTTATATTATCATGGTTTTCAGATGTATATATCTAACCCTAGTCTCTTCATTAAGCTATAGTCATGCTCCTCTTGTTTGTCTTGACTCTGTCTTAGATATCTTAAACTGGATGTCCTGTAGGCGTCTCAGAATTAACATGTCCAAAACACAACTCGTTATCTTTCTTCCTAAACTCTCTCCAAATTTGAACTTTCCTATTATTATTGAGGGCACCACAATTCCCAGTCACCTAGGTCTGTAATCTTAGTGTCATTCTTGACTTCTTACTCTGACTCACCTGACATATCCAGTCTGTTTGCCACATGTTGTCATTTCAACCTTTACAACATTTCATGTACATCTTTCTCTCCATACAGCTGCAACCTTAGTTCAGGCCCTCATTGTCTTTCCCCTAGACTATTACAATAGCTTTATAATGGATCTTGCTGCCTCAAGTCTCTTCCTCCTCCAATCCATCTTCTGCTTGCTGCCAAGGGGATTTTTCTAAATAGTTCTGATTATGGTGCACGCACACCTTGGCCCCAGGACATTTCCTCATTACCTCCAGAATCAAATATAAAGTCTTCTGTTTGTCATTCTAAGCTCTTCATAGCTTGACCTCTTCCTTTTCAACCTTTTTATACTTTATTCCCATCTACACCCTCTATGATCCAGCAACAGGGGCCTACTTGAAGTTTCTTCAATAGGACACTTCATCTCCTGACTCAGTGCTCTTGAGTTGGCTGTCCCTCATTTCTGGAATATTCTACCCTCTTATCTTTACCTCTTAGCTCCTCTGTCTTTCATCAAGATTTATTTTAAATCCTATATTCTGTAGGAGACCTCTCCAAGACCTCACAGCTGCTAATGCTTCTCCCTTTCAGATTACTTTCATCCCCTCGTATTTACATTATGCATGTGTCCAGTTATTTGTTGTCTCCCCAGGATATATGTACCTTGAGAGCAGGAACTTCTTGCCCTTTCTTATATCTTCTGCATTTAGCACCTTGCTGGGCATATAATAAATGATTGTTGACTGAATGAATGACTGCATGTAACTACAGATGAGTCCCTTTAGTTTGCTGAACCATGGTTTCTCCTTTTGTAAAATGGAGATAAGAACTTTTTTACTAGTTAGCTCACATGGTTGGGTTTTTTAACTTTTTTTTGGCAAATAGTATTTTATTTTTTCCAATTACATGTAAAGATAGTTTTCAACATTAATTCTTCTTATAAGATTTTGAGTTCCAAATTTTTCTCCTTCCTTCCCATTACCCCCTCCCTAAGATAGCAAGCAATCTGATGTAGGTTGTACATGTTAAACAGTCATGTTAAACATATTTCCACATTAGTTAATGTTGTGAAAGAAGGAACAGAACCAAAGGGAGAAGTCATGAAAAACACAAAAGTGAAATTAGCATGCTTCAGTCTATATTTCAAGCTCCATAGTTCTTTCTGTGGATGTGATAGCATTTTCTATCCATGTGGTTGTTTTGAGGAAAATATCTGGAAAATTTTGGAGTGCTACTGAGCTGTTTAATGAAAAGATCTTTCAATATTTGACAGAACAAGAGTGACAGAATAGAAGAGTATTTTTCAACAATATTGGCCAGAGAAAATATCCAGATAGTTTCTAGATATTTTTGGATACCTTTGTAATTTTGCCACTGTATATTTCTAGCCATGTGTGTTTTACATAAATCTTGTTCTTTTGTCCCTTTGAATGCTCTGTTGTCATTTGTAGGCGAAATTTGACCAAACTGTCCCTGATCTTCAGCCACATGCTAGCAGAACTAAAGGGGATCTTTCCAAGTGGACTCTTCCAAGGAGATACATTCCGGATAACAAAGGCAGATGCTGCAGAATTTTGGAGAAAAGCTTTTGGAGAAAAGTAAGTCTCAGTATATTTAGTTTGGATCATGAAAAAATAATGTTATTTTAAATTCTTATTTTTACTAATGCTTTTTCTTTTTTTGTAATCCTAATTTCCATATTTATTCGTATCTCTTCCTTTACCTAGCAAATGGTCCTTTGTAACAAAAACTTAAAAAGAGAAAAAAAAGTCAACAAAATCAGTCAGTTTAGTAACATAGTTTTGACAGAATATGACGTATTCCATACCCATGATTTCTCTCCTTTGGTAAAAAAGAAAGGAAGGTAAAGTGTATATTTTTATGTTTAAATAAATACAAGTATTTCCTGTTGATTTAAGTTCTGAAGTTCTTAGGGAACTGGCATCATGTGGAAGGAAAGAAACTTTTCAGATAAAATATGTACATTTTAGCTTTAAGTTCCTCTTTAATGGTTTATTAAATAGATGACCCTATTTTCTCTGAAGGAAGCCTTATTTTATTGAATCTTGAATTTGAAATGCAGAATAATTATTGCATTTAGAGATCTGAGAGAATTATTTCATTAGTTATTTCCAAGAAGGCACTTAAATAATGCAGTAGATAGAATGCCTTGGGTCAGGGAGATACCTGCTATTATTATCCCCATTTTATAATTGAGGAAACAGAGTCAAACAGCTTAAGTGACTTAACCAAGGTCACACAACTAGGTCAACACATCACTTCTGAAACTGGATTCTGATTCAGGTATTCCTGACTCAAGACCTAGTATTCAATCCGTAATACCTATAATTTCACTGCTGCATGTCATTCTTTTTAATCATCGTTTATTGACTATCTAATACTTTTATTGAGTTCATTCCATACTTTCCCTCTTCTCAACAAATGATCTTACCTGAGAAAATTGAGGTCATCTGTCATGAACTCTCTCTTTTTCCATCTTCCACATCTCAGAACCTCTCTATATCATCCCTCATTCTCTTCTTGGTTCTATTTTCTCTCTTATTCTTAAAAAAAAGTCCTATATCTGGCCTCTCTTTTAGGGAAAATTCTTAAGGGAAAAAATGTCTACATTGCAGCCTTCACTTCTGTAATCTTCCTAAGCAGTCCACTGAAAGAGCTCTTTACACAGTTACCAATTTCTTAGTTGCCAAACTTGGTGATGTTTTTCAATTCTCATCTTTCTTAGCTTCTTTACAATATATGATATTGTTAACACCTCCTTCCTCTCTTGGTTTTTGTTATATTGCTTATTTCTTGTTTTCTCCATTGTTCCTTCTTGCTATTCTTTATTCACCCATCCATATCATTCCCACATTCCACCACTATGGGTAAACTCCTATATATCCTGAGCCTTCTTCTCTATACTTTCAATGACTTTACTAACTCTCATTCCTTTAGTTATCATCTCAGTAGAACTGACTCCCAAATTCAGCCATGTTCTCTCCTGAATTTCAGTCATTGATCTGCAGTTGCCTTTTGGCCATGTCCCATGGGTGCCTCAAACTCAGCATATTTAAAATAACTCATTATTTTTGCCCTCAAACACTCCTCTCTTCTGAACTTCACTATTTTGTTCCATTTACCACCATCTGTCTAGTCTCCCAGTTTTGTAGCCTTGACATTATTCTTTTGTCCTACTACTCCCTCATTCCACATATCCCATTCAGTTATCAAATCTCATTTCTGCTGTCACAGCATTTCTTCCAGCTATTCCCTTTTCTTTACTCATAGGGCTATCACCCTTGTCTAGTAGACCTCTATCACCTCTTTCCTGGATAGATAATTGTAATAGCTTCCCAACTGTTCACCTTACTTTAGTTCTTCTCCTGCTCCAATCCGTTTTGCACATAGCTGCTAAATTAATTTTTCTAAAGTACCTATGTCACTTTCTAAAGTATGTCACTTTTCTATTCAGTGAAGTCCATTGATTCCTTTTTTCCCCTTAGGATCAAATATAAACTCCTGATTGTCTTTTAAAACTCTCTTTTTTCCTAAACTATCTTTGAAGTCTTGTTGTACATTATTTTCCTCTTTCTGTGATATAGCCAGGCTAGCCTTTTAACTCTTCCTCACATGTCATGTTAAGTCTTTTTGCATTTGAATTGGCTGCCTCCCTTGTCTGGAATATGCTCCCTTCTCCCTTTTACTTCTTAAAAGGCCTTGTTTCCACCCAAACCCAGCTCAAACATGACTTTCCACATGAAGCCTTTCTGTTCCACTGTAGCTACTGGTATCCTTTCTCCCAAATTAACCCTGTATTTATTTTGTGTTCACATGTGCACACACACACACACATGCACGCACGCACACACGCACACATTCCTACATATACATACTCTTCCTCACCCTCACCCCAAGACTCCCTTTAGAATGTAAGCTCCTTGATTGAGGATAGGGACTATTTCATTTTGTATTTATATCTCTAGCATCTAGCATAATGCTGATCACAGAGTAGTTACTTAATAAATGTTTGATGGTTGATTTATTGATTCTCTTATCTGAGGAAAAGCTTATTGTTTTTCTTGCCAAGACTAAACTCCACCCTCACCCCCCATCGCCCACCCCCATTCCCTAGATCACTTCCATTTAGATATCTTCCCTTTTAGATATCATCTGGGAGATTGCCCCTTCAGTAATCTTTCCCATCTCCTCCCTACCTCCCAATGTTAAATCTTTCCTTATGTACTGATTCTATTTTTACCATCTTATGGATCTAAGTCTCTCTCCCATCCTTAAAACATGCTTGTTTATTTGTTTTGTTTTTTTTTTAAATCAAACAAAACACATTTCTATATTGGTCACATCCAAAAATATGTGTCTCATTCTGCATCTTAATCTGTCACCACCTCTTTGTTATGAGGTAGGTAGTAGTATTCATTGTTGGTCCCCTGGAATCATTGTTAATAATTACCTCGATCAGAGTTCTATCCTTAAGCCTCCAATTGACTGTGCCATCCCCACAAGGCAGCTTTCTTTTCCCTTTAACAGCTAAACTAGAAAAAAAGCATTTAAACTCATTACATCCATTTCTTCTTTCATTTCTCAGCCCTCCAACTACACCACTTTATTTAAAGTAAATTTTTCTCTTGAAGTTTACCAGTTACCTCTTAATTGCTAAATCCAGTGGCTTTTCCCCAGTCCTCATACTTCCTGAACTCTTTAGCTGTTGGTACAGCTGACCACTTTTTCTTGGGAGGGTAGTGGGGTTAGTGATCTATGTCAAAGATGAGGGGGAAGTAAGCATTTATGTAACAACTACTACATGCCAGACACTGTACTGAACACTTTACAGATATTGTCTCATTTGATTCCCACAGCCCTGGGTGGTAGGTCCTGTTGTTATCAGCTTTTTACAGTTGAGGGAACTGAGAGAAACAGAAGTTAAGTGACTTGCCCTAGTCACTATACTAGCCCACAGCTAGTATAGATCTGATGCTCAATTTGAACTCATTTATTCCTGATTCCAGGTCCAGTGCTGTGTCTGTTTTGCTGCATACCTTCCTTTTCTTGACTTCCATAACACTGCTCTCTCCTGGTTCTCTTCCTAACATCTGTTCACTTTTCCATATCCTTTATTAGATCATTTCCCATTTTTCACCTTCTGTGGATGCCTCTCAAAAGTCTTTGAATCTGTTCTCTTATGAAATCATAGATTTGGAGCTGGAAGGGACCTTAGAGGGGCATCTAATCCAACTCATTTATTGTATTGGGAAGGAACTGAGGTGAAGAAAGGTTAAATGATGCGCAACGTCATTTAAGAAATAAAAGTCAGAGAAGGAATTTAAACCCAGGTCACTTGACACCAAAGTGTCCTAATAGTAACTTGCGCTTAGGCACATAATAGATATTTGAATTGAATTGAAATTGATTTGATAGCCTTTCATATGGTTTAATTACCCTTGTAGTAAAACTTTCTTCCTTATCTCTCTCAGAACTTTCCATTTTACAGTTTCTTTTTATTTTATTCTCTATGGGTGGTATAGCATATACACTCAAAAATATATACCATCACTAGTTACTAAGGATCTATGGAAGAGACAGAACACAATTGCTTGTAATAGTTTAGCAAAAATAACATCCATGTTGTCTTTTTACCCCTATCCTTTTGTAATAAAATAAGTATATCTGGGTAATAGCACCAAGTCAAGAATTAGTTTGTAGTATTAAAATTGACATTCTGAAAAGGATAGCAAATGTTAGCCAATGGAAAGTTGGAAAATTGAGCTTTCAGGACCAATATATCCTCAAATATTTATAGTAGTTTTTTTTTTTGTAGTAGTGAAGAACCAAAAATAAAGTAGATTCCCGTTGTTTGAGGCATGTCTAAACAAAGTATGATATATGAATATAATGGAATGTGACTGTGCTGTAAGAAACAATGAATATGAAGAATATAGATACATGGAAAGACGTGAAATCAATGCACAGAACCAGGGCCACATGCAGCGTAAATGTAAAGAAGAACAAACAACAAAAACAATAAATCATATGCAAATATAATAACCAAGCTTTGTCCTAAAGAAGGGATTAATAAATGAAGTGCCATCACTTCTTTACAGGGGTAAGGAACTGAGTATATAGGAGATTTTATGTACTATTAGACTCAGTTGATGCATTGGTTAATTTTGCTGAATTTTTATTTCTCCCCTTTTAATTTTTTTTTTTTTTACAATGTATAGCTCTCTGGGCTGAAGGGAGAAACAACATTTAAAATGCAATTGATATAAAAAAAAGATACAAAATTTTTTTAAAATGAAAATTGAACCTTTAGTCAACTGTTCCCATTCCAAAATATAACTCAGCTTTACTTAGGGACAGTTGAAATTGCTTTTGAGAAGTGTGAGGTAGGCACTTCTACTTCTCCTTTTACTCTTGATTACATTCATGCCTAGAATTATTGACTCTGGGTTTTTTTTTTTAATCAGGACAATAGTCCCTTGGAAGAGCTTTCGACAGGCTCTTCATGAAGTACATCCCATCAGCTCTGGACTAGAGGCCATGGCCCTGAAATCCACTATTGATTTGACCTGTAATGATTATATTTCAGTTTTTGAATTTGATATCTTCACACGACTCTTTCAGGTAAGTCAAACACTGAAACCCTGTACACTTGTATTTTGAATAGCATTTTAATTGCAACAAGTATTATTGCCGCTTAAAAGTTTTTTTTAAAACTGTTACTATTAATCATGATATGTCTTAACATTATTTGGTTGTCATTATGTTTTTTACAGTGTTTGCTTTAGCACAGGCCTGTACAACCTGCAGCCCACCAAAGAATTTTGGGCAGCCCTCAAAAAATGTAGAGGAAAATAGCCTCTACATTTTTTATAGCCACCCAAAATCCTTTGGCATGTCCACAGGCCACTTACAGCCAGTGGGCCTGTGAAAATTAGCATGAAGATTTCTTGAAATTGAACTTTATATTTAGGACCAACCATTTTATTCCTTTTTTGTGTTAACTAATTTCTCTCTACTATTCATTAAAGCTGACCTCAGATTTCTTGACCTTTTTTTTTTAAAGCAAGGCTAAATTCTCATAATAATATGCACCTTTCTTTGTTTCCCTCTCCTTTTCTTCCCTTCCCTCCCAATGCATTCTTATTACGTATTATTTCTCCTCATACATGTACTATGGTTGGCAGATGATCCTTCTTGCTGTTCTTCATACGTGACATTCTGTGTTTCTTGTCCATGAATTTGCTGTATTTTGTGCCTGATAAATGCTTTATTTCCCTTTCCGCCTCATTCATTCTCATTCAGAGCTCAACCAAATGCTACATCCTCTATGAGGCCTTTCCTGATCCCAACGAGTTCATGTCCCCTGACAGTCCCTTGTATTTATTCTGTATTTACTTAGCTGTGTATATACTGTTTCCCCTGGTGGAAAAAAAGCTCATTAAAGACAAGGACTGTGTCATGTTTGTCTTTCTATCCCCAGCACCTCACATGGTATCTAGAACCTTAATAGGTACTTATAATGGCTTATTGAGATGTATAGTATCATCTTATGTCTCTTTTGCCTTTTGTAGCTAGACTCTTTGAAAAGACCATCTACAATAGGTGCCCCCACTTTCTTTCCTCTCTCTCCTTATAATCTAGTTTGTGAATTTTTTATTCCACCAAACTGGAAACTTCCCCAAAGTTACTAATGTCTTAGTTGCCAAATCCAACATTGTTGATCACTCTCTCCTCCTTAATATTCTTTCTAGGTTTTAAAGATACTACTCTCTCCTGGTTCTCCTCCTTTGTATTTAACACTTCCTTCTCTGTCATCTTTGCTGGAACCCCTTCTAGATCACACCTTCTCTTGAGGCGTCCCTCAAAGTTCTGTCGTAGGCCCCCTTCTCTTCTCCCTCTATACTACTTCATTTGGTGATCTCATCAGCTTCCGTGGGTTTAATTACCATCACTATGCTGGTGATTCTTAATTCTACCTTTCCAGCCCCAGCCCCTCTGCTGGTCTCCAAACTTGTATCTCCAACTGCCTTTCAGACATCTTGGACTGGATGTCCAGTAAACATCTTAAACTAAACATGTCCAAAACAGAACTCATTTATCTTTCCCCCAACCCCTTTCCTCCTCCTGCCTCATTCCATGTTATTACAGAGGACAACACTATTTTCCCAGTCCCTCAGGTCTCAACCTAGGCATCATCCTGAATTCCTCACTATCTCTGCCCCGCCTGCCCCATATCCAGACTGTTTCGAAGGCCTGTTGATTTTACCTTTGCAACTTCTCTTCTCTGACACCCCACCCTCTAGTGCAGGCCCTCATTATGTCATGCCTTGATTATTACAATAACCTGCTGGTGAATCTGCCTACCCTAAGTCTCTCCCCATTCCAATTCATCCTCCAACCAGCCATTAAAGTGATGTTGCTAAAAGCGCAGATCCAGCTGTCAGCCCTACTCAATAAATCTCAGTGGCCACCTGTTACCTTCAATGTCAAATACAAAATACTCTTTGATATTCAAAATCTTTCATAACTTAGCCCCATCCTACCTTTCCAGTCTTTTTACACCTTACTCTTTGATCTAGTGACACTGGCCTCCTTACTGTACCACGAACAGCATATTCCATCTCTTGACTCTGGGCATTTTCGCTGGCTGTTCCTAATACCTAGAACAATCTTTCCTCTGTTCCAGTTACTGGGGTCCCTGGCTTCCTTTAAGTCCCAACAAATATCTTACCTTCAACTCCTCTTAATTCCAGTTGCTTCCCTTTGCTAACTATCTCCTATTTATCCTGTATATAGTTTGTTTCATATATATTTGCATGTAATCTTCCTCAGTAGAACATAAGCTCCTTGAGGATAGTAACTATTTTTATGTCTCTTTTTCTATCCCCTGCACTTAGCATAGTGCCTGGCATGTAGTTGGCAATTAATAATTGTTTATTGATTGATGTGATTACTCTCTTGTTTTTTTAGCCTTGGTCGTCTTTGCTCAGGAATTGGAATAGCCTTGCTGTGACTCATCCGGGTTATATGGCTTTCCTAACATATGATGAAGTGAAAGCCCGGCTCCAGAAATTCATTCACAAACCTGGCAGGTTAGCATTCTACAGGAATTTGTCTTACTTGTTCTCTTATGGCTTCTGTTAGAATATAGGAAGCAGAATCTTGACTTTGGTATCCAGTTACCAAGATTTCACCATTAAATTGGGGTTTAATTAAAGAAACAAATGGAAAACTTTGCTATAGTGATCTGAAAATTGTTTCAAGTTATGAATATTAAGTTAACAGCTTCTTGGTTTTTTATCTGGAGGCATGGAAGAAGTTATCCTTGATGGTTTGTAAAGCAGATGGGTTTTTTTTGTCTCTTTAAAACCTTTCTCTGTCTATGTTCTCAGCTACATTTTCCGACTGAGCTGTACGAGGCTGGGTCAGTGGGCCATTGGCTACGTCACTGCTGATGGGAATATCCTCCAGACAATCCCTCACAACAAACCTCTCTTCCAAGCACTGATCGATGGCTTTAGGGAAGGCTTGTGAGTAGCTGTTTATCATTCGGTGGTGTCTAGGAACCTGAGGGACTAAAGCAATATTCCATGGCTTTGTTTCATGTTCTTTCTACAGATTGACCTGGGAGTTATATTGATAGAGTTTATTGTCTTGGTCTTCGCATTATGTTGAACTTGTTTTTATTTGGGGTATTGAGCTTTCTTGGATTTCATTATTTGGCTTTCTGCTTCTTTATGAGCAAAGGATTATCCATTATTTTTTTATCTGACAAAGTTTGGAAAAAAAATAAATTAACAGTAATGTTTACTTGACCTTTTCACATTATAGCCACATCATAGGACAATATTTTAGTGATTGAATGTACTTGAGAGTCCACTTTAACAGTATTTAAAAACCTTGTCTATTTGTGTCCCAACTTTTTTCTGATCCAACAAAATTTTTGTATATAAGGCATTTGACTCTAAACTCTTGCTGATTTGCGTGGGAAACTTAATATGTATCACAGAGTCATTATTTTTTTCAGGAGGCTAAGTTGCTTATCCGTTGACATACCTAGAGTATAACAAGAAGTGACTGAATATCTGCATGCCACTTATCTTCTGAAAGGATGAGGAAAGCCAGTTTTCCTCTTGGTCTTTGTGTGAAATCCACAGAAACACATGAGCAGAAGAGGTTGTTGACTGTGCTCTGAACTTTGCAGCAACAAATGCTTGAACTTTTTTGGTAGATGATCTCAGTGACTTAGCTGTTTTTTTCATCTCTAAAATAGATTTTTGTCAATGTAGTAGTAATTAGGTACTCAGTGACATTTTAGTTCTTTGTTTAAAAAGAAACTCCCAACAAAGACTAATATCTATTGTATGGAAAAATGCCATCCCCTCTCCCTGCCTGTTATAATATTCCATTAACTGTGCATCCTGGGAAGAAACATCACTATAATATCAGTATAACATCATCTTCTCAGAATTGCTTTGAGTCATTTTACTCTCCTTAGAAACTCTTGTGAATTTTGTCTTTGCCTCTGTTCTGCTTTTTGTTATAATCAATCATTAGTAATTTAGTTTGAAGGAAAACATTTGTTAAATGGCTACATTTGCAAGATATTATGCATAGTTGCTAAAAATACAAAGATTAAGAAAAGACAAAACCTCTACCCCTTAAGGAGCTTACAGTTTAATAGGAGAGGTAAGACACATCAGGAGATAACTATAATGGAATCAGAATATGATTCCTTATGTTTGGAGGGATCAAGTATGAGAGACTTAAGGAAGAGACAGATCATATCCGCCTAGATAGATCATGGAAGGCTTCAAGAAAGAAAGTGCCATCTCTGCTGGGCCTTAAAGGAATAAAAGGAATTTTTCAATAGGTGAAGGTTTGAGGGAGCCTGTTCTACAAACTCTTAAGTGCTGACATCCATGTCTTATTTCTTAACTTTATTTCTTAACACTGACATGCAAGACTTGTCATGTAATCACAAAAAATAAAAAGAACATTAAGTCATGTTTTACTTATTTATTTTTTTAGCTATTTGTTTCCTGATGGACGAAATCAAAATCCAGACCTGACTGGCTTATGTGAGCCTACTCCTCAAGACCACATTAAAGTTACCCAGGTTAATTGCATATTTATTCCATTGTAATAATTTCCTTATCCTCAAAAATTAACCCACTATATTCATTAGTTCAATTTTATAAGCCAATTTTGTGAAGTTTCAAAGTATAGTGTCCATCTAGAAGTTGTTTGGAATACCATCTGACAACTCTTTTGGGCAGGGTGAGGGGACGCAGTGTGAGACAGTCAGGGTTAAGTGATTTTCCAGGGTCACAGGCCAGAACTCTATCCACTCTGTCTACTATTTTTGTTTTGATAACTTTTATTAAATTAGTAATTTTATACATTCTTTCTAACTAGTCTTGTCATGTTTCCTTATAGACCAGTAGCATGAGAAGTAGGTGTGCTGTTGCTAGTTTTAAAGGAAGAAACTCTGAGTGTTCTTTCAGATTTGATTTTCTTTTTTACTCTAGGAAGGCTTATGAAACAAGTAATGTTTTTGAGTGATCTATATTTTAGGATGTATGGTTCTAGCAGACCCAAGTGATCTTTGTTTTTTCTTTTAAGGAACAATATGAATTGTACTGTGAGATGGGCTCCACCTTCCAGCTATGTAAAATATGTGCTGAAAATGACAAAGATGTAAAGATTGAACCTTGTGGCCACCTCATGTGCACATCCTGTCTTACAGCTTGGCAGGTAGGTATCCAAATCCCACATTCTCAAGTCAAGATAGTTCCTCCACAAAAATGGTTTTTTTTGGTTTTTTTGTTTTGGTTTTTTTTTTGCTTTTTGCTTTTCAGCCCTTCTTCAGATAATAAAAGCATAACCTGTGATTGATAGGTTTAGATTTTAAATGTCTATATTGTTTTCATCCCTATATACTGTCTAAATGCATAAGGTATTTTAAATACTTTTAGATCTGAGACTGTCACTAATCTCTTTCTTTACAGGAATCAGAAGGTCAAGGTTGCCCTTTCTGTCGGTGTGAAATTAAAGGTACAGAGCCCATCGTGGTGGATCCATTTGATCCCAGAGGAGGGGGTGGCCTACTTAGGCAAGGAGCAGAGGGAGCTCCTTCACCAAATTATGATGATGATGATGATGAAAGAGCTGATGACTCCCTTTTCATGATGAAGGAACTGGCCTGTGCCAAGGTAATACTGCAGCTAAGAGATTTAATTGAGTTATTCTGTGAAATAATAAATCATTTGGCACAAAACACAGTGTACAAGAATTGTACTAGGCTTTGATTTACTCAGGTATTTTGATTGACTAAGTACCTGCTATGTGCCAGGCACTTTTACTAGGGGTTAAAGATGTAAATGAAATGAATGAAAATTCTCATAGGTTTTCTATAATACTGTATCTGTTATCCTGTTTGTATATAGAGAATCTTCCTCGTATCAAAAATTTAGAACCAGAAGACCCTTGATAGATTTTCTAGTCCAACCCTTTCATTTTCAGAACTCCAAAGTCCAATAAGATGAGCAGGTTTGTCCAAAATTGCAGATCTGCTAAGTAGCAGAGCTGGCATTTCATCTAAGGTCTTCTAACTTCAAATCTAGTGGTCTTTCAATTGTACTGTGCATTCTCTGATTACGATCCATATATGCCACACGAAATATTAGAAAGCAACTGTTAATGTCACTGTTAAGTCTTTGTCCAAACTAAGCACCCTTAATGCCTTTATCATTACTTTTGTATAGTGCTGTAAGGTACACAAAGGGATTTCTGTAACTTTTTTTTCTTAAAGCAAGGGAATGGATCTTATGTTACTCCTCTATCAGAGAACATCTTTTTTTTTTTTTAATCATATGTGTTGTTTCTGGAGAGATAAATAGGGAGCAGTGAGAAAATAAAGATTTGGATTTTCATTTATTTATTTTTTAATTCTTAACTTAAAAGACCCCCCAAAACCTCCAAATCATATATCCTTATATACCCAAATATTAATGTTCACCATCATTGGTGACCTAACTGGATACCCCAATACTATAATGGTTTGAAATATAGTACTTACATGATCTGAATAATGATATTGAGTGACAGCGTATGAGGGAGAGGCCCCACAAACTGGTCATTTGGCAATGAATTTTTGGACCACAGAAGCCCATAAAGCAAAGAAAAGTAGAAGATGACCCTCAGGAATTGGAATAGTGTAAGCCAGTGGCTTCTAGGCTGCAGGTTCCCCACCACTGGTAAGCAAAATAAGACTAAGAACTGATTTCAAAGATGAGGGAAAAATATAAAAGAACTTTTAACGGACAAGAAGGTGAATTTTACAATTATAAATCAGCATAAGTATACTTGGATTACTCTTCCATTGAAATGATAGAGAGTGGAAGAATGAATTAGAAAATAGAACCCAACAATTTACTTTATACAAGAAACTAATTTCAAACATATAGGCAGGAATAAGGGCTGGAATAAAATTAATATATTTCACAAAGTTCCAAGAGAACAGGAATTACAGTCATACTTACAAGTAAGGCAACAGTAAAAATTAATGGCAAGAGAGAGAGAAATAGTATTAAGTACATTGTTCTTAAAAGCATTGTAGAAAACAAAAAAATACAGGGGGTAGGTGGTCCTTCATTATACAAGTATTGTTTATTTGATTTCTCACAGTTAAAGAATTACATTTTGTTTTGGTTTGGACCTGTGATTTTATTGGTGTAGACAACTTCCCTTTGAGGAAATTCTTTCTACCAATGCAGTTTGGGAAAGGAGAGCTGGAAAAGAAATAAGCATCTGTATAGTACCTACTACTTGCCAGGTATTTTACCAAATACTCTATAAATATCTCTTTTAATCCTCACAAGAGTTTTGTGAGTTAGATGCTGTTATTATCTCCATTTTAAAGTTGAGAAATCTGAGGTAAACAGAGGTTCAGTGAATTGCCCAGGTCATTCTGCTCTGGATGTGTCAGAGACCAGACTTAAACTTAAACTTTCCGAGACTCCAAGGTCAGATTTTTATCTACTATTCCACACTACCTTCCTTTAAGATTGTATATGCAAAAGTCATAGGAAAATACAAGTTATGCATGGAGAAACAAAAATCATCATAACATGCAACCATTAAAGAATTGATCATTTATAAATTAGTTTCCACTTAAACTTCCCTCACTACTCAACACTAGCATCTAACTTGTCAGTGTTAGTTTCTTTGTTGGTAGTCTGGATGAATGTCTGCCTATCGCTACTCCAAAAAAGAATGATTTTGAATATCAGTGGATAAAGAGATTAAGGGAGACTCTTTGGGAAAACTTATGAAGTCCTTAAAGATCATAAAGTTCACAGTTCATTAAGTAATTAATAGAGGAAACTAAGCAAAATATGTAGACCCAAATGGAGACCAATGACCTGAGACATAACTAAGAATTCTTGAACCTAGGACAAATTCAGTGAGGGGAAGGCATGGAATTAAATGTTGACATATCTGTGCTTAGTTGTGGTATACTTGAGATACAGAGGTCATAGAAATTGAGGTTGAGGAACTAGGAGGCCATTATGTTCAATGGAGCCAGATGCTGAACTTACTGAGGAAGAGGCAGACTGACTTGAACATTCATAAATGAATCTACCACAAAGATTTGGGCAGAATACAATGAACTTAAAGGAAGAGTTTGTTGTTGAGTGATAATGGTAGAGGAGGGAGGGTCTGAAGGTGGCATTCAGGGAACAAAGGAGCATACCAATTTCTCTTTCTGACAGTATGTGTCAGAAAGTGTGAGAGAGGCAGTGTCCAGACTTGTAGAGACTACCATGAGATGTGATATGCTCAAGAGAAATTGAGGTTTTGGGGAAGTACCAGCAAATGGAAGAAATGTGAGGAAGAGGTCTAAAATGTAGGAAGTTTGTTAATGAAAGAGGAACATTCCAGAGGACACAGTTGGAAAAGAAGTCAAAGAAGGATAAGGGACTGGAATAGGTTAGAGCTTATCTAAATAAAGATGAGATGGGGGAAAAGTAGCTGGGGAAAAAAGGGTTTCAGATATGGACAGAAAGCTAGTGAGACCCTGGAGAAAATAGTCTGACCTCCACTATGGTTGGTGAGAGGATAGCTTATACCTTTCTCCCTAATTTCTACAGAAAGAAATCCTGCCTCCTTGCCCTTTCTGCTACTACCTTCCCTCTCAGCCTCTACAGGTTAAAGGCCAGTGGAAGACCCCAAGGTTAGAGGCACAAGAACGATAGTCTCCAGTGGGGAGGAAACCTATTATCCTACCAAGATGTTAGCACTGGGGCAAAGCCTTGACTTGCCTCATCCAAGTTAGTGTTCTAAAACATTTTAGTGGGTCAAAGAAGACATCATAAAAATTATAAATAGTGGATAACAGTAATGCAGTGTATCAAAATTTATGGGATATAATTAAAGAAATCCTCTAAAAATATTCTACTAATAAAAACTTTAAAATAAGAAAACCAAAGATGAGCAAACTGATAGTGCAATTTTAAAAACAAAAAAGTTGACATGTCGGGTGAGAGGTGGATAAAACTGAAAATATACTGCAACTGAAAAATACAACTCATAGGAAAAAATCAAGATAAAAAATTCATATTGCCAAATTAGGCCATGCAATTGGCTGAGGGCTAACCTTCTGAGTTAATTGATTAGTGCACACATATATCTTATTCACTACAGATGAGCTGAAACCAGAACTGGAGGAGAAGAATGGACTTTGAACCATTTGGGAAATTATACAGCACTTCTCATGACCCCAGGATAATGCCTATCATAAAAGTCCATTTTTAAAGAATCTATATTCTCCTGGTTACTATATTGTTGCAAAGGAATCAAAATTACAATTTCCCAAATAATACTAGAAAGACAGGCGAACTATATAGTATGTTACCCATACCTCTACTTGTACGCTTATCACCATCTAATTAAATCTTATACTTTTCCAGTTGCTTTCCTCCTGCAGTTCTCTTTTTCCATTATATTTTAAGGAAGCCCTGTTTTGTTGCTAACTTCTGTTTATCCTAGTTCTTTTTCATGTTCTTTCCACCTTATTGTAGTCACAGAAACCTTGCTCTTTGTGATCTTTTCTAGGGCTGAGTTTTCTAGGGCGGACTCACGTCCCCTAATGCATGGGGACAGGATGGTGAGCTTAGCATATTCCCTCCTCAGATGTTGATTCCATCAGTCAATACCACCCAATCTAGATGCTTGTTGCTGTGGTACCATGCTCCATGTCACTTTCCTTCCTGTCAAAGAATTCAGTACTTGTAGTTTTTCCTACCTGCTTTAGCCCTTGCCTTCATACCTGGGAATTTCTGTATACATTTGGATGTCTTCTTGAACACGTTGAGCCCCCAGTTCATCAACCAAATTAACTTCCATGACCTATAGCTTCCCTTCACCTCTGTCCCTTAGGGATGATCATACTCTTAATCACACCATCATTCATAATTATGCCAGGTTTATGATTTTGAACTTTGAAATTCTCCTCTGTGATCCTAAGTTCCTATTATTCCATCTTTCCTTCTGCCTTCTGCATCCTCTGAACCTTAGTCTTTATCTTTGCCATAACCTTTCTGTCATTTTGGTCCCTTACCCCAGCCAAACCCTCACTTTCTTCTCTTAGCAACATTGAACCCATCATCTACCAAACCAATTAAACATTTTTCACCATCCGTGGCATCTTAATCCCCTTGTGCTTTTGAGGAACTTCAACCCTGGATCACTCACACAAAACTGTTAAACACTCATGGAGGAAGTCAAATATACTCAAATATATCTCTGATCTCATAAGCCTGGAAGTTCTCTCAACCTACCAGTGCCTACATATGCCTACAGTAACTCTTAACCATGTCCTTCCACAAGTCACCCATGTGATCTTCCCTCTGGAGGCCTAATTTACTTTCTCCTCATATTGTAAGAGCCCCAATGGACCACTCTGGATGTCTTCCTTTCTTTCCTCACTTTGTGACCAGCCCCTCTTACTATCATACAATTCCCTAAGGACATTTTTTTTTTACTCCTGTTCATCAAAGTACTCACTGGTTATATTTTACATTCTGTTCATACCTGTCATGTGCCTTTCCATTGCCTCTGAGTGAGATTCATTTTTCATTCTTTGGAGATTGTTGTATTCATGTTTAGTTGCCATATAGTAGCAGAAATAGAATTTTGGTGTTGTTTGTTTTCATGGGAAGCTAAAGTCATTGTAGGAGCTTGGCAGTTTTTTGGAGGCAATCACTCTGCTTACTTTCTTTCTGTTGTTCAGCTCTGTGGCCAAATCACTTTCCATCTGTGCTGTCTGTCTCAGATATACATACAGATGAACAGGCTCTGCAGATTATCTATCCAAATGCTTATTTTAATATGAAAAATAGACATTCTTCTTCTCCTTGATAGGAAATCGGGATCTGTTACAACAGTGAACATTGGTAGCTTTTAAATTTGGTCTGGATTGGATTAGAGATAGACTAGAGATAATAAGCCTCAATTGATGATCTGGACTAGGGAATGATAGCAGTAGGAATGGATAGAAAAGAATTGATAGGAGATTTCAAGGGGAAAATTTACATGATAATTGTGACTAGATGAGGGAATGAAATAAGTTAGCTTGAACTATTATAAAATTTAGATCTGTCTTATTCTCTTATCCTTAAGGAGTACTGCTTTATGGTTTGTTCTGTTGCCTTGTCAGCAGAAATTGAGACTTCTCTAAACAAAGTAGTAAGCACAAGGTGCTCCAGAAGATGAGATCTGTTGTCTTCCTTCTCTTCTTTCCTCTTCTGCTCAGCAATAATGACTGGTCTAAGTGCAGGCCATGCTGTTTTTGTTCAGGAAATATATGGGCTGTCATCTTATTATGAGTGCATTCAATACATGTTTGACTATCTTCTGTCCGTTTTGCTTTCTGCTGTGAATGCAGAGAGGCATTTTGCATGAGTTATTGTGCCAAGTGCTTATCTGTTCATCATGTTGCTTTGTGCAGGAAGATGGAAAAAGCTTTATATTTGTTTCAAATAATTTGGGGTTTATTTTTTACTTTAATTAAAAGATAAGTGTTAATTCTATTTACTGGATTGAAGTATCATGATTCTTTAAAAGAACTGGAGATGCTCACTAGTTTAAAAAAATCATCTCTAAATGTTTCATTCACCTTTAGAATTCAACAAATTTGACCATCAACACACTTCTGTTAGGTGCAAAACACTTGTTGTGTGGGGAAATACAAAGATAAAACATGATCCTTCATGAAACTCATAGTCTGGTAAGGGCTTTTGAAACATCATGTATCATAGTTACTTGTGTAAGTGTATGAGAGAAATGTAATTGAAGTACTTTGTGAAGTCTGAGTGGATCCTTACTGAGTGGGGAAGATTTTATAGAAAACATGGCACCGGGGCTGTGGAAAGCAGGTGGTGACACAGTCTGAGTGTAACATTAGCAAAGGCATAGAGATGGATGATAACAACATTAAGACATCTGTGACTATTGGAAGGTAGTCCAATTTGTTTGAAGTATATAGTGCACACGGATGAGGGAGGAAAAGTAGAAGAGGGAAAATGTAAGATGTGCACCAGATTGTGAAAATGGTAGGGCCTTGAATGTAAAGCTCAGGAGTTTGACTTTTTTTTAGTGGCCATAAAGAGCTAATGAAGGTCTTTAAATAGGAGGATGCCTGGATATATGCATGAATTCCCTTTTAGTCTCTCTCCATATAAAGCATATTTTATATGGACCTGGATTACTTTCCTGTCTTTTCCTAAAGACATTATTTTTCCTGGTGATTTTCTCAGGTTAATATCTTCTTGCTTTTTTCCTGTCTTTTCATGGATTTTAACCTTGAAAAGCATTAGCAGTTAACCTGTCTTGAAAGAAAGCAGTAGAAAAACAAGAGAGAGAGCAATTTAGCAATTTAGCAAAGATTTTTCCACTTGAAGTAGAATGAGCTCTTACAGGATAGCAGCAACATACGGGAAAGCTTAAGGCTCTTTCTTCCAAATATATTCTCTGATAGCTAACTGGATCCCTGCTTGGTTGGTGTTTATGGATTGAGTGCCCTCTCATGGTGGCATGAAGGCAATAAAATCCCAGTAGAAATTTATCATTGGTGATGGAAGAATTTAATAGGGGTTTGGATGACTAGGGTCTAGGCTGATTATGCCATATACATACTGTCCTGTATTTGTATGGCAGTTGCTAGACACTGCTTTGGAGAAAATCAGTGTTATTTTGGGATAGTTTTTTCTCTCCCTAGAACGTGAAAATCCTTGAAACAAACTTTTTATTTTAGGTTGAACGGCCTCCTTCTCCATTCTCAGTGGCTCCACAAGCTTCTCTTCCTCCAGTGCCACCACGACTGGATCTGTTACAACAGCGAACATCCATTCCCTCAGGTGCTTCTAGTCCTGGAACTGCTTCTAAGGTAAAGACTTTTCTATCTCTGCTACTTCCCTGTTTTTTAGTGATGAGCAAGTGGATGCTTATCATCTTTCATTATGTCTCATCAGGTTACCCCTGGCTCCCTTCATAAGGATAAACCTTTGCCAATCCCTCCCACACTTCGAGATCTCCCTCCTCCACCTCCTCCAGATAGACCACATTCCATTGGGGCAGAGAGTAGGCCTCAGAGACGTCCACTACCATCTACACCAGGCGACTGTCTGTCCAGGGACAAACTTCCCCCTTTTCCTTCTGGCCACCCAGGAGAATCATGGCTTCCTCGGCCAATACCCAAAGTACCTACAGCTACCTTAAGTCCTGGTGACCCCTGGTCAGGCAGAGAATTGACCAACCGGCACTCGCTTCCTTTTTCACTGCCTTCTCAGATGGATCCCAGAGCTGATGGTCTTAGACATGGAAGCACTTTCAGCTTGGATGCCCCAGTGGTGAGTTCGTTTTTCTATGAGTGTCTGTGTGCAGAGCACTGTGAGTGGGTAATCTGGGGAATACAAAGCATGTATTAGGGGAAACATGTACCCAGGCAACTCTGCTCTAATATAAAGGCCACATAAGAACAGAGACAATAATTCCTAAAGAAGTTTGGAAATGGAAGAGATCATTTCCAGGGAAGATGATCTGGGCTTCAGTGGATGGGCAGAACTTGGAAATGGTACAGAGAGTTTTCCAAGTTTAGGGGAGAATCAAGAAAATGCAAGATCTTTTTCAGGTTTGGAGTCTTTGTGAGTGAGAGTAGTAGAAAATAAGACCAAAAAGAGTGCCTGGAATCATATGGGAAGGTTGTGGAACCAGGGCAAGGAGGGTGGACTTCATTCTCTGGACAGTGAAGAACTATGGAGATTGCTGAGCAATGTGTATTTGACACAGTGAAAGTGATCATGTAAGAAGATTAATTTTGTGGTGAAATGAAAGATGATTGGGGGAAGGGGATGGGATGCTAGGTAAGGAGAAAAATGGAAGCAGGATGTGGGGTGTTCTTTCATTAGTGACTGTTTGAACATGGATCAGTCACTTAATCTCTCTGGATTTCCATTGTTTCATCTGTGAAATGAGAGGGGTGAACTAGATGACCCTTAAGGTCATTTCTATCTCTAAATTGATGTAGTTAAGTGATTATAATAGTCTAATTTGTTAAGTACCTACTGTATATAGAGAGCACAGTGGTAGGTGACGGCAGATAGTTTGTTGTTAAGTTGTCTTTCAATTGTATCAACTCTTTGTGACCCCATTTGGGCATTTTCTGGGTAAAGATACTGGATCGGTTTTCCATTTTCTTCTCCAGCTTATTTTACAGATGAGGAAACTGAGGCAGAGATAAGCAACTTGCCCAGAATCACACAGTAAATATGTGTCTAAAGTCAGGTTTGAATTCAGGAAGAAGAGTCATCCTAATTCCAGGCCCAGCACTCTTATCCATTGTGCCACCTAGCTGCCTCAGAAATATGTAGTTTAGGCAAATTATAATCCTGCCCTCATGGAATTTATGGTACAATAGTGTGATAGGATAAGCATGCATAAATAACTGGACCACAATAATATACATGCATTAGAAAAGTGTTATCAGAGTGTTATGTGAGGCCCATAATAATAGGAGAGTAGGGAGTCATTATTGACTGGAGATATCAGGGAGGGAGGGCTTCCTCCTGGGTAAGTAACATTTGAGTTGGGTTTGAAAAAATTAATAGAAATTCAACAGACAGAAATCTTTCTGGCAGCAAGGGATGATGATGAGTAAAGAGCATTCCAAGCATAGGAATTATAGGCCAGAGACATGGAGATGTGTTACTATAGGACATGTTACTATAGGACATTTAATCCATTTTTACTAAAGTGTGGATTACATGAAGACAATGGATTGGGGGGGGGGGTGTGGAAGAGCTGAGAATAGTATGAAATAAAGTTGGAAAGGTAGAATAGTGCTGGATTATAGAGTCTTGATTGCCCTCCTAAAGGAATTTGAACTTAATTCTGTAGGAAATAAGGAGGTGTTAAAGGATTTTGAGCAGAGGAGTGATATACCAGATTTGTAAATTTAAAAAAAAATGTCTGGTAGTTGTGTAAAGAATGGTTTAAAGGGGAGTAGAGAATGAAGTTAGGAACCTATTTAGGTGGTATTAAAATAGACCAGTAGTTGGTAATGAAAATGTATACTTGGATATAGTGGCAGTGGAAATAGAGAGAAGGGAATAAATAGTTGAGAAATGATAGAGCCCAGATTATATATGTTATTTAGTAACTGATTGAATAGGTGATGTGAAGGAGAGAAAAAGGTCAAATAACTTTAAGTTTTCACTCATGGGACATTGGCTCAAGATAATAAAGCATGATGAGTAGTGGTGAGAATAGAAAGAAGAGAATATGTACAGGAATGATTACAAAAGAAAAAAAAGAATGGAGTTTGATAACTATAGAGGGAAAGAGTCAAAGAAGTTTTAAGTTTGAATGACTAGCTCAAGATTTGACTTTTAAGTGCAGCGAATCATATTCAGTAGCAGTCAGAAGTGTAGAGATGGGAGGCCTATAGGAAAACACTGATGGATGTAATTTTTCAGAATTGTTCTGGTTGGGGCATAGTCAAGATGGAGTAGTAAAAGGTCACAACTACCAAAACTCCCCCAAAATCTCTCCTACAAAACTACCATAGAAAATGCTGAATAGAATTCTGAACAGGAAAGCTAGCAAAAAGTCAAAGTAAGTTATTTTTCTAGACCAGGGCAGCTTAGGAAGACAGAAAGAAAGGTCTATGGACTTTGTGGGTGGGGGCTGGTCAGAAGCAGAGTGTAGTGGAAGTAGTATCAGCTTTGGGCTATGGGCTGTGGGGCATCATCAGCAGCTTGGAACAGTAAAAGGATTGAACATCTAGTCAGAAAGTACATCACTGTATTAGCACTGAGGTCAGGACCAGGTATCATTTGACAGCTCTGTTGCCTATTACCCAGTTTTGGGTCTTGGTTACAGGACAGAGAGGAGCAGTCACAGTCACTAGGGAGCAGGGGTCCTACCTGTGTAAGGACCAGAGCAAGAAGGCAGTGTCCAGACTTATCATACCACTTTGGAAATACCAAAAAACATACAAGACTCCAAACTGAGTGGTAAAAGCATCAGAAGAATATAAAAGACAGAAGCTCCTCCAGATCTAAAAAAAGCCCAATTCTAATCTAAAGTCCAAAGTCAAGAAGTAGACTAGGAAAATGAGCAAACAACAAAAGAACCTGACCATTAAAAACAACTATGATGATAGGGAAGCTCAAGACAAATTTGGAAGGCAATAACTTGAAAACATCTACAAGGAAAGCTCAAAGAAAACTGTAGATTGGATAACAGTCTGTAAAACAAGAATTCCTAGAAGAGCTAAAGAAAAAGATTTTGTTAAAAGGCAAAAAAAAAAAAAATTTAAAAAGCAAATAAGAGTAGTAGCAGAAAAATTGGGAAAAGAAATGAGCTATGCATGAAGATTATCAAAAACATTAACAGTTTGGTAAAAGGCACAAAAAATACTAAAGAAAGTAACTCCTAAAAAATCAGAATTGGCCAAATGTGAAAGAGGTATAAATCCTGACTGGAGAAAAAAGCTTAAAAATTAGAATTGGTCAAGTGGAAGCTAATGCTCCATGAGATATCAAGATACAGAATTGTTCTGGTTATACCAGAAGAACTCAGCATTCTTTGGAATAGTAAAAGGCAAGGAATGAAGAAAATCCATGTAGATTAGTTTCATTCTTCCTCCATTTTGTTCATTGCAATTATATACAAGCTAAGTAGAGAAATAGTGAATTCAGCTTTCTGGTTATCAATATATGTAAAGGTCATTCTGATTTTGGGCATAAATGTTTATGCTAGGAAAATTTAGTCTTTGTTAATGTCATGAATCTGATGTCTTTGTAAAATAAACTCTGAGAAGCAGCATGGTATTTAGGACACTGGCCTTGAAGTCAGGAGAACCTGGGTTCAAATTCTGCCTCAGACACTTAGTTGTGTGACCCTGGGCAAGTCATTTAATCTCTATATGCTTTAGTCTCTTCTAAAAAATAAGGGTAGAAGTGTTTGCTTCAATGGCAGCTCTAAATCTATAATCCTATTGCCTTGACACTTGCATGATCCTTCTCATCGATGAGCCTTCTTACGGGTCTGAAATCAAGTATACTTATTCAGTTGTAATAAACTGTGGTGTGAGACATTGGGAGAAAGGTCTAAGTGGCCACTATGTGTTGTATGAGGTAGATAAAGGGAACAGGAGATTTGAATGCATTACTGTAATAGGGAAGAGCTTTAAAGCATTTTTTCCCTTATTCCAGAATGTGATCAACAGTCCATTAGCTGGGCCAGAATGTGAACACCCCAAAATCAAGCCTTCGTCTTCTGCCAATGCTATCTATTCTCTTGCTGCCAGGTATGCTGTTAAAACCAAATTCAGTGTAACATGTTTATTAGGGAAGTTCAGAAAGTTTTTGAGTATATAGTTTTTGGAATAAAAACATGAGTCTATGCTTCTAGAAGAGTTGACAGAAAAATTCCCTAATAATACTAATCATAACTTTATGAATCAAAAACTAATTCCTGTTCCATTAGGACCTGCTCTTTAAAATAAAACTTCTTTGGATTGGCATTGTCAAGAATCAAGGAATTGTGTTGCACAAGTGTTGCACATCTTTAGTACAAAAGCCACACCTGCTGGATGGTGGCAGACATTGTCTCCTTTCCTAAGAAAATGTACTTTATCCTAACTACCTCTCCTCTCAGGAGAATTAATGATTTCAAAAAAATTAACATGAATTTTGGGCTTAATTTGCTACCATCTCTTTGACAGAAATCATTTTGAAGGCTTATTTCAAACCTTAATGGTATTCTGGCTCTTGATTTGTTTGTTAGTTCTACTTGATTAGATTTATTCTATCAAGATATTTTCCCTTCTGTTTCCTGCACCTCCCAGACCTCTTCCTGTGCCAAAGCTACCCCTTGGGGAGCAGTGTGGAAATGATGAGGACACAGAGTATATGTCTCCTTCTTCTCGGCCTCTGGTGCTTCCTAGTGCCAGCCTCCAAAAGACAGAACTAAAACGACCTCTGGAGATAACGCACAGTTTGCAGTAAGTTTCCAATACTTCCAAACTTTACTAATGTAATTATTATGACTTTGTGCCTTTTTAATGTATTTTGAAAAAGTTTTGTTAATGTATTTTGCTTTTACATCACACTTATTTCCAAATAGGACTTTTCTTTTCAAAAAAAAAAGTCTTAAGAACCCAATTCAGCAAAACCATCCATTCATCTACTGTGCTTAAAAACAGGTAGCATTCAACCACCTAGCCCCCCAACTCTACGGTGAAAGGAGAAAGTTATATTTCTCATTTCTTCTTAGGGCTAAACTTAGTCATTATAATTATACGGTGTTCAATTTCTTTTTATTCTTTTTATCTATATTGTTGTAGACATTGTATATGTTGTGTTCCTGGTTCTGCTTACTTCACTCTGTATCAGTTCATATAAATCATCTGTTTCTCTGAATTATTCGTATACATCATTTTTTAGAGTGCAATAATATTCCATTACATTCTCATATCACAGTTTATTTAACTGTTTTCTATTTTGCAGCCACTCACCTTGTTTGCCTTTTTTTGCCAAAAATTTTCTGTATTTCTTTAGAGGCAGTTGGGTGGCCCAGTGTCTAGAGTCTTGGGCTTGGGGCCAGGAAGACTGGAGTTAAAAATCCTACCTCAGATACATACTAGCTTTTTGACTCTGGGCAAATCACTTAACTGCTGTTTGCCTCAGTTTCCCCACCTATAAAATGGGGATGATAATAATACCTACCTCCCAGTGTTATTGTGAGAACCAAAACGTGTTTAGACCAGTACTTGGCACACAATAGATGCTATATAAATGCTTACTCCCTTCCCTTCCCCCTTTGCTATGATAAAAAGGTGCCACTGTGAATATTTTAACGTATTTAGGTCCTTTCCGTCTTTTGGTCTCTTATTTTGGATGCTGCAGGTGGCACCGCTGCCTTAGCCTGTATAGCACCTGTTTTGTTTTTTCAGCATGATTAGTCAGTATTAAAATAGAGTCATATTTAACTTTAGTTCTTCATCCTCTTTTGCAGTTACTATCAATTCTGTGCTTTCAACATTAGCAAAAGCTTTAAATTATGCTCTTCTTTTGCTTTTTCATCTGACTATACACAAAAAAGGACTGGCATGTCTGGGTAATAGTGGTTAGAAGTGACTAAATCTTATATCGTGTGCTTTAGATATCATGATGATATCATGACATTTCTGAAGAAGTTTGTCATGCTCTCTTTTCTTTTTTCCCCTATTTAGAGTGTTTGATTCGGAGCAGCAGATTGACAGCTGCACCTATGAGGCCATGTACAACATTCAGTCGCAGGCGACTTCTGGCCTAGAGATCAGCAGTACTTCTGGTGAGAGCCTAGACTTAAGGCCTGTGGAAGGTGGAGCCTTGGTCCTTTTGGCTCATTTAATAACTTCACTGACATGGCAAGCATATGTGGATAGCAGTCTAATACTTTCTTAGATTGGAGGTTAAACGTCAAACCAGTTATCTTAACACTTTTTAAAGGTGTTCATTGACCAATTGCTCTTTTGTTTTTAATTCCTTTTCAAGGCTTGGGAGCGTTTGAAGGTTACTTTGCCTGGTCTGCTTTGTTGGCAGCTCCCCTCTATTCCCATTGCTTTGCAGCATTGATGAAATTCTTTTGTGTGTGGGTAGGGAATACTTAATTCCCCTCTTAACTAACTGAGTTGAAAGGTTAAGAAGCCAGTGAACTCAGGGCCCCTATAGCTTGCCTTTGACTAATCTTTTGAGATTAGTTGTGGAATTGCTATTGGCTTTTGAAAGATTTGAGTGTTTATTTTCAACTAGCTGAGAGATTTGATTTATTCTACTCCTAAGAAGTGTTTGTAAAATATAATTTCTATTGTTAGTTGAGGGAGATCCGGCTTCAACCCTTCCCAACAACAGTCCTGAAGAGTCAGAGAACGAGGATGATGGATATGATGTCCCCAAGCCTCCTGTGCCAGCAGTTCTGGCCCGGCGGACTCTGTCAGACATTTCTAATGCCAGCTCTTCTTTCAGCTGGATGTCTTTGGATAGTGATCCCACAATAGGTGAGTGGACCTGTTTGTAGGCCTCCTAAAGTTTGGGACAGATTGCTTCTACTATATGGTTTTAGTCCTGAAGAAGAGATGACTACTTCTGGCAGGAGAGACAGAGACAGTGAGAGAGAGAGAGAGAGAGAGAGAGAGAGTGTGTGTGTGTGTGTGTGTGTGTGTGTGTGTGTATGGGTGTGGGAGTGTGGGGGTGTGGGTATAGGTGTAGGTGTACACAGGAAGAGAGTAGGCCCCAAGCTGGATTACTAATAATATTGGTAACACTGGTGAATTTGAAGGTTGTGGTCATAGTATTTTGCCAAAGGATGTAAGTTTGTCCATAAACCACAACACACACACTCTGCTTGGGGCCATTAAAATTGCTAGCTATTCCAAGTATACATAATGACACTAGTAATTAAGCTTTGTACTTAAGACCAAATGTTCATGGTTTCTGGCTCCTTTCCCATTAGAAAAAACATTTATTGGATCTAGCAATAGCTCTAGGCAGACTTGGGGATCAGCCCACATTTGGATACTGACCGTCAAAGGCCAGACTTTTCTTGCACCTGTTGCCACCCAGCAGGATAGTAACTGAAGTTGCTGTCACTTTGGAAATTTGAGACAACTCCCAGGGTAACAGCTGTTCACAAGGAAATAGTGGGAAGAGTTGCTTTTGGCACTGAGCTGACCAGGGATTCTGCAATCCCTTCCTGAAGGCTGTGTGTTCTTCTCTATATGGTAACTTTGGTTAATTTCTTCCTAGGACTCTTTGCAGCTCTTCTCAGGCAACTGGGGAGTGGGATAGGAGCAACACTATCTTGGATGTCAGGAAGACTTATGTTTTATTTACTAGCAATGTGGTCTTTAGCAAGTCATTTAATCTTTTTCCATATTTCTTGTCTGGGAATAATGCCATCTGTTTTGAGTACCTCACAGGGCATTTTGAGGACGAGATGAAATGTCCATGGAAGCACTATACAAAGGTGTTGTCTTTGTGGCAGCCTTGATGTTGATTAGGAAAGGTGCCTGATAAGCACCTGTGGTATTTAGTGGGTTTGTTCCCCCATACTAGGAGAATCTTATGAGGACCTAAGCCCCAAGTTTCTTGACTTTGAAATTTTAAGTTATGATATATTACTGAGGATCCATCCTCATAGCTGGGTGGAAAGTACATTCTCTCCTGACAGTTGGTGGGATGGTATCTTCTTCATTTTAAAACATTATTATTCATGTTAATGTTACTAATAATTTTGTCCAGATATACAGATGGTCAGTTACTTTGCTATTTCTCCTTGTAGATTTAAATGATGGTTCCCAAGTTCCTGAAAGGCCTCCCAAGCCTTTCCCTCGGAGGATCAACTCTGAACGGAAAGCAGGAAGCTGTCAGCAGACTGGTGCTGTTCCTTCCACCTCTCCTCAGTTATCCAGTGAAATCGAGAGTCTCATGAGCCAGGGGTATTCATATCAGGACATTCAAAAAGCTTTGGTCATTGCCCATAACAATATTGAAATGGCCAAAAACATCCTCCGAGAGTTTGTTTCTATTTCCTCCCCTGCTCATGTAGCCACATAGCACATCACCTCCTTACCTCCAGTTTCAGTGGACCAGTGAACTGGGTGCCATGCTCCAGGAGCACCTGAGAGGGCAGAGGGTTTTTTTGGAGACTTCAGACTGAAGTCTTGCCCTTGTCTGGTGGTTGTCTCATCTGTGGTTCAAGATTTCAAAGCAGTGGAAGAAACACAGAGCAAGCAACTAGGATGTTGTTTTGTTTTGTTCACTTTATAGTGTGTGTTTGAGGGCAGCTTGCCTTCTGTCCCCATTTAGAGAGAGCGTTCATTTTTATGATGACATGGTGTGGTACAGGTCAGCCCCTTAGGGAGCAGTCCAAGGGCAGCAGGACAAGTATTTTGAGGGAAAAACCAAACTGAGGGCTTTGAGTTTTCCAGCTTAGGTGTGTGTGTGTGTGTAACTGTGTGTGTGTGTGTGTGTGTGTGTGTGTGTGTGTGTGTGTATCCTGTGGGCAGAAGATTAACCCCAGACAGGCCTCCATTTCCTGGGGATAGGCACAAGAGGTTTAGGAAGGGATCTTTTGGTTACTTGCATCTACTGTGGTATTATACCCCCTAGTGTGTATAACGCTACTCCAGATTATCATGTGCATAGCTAAAGCCCTGAAATTTTAAAACTGTCTCTTTTTCTGTCATTTGCTTTGCTGTCCATGGTACTCTTGTCATTGGCCATGGACTGATTATGACTAACTTAAGTGAAGCCAGGGAGTTTAGGAGATATTCCGTTTTATATGTGGTTGTGTTTGTTTTTTTGGGGGGGGGGGCTGGCGGAGTAGGGAGAGTGGGGGATAAAGTATTGTTGCATTATCATTACAAATATGTTTGACTTTAGCAGCTTACACTGGTCACTCCGAAATGCTGTTTCTCTAGGAACATTGAATTTGGCAAAGTGAGATATTTTAACTATCCTAATTAAACACTGGTTGAACTGAGCTAGATGCCTTCAGATACATTCCTTATCCTTCAGAGAAGAGGAATCAGTTGACTTGGTGTTAGGTGTGTGCTCTGAGAGATACTTTTCTGCATTGTGGGAAAGGAGCATTGTATCTAAGATAATGTTATAATCCAGATATTGGGAAGCTTTCAGGAACCTTGGGCCATGTGCTATATTTCTTTGTATAATGACTGGAAAAAGAAGACTAAGTGTAAGCATCCATCAGTCTGGCTAGCCTTCCTATTAAATTTCTTTTAGCCTTTGCAAGTGTCTTCCTTCAACAAGGGCCAAATTATCATTTTCAGAAAAGCTTCCTTTTTATCTTCTCAGAATTATGGGGCACTTTTTTTTGGTGTCACGATGTGTAACTGTTAACTCTCAGCTTAGGTTGGTACTTATCCATGGGCTTAGAGACTGACTCTTGTGTGATTGTAACATTTGAGAATATAGCCTCTTTTTACCTCTCTACCCTATTCTTAGCTTTTGTACTCCTCCATAGAGTAAGTTGCTGCAGCTAGGGAGTAGGCCCAGATCTTTTTAATTTCTCAAGGAAGATAAAGAAAAGCTTCCCTTCACACACTTTTCCTGAATGTCACATTCAGGCTTCAGGAGTGGGTAGGAAAGAAGTAGAATTTGTTCTAGTGAAGCACCATCCACTGTTGGGAACCCGTGTAGAGCATCACCACTTGAGACCAGACACAACTGCCTTTACATTGAACCTCTGGGGATGATTAAAGAACAAATCCCAGGAATTTCTTTGTACACTGTTAGAATCTGATGTTAGAATTCTTCCTTGTTTTAGTGCTGTTGTGGGGCTTTGTGCTTCCAAATATATATTTTTCTGCTACACATACTACTTTTTATGTGGATACAAGGTTTACCTCTCTGCAGTTTACTGTTCTGTTTGAATAGGATATAGACAGTTTCTTCCCTTTCTGACTTGCAAAAACTCATTCCAAAGCCTTATATATGAGGTTGTCTGTTTGGGGATATGTTATATAGTGACAGCAGATATTTGTCAAATGCCTCATTTTTTCTTCCTGCAACCTCCCTCTCTCCTTCAAAGAAAAAACAAAAATAAAAATAAAACCCTTATAACAAATAAGCATCATCAAGCAAAACAGATTTCCATATTGATCAAGTCCAAAAATGTGTGTTTCGTTCTACATATTAGTCCACCTCCCTTCTGTCAGGATATGGATAATATTCTTCATCATTGCTCCTTCAGAATGATGCTTGATCAGTCCATTGATCAGACTTCTTAAGTCTTTCAAATTTTTACAGTATTGATGTTATGCTGTAAGTTGTTCTCCTGGTTCTTTTCATTTCACTCTGCATCAATCCATGGAAATTTCACCAGGTCTCTGAAGCTATCTCTTTCTTCATTCCTACAACACAATAGTATTCCATTACATTCACATGCTGTAATTTGTTCAGTCATTTCCCAATTGATGGGCAGCCCCTTAGTAAATGCCTCTTAACATTCAGGGATCCAAACCAAATTACTTGAGAAGTTTCTCTTAAGACCATTTGGTCTAAGAGGCTTTGGTTTTCACAGAGACAAAAATTTAGGATGTTTTCACCTGTTTTTTTGATTTGTTGCAGTTCCCAACTTTCAATCTATGACATTTTCCCCCTCGACGTGAGCCATTGTCAGGTTATCAGTGCATACTTATTATGTACTCACTAAATTTGTTGATTAGTAACTTCTACCTTGTCGGTACTTAGAGAATGGATATGGAATTGTAGAATCTCCTAGCTGGAAGGAAACTCAGAGGTTTTTCAGTCCAGGCTATATCTGAAGCAAGGACCCCTCTACAACACCCTCCACAAGTGGTCATCTAATCTTAGTTTAAACACCTGTAGTAATGAAGTACTCACTACTTCTTGATAATAGCCCATTCCACTTTTAGATAGCTTTAATTGTTAGGGAGGTTTTCTTTATTGTGTGTCAGAATCTGCCTCCCTATATGGGATCTGTCTTTGAGATTATTGCCTCTCAGTCTGAGAAAATCCCAGATTAATTCATCTAGATCTCTGAATAATATTAGGGATATTTTACAATCTGAAAGCTGTTCTAGCAGTCATTAGCCAAATTATTTTCTCAGCTAATTTTGAAATATTACTTTAGGATGGACATTTTAATATTTTTATAGTTGCTAAAAGTCTATATAGGGGTCTTGACCCAAGGAGCTCCCTTAGAAAATTTCCCTCCATTACCTCATCAGTTCCTAGTTCTCTTGTCTTCTTCTCACGCTAATTAACTGAATTATTCTTGAGTTATATTATCTGTTGGGAGAATACACCCTTTTTTCCTTTTAATTACAAAATGTCCATCTTCTGCTCCCTTTTAGATTGATGAATGGCAGAAAATCTTCCTCCATACCATACTTTCTATCAAATTAAATATCCTACTTCTTCTAGGCTTTCCCCAAAGTGTTCTATATTGTCTGTAGCATCTGTAGCTCCTTTGTTCAACGTGATCAAAATATGATTGCTATAAACCACCAACCACAAAGTTTTGACTTCCTACACCCTGACCCTTCCATGTAAAGGAGTTCACAAAGGTCAGGTGAACTCCAAACTTTCTTACAAATCTGAACACAAAATGGGAGAAATTTACAGAACCTTGAGATCTCCCAGTAGTCAAATCCAAATAAGGGCACTTGATTATCTTGTGGAGTGAGATCGGAAAAAAAGGGACCTTAAAATTTTAGTTCATTCCCTTTGTTTTACAAATCAGAGAAAATTCCAGTTCTGGGAGGGGAAATGACCAAGATTACACAGGTAAGGGAATAGCAGAATGCTAGGGTTTGAGCCTTGGCTCCCTGATTCCAAGTGTAGTGCTTTTCTCACACATCATGCTGCCTTCCTGATTTGCTGCATTGTGCATTCAGGAAACCCTAAACTAAAACCAGACTTGGCTTATATTGGAAACCTTTTTGCCATGGAAGTCATTGTAAAATGACAAGGATTTTAAAGAACCTGAATTCATATGTGGAAAAAGAAATAAACTGTGAAAAGCAGCAGTGGTTTAGAGTTGCTGACCTCAAGTAGCATTTGATCCATCTTTGGATTTTAGGCCTTGCTAAGATGTGTTAAGTGATCCTGGTTTCCTCAGAACTGATCCATGTAAATTTGACCCTGGGCTTTATTTCTGTTTTCTTCACTGAATTCTAATTCAGGGTCCTACCTACTGGCCTTTTTTAGTTTTTGAGCCTGATTGGTTCTCTGGATTAAAAAGACTACTATACCTGATAAACTGACCCATTATCGTATCATGGTGTTTCCTTCTAACACCATCTTGCCCATTTCTTACTGCTACACACTCCATATTCACAGTTATGTGCGTTTGTAGGGCTGATTTCTATGACAGGAAAGAATATCATATCCTTAGGAAAGGTGATATCGAAATACATACAAAAGAATCCTAACTAATCTGATGCTAGATGACCCTTAAATTTACTAAGCTGTTGCTCAGAGACTCATCTGATTTCAGAGCTGGAAAGAATCTCAGAGATTTTTAGTCCAACCTACACTTAAAAGAGAATCCCTACTACAACATATCTTATAAGTGGACATCCAGCCTTTGCTTGAAGACCTTCATTGAGAAGGAACCCATTATCCAGTAAGGTAGCCTATTCCATCTTACATTCCATTATATGCTAATCAAGAAGCCTTTTCTTCTATCAGAATTAAATGATGATTCCCATGCATTATTTCTAGTTCTACCTCCTGAGGCCAAAAAAGAACACATTTAATCCCTTTTTCCATATGGCAAACTTTTGGATACTTAATGGGATCTTAGAAGTCCAAACCCTCATGTTTTTTACAGATGAGAAAACACGTATAGAAAGGTTAAGTGATTTGCATGGAGGTTAAATGACTGACTTACCCAAGATTACCCAGTTAATAGGTATCTGAGTCAGGATCTGAAGTCAAATCTTTCTGACCTTAGGCCCAGTACCCAAACCTGTGCCATGCTACCTCTCTTGAAGCAGTCATCAAGTTTCCCTGGAGCTCTTTCATCTTCAGGTTAAATAGGCTCAGTTTATTCAACTAATTCTCTTATGGCATAATTTGAAAGTCCTTCATTTTCCTGTTTGTTGTCCTTTGAACACTTTCCAGGTTGTTGATGGCCTTTGCACAGTGTAATGCTCTGAACTGCGCATGGTATTCCAGACATGATTTGTCCAGGATGATGCAGTAAACTATCACACTGTATTCCTGGAAACTGTGCCTTTCACCCTAGGCCAAGCCTAATCTATGTATCACAGGATCATCTAGTCCACCCCTCTCATTTTAGAGGTGATGAAACTGAGACTTAGGGATGTTAGGTCACTTGCTTATGGCCTCATAGCTAATAAGTAACAGTACAGATTAAAACCCAAGTTCTCTGGTTCCAAATCCAATTATTCTTTTTTATCGCAGGCATCTGCTACCTATAAGTGGAAATGTACTATCCCAAAACCAGCCCTAAAATGATTGGCCCTTTCACCGACTGGGGCATACTTTCAAGTTCATTTACCATTCTTTAATCCCATACTCACTGTCAGTTCATCAAGAAGCTTTCTGAAGACATGGTGGGTTGTATGTGTTCCATCTAAATTCGTGTATAATCAGTGAGTTAATTTTTCTCCCCTCTCCAGCTTTCCAGTCCCAGTGAGAAGCTTGGAAAATATGGAACAGGTATAGACAGTAGCCTTGTTCTACAGAAGTAAGAATAGTTCAACCGTCATACTAAAGATTCGTAAAAGACATCACTTCCTTACAGTCTCACTCCCAAAAAATCCCAGTTCTGCCTGAATTTCTTTCACTTTGCTATGTTATACTGCTTGAAATTCCAAAAATTAAAAACTATTTTGATTTCAAAGTCTTCACATTAGTGTGAATCAGTATATTCTTATTGCAGCAGCTGGTGGAGGACATCAATGCTGAGAGTAGAAATTATACTTTGGAAGGGAGACAAATAATTTTGGAGCATGAAACATTTTGGATGGGAGGACAGGTCTATGTGGGATCCTGTTTCAGAAGACTTAAAGAAGGGTGTTGGTAATTGAAGAAAAAGCATGAAGAGGTAGCAGGAAAAGGAAACAGGAAGTTCCCAAAGACAAGCTCTGAGGCTAGTGCTGTTTATACTATGGATATATAGTTCAATTAAATTTGTTTTGTGGGCAACCCCTGGAACCTAACTGCTGTATTTTTCTTCTGGGAAATATAGTCTAAGTTCCAAACAATGAAACTATAAACTAACTTTTAGTACTGCCTTACATTCCATTACTTTTACATGAAATGCTGATTCCTTATTGATCATAAAACAACAAAATTGGTCATTAATACAGGGAAAATAAAAGATACCCACATAAATAAATACTTAATAGTGCCATCCTGAATAATGAATGGTTGAAAGAAAAAATCATAATAATAACTGGAAGAAAATGTATAATGATGATACAACATGCCATAATTTCTGAGATGCAACTAAGTAGTTCTTAGAGGAAAAAGTATCTCTATGAGAAAATACATTAACAAAATAGAAAAACTTAAGGCTCTTGAACCTAATACAATTAGAAAATTAACAAACCCAAAGTAAGGCAGGTGAAGAAGTTTTGACAATTAGATGAGAAATAGATACATTAGAAAATTTAAAAGTTCAAATTATAGAATTAACAAAACTAAAGCTAGTTCTTTGAGAAAACTTACCAAACCTGATTAAAAAGAAGAGGGAGGAAAAAATAGAATGACCAAAATAAGAAATTAACTAGGTGAAGTTGTCATAAGAAATAAAAAGAATCAACAGAACTTAGATAGAATGACTGTGATGAACAAGTTCCTGTAGTATTAAAATGTAGACTCTTCTCCCCATTCTGGATTCTAGAAATCCAGATCATGATTCTTGTTTGCAATTTTGTTGCTTTTGTTGGAGATCTCAGCAGAAGTACTTAAAATAGTTTAACCCTAAAATAGGTCAGATTTGTTTTATTTTTTTATTCATAATGGTTTCATTCAAACTTCTTTCCTTCCCCTGGATCTGTTCCGACTAAAGTTATAACCCAGCAGGAATTTCTCTTTAACCCTTACTGTGTTATACAATCTTTCAGTGAATTGTTCTCACTTATCTGCGTGCTTTCCCTTCAGGAGTGCAAATTGAAACCCACCTTCTCATATGATCAGTTTTTGTCTTTGTTGGAATATCTACTCAATCTATTGGAGGTCCTCCTCTAGTAGGTCTTAATATTTTGTATGTATCATTGTGACACTCAGACTCTCTGTTATTGCTCACTTTTTCTACATGATGATCTACTCATCTTTTCTGATTACACATTTCCTGGGTAATATCTTTTAAACCCTTTTTTACATGCAAGTCATCCATGATAACTGTTGCATTCTATTTGTCAGCTCCATGCTCTTCTCCATTATCCTTTAGGTTTGTTGTCTCCAGAGTATTCTTTATGTCTTGATATTTTATTGAATTTGTTGATTTCCCCTAGAGAATCTGATAGTAAAATTTCTCCAACTTAATCAGTTACTCTCACTTGTGTATCTCTAATGCCAAGCACAGTATAGGTATTTAATAATGCTTGTTGATTGGTTTCTGAAGTGTCAGACTTCTCTGACACTTCCTCTAGAGGCCAAAGGTTGTTTTAATAACACGATTCCACGAGACCACCCTGCCTCAGGTTTGACTTTAGATAGTTATCCTAAAGTCTGACTAAACCTAAAATATTTATGCACTACTTCTTTGAATGCAGTATGTACAAGTCTCCTTGCAACATACAATTTAATATGTCACAGAGTTCCTGTCCCTAAGGTGTGGAGGAATTTCAAACCTGTGTCCTCATTCAACTCCCTTCTTTATGAGGTCTACATGAAGGGGTCAGCAAAGAAAGTGTGAGGTGTGGTTTCTGATCAGCCCTCTGAGATCTTTCTCTTCCTCCTGTCTACACAGCCCTTTGTCATTTCACTGTTGTTCTGAGTTTTTCCAGCTCTTTCCTCAACCTGTCTCAGGTTTGAAGGGAGAGGAGGGTATATGACTATATATTCTCAGGTCACCTATTTTAAGTGTAATAGAAACCACTTTGTAATAGCATTTAAATGTCTTGAAGTTTTGACAATTATACGAATATGAATTTGATGGAAAGTTTGGAAACTGTTCTCAGTAAGCCCCTCTTAATAGAATACCTCATAAAATAACTCCATTTTATGAACTTAAAATGTTTCCTCATTATATTACTTCACTGCTTTTTTGCTCTTACTAATTCCATGTAGTCTTTCTGGGGGGAATTGGCAAACTTAGTTAACCAATTAACTGCTGGTCATTTTATGTATACACAGAAGACAATGTGATAATTACTCAAAAGATATCATACATTTTAGGCACATGGTTTTGAGGAGAGTGATACATTTGATCAGCTGGACTGGACCCTATCTTACTAGTGAACAAAGTCTGGCTCTATCCGGGTTAAAATATTGAGGAATCTCCCCAGTGCCTTTTGGTCCCAGGAATTGGCATAAAACAGGGCAGAGAAGGGAGGAGAGGTGAAGGTGCTGTACTATGTAGATGGAACCAGTGGAAATCTGAAAGGAAATGTCATGCTACAGAACCAGCTACTGGAGAGGCAGTTGTTAGGAGGCCTTTTGTCCCTACCTGTCAGTAGTGTACTTGAAAAAAAAATGTGTCTAACCACTCCACCTGCTTGTACCTGGCCAAGCTAAGAACTCCTGCTTACTGATTTGGCATTTGCACAACTTAGCCTAGTTCTGATTGGGCCCATGTTCTTTCATAAGCCCAGGAAGAAATGCAAAGAGTCACTCCACAGCAAACTCATCTCATTTCCTCTCCACCCTCAGAAACAGAGTTGGAAATGACAGGGAAGCACTGCTTATGGGAGTGAGCATTACTGCCTGTAAGCCCTGTGGACTTTTCTTGAAACTAGAGTGAGGCCAACTGTGACCCCTCTGTTCTGACCCAAGTATTATGGTTTCACATATGTTAATGCATCACATGTACTGGTTCCCTCTTGCTGGTCCACCTCTGACCCTGTTGTGTGGCCAGCATACCAGAGGCTGGCTGGAATCTCTGGGATTGGGGCTGCTGTGGCTGGGTATAGAACACATGCCCTCTCTCCTGTGGACAGCCCCTCCTTTGTTCAGCTGCCTCGGTGGAAAGGCCTGCAGACACACTGCCAGCTAGCAGAGATGCTTTCTTAGCCTTCAGCGTGAGGTGAAGTAGTTGATAATCTTATCCTTGAAGGAAAACCCTAGCCTTCTGCTTAAAGACGTGGAAAGAGGAACAAGGGGCAGCTGTGATTATTCCTGTCACTGGTTCTGTGATGACCTGGGTCTCTTATACAACAAGACTTTAACTGAAAGATATTTTTTCTTTATTTAAAAATTATTCATTTCTCACACACTGAAAAAAACCAAATGTCTTGTGCCTTTCTATGGGAGCACCAAATCCCTAGTTACATATTAAGAACTTACTGTGGAAATCCTAGAGTCTTTCCCCAGCCCTATCTCACCCGTTTCATTAGTCCCTAGAGAGAAGAAAGTTACCAAGGAAGGGAGTACTTATCTATAGCTGGAGAGAGGACAGATTGAAACTCTGAAAGTGGTAACTTTGTTGCCCTTTTGTCTCTGTCGCAGCACTTAGTTGGAAGAGTAATCTTTGTGTCCCAGGATCACTGGGATGGTTCGAGTCATTTAGTTACAATGGAGGTGTTAGCCAGAGAAGAGAGGCAGGTAGAAATTTCCATGTTACCAGAGTAGTCGTCAGATATTCCATGTACAATTAGAAGCCTCCTGCCTTTCCTGACACGTTGGTCTTCTCCGCAGGTGAAGGTGTCCAACTAAGCATGAAATAGTCAGTGCCTCCACAGGGCAGACTTCCAGGGAGAGAGTCTGAGGCAGCCACAGATCACTTCCTCTCCTTGCCCCTCACAGAGCCTCAGTGTCACTGCCATAAGTTTTGGTTTCAAGCAAAGAAAATGGTTGTTCTCTACTTGATGGTATTTTATCTATTTTATTCCCTTTGTTTTCTCCCTACTTGTAACTAACAAAAGGATTGGGAGATAGCAAGGTTATTTTTTTTTATTCATACTTATTTCTCATTTCAAAATTCTTTATATGGGTGGGGCTGGAGAGAGGAACCAGTAACTTTCTCTCTTCAGAATGAAGAATCCCAGTTTGTATATCAGTGTTTAAAAAAAACTCAGACAAGATTTTCATGGACTATTTTAAAAAGTATGTGTCCTTAATATAAAGTTTATATTAGCAGTATTTAATCACTTCTCACCTGTAAAGAAACAGAAGGTAAATATTCTTGCAGAAAATAATTAGCAGAGCTTTAAGATTCATTTTGGGTTAAGTCCACTTTGTTTGCCAATGCATTGTTAATGTTTAGAGGTCTGTTATACTAATGTTATTTATTAATTATTTTTCATTCCCATACATAGCCAACTAAAGAGCTTTTCCATGCACCCATGTCTGTAAAAAATTATTTTTAAATAAAGTTCCTTTTGTTGTAGCAGACTTGCTGTCCAGGCACTTTGGAGATACAGGAGGCAAACAGGGTGCCAGGCATCTGGGCCAGCTCCTTTGACACACTGAGTACTGCAGTATTTGAGGGAAACTCTCAAGTGCTCAGAAGGGGAAAAGAACGGGAGGGGAGGAGAGGCTGGCAGGGCTGCTGGTAGTCTCCCAACACCACACCTTCCCATTTTAAGAGCAGAGGCTTCCCAATGAAAAGTGATTTCTGTGTTTCCTTGGGTAGATCACAATGCCACTTGCTTAAAAGAAGAGTTCTCTTTGAGCAGCTTCAAAGCATCTGATATATGGGCCTTTTGGCCCTTTCCCAACCCTAGAAGCTCCTGGTTCCTATGTGCTAGAGTTAAATAAGGGATTAGAAGCAGAGCAACTTTGAGGGTAGTTCAACTTTATTTTTCACATACCTATATATATCTATATAGATATATATGTATATAAATCTTGAAACAAATTTGTAAATTTACACACATCCCAACAGAAATACATATATACATACATATATATACATACATACATATATATATGTGTGTGTGTATATATATATGTATATGTAGGCCAGATTCCATTTCTTACTTCCAAGTACCATTCACCTTTATTGGGTCCATATCCTAGGATGTGTGCTTCTCAACTGATACTATAGTGCTAATAAAGCCACAGATTAAATCCCCGATTCTAAGGGCCATTTAGTTTCACAGAGAGAAACTGTTTCTGTTCTGCCTCCTCCCACCCTGTGACAAGAAACTTGAAAGCTCACATCATACTGAGGGTGGAGCAATAGTTTCCTCTTCACTTTTCTGAGTGGAGAACGAAGGATATTCCTATCTGCCTTTCTGTAGGAAACCATGAGAAACCCCAAAGTGGGGAGGGGACAGTTTGAGCAACAATACTGTTGTCAGTGGCTTTCAGAGATCGCTCCCTCCAGAGCTGATATGAGCAACGTGTGACAGGGATTTTGATTTTGGGGCACAATGACTCCCACAAATTGATACCACTGTATTAGGTATCAAGGCTACCTGAAAAACCTGTCAGCTAGCCAAGAAACCAGCAAAAATGGGACCACTCACTCCAGCTATTGAGAGAAGAACATAGTTAGAAGACACCACACGTGTGAGAGCTGGGAAGCTACAACGTCCTTGCATCAAAGAAAGGATTTCCTGGAACCATAAGGCCTCTGCTGGGCATATGAACTCCACTCAGGCCCCTTAGAGAGGAAATAATGTCCCCGTTCCCAAGGCTAGGTAAACGTGACAAAATGATGCAACCTGGTTTCTTCCCATTTCCTTGGCTTCTACAGTGGGTTCCGCAGGTGAGCCAGGACATAGAAAAGCCATTTCCATCGACTCAAAGTCATCCCAGGTGATGGTGGAAGGGTGAAAAAGAGCAGAAGCTGTCCCACATAGGGAAGGAGAAAGCATCACGGGATGTTCTTTGGGCTAGTGCCTTAGATCGATGTATTTCTCTACCTGAAAATGGGTGGAGAACAGAAGTGAGAGTAGGATTTGGGAATCCTTTGGCCCAGGGGTAAGAGGCAGCAGTGGGTAGGGAGAAGAGAGTGATGCAGAAGCTGGTGAACCAGATGCAGCCCCTAACAGAAGCAGCAGAGGTGAGGAAGAATGGGGGGAAAAGAAAAAAACTGTCCACAAATTAAGTCCCCATGGCTGGGCATAGTAAAAAAAAATGCTCCACATGTAAATTTTGTAAAAAGCAAAACAACTTCTATTTCCCACCTAATGACCTAGGACCAGAGACATGGCAACAAACAGTTGTGAGAGAAGGCCTCTACTGTCTTCCTAATTCAGATTCTCATTGCTGTTAATAGGCAAAACCTCTCCTCACCCCTAGCCTCAGCCTGATACCTGTGAACAGTACCAAAAAGACTGAAGCAGGTTTGCCTCTGTTTCATGAAGACCAGGGAGAGTATATTTGGGTTGGGGGTTGGGAGGTGGGAAGGACCAGTTAGGCCCCTTCCCTGGTCTCTAGCAAGATAGAGCCAAGCCAGGCATTTGCCAGGAAAGTTGCCTCCTACCTGGTCTTTTGGCGCTCTCTTGTCACCGTTGTTTCCCTGCAGGAGGCCCATCTCTTCTGGGAGCTTATCTGACTTAACTTCAACTACAATTTCATTCTTACGAGCCAGGGGCAGTGTGCTGGGGGGAGGGAGGGAGAAGTTGACAATGAGGGGCACAAGGGAGCAAGGGCTGAAATACTGAGTGTTATGGGCAACATGGGGAGGTGAGCTGAAGTGGACTCTGGTCCTCCAGGAACAGTTCAGAGGGAAATGGGATTGGGAGGTGTGATCAATGGAAGCTGGGATGGTGGGCAATGAAGCATGTATTTTCTCCCCATCCCCCACATCTCCCCTTCAGCACAGGAGCAGACAGGGGCCAATCCTTGGCAGCAAGCAGGCTGGCATGAGGGAGCATTATTCTTACATTTCCTGTTTGCCTGATCGCCCACAAGGCATCTTGCCCTTCTTATAGAGGAAATAAAGGACAGCACCCAACACAGCCAGCAGCAGGATGCAGACGATGACCGCCACAATGACCACTCCCTTGCTCTCTTGCTTGGTTCCTGCTACCCAAACACATAGCCATTCACTGTCTGTGATTAGTTTCCCCCCTTTCCTCTTTTCCTCTTCCCTCTCAGCTCAGGCCCACAATTCACACAGCAGAAGCAGGGAAGGGAAGTAAGGCAACACTTACCTTTCTTGACTGGGTCTCCTGGGGTGTGCACAGGAAGGAAGAGGGGAGTTAGTACGGTGAGTGAGTGAGCACTTCTCTCCCAGCCCTACCCTTTGCTACTCTGCCTGTTGGGCCCTACTTACCAGTGGAGGTGCTGTTGGCTTTGGCAGAAGAAGGACTGCTGGTGGTGGTGCTCTGACTGCTGGTAGTGTTCCCAGTGGTAGTGACAGTGAAGGTGGTTAAGTTGACTGGAAGGAAGAGAAGTAGGTTAAAAATATTGGAAGAGGTAATGCTTCATCAGGGCTTCCTCTCATCTACCAACAACAGAAGACCTTACCCAGCTCCAGAAAGATGGTAGTCTTGTTGCTTCCCAGGGAATTGGACGCCTGGCATACAGCACCCTTCTCTAGCAGTTCTGGAATCACTTGGACTTTCAAAGTACTCAGGACAGTCTGAAAATCCTTTTCATGTTCATGGACCTGCCCAAGAAATGGTCCCAAGTCATCAGATGGACAATGGGGTGAGGAGTGAAGAGAAGGAAGTATGGTAAGAGGGAATCTCAGGTCCTGGGTAGTAGAGGCTAGAAGGTCAGGTTGTGGGTATTTAATGGGTAGGAAGAACCCATTGGGGTTAAAGGTAGTAACCCCCTCTCACCGTTCCATTGACACTCCAGGAGATGGTGGGCTTGGGTTGTCCTGACACCTCACATGTCAGGTTCACCACTTCATTCTCTTTTACCCACATGTGTGCTTCTTTTGCCATCACCCATGGGGACCCTAGGAGACAGGGGAAGGGTGGAGTAGAGCCAGGTGTCCTAAGATCTGTTTGCCTGCTTTACCTGGAAAAATTTTCCTAGCCTCAGTCCCTTTCCACCTGGGCAGGGTTAGGGGTTCCTGTCCATAGCGAGAGCACATTTCAGCAGGAAGATAGCATGAGCTGAGAAAAGACCCAGTAAGACAACAAAACATGAAAGTGAGGTTATCCCCACCCCAAAAGCACCTCACCGTTAATGGTAACATTAACCAGCTGTGTATGTTTCAGGCCGGGCACTGTGGGTACAGATGCCACACAGAGGTAGCCTCCTCCAGCCTCCCTAGTCAAGTTAGTCAGATGCAATACAGATCCATTCTTCAACACCTCCCTGGTCTAGATGAGAAAGTTCAGAGAGGGGAAGTTAGTGCACTTGCCTTTTTTCATCCTGTCATACCCTCCTATCGTAGACCTCCCTATCTTGCTCAGATACCTTTTCTCTCTCCCAATGGAATACCACGGGTTGGGAGCTCTCTGCAGAACAGCTGAGTTTCAGGCTGCTGCCCTCTGACATCACTGGAGCCTTGGGTTGCACTCGGACATTGGACACATCTGGAGGCACAGCCAATAGTGTTCGGACTTGTGTAGTTCAACCCGCCACACCCTCCCTCACCAGGCTTAAGGTTTCACATTCCCATGACCCCCCTTTCCCCTTCAGCATCAGGCCCTCTTACAGTTCACCAAGAGTTGCCGCTGGTCAGTGTTCTCTATTCCAGTATCAAAGTCCAGACCTGAGCACTCATACAATCCACTGTGATGCCTCTGGGCTTGCTCCAGGATGAGGACTCCATCACTTATGTTTTCTACCTCAAGCCAACTGAGACTGATAGGGTCCTGGGGGTGAAATAGGGCAGGGGGAGGGTAAAGAGAGAGATAGCCTGATGTCAGAAAACACTAGCTTTCTATCACGATTCCCCGACCTGCCCCGGATTGCCTGGTGTCTTGTTCAGGCCACCATGCCTTCTTCACCTGCTTTCGGATTGTGAAATGTGGTGGAGGGTTGCCATCTGACAAGCACTTGAGCTCGACCTTGTCTCCCTCTTTCAGCAGCCTATTTGGCATCACCTCTAGCCACACCTTCTCCATTGGGTCTAGATGGATACAAGGGGTGGCAATCAGTTTCATGGAACCTGACCATCCACTTCTGGGAGGAAGATGATGGTTATAGGTAAAACTTAGCACCAGCTTCCTATGCAATGGGAGGTGGAGTGTGTGAGTGTGAGTGTGTGTGTGTGTGTGTATGTGTGTGTGCACATGCACGCATGCATGCACACGCTGAACTGGGAAAAGGGGAAGAAGAAATAATAGCTGCCTGGCTCTGGCATGATCTTGCCCCTCCACAAGCACAAATGCAGAATGACCCATCTAAGGGGAGGAACAGGACTCACAGTAGACAGTGACATTGACCTCCTTGGATTCTTTCATGTGGTCGCCCCCAGGAAGCCGGTAGCTGAGCTCACAGTAAAAGAGGGCCTCCTTGTCCTCTTTATCCAGCTGTGCCCACAGAGTACTTTTCACGGTGTAAAGCCCACTTGACTCTTTGGTTCGTTGTTCTGTAATTCTGATCCCTGAAAAGGGTGGGTAAAGGAAGAGAAGGGTGCAGCCTCAAGCATTTATTCACTTCTCCCCTTCTCTCCTAAATGAACCACACTGCCATTGTCTACCTCTGTCCCTGACTAGGGACACTATGCAGCTAGTGCTATTTTCTGCCTTAAAAAGTCTGCTACTGATGCATCTGATACCCACATCGTGTCATGGTTGCAGGATGGGCAACATTCACTCCAAGGACGATAAGAGAAATGGGAATAGGTGGCTGGCACAGCAAAGGGTCTCTTCATAGGTAGGCAGTGGCCAGGTGGACAAAGGGCATATTGGTTACTCACGATTCTTGTCTTCTTTCAGGGGGCTCCGGTTTTTATACCAGGTGACATGAGGGATTGGGTATCCATCTTCCCCATTGCAGGTGGCAACCTGGAAAGAAAGATGCCAAATTTGATTATTCCTGGACCCCTAACTACTGAATCCTGTCTCACTAGTTCCTATGCCTTTGCATTTCTTACCTCCTGAGGGTCCCTGTTGATCACAGAGATTCCAGAAGTGCTGGCTTGGATTGTGGGCTCCTTGGGAGCTTCTGTAAGATTGACCAGAGAAGTGAGTGAGGGGCAGTAGACAGGCATGTAGAAGTGGGAACAGAACAGAAGAACCACATAGACATACAAAGGAGAAGAGACAGTGCTATGGGAACCCAAGACAGTGGCAAGAGGGGCAGAACATGCTGATAAGAATGGATGGAAGCACTCACTATAAATTTGGAGCTGGATATATTTCTCCTGGGTACGGGAGGTAAGGCCTTTGACCTGGCAGATGAAGATACGCTCATCTTTGGGGGTAACACGTGCCAGAGACAGGTTGGCCCCATCCAGAAGGGTGAGTCGGTGTTGGTACTCACCAGGATCAGGCTGGCCCTGACCCCGGCGCACTTGGAAGATGTGAATACGTTGATCCTTGTGTTTCTAAGGGATGGAGGAAAGAATGAATGAAGACTCCTTGGGAGTAGAAGTATCATCTATTTCCTCTTAACCTTTGGCAATGTCAATGCCCAGACTTCCCCTCACCCTGTCTCTCCCTTTTTGCCCCCAAGTGTCTATGCACTCACAAAAAACCAATCGACATGGCTGAGGTTGTCAATGGGCAGGGAGCTGTCACAGTTAAGATGGGCGTTGTCTCCCACTTGAAACTCTAGTATTTCTGGTTTGGGCTCCACTTCATCAGGCACTCCTAGAGTGGGATGGTGAACATGGATGTATGTGCAAGGGGAGAGGGAGAAATGTTATTAGGAGCCCCTACCCAAGCAGCTGTTCCCTGCTCCAGCTGTTTTCCCATCAGCCTCTCCCCACCCCCACCTTGTTCACTAACAGCTGTTCTCTTGCCTCCTTGAGAGATGGGGTCTGACCCTGGCCCTGTCTTCTCTCAACTCCTTCCCTCCCTTGGCTGGGTTTCCTCCCATCTCAGGCTACTAGGCCCTCATTGGACTGGAGTCAGGGATAGTTGGGTCCTAGAGGCACCTTCTTAGTTAGGGTGGAGGCCTGGAGATGAAGTTAGACATCTCCAGAAGCCAGACAGCAGGGGAAGGGAGAGGGGCAGCTCTGGCTTGGGGCCAAGAAGAAGCACTCCCTTCAGCCTTCTGGGTGAGTTCAGGCTGTGGGAATGTCAGGCATTTGTCTGTTTGGGGAGGGTGGGGGCAACACATACAGCCATTCTTTGTATGCCACCCTCTCAGAGGTAAAGGGAAGGTGCTCGGGCCTATGTGCCCTCTCCCCAAATGGTCTGTAGTCTCTTCCTTTACCAGGGAAATGCCCTGGGCCTGGAGCATATCACTCCATATGGGGCATACGCTCTTGCTTCCTTCATCTGTCACTACCTAACATCCCAGGCACACTTACATTAAGAACATGAGGTGGTAGGGCAGTGAACCCCAGAATTCTGCACCTCCATCCCTGTTTCTGCCCCTTCCCAGGATGATGTCACTGGTACCAGTTGTTGGAGCCTGCACTGCCATCCCCTTCAGGCTGGTGATGTCACCAGTCCTCTGGCCTGGGCTGTACTTAGGGAAGTTTGGGTCTGCTTCCTGACACTCCAGCCCATGATCTGGGATACCATGGTGGTGGGTGGGTACCAGGCACAGGTGTAGAGCCTGAGGGGTTGCCCCATCATTAAAGAGAAGCAGAAGCCCAATTGATGTGCCTCAGTTTCTTTTCTTATGAGAGAGTTGGCTTGGGTCAGCTGAACACACTTCAGAGCTCAAAGCCCATTTTAGCTCTTTCCCCAGAAATAAACCTAGTCTGGGAGTCGGCGCCAGGGACCCCTGGGACTGCACTGGGAACAAGGCCAGAGAACTGGGTACTGCCCCTTCATCCTCCACCCCCCAGCCTGACTGGGGCAGGGCCCTGGGGAGCCAAAGCCAAAAGAAACATTTGTAGCTCTATTCCGGGCCATACAAGGGCAGAGGGGACCCTGGTGTGCCCAGCTCCCTGCTCAGGGATGAAAAGAGTATGGAAGCAAAGCTGCTCTGTGAGTCTAGGAGTCTGGACTTCCTCGGGCCCTGGGGGGGGCCTTGCCTTGGCTTCAGTACCTGAGCCCTCCTGTCCTTTCTCCCCAGCCTAGGCAGGAGGCTTCAGATGCCCTTCTCCTCTCGGCTGGTAATTCTGCCAACGCCCAGGGCGGGAGGGGAGTCCCGATCGCCCTTCCCCCCTCCCCACCTCACCTCCAACTTGGCCCTCTGCCCGGGCTAAAAAAAAAACCAAAAACCCACACACAGGAGGAGGGGCTCCGGCTCCGGCGGCTCTCCCCCATCCCAGCTAGGAAAACCGCCATCCCTCGAAAGAGGCCGTTACTTCATTCAGGATTTGGGGGGGAAGGGGCAAAGGCAGGCTCCTGGCTGCCTCCCCCAGGAACCCCCCCGTTAAGGCGAGTATATGGGGGAGATGCACTCCCCACCACAGTCGCACAAGGCTCCCGACCCGCTCCAGCACTCCTTCCCGACTCAGCGGTGGCCTGCCCCCCGCCCCTCCTTCCCAATCAGGATCCCATCCTGGGACTCCAGAAACCTGCAGCGCTCTTCAGCTGCAGTTGGAGCACCACTCTCAGGCGGCACGAGGCGTCTGGCGCCTCCGGGATGGGGCACACGAAGGGTGTCGCGTGTCCAAATGCCAGGCCCCCAGCTCCGCCCGAAGCCCCCCGGTCCAGCCAGTCCCCTGCTTCGCGGGGTCTCCTGGAGAACTCACCAGCCGAGCGACGGCAGCAGCAGGCGGTTAGCAGAAGAGTGCAGAGCAGCCTGGTCAGGTCCATGGTTCCCGGCGGGAGAGCTAAAGCCAAGTGAGCCAGCTCGCAGCAGCCTGGGGGCTGACGTCAGGGGGGCGGAGGGAGGGGGCCTGGAGCTCCCAGCCCGTCCGCCCCGCCCCTCGCAGCCCCCCTCCCCCTCCTGGTTCCGCAACGCCAAGGGGCCAGGGTCCCACTTTGCACCTTTTCCTGGAGTTGGCATGGGCCAGAATGGGGAAGGAAAGATAGAAGGAACCTGTTCCCGTCCCCCAAATCTAGTCTTTAACTGGGGGCAGGGGATGGGAGGAGGGAGAGAAAGAGGGGACAGGGACAGGTGTCTCCTGGGTCGGACAGGCTGAACCACAGAGAAAGTCCGGATTAGGTTATCAAGGATTTGGTTTTCTTTGCCGGGACACCTAACGCCACCACTCCCTCTTCCAAATCAGCCCGCCCCCTGTCCCATAGACGAGAAACTCCCCTAGAACTCTCACAGCCCCACACACCCGCACTCCCAGGTCCCTTTTAACTCTGACCCCAAGGAGACGCGAATGTCTGGATTCCTTAGGTAATTTCCCCCAACAACTCCGCAGTACCCGACGGGGAGCAAGTACCAGACAAAGTCCCCAGTATCTCAGTTAACCGGACCCTTCCAGTCCAGTCCTGCCCCGCCCCGCCCCGCCCCTCCTCCTCCCTTCTAAGATCTGACGGGCTCAGCTTCTCCGGGACTGAGGCTTTTCAGCACTGCAGCTCAGGCCAGGGCATCGATTGCTTTCAGACATTGCACCAGTCACCTCGCTCCTTCAGCTCCTCCCTGGCACTCCAGCGACTGCTGAGGCCCCTCCTGTTTCCCTTTGGCACATTTTTGGCACGGGGAGGGGGAGAGTGCGGGGTCTAAGCAGCCCTCCTCCTAACCCCAAGCTCACCAAGACCGTTTGGTAACAGAGGAAGGCGGGGTTTGAATGGTGTCGGCTTTGATTCTCACCTCCAAGCAACTCCTTCGGTGGAACAGTGTGGAGTGGGAGGTTCCTTGGTGCTAATCAGAGTATCGGACGCCTACCCCCGGGCATCTACGAACGCCTGACCAGCTAACAGACCCACTCTGTAGTTTGCATTTTGCCCTCCAACTCATTTGCTATGCGACGACAGGCCAGTTCTTTCTCCTGGCTGGCTGGTCGTCAGTTTCCTCATCTTGACAAGGAGATTGGACTAGATGATATCTGACCTCTAATATTCTGTGATTCTTTACCTCACCTGTACGAATAATATCAGGCAGAATTATTAAGCTTTTAAAGGTTTACCAAGTACTTAAACTTCTAACGTATGAACTCCTAATCTTGGAGTTCACAAAACTTGGATAGACAAAAAACATTACATCTTTATTTTTACTAAGGAAAATTTAGCATTTCCTTCAATTATGAATTAAAAAAAAAAGTTATTCTGAGAAAGACTCCACCAGACCTCCAAAGAGGTCCATGACACAATAAAGATTAAGAACTCCCAATTCGTTGTCTTCGGGTTCCAAATTCATAAAGGATAAAGGGCGTCATTAATGCTCTGATCATGTCTGCTGCAGTCATGCTGATTAAAAAAACCTTCATTGACTTGCTGTTGTCTATAAATTCCCTATCCTAGCACTCAAGGACATTCACATTTTGTCTCCAGTCTGATATTTTACCCTTAGCTCATACAACTCCCTTCCATGTACATTTCCTTCAAAACTGGATTGCTCCTTGTTGCTTCTCCTCCTGCCCACACCCCATTCTTATCTTAAATGGAACAAGCTATTCCTCATCTCCGGATAACTTTTGTTCAAAAGTACCACTTCACTTATGTGAATTTCCCTGATCCCTCCAGCATGAAGTATTCTTTCTCCTCATCTCTTATAGCACCACAGGAGTTCTCTTCATTTATCACATTATTTTCCTTATCATTTATAGGCTCATCATTCTAATAGATTGTAAACTTTTTGAGAACAAAGGTTTTCTTTATTTTCATATCTTTTTCAGCATACAATAGGCATGCTTGCTTCAGCTCCCAGAAACTGGTTGAATTGGATGTTCTCTAAGGTTTCTACCAATTCTAAATAACAATGACCTTGTAATTTGTATAGAGAGGAGAAACCAGTGATTGGGGGAGGGCTCAGAGTCCTAGAACCTGTGACCCACATCCTATCCCTTCTGGATCTACCTCATCCATCTGCTGCAGCAGCTCCTCTCTGGTCATCGATTGTGGCTCAGCCCAAGTTGGGAAGGTGATTTGATTTCAATTGTCTGTTTTCAGATGAGCACCCTGCCTGTTTGGGGCTCAGGTGAGGTAGAATTGTTTTGTTTTTGCTTGGGTAGGGGTGTAGAACAATTGAAAACAACCTCTCTCATTAAAGACTTCCCTGAAACCCTAACATTTCTTTAAACCCAGTGCAACCCTAGATCTAAATTCCCCACTTCTTCCAGGTCAGATTAAACCCTCCTGACCTGAAGATTACTGAACAAGATCACATTCCCCAGGGTCCATCCTGACAGGGTTCCCCAAAGATCCCACCACTTTATTCTCCAGTCTCTCCCAGGATCCTTTGTCCGTATCAGCTTCTCAGGAACAAAAGGAGAGAGAGAAATATGGGACACCTTTTATCCCAAACCTACTCTAGGGTCTGATCTGGGGGACTGGGGACTCTGAATGGGAACTCTGGGACTTGGAGTGCTGAAAGCATCATGTAGGGTAGATGAAGCTGAGATTTCTTATAAGAATAGGAATGGTAAGAACAAAAGGATGGTGTGTGTGTGTGTGTGTGTGTGTGTGTGTGTGTGTGTGTGTATTAGTGATGACGCAGTTTTGGAGAGCTGATGACTCCACAAACCACATTAGCTTCTGTGTTCCAGATATAAACTCTTCCCCATTATGCCCCTCCCCCTCCTTTGATAGCTAGGAAAGAGAGGCCAGGGTGGTATGGGGATGGGGGTGGGGGAGTGGACCCTGGAATCTTCCAATTCTAGGAAGCCTTCTGATCCATATGAGACTTAGATGGCAGGGATATCATAGGCCAGGTACCCCAGTTTACCCAGAATTCACAAAGGGTATGAGGGGGAGTTTGGGTGGAAACAGAATGAGGGTCACTGTTTGAAAAACAGAGGAAGGGATGACTCAAACATGCTGTCAATTTTTTAAGAAGGCCTAGGATGGAGCAGTGAACTGCCTCCCCTTCCCCCTCCCTCCCTTCCTTCCACTTAACACCATTAACTCACCATCCTTCTGGCTTCCTTTCTGCTGCCTGAGAGGGAAGCCGGCCAACCATCGGGCAGTCTGCAAGGGCAGACAATTCTAGATTCTGCTTTAGCTTTGGGAAAGGATCATGAATAGATAGGGGGCAGCATCCAAAAAGTTGGAATTAAGGCTTGAAACCAGGGAGAACTCCCTGGTCATCTATGCCTAATTATGAATGTCAAGCCAAATCTCCTTGTTCATAGTAAATAAGACCTTCCAGCTCTCTGTCTCCAATTAAATCTGATAGTTTTTGTATTTTTTTTTCTGAGGGTGGTAAGAATGGATTGAAGGTAGTGAATAGCATGTGGTGAGGTGTTCTTTTAGTTTTTTTCCTTCAAATTTAATATTTATTTTTAACATTTTTTTTAAATGTGAGTTCTGAGTTCTCTCCCTCCCTTTGACCCCTCCTCCACCAACTGAGAGGGAAAGCAACATAACAACTCTACATGGGAAATCATGTAAAACATTTTCATATTAGCCATTTGGGGAAAAAAAGCAGGAAAAATAAAGATAAAGTAAAAAATGCTTCAATTATGCCCAAAGGACTATAGAAATATGTATACCCTTTGATCCAGCAATACCACTTCTAGGTCTGTATCCCAAAAAGATCATAAAAATGGGAAAAGCACCCACATGTACAAAACTATTTATAGCAGCCCTTTTTGTGGGTGGCCAAAAACTGGAAATTGAGGGGATGCCCATCAATCAGGAAACCACTGAGCAAGTTATGGTATATGAATGTAATGGACTAGTACTGTGCTATAATGAACAGACAGACTTCAGAAAAACCTGGAAAGACATAAATAAACTGATGCTGAGTGAAGTGAGCAGAACCAAGAGAACATTGTACACAGTAATAGCCACAGTGTTCAATGACTGATTTTGATAGACTTAGCCGTTCTCAGCATTGCCAGGTTTAAATGAACTGATAAAAAGTGAAATGAACAGAACCAGTAGAACATTGTATGCAGTATTAGCACTATTGCATGATGATCAGCTGTGAATGACTTAAGTTATTTTGATCAATACAACAATCTAAAACAATTCCAAAGACTCATGTTGGAAAATGCCATTCACATGCAGAGAAAGAACTATCATTTCAGAATGCAGAGCAAAGCAGACCATTTTCTTTTTTGTTTTGCTTTTCTTTCTCATGGTTTCTTCCATTCATTATAATTCTTCTATGCAACATGACTAATGTGAAAATGTGTTTAACAGGAATGTATGTGTCAAACCTATATCAGACTGCATGCCATCTTGGGGAGGGAAGGGGAGAAAATTTAAAACTTATGGAAGTGAATGTTGAAAACTAAAAATAAATAAACTAATAAAACAAATAAATAAAAATAAATTGTTTGGGTAAAAAAAATATGCTTTAATCTGCACTTAGACTCCATCAGTTCTCTCTCTGGATGTAGATAGCATTTATCATCATAAATTCTTTAAAATTGTTTTAGATTATTGTATTGATCAGAATAACTAAGTTATTCACAGTTGATCATCATGCAATAGTGCTGATACTGTATACAATGTTCTACTGATTCTGTTCATTTCACTTTTTATCAGTTCATATAAGTCTTCCCAGATTTTTCTGAAACCATCCTGTCCATCATTTCATATAGTATAATAATATTCCATCATAATTACATACCACAATTTTTTCAGCCATTCTTCAATTGATGGGCATCCCCTCAATTTCCAATTCTTTGCCACCACAGAAAGAGCTGCTATAAATATTTTTATAACTATGAGTCTTTTGACTTTTTCTTTCATCTCTTTGGTAGACAGACCTAGTAGTAATATTGCTGGGTCAAAGGGTATGCATAGTTTGCTAGCCCTTTGTACATAGTTCCAAATTGCTCTCCAGAATGGTTGGATCAATTCACAATTCCACCAATGGTGCATTAGTATTCCAATTTTTCCACATACCCTCCAACATTTATCATTTTCCTTTTCTGTCACATTAGCCAATTTGGTGGGTGTGAGGTGGTATCTCAGAGTTCTTAATTTGCATTTCCCTAATCAATAGTGATTTAGAGCATTTTTATATGACTATAGATAACTTTGATTTCTTTATCTGAAAATTGCCTGTTCATATTTACTTTAACTATCAGTTGAGGAATGGCTCATATTTTTATAAATTTGATTCAGTTCCCTATGTATTTGAGACCTGGGCCTTTATCAGAGAAACTTGCTGTAAAAATTTCCCCTCTGTTTCCTGCTTTCCTTTGAATCTTGACTGCATTAGTTTTGCTTGTGCAAAAACTTTTAAAATTTAATGTAAGCAAAATTATCCATTTTAATTCCTGTGATCTTTTTCACCTCCTGTTTAGTTCTACCCTTATCCATAGATCTGACAGGAATAATTTTCTAAGTTCTGGTAATATGCTTGTGATACCAACCCCTGTATCTAAATCGTTTACATATTTGGACCTTATCTTGGTATATGATGTGAGATGCTGGTCTATATCTAGTTTCTGCCAAACGGCTTTCCATTTTTCACAGCAACTGTTGCCAAATAGTGAATTCTTGTTCCAAAGGCTTGGATCTTTGGGTTTAATCCAATACTAGATTACTGTGGTCATTTACTACAATGTATTACATACCTAATCTAGTTCTCTGATCTACCACTCTGTTTCTTAGCTAGTACTGGATTGTTTTCATGATTACTACTACTTTGTAAAACAGTTTGAAATCTGGTGCTGCTAGGACCTCTTTTTCATTGATTTCCTCAATATTCTTGACCTTTTGTTCTTCAGATGAATTTTGTCTCTATAAAATAAATTTTGGTAGTTTGATTGGTATGGCACTGAATAAGTAAATTAACCTAAGGAGAATTGTCATTTTTATCATTTTGGCTCAACCTACCCATGAGCCATTGATATTTCTCCAATTGTTTAGATCTGTCTGTGTAAAAAGTATTTTGTAATTGTGTTCATATAGTTCCTGGGTTCGTCTTGGCAGGTAGACTCCCAAGTATTTTATATTGTCTATAGTTATTTTAAATGGAACTTCTCTATCTCTTTCAGCTAGACTTGAGATGTTTTATTGATTTCAGAAGGAAACCAGAAAAGATGGAGTGAGTAACATTATAGAGGATTCCAAGAGGAATAAAAGTGATAGGAGTGTAAGGAGTAAGTTAGGAAATAGAATAAGGAATGAGAAGAGAGTGTAGGGGAGGTTTTGGGAGGTGACAAACAGCTGTTTCCTAACTCTGTAGAGCTGGAAACAGGAAAAATTAGGTTAAATAGTGTGGTGTGAGGGAAAGCACACTGGCTTTAGAGTTAGGAGACAGGTTTAAATCCCAGATGCTACATTTATTAACCTGTTTGATCTTAGATAAATCACTTCACCTCTCTGAGCCTTAGTTTTTATATCTGCAGAATGGGAACAATAATAGCTATAATTCCTATCACAATGTGATGTTCAAATGAGACAATGTGTATATTTTCTAAATCTTAAAGCCAAATGTTATTATTGTTGTTGCTACTGTTATTATTATAGCAGGAAGGGGTACAGTTAAGCCAAAGAAAGTGGAAAAAGCACAGGAGTAAGAGACTAAATCCTGTCTCTGACACAACTTATAAGTGACTTTGGACCAATTATTTAATCTTCAGGGCCTCATTTTCCTCATCTGTAAAATGAAGGGTTTGGACTCAATGGCTTCTGAGGCCATCCACTTACCTGCAGCAAGGCAATCTTTTTACTTCTCTCTAAACAATTCATTCTCTCACTTACCACAATGGCTATTCTAAACTTCTTCATCTCTCCTCAAGGCTCCCCTGGCATCCCTTTGGCCCATCCTTCCAGAGGAGGAGTTCATCCATACGTCAATGAAAAGCTGATGCCATTTGCTGAGAGTTCTTTTCTCATTTCATATCATTTAGGAATCTTCCCCCACTATCTCCTCCAGCCCTGTCTCTCATGAAATGATGGCCCTTCTTGACAAGACAAATACTTACACGCACCTTTGATCCTTTCCTATCCCAGTCCTTCCCAGTCTATCCTGCCTTCTTCACAGGATTCTCCCCTTGATCAGCACCCTCTTTAATCTTTAACTCCTTTTCTCCTTAACTACTGGATCCTTTCCTGCTATGTGCAAACATACTCATATCTCTTCTACCCTTAAAAGAGCCTCTCTTGATCCTACCATTCTTGATTGGCTATAGCAGCTCCCATCCTATGTCTCTCCCTCCCTTCTTAGTTAATGAGTGGAAAAAATGATCTACATTCAAATCCTCTCCTTTCTGTCCTCTAGCTTCTAAACTCTCTGAAATCTGGCTTCCAACCTCATCATTCAACTAACACTTCTCTCTCCAAAGTTCCCAATGATCTTTTAATTGCTTAATTTAATGGATATATTTATTTATCCCTAAACTCTCTCTTGACCTCCAATCTTTGCATCATCAATTACTTTTTGTACATTTTGAACTGCTTTCCACAGACATCTTAAACTCAATATATCCCAGATTGAACTCATTATTTTTTCTCCCAAACCTTCCCCCCTTTTAAAGTAACCCAATTACTGTCAAGGGTGTCACTATTCTCTGCATCACCCAGGCTCACAACCTAGGTGTCACCCTCAGCTGAGCCTCATTCTCTCTAACCCCACATATCCAATCTGTTTGCCGACACCATCTTCTGCCTTCACCATATCTCTTTTATACATATGCTTTTCTACTCTGACATTGCCCCCCTCTATGGTGGTCCTCATTATCTCAAATCTGAACTTCTTTAATAGTCTCTGGATGGGTCTCCCTACATCAAGTCTCTCACTACTCCAGTCCATTCTCCACTCATCTGATAGTGCCTGCAGATTTGATCCTGTCACCCTCCTACTCAGTAAACTCCATTGGTTTCCTATTGCCTCCAGGAGGAAATACAAAATCGTGTTTGGCTTTTAAAGCCCTTTACAGCCTGACCTTTTCAATCTTTTTACACTTGACTCCCTTCCACATACTATATAATCTCATTACCACCAACCTCCTTGCTCCACCTTCCTATTCCAAGCCTTTTTCTCAGCTGTCCCCCAAGTCTAGGATGTTCTCCCTTCTCATCTTCTGACTTTATTAGTGTCCCTTCAAGACTCAGCTCAAATCCCACCTTCTACAAGATGCCTTTTGTAGTTCCCTTTCACTCTCTCTACACACACACTGACTACTTTCCTTCTGAGATCACCTCCAATTAACCCTGTGTATACCTTGCATATACATACCATAATTGTTTGCATGTTGTCTTCCCCAGTAGAATGAACTCCTGGAGGTGAGGGACTATTTTTGTTTTACTTCATATCCCAGAGCTTAGCACAGTGCCTCATTCACTTAATTAAATGTTTGTTGACTGACTGGCTGATTGACTATCACCCTATGAAAGAACTTCGTAAAAGCAGAGGTTGTAATATGCAGAGTGTGTTATTGGGGAGGCTCCTTTTGAAATCTTCTTAGGGTATCTCTAAAGCCAAATGAGACTCATCTGTGTGAGCTGGATTAGAAGAAGTCCACACTAGAGGCAGAGGATTGGATGAGATAATCAAATGGAAGCAATATTTTAATTCCATGCCTCATTATTTCTTCCCTCTGTCAGGGGAATAAGTTCACTTTCTCTCCCCAGCCTCTCAGAGCTTAGCCAGATGGGGAGTTTCTCAAGAACATAAGAGCCCAGAAGATTGGAATTACTTTTCTGTATCTGTGGGATTTGGCTGGATTGCAAATTAGGAAACTGAGGCAAGCACCACAGCTTCTGTCCAGTCTCCATTCACAGTCTTCCTTTCTGGTGGAGGTGAGAAGCAGGGAAACTTATACTGGGAGTCTAAGAAAGCAGTTGGGAGAGGAAGTTGGTTGAGATAGGTTTTAGGGTCCAAGGGAATTGAAGATGTGGAAAAGAGTAGCTGTTTGCCCCCCAAAAAACTCCCACCCAGATCGTCTCATCTGGGGGCTCACTAATGTTGAGTTGGGTTTCCTCCTGGTTCTCCCATAGGCTTCTACATTTTCTATAATCATAAGGTTACCACCCTTCCGATAGGAGTAGAGGGGACATGAGAGTGGGAGGGAGGAAGGAAGCTCCAGCTGATAAAGATGAATCTGCAGCTGCATACCACAAATATTAAATGCCTACATAGTACGTGCAAAGAACAATTAGGAGTCAACTCGGACAGCTTCCCATGAAGTCCTAGGGGAAGGCTTAGGAACTCCCAGCAGGAACACTGGGATGGAGAAGACTGAGGCAAGAGGGTGGGGGGAGAGATTTCTTTGATGGGGGTTGTTTGGGGGGAAAGAGGATGGGGAGCAAAAAACAGGGTGGAAGGGGAGTGGACAGCTGCTGCAGTGGTCATCCTTGGGGCCAGGAAACAGGACACTGAGACTGTGTCGGGGAGGAGAAAAGTAGGGAAGAGATTGAATGGGGGGAAGCAACGCCCCCTTCCCCTGCTCCAGATAAATGATGTCTCACTCATGTCCTCTGCACCTGAGCCAGGGCAGGAGGAAGGAGAGTGAGGCTTATCTGGAAGGGCATCCCCAGGAGTGGGGGGCCTCTTTGGGAAAAGGGGGGGCATGCTATTTTTAAACTTGGAAAAACCATGAGTTCATCTCTTAACTGAGTGCCAGAGGCAGCAAAGGCTCCATTGTGCAAGGGACTGGGTCTGAGGGGGGCAGAGAGGGACTGTACAATAGTGAGGATTATGTTGAGATTGAGAAGGGGAAGCAGGGGGAGGGGGGACGCTGCCCAGCATCTTCGTCACAGCTGGCCTACTGAACTCTGGAGTCCTGCCAGGCATGAGTGGGTGGGGGACCCTTCTCCTGCCTCCACCACAAACTGAGTTCTTAAGGGGTCCCTGGCATCCTTTGCCCTCATGGCGAGGGGAGATTTTCAGTGGAATTCCCACTGCCTGCCTTTCCCAGGGACCAGGAAGGCCTGTTCCCAGGCTCCCGACATTCCAGCTGCTCCCATGGGAGTTGCAGGCTTCTTGATTCCCTCTTCCCTAGTGTGAGAGAGTGTGTGTGTGTGTGTGTATGTGTGTGTATTTTGGGGGTAGAGGTAAAGGAAAGAGTGGGGAATTGGAGAAAGAGTCTCTAGTGATCCATCTGAGATTTATGGGTCTGGGCCCCCTCAATTTGGGAGGCAGCAGCTACTTTTGGATATGTCCTTCAGTGCCCACTCCTGATTCCTTGTTACCTCTGAACTTAGATGAATCACTCTTATATTTGGGATTTGGCACGGGTCATCAGCCCTTAGGAGTACAGGGGCTCCAGCACATACCCCTTCAAGGAAGGGGAAACCAAGCTCTCATATCTGCTTCCTGTGTCTGCTCCTGATATCCAACCTGATGTCCCCTCTTCTTGTTCTCCCTTCTCCCAAGCCTCCCACCACTGATTCCTTCTCTCCAAGCCTTGCCCCAACCCAACCCAACCCACCTGTTTGGACCTTTCCTTGGAACCTACTGCAGTTCTCATCAGGAACTCTGCTCAACCTGGGAAGAAAACATCCTTCCTTAAATCAGAATTGTCCCATAGGAGGAAAACGAACAAAGAAACGTCCCTTGTGGATGGGGATCTGATGGGGCACGGTTCCAGCTTGTGAGTACTCCTGCATGACGGAATTTCTGTGGTCTCACCTAGAACTTTGAACTAGGTTCTTGCTTAGCTGCTGGCCAAAGGGGAGGGAGGGCAACCGGGCAGCCGCTGCTGCTCTCACCAATCCAAACATTACCTTAAATGCTCACAGCAGCTGTCTCGGAAGCCTGGAGGAGGGGCTGGGATGGTGGGGGGAGGGTGAGTGGGAAGACACTAAACTGTGAGGCCCATTCGGAAACCTGGGATCTGGTCTTCTGCACTTTCTGAGGCTTATTCAGTTTCCCTCTTCCCACCCACTGTGGAAATTCAGAAAGATGAGAAGTTTAGGGAAGGGGGGGTAGTTATTTGTCCCCAGACCCTCATGTCTAGCGTGGGAAGTGGAGCTCAGAAAACCAGGAGATTGCTCTGACAGCAGCCATACAAAACAGCAGAAACCTCTACTCATTAAGGAAGGGAAAGTAACCAGAGGGCTTAGGTTCCAGTTGGGGTTAGTGAGCACAGGTGTATGGGTATGAGGGGCTGGGGTGGGGGAGGAGAAGCACTTGGGTGTTAGAATAAAAGTTGGGGTACTCATTCTACCAATCCCCACTCTCCACTTGCCCAAGCTTCTCATGTTCCTACTCTTCCAGCTGTTAGTTTGGGGATACCCCACATGAATGCCTGGGTCCTATCCACAGCACAATAGTACTTGTGGATGTTCTGGCTTGGGAAATCAAAAGATCATAGAATGTTAGAATTGGAAGGTGCCTTAGAAATCCAATTTTCTCACTTTTATAGATGAGGAAACTGAGGCTCCAAGGATGGAGTAACATGTGCAAAGCTACTTATCGAGTTTGAGTGTGGTTTCCTCTACTCTGTAAACCGTGTTCCCTTCAGTTCTAAAGGGAGGGTGCAGAGCTTGTGGTAGGTGGACAGACAGGGATGTTCAGGACTCTTGCATGAGCAGGTCACATATACTCCCAATAATAACAACCCTGGACAAGAATGTCTTCTGGTGGATTGCTTTAATCAGGCATAACAGGGGGAGGGAAGGAGCAACAGCTGGTCCAGGGAGCAAAGTCTGTGGGAAACCTGCAGAGGAGGTGACCCCTAATGCATTCCTTAATGGGATATCTTCTGTTTGTTCTCCCTCTCCCTCTCTTTCCCACCTCTCTCCTCCACCCCCTTCCTGTCTCTCAGTCTCCCTGTCTCTTTCCCTCCCTCCTCTCTGGCCACTTTCCCAGCTCCAAGGAAATTCTCTTCTCCCTTAAGCACCAAGGATGTTGGAACCCAGGATTTCCACTGGAGGGGGAGTGTGGTTCCACCTTTCTTCCACCCCCCCTTCTCATTCCTTCAGAAGACCACCATGTCAGGGGCAGAGCCAAGATGGTGGAGTAGAAAGACACACATATGCTAGCTCCCCCCCCCATAGCCCATAAAATATCTGTAAAGAAAGACTCTTAACAAATTCTAGAGCAGGAGAAGTGGAGAACAACAGAGTGGAGGAGATTTCCAGCCCAGGGTGACCTGAAAGGGTGGCGGGAAACATCTGTCACACCACCCGCGGAGCAGAGACCAGCCCAGCCTTGGCCACTCAGCGTGGCTTGGCTCTGGGAGGAGGCTGTGAGCAGGCCTTGGGGCGGAATCTCCAGTCCCAGTAGCAGTGGTTCCCAGATCCCTTGACCCACAGGTGCCAAAGGTCAGTGACAGGGTTTTTTCAGCTGTCTGAGAAGGGAGAAGGGCCTTCCCATAGCTCCGGCCTCAGGCAGCAGCCACAGAGGCCACACTGGACAGGCAGCAGCAGTTCCCACAGCAGCCCTTACAGCAGCGTGCATCCATTGTTGGAAAGTAAAACCCCTGGGGGCACTGAGCAGTTGATTCTTACCTCAGCCCTACGTAGAGGCCCTACAGCAGCTGATCTTTATCTCACACTGAATGGCGGCCCTGCCCATGCAGTTTATCTGAGTCTCAGCCCCTAGTGCTGGCTTGGTAGAACTGGAGGCAAGGTGGTTGTGAAGAGGAAACTCTGCTAAGATTCTGGGCACAAAAATCTCTTCGTGCTCCCAGACCAGTATACACGCTTGATTGTGCCACCTTGGAGGAACTGAGATCCCCAGAGTATACCCTATTCTTGACAAAGGACCCAAAGGTCAAGTAACTGGTTGGGAAAATGCCCAAAAAAGGGAAAAAAAAAATAAGACTATAGAAGGTTACTTTCTTGGTGAACAGATATCTCCTCCCATCCTTTTAGATGAGGAAGAACAATGCTCACCATCAGGGAAAGACATAAAAGTCAAGGCTTCTCTATCCCAAACATCCAAAATAAATACTCAATGGGCTCAGGCCGTGGAAGAGCTCAAAAAGGATTTTGAAAATCAAATAACAGAGGTGGAGGAAAAATTGGGAAGAGAAATGAGAGAGATGAAAGAAAAGCATGAAAAGTGGGTCAACACCTTGCTAAAGGAGACCCAAAAAATGTTGAAGAAAATAACACCTTTAAAAATAGGCTAACTCAATTGGTAAAAGAGGTTCAAAAAGCCAATGAGGAGAAGAATGCTTTCAAAAGCAGAATTAACCAAATGGAAAAGGAGATTCAAAAGCTCACTGAAGAAAAGAGTTCTTTCAAAATTAGAATGGAACAGATGGAGGCTAATGACTTTATGAGAAACCAAGAAATCACAAAACAAAACCAAAACAATGAAAAAATGGAAGATAATGTGAAATATCTCATTGGAAAAACAACTGACCTGGAGAATAGATCCAGGAGAGACAATTTAAAAATTATGGAACTACCTGAAAGTCATGATCAAAAAAAGAGCCTAGACATCATCCTTCATGAAATTATCAAGGAAAACTGCCCTGAGATTCTAGAACCAGAGGGCAAAATAAGTATTCAAGGAATCCACCGATCACCTCCTGAAAGAGATCCAAAAAGAGAAACTCCTAGGAACATCGTGGCCAAATTTCAGAGTTCCCAGGTCAAGGAGAAAATATTGCAAGCAGCTAGAAAGAAACAATTTAAGTATTGTGGAAATACAATCAGGATAACACAAGATCTAGCAGCTTCTACATTAAGGGATTGAAGGGCATGGAATAAGATATTCCAGAAGTCAAAGGAACTAGCACTAAAACCAAGAATCACCTACCCAGCAAAACTGAGTATAATACTTCAGGGGAAAAAATGGTCTTTCAATGAAGTAGAGGACTTTCAAGCATTCTTGTTGAAAAGACCAGAGCTGAAAAGAAAATTTGACTTTCAAACACAAGAATCAAGAGAAGAATGAAAAGGTAAACAGTAGAGAGAAGTCATAAGGGACTTACTAAAGTTGAACTGTTTATATTCCTACATGGAAAGACAATATTTGTAACTCTTGAAACTTTTTTCAGTATCTGGGTAGTTGGTGGGATTACACACACACACACACACACACACACACACAGACATACACACACACACAGAGCACAGAGAGCACAGAGTTGAATAGGATGGGATCATATCTTAAAAAAATGAAATTACGGGGTGGGAAATATATTGGGAGGAGAAAGGGAGAAATGAAATGGGGCAAATTATCTCTCATAAAAGAAGCAAGTAAAAGACTTCAGTGGAGGAAAAAAGGGCAGAGGTGAGAGAAAAAACATGACGCTTACTCTCATCACATTCGACTAAAGGAAGGAATAAAATACACACTCATTTTGGTATGAAAACCTATCTTACAGTACAGAAAAGTGGGGGAGAAGGAGATAAGCAGGGTGAGGGGGATGATGGAAGGGAGGGCAATGGGAGGAGGGAGAAATTAGAAGTCAACACTCTTGGGGAGGGACAGGGTCAAAAGAGAGAATGGAAGAAATGGGGGGCAGGATAGGATGGAAGGAAATTAATTAGTCTTACACAACATGACTATTATTGAAGTCATTTGCAAAACTACACAGATATGGCCTATATTGAATTACTTGCCTTCCCAAAGGGGATGGGTGAGGAGGGAGGGAGGAAGAGAAGTTGGAACTCAAAGTTATAGAATAACTGTTGAGTATTGTTCTTGCATACAACTAGGAAATAAGAAATACAGGTAATGGGGTACAGAAATTTGTCTTGCCCTACAGGACAAAAGAGAAGATGGGGATAAGGGCAGGGAGGGATGTTAGAAGGAAAGGCAGATTGGTGATAGGGGTAATTAGAATGCTCAGAGTTTTGGGGTGGGGGGAGGGGAAAAATGGGGAGAAAATTTGGAACTCAAAATTTTGTGGAAATGAATGTTGAAAACAAATAACTAAATTATAAAAAAAATTTTAATTCAAATAGAAAGCAAGAAAATTAAAAAATATGTGTTGTGACAAATATTTCCAATATAAAAGTTTAATTTGATATGAAGTAGTTGGGAAAAAAAAAGACCACCATGTCTAGAGTCCTATTCTCTTCCTGAATGACACCCCACAGCAGGACTTGGTAGAGCTCAGCTACATGGTATTTGATTAGATCCTCAGCTTCCTCTTCCTTAAAGCCAAGGAGTTCACCCTCACCCCCCCAATTAGGAGACAGTTAATTTTTACATAGAATTTTAAGGTGTTCAAAGTGCTTACCTCATTTTATCCTCTCAACAATCTTGTGAGGTCAGTGTTATTATTGTCTCCATTTTACGAGTGAGGAAACTGAGGCAGTCTTAATCACTGTTAAATGACTTGTCCGGGTCTCACAGCTATGTCTAAGGCAGGATCTGAACTCTAATCTTCCTGACACCAAGTCCAGAACTTTATCCACAGCACTACATATCAATATGCCAGCATGTCCTGTACTAAAAGATAAGACAAGGCCACTGCTCTCCAGAAGACTACAGATGGTGAAATGGAACTAACAATTAATGGAAGACAAATCATTAAAGAAGGGTTAAAGTTGCGTGGTGCACCCTCTAAGTGCTATCGGAGTTCAGAGAAAGGAGGACAGATCAATGTGGGAGACTTCATAGAGAAGAAGATCTAGCCCAGGGGCTGGGAACTTTAGCCTCAAGGCCACATGTGGCCCTCTAAGTCCTCAAGTACAGCCCTTAGACTGAATCCAAACTTCACCGAATAAATACCCTTAATAAAAGGATTTGTTCTGTAAAACTTGGACTCAGTCAAAAAGCTGCACCTGAGGACCTAGAAGACCACATGTGGCCTCGAGACCGAAGGCTCCCCAACCCTGGTCTAAGTTAAACAAGATATAAATAAGGGAAGATAGAGAGAAGAACAGATTGTGTATGAAAATAAAAACATGAACCAAGACAGGGCTGGAATGGGACCTGAGGGCTGCCTAGGTGGAGAGCTTCTGCTAAGATCTTCCTGAGTGTGGTGTGCAAATGAATGTGGACCAGAACAGATGCTAAGTAGACATAGTCATTCCTTGCTCCCTACCCACCCAGCCCTCATTTCTCTTTTTATTATGCATCTGTCAGCAGCAAATCTTATTTGGTGTCCTATTTTGGACTGGGAAGATACTCCCCACCTCCCTCCACCTGTCTCAGGTCTGCTTCTAGATTATAAACAACTTTAGGACAGAGTGTTATTTTTTATTTGCATCTGCTATAATGTGTCATACGTCAGAAACACTGAGTACTTCACAGAGTCAGGGTTGAGAGGGAGTTCAGGTGCCCAGCCTCTACACTACAGAATAATCCCCCCTACAAGACATTCAGCAAGGGGCTGGCCAGCTTTGCTTAAAGATGGGTAGTAGTGGGAATGCGGATAGGGCTAATTGTGAGGAAGTTTTTCCTGGCATCGAGCCTGAAGTTACCTACTCACTTCCACCCATTGTCTGCCTTTGAGGGCCAACACGTCTAAATACCTCCTTCATACAACTGCCTTTTAAGTACTTGAATTCGACTATTGGCTATCACCGTCCTGAGTCTAGTCTTTACTTCTGACCAAACATCCTCTGTTCTTTCAACCAGTTCTTATAAGGCCCATATGGACTCTCAGGCCTTCACCACTCTGGTCGACTTTTTCTGGATATTCTCTAGCTTAACACGGTCCCAGAACTAACAAATACTGTAGGTGAGGTCTGACGAGAGCAGAAGACAGCAGGATTCTCCTACCTCCTTATTCCTGGAAGCTAAGCCTCTCTGAAATGTAGCCCAAGATCATGTCTTTTTTTTGACAGTCATATCACATACTAGCTTGCAGTTTACTGAAACCCTGTGCCCCCTCCACCCTGCCCCAAATTTATCATACAAACTACTTTTTAACCATGTCTCTCCTATACTGGATTTAATAAATTGACATCAGAAGACTTTAATTATGTATTGATTTATCCCCAATAAATTTCATCTTATTATATATGACCCAGTGTTTTAGTCTGTCAAAATCTTTTTGGATTCTGACTCTGACATGCAATATATTAGCTATCCTTCCTAGTTTTATAACATCTATAAGTCTTATTAGGTTACATATTTAACAACATGTAGCCTGGGCCCACTTGAGAGCTACTGCAAGTTCAAGGTGTGCTTTGGGATATCTCCTCAAAATCATAGTTTCTGAGCCTTCACTGGCATTTCTTCTACCACACCAATCACATGTTGAAAGCAAAAGATATTTCATTAAATAGCAAAGCAAAGTGAATGACAAGGACAGTTCCTTCCAAACACACAGAGGCACATTCTTCTGAAGATTACAGCTGCTGGGAGAAGGAACACATGAGGCCAGAATGACAGGGTAATCAGAACAACTCATCTGGGTCTTACAATGTCATCAGACTATCAGCTGTGTTCTGAGCTAATATATGTTGCCATGGTCCTCTGCTTCTTCAGTCTCTGTTATACTGCCATTTGTGGCTGTTCCTTGGGAGATGCCATCTGGGTCTAGGCTACTGCCATTTATAGGTTCTCTGCTGAACTGTATGTACCCAATATAGGGACTTTTCTCCACAGGAGCAGGGTCTCTCAGTTCTTTTGTTTTCAACCCCAGGAATTCTTTAAATTTCTTTTCAAACCTAGCCAGGCAGAGAAGTCCTCAGGTATTGAATTTACTCTTGACCTGCTTTTCTGTCTCAGTACCTACTCTTTCAGTTCAGTTTACTCTGAGTAGAGTGCAAAAATTTCTTTCAGTTTCTATTATGTCATTGGTTGCTACTTAAATCAATGCAAAGCACTGGTGAGGGCGTGGGGGTTCACTTACTGAGACTGGATGGGCTTAAGGATAGAAACAGAGACTTTCTGCTCTACGTTCCTGCCAACAAAAGCATTGCTCTTTCCACAAATAAAAGGAGCATTTATTGATTGATTATCAATCAATAAGCATTTATGAAGCACCTAGTATGTGCCAGGAATAAAGGCTGGGGATGTTAGTACAAAGAATGAAATAATTAATCCTTACTCACAAAGGATTTACATTCTTTAAAAATTTTTAAAAATTATTTTAAACTTAAATACAAAATAACAAAAGAACATGTACACAGTACAACATAAAAAGAAGATTCAATATGAAACCATGAATTTCCATTTCACACTGCTTACTTGTTTAAAAAATATGTAATAAATACTAGACATTGTTTTCAAAACTACCCTGCTCTTTTGTGCTTCCTTCTAAGTTTTCTTTTGTTCACTGCTGTGCACTTTTTTCTCCCTCTTTCCCCACCCCATCCTATGAAGGCTGCCATTAGACACAAATATGTATGTGTGTACATATATACATGCACATACATTACAATGTATGTATTCATATATGTACATACATATATGTATGCATGTGTACATGTTCACATTGTATATAATACATATATGTGTGTGCATATGTACATATGTGAAAAACCATACTATACATACTTCTATTTATCAGTTCTTTCTATGGAGGTGGATAGCATCTTCCTTCATAGGTCCTTTGTAGTTGATGTGAATATTTATAATACTCAAAATGATTTAATTGTTCAACGTCGTTCTTGTAACAATACTGCTGTAACTGTGTATGATGTTCTCTTGGCTCTGCTCATTTAGTCTTCATTATATCATGCAAGCCTTGCCATATTTTGCTAAAATAAACCTGCTCATCACTTCTTACAGCACAACAGTATTTCAACACAATCATATACCACAACTTGTTTGGCCATTCCCCAACTGATGGGTATCCCCACAATTTCTAGTTCTTTACCACCACAGAGTGGCTATCAATATTTTAGAACATATCCATTCTTTTCCTTTTGCCCTAAACACCCTGGGAAACAGACCTAATAGTGTTATTGCTAGGTCAAAGGGTATACATAGTTTTATAATTCTTTGGGCATAATTCCAGATTGCTTTCCAAAATGGTTGGATCAGTTCAAAATTCCAGCAACACTGAATTAGTGCCCCAGTTTTTCCATATCCCCTTCAATACTTGTTGCTTTCCCCGCCTATCATTTTAGCCTATCTGATGGGTAAAAGATGTTACTCTGTGGGAGTCCTCACTCATAGAATGAGATCTGAGCAGAGTGGTTTTACACCTTAAAGATGAGCTTTGTTGAGAACAGGTAATCATGCCAGACACGGACCCAGATGTGGTAGGGAAATCCTCCAGGTCACTTAATTGATACTAGGCTTGGGTAGGGGGAGTCTCCTTACTGGTTCCAGAAATTGGGTAATGGTACAAATCCTAACTAAGCATTCCAAATATCAGAGCACAGTCACTGTAGTTGACAATCAGGAGCTGTGATGGTTTGCATGTTTGACATGGCAGATGAGTCAGGACAGTGGAAAAGCAGAGGCTATCTGTCATTAGGACCACTTAGTCTAAGTGCCTCCATATTGTAGTCTTATCACTTATAATTACAACTTCAAACAATACATTTTTTTAAAAAAAATCACAATGATTACAAGTTGATATCAACAAATAAATATATAGAAAATAAACAGAGATAACATTACATTTTAAAATGAAGTCTGTGGCCTGTAGGGATCCTTATATACCAGTACTCATTATATGCACTCCACTGTTGGCTCATCATTCCTATATTTTAAGTCATGTTCCAGAAATTCAAATCCCCTTTTCACAAAGCATCTTAACTACCCAGTTGTTCTATTTGAGTTTAACAACATTGGGGTAGAGAAGATGTACGGCTGAGGGGTGTCTCCTGGCCTTGGGAAACTCCACCAAGTTTACTTCTGGATGTAGAATGGCTACTGGATGAGTTGATCCAGTGCTCAGCTGAGCTGGACCTTTGCAAGGCTGGGTCAAGCAGGTCATTCTATTCTTGTGCTGGCTTTATCACCAAACTTGGCTAATGTGGGTATTGGCAGACTCTTTTACTGACACCCACGATGTCATAGCCTGATCTGTTCTGTCTCTGGATACTCATTCACCCAAGATCCAGAAAGAACAAACAAAAGAAATGGGCACCATTCATTCAGAGACACATGGCAACCAGGTGTGAGGGGCAAATAGCCAGGTTACCTTCCTTACCCCACCCCCAACCCAGTACCTCACAGAATTCTTCCTTCTCACTCAAAAGTGCCAGGGAAGACACAGGAAGATTGTCTGTTCAAACCTTTTACATGCACTCCCAATTCTGGAAGAGCCTTTACTGACTTACTCTCAGTTCTTCAGTCAACTAGAAAACTTTTCATTATCATAGTCATTCATGGTTCCTCAGCCACTTATGGCTGGGAACTGGCTCCCCAGAGTTCCACACGTTAGATTACCTGCAGAGAAAGTATATTGTCCATATTCTGTATAAACCACAGAGAAGGACAAATCCATGAATTCTCTAGAGACTGCGTTCTCTTTGACTAGTCCCTTGTTTTACGGTGTAGTTTTGGAGGGGAGTTGGAGAAGCTTCATGTAGGAGATAGGGCTTGCATAAAGCAAGAGAAGTATCCTAGGAGGTAGAGGTAAGGGGAAAGTGCATTTGAGGCATGTAGGTTAACAAGTGATATCATCAGAAGGAACCTACAAAACATTGCAAAGAATTATCTAGTTTTCTGCAACAGGGACACAGGTGATTTTCATTGCTACTGCTAATTAGAGTTATGGGCTTTGGAAAAGAAAATCATATCTGGGAAATAAACAACTGATTAAGAAAATGCTTTGTGAAAAGGGAATTTGAATTTGTGGAACATGACTTAAAATATAGGAATGATGAGCCAGGGGTGGAGTGCATATATATAATAAATACTGGTAGAACACTTCACTGGAATCCTGTAAATCTGATCGAGTGCTTTAAACTGAAAGGGGAATGGAAAGAAGAAATCTGCTTCCACATGTTTGCCAAACCAGATGCCACAGATTATATTAGGTGCAAGAGGAGAAGTAATAGCCCTAAGGAGGACCAAAGATTCACAGTAGACAATATCCAAGAAGGAAGTCAGCAATAAAATCCATGATTTAAGACTTCTACAAAGAAATACACGAAGTATAGGCAATAAACAAGACATGTTAGAGATCGTAACACAAGGAGGGAAACAAGCATGTTAATAAATATTTATATATTTTAAATAACAAATTTAGAAATAAATAATATAATGAAATAAATATATAAACAAATATTTAATAAATTTAATAAAAAATTTAATAAATAATAAGTGGCTACTATATGCTAAGCACTTTTAAAATCTTATCTCATTATATTCTCACACCCACCCTTGAAGGTAGGTACTCTTATTATCTTCATTTTGCAGTGAAGAAACTGAGCCAGAGGTTTGTGACTTGCCCAAGGTCACACAGAGAATAAGGTTCTGAGGTCAAATCTGATCTCAGATCTTCCTAAATCCAGGTTCAACACTATCCATTGTAACATTTACAGTTAACACTGTAACTCAGAAAAAAAATTGACCTCAGATCAACAAGACTTGGTGAGTTGTGATATATATGACATAGAGATATACTTGGCTACATCTGTGATCTAATTGATATGGGTCCCTTTTCTATCAGTGCAGATTCCAGCCTATCCATGCCTTCTTATCCTGCTTGATTCTTTTCTTTTCTTCCCATAAGTCTTCCGCAGAGGATCTATGGTGTAGGAAGCCTTTCTTTTGGTTTTGTAAAAATTCTCTGGGTATCAGTACTTTGTGTGTGCTATCCATCTGTTAACACAAGGTCTTTCCATGTGTCTGACCCATTCATTCCTTTTCCAATCATGCATTTGTTGGATATTTTTTGCACCATGTCTTGTGCACAAATTATTATTATTTTTTTTAAATGAGTTTAAGCTTTTATTTAGGATTTAGTTATTATGCCTTGTTCCAACTTCCATATCGTATTGTTTGGCAATTAGAGTTAGATCAATATGTCTGCTATTTTTTTTTTTTTATTTAGCTTTTAACATTCATTTTCACAAAATTTTGGGTTACAAATTTTTCCCCTTTTCTCCCCTCCCCCCCCAAACGCCAAGCATTCTAATTGCCCCTATGACCAATCTGCTCTCTCTTCTATCATCCCTCTCTGCCCTTGTCTCCGTCTTCTCTTTTGTCCTGTAGGGCCAGATAGCTTTCTATACCCCTTTACCTGTATTTCTTATTTCCTAGTGGTAAGAACATTACAGTTGATCCTAACACTTTGAGTTCCAACTTCTTTAGCTCCCTCCCTCTCCACCCCTTCCCTTTGGAAGGCAAGCAATTCAATATAGGCCAAATCTGTGTAGTTTTGCAAATGACTTCCATAATAGTTGTGTTGTATAGGACTAACTATATTTCCCTCCATCCTATCCTGTCCCCCATTACTTCTATTCTCTTTTGATCCTATCCCTCCCCATGAGTGTTGACCTCAAATTGCACTCTCCTCCCCATGCCCTCCCTTCTATCATCCCCCCCCACTCTGCTTATCCCCTTATCCTCCACTTTCCTGTATTGTAAGATAGGTTTTCATACCAAGATGAGTAGGCATTTTATTCTTTCCTTTAGTGGAATGTGATGAGAGTAGACTTCATGTTTTTCTCTCACCTCCCCTCTTTATCCCTCCACTAATGAGTCTTTTGCTTGCCTCTTTTATGAGAGATAATTTGCCCCATTCAATTCTCCCTTTCTCCTCCCAATATCTTTCTCTCTCACTGCTTGATTTCATTTTTTTTTTAAGATATGATCCCATCCTCTTCAATTCACTCTGTGCACTCTGTCTCTATGTGTGTGTGCGTGTGTGCATGTGTGTGTGTGTAATCCCACCCAGTACCCAGATACTGAAATGTTTCAAGAGTTACAAATATTGTCTTTCCATGTAGGAATGTAAACAGTTCAACTTTAGTAAGTCCCTTATGACTTCTCTTTGCTGTTCACCTTTTCATGGTTCTCTTCATTCTTGTGTTTGGAAGTCAAATTTTCTTTTCAGCTCTGGTCTTTTCATCAAGAATGCTTGAAAATCCTCTATTTCATTGAAAGACCAATTTTTCCCCTGAAGTATTATACTCAGTTTTGCTGGGTAGGTGATTCTTGGTTTTAGTCCTAGTTCCTTTGACTTCTGGAATATCCTATTCCATGCCCTTCGATCCCTTAATGTAGAGGCTGCTAGATCTTGTGTTATCCTGATTGTATTTCCACAATACTTGAATTGTTTCTTTCTAGCTGCTTGCAATATTTTCTCTTTCACCTGGGAGTTCTGGAATTTGGCCACAATGTTCCTAGGAGTTTCTCTTTTTGGATCTCTTTCAGGCGGTGTTCTGTGGATTCCTTGAATATTTATTTTGCCCTCTGGTTCTAGAATCTCAGGGCAGTTTTCCTTGATAATTTCATGAAAGATGATGTCTAGGCTCTTTTTCTGATCATGGCTTTCAGGTAGGCCCATAATTTTTAAATTGTCTCTCCTGGCTCTATTTTCCAGGTCAGTTGTTTTTCCAATGAGATATTTCACATTATCTTCCATTTTTTCATTGTTTTGGTTTTGTTTTGTGATTTCTTGGTTTCTCATAAAGTCATTAGCCTCCATCTGTTCCATTCTAATTTTGAAAGAACTATTTTCTTCAGTGAGCTTTTGAATCTCCTTTTCCATTTGGCTAATTCTGCTTTTGTAAGCATTCTTCTCCTCATTGGCTTTTTGAACCTCTTTTGCCAATTGAGTTAGGCTAGTTTTCAAGGTGTTATTTTCTTCAACATTTTTTTGGGTCTCCTTTAGCAGGGAGCTGATTTGCTGTTCATGCTTTGACTTCATGTCTCTCATTTCTCTTCCCAGCTTTTCCTCCACCTCTCTAACTTGATTTTCAAAATTCTTTTTGAGCTCTTCCATGGCCTGAGCCCATTGAGTGGGCTGGGACACAGAAGCCTTGATTTCTGTGTCTTTGCCTGATGGTAAGCATTGTTCTTCCTCATCAGAAAGGAAGGGAGGAAATGCCTGTTCACCAAGAAAGTAACCTTCTATAGTCTTATTTCTTTTCCCTTTTCTGGGCATTTTCCCAGCCAGTGACTTGACCTCTGAATATTTTCCTCACACCCACCTCACCTCCTGATCCTCCCAGCCAGTGTTTGGGGTCTGAGATTCAAATGCTGCTTCCAGCCTCAGGGCTTTGGGCGGGGGCAGGGCTGCTATTCAGTGTGAGATTAAATTCAGATGCTCAGGTGAGGGCAGGGCTGCCTCTCAGGCTCAGTTCCCTCAGGGAGTTTATGCACAGACCTTCAACAATGGATCCAGGCTCCTGCCTGCTTGGGGAGCCCTGGTCTGCCGCTGCCCCTCAGCTTCTGTCTCCCGAGGGGGCCCGAGCCATGGGGGCACCCCACTCCCCCCTCGACCCACCAAAGGGACTCTCTCACAGACCCCCGTCACCTGTGGGTGGAGGTACTTGTGTGGCCGCTGGAGATCCCGTCCCTGAAGCCCGCTCGGATCTGTTCCTCTCGGTGCCGCGGCCACGGCAGGGCTGTACTCAGCTCCCAGTCCCAGCGCCCAGTCCGCAGCACGAAGGACCTTTTAGGAGAGGTTTGCAGGTCTCTCCGGAACAGAAATCTCCCTCGCTCCAATGTTCTGTGGCCTCTGGGTGCAGAATTCGCCGTGAGTTACTTCTTTGTAGTTGTTCTATGGGTTGTGGGTTCGGAGCTATGTGTATGTGCGTCTTTCTACTACGCCATCTTGGCTCCGCCTCTTGTGCACAAATTATTGAAAATATACTACAACCTATTTATACCTACCTCACATTCCTCCACTGCCCTTTAGTTCATCTATTTAGAGTTCCAAAGAATCCATGTTTCATAGCCATCACTGGGAAATATTTTTAAAAGTTTGAAATGGACACTATAATTTCAGTTTTTACTTAGGAATTTCCATTCTATTAAGGCCCACCTCTTTGCAATTTAGGATTTTAGAGGATTGCCTGGGCCACTGAGAGTAACTTGTTCAGAGTTACCACTGGGGAAATATTGGTGTTAATTTTTTTTTGTTTGTTTTGAGTCAAGAAGCAGCTTTGGGATTCTTGAAAGTAAGGTACCGATTTATTAATGTAAATTAATTCTCTTATCCAATTCTGGCTCTATGTCCCATCTTTAATACTTATCCTTGATAGTAAATACTGACAGATTAAATCAACGCGCATCCAACTGTAAGAGAAATTATTATTATTAATAACCAATGATTTGGAGAGATCCAGAGTTCACTCCCCTTTTCTAAAGTCCTGATTTGAAAAAATTCAGTCTCTTGGAGGACATTGCTGATAATGTCCTAACTTTCTTGTTTAGACTTCACCCAGGTGCAGTGAACAGCCACTGTATTCTGCTCAGACTTTGGTGAGTCATAAATTCTTTGAATAGATTGCCCAAGGCTGGAGGTGGTCTGTGTACAGAGACAGTCTCTCTGTCCAAGGGTGACACAATGTCACTCTCAACTCCTCCCTGTAATATTATTCTCTCATTTATTGTTAACCAATCAGGGTTGATTCCCATCCTGGGGAACTCCTACTCTTAGAAGGGCATATAAACTATGAGCCCGCCTGCAATGATTGTTTTTGGTCTAAGAGGGATGGCCAAAATGACTATCTTTTTACTAATAAATGTGCTAGCCTTGTTAATAAAATGATTAAATTACCCAGAAATTATGTCTCTTGAACCTTTTAAAATTCCACAGTGTGTGTATTGACTTAGGCATTTTTCATCCATTTGGTTTTTCTTACCTGAACTGTCAGGACATCTTTGAGCAGCCAAAGATTTCATTAAGGAGTCCCAGTTGAACTCTGGGACTTGACAGAATCAGCACACTATCATGCAAACAAGAAGCCTCAGGAGGACTTACTGTAATCCTTCTTCCATTTGGACTCAGCATAGAACACTACCGAGGACAGTGATGGACGGATGCCTTTGGCAAGCATGTGTTTCCATTTCATGTCTGGCTTGATGTTGGTAACCAGATAATCAGTAAACAAAGCCAGCTATGGCTGCATCTCTTTTATTTGATGCTTCATTAACTTTTCTTTTATTCCATGTGATAATCTACTAGATCACCTCTAAAACTCTACTTTGGAAAAAACATCTGTCACATGTTGACTTATAAATAAAAGAAATAAAGCAAGTCATCAATATATGGTTTCTATGAGACAAAACACACAATCAATTATATCCTCATGCAATGTCTGCTGTTACACAATGTAAAAAAATAAAGTATTTTTAAAGGATATTTTGAGATTTACATTTTTCTGATCATTTTATAAACTTTATAAATATACTTCTTTGTCAAAATCCAAAGTGCCCAAATGTTTATCTACCAATTCATACATCCTTGTTCTCTTACCACTGCACAGCAACACAGAAATTTACTTACATCTACTATTACAAACATCTTTTGACTTCATATTTTAACTTTGTCACAAACATTCTAATACTATTATGTTTACAATGCGAATTCCATTCTATTGACTTTCTGTATTTTCAAAGTAAGTATAATGTAATCATACTAATATGATTTTCAGTGCAACAAAACTAGATGTTATGTTTGTTGTTGCATCTACATTTATCAATTCTGCATTTACCTAATGCCATGAAATACTCCTCTAGAACTAATAGCTTTTATATGTATGCATTCAAAACTAGTTTTGATTATGGATTTTATTAAGCATTATTCTAGAGGGTCAAAATATTAGCCTTAAAAAGGCTTACCAAGCTTACCAAGCTTAGCTTGTCAGTTATTTCTGTAGTTAATGGGCCAACTTCAGCTAAGACACTAAATAATGAAATGAACAAGAGCAAGATGACTGAATTTTTTAGTTTTGCTGGCAACTGATTGGATTTGGGGAGTGGGAGTAGGAGAGAAGGAGGAATTGAGGATACCACTTAGATTTCAATCCTAGATGATGGTGGTACTCTCAAAAGTAATAGTGAGTTATGAAAAAAGAACTGCTCAGGGGGGAAAGAAAGACTTCAGCTTTGGATATTTTGAGTTTAAGATGTCTGATACAGCAAGTTTGAGATTTTTTTTTTCATTTAAAGAAATTTATTTTAAATTTTCAACATTCACTTCCATAAGTTTTAAATTTTCTTCCTCTCCCTTTCCCCTCTATCCCCCCTATCTCCCCTAGATGGCATGCAATATGATTTGGCTCTACACATACATTCCTATTAAACGCATTTTCATACTAGTCATGTTGCATAAAAAATTATAATTAATGGGAGATAACATGAGAAAGAAAAAACAAAACAAAAAAGAAAATAGTCTGCTTTGCTCTGCATTTCCACTCCATAGTTCTTTCTCTAGATGGGGATGGCATTTACCATCATGAGTCCTTTGGAATTGTTTTAGGTCCTTGCATTGCTGAGAAGAACGAAGTTTATCAAAATCAGTCATCATATAATGTGGCTGCTTCTGTGAACAATATTCTTCACTCAGCATCAGTTCATACAAGTCTTTCCAGGATTTTCTGAAGCCTGCCTGTTCATCATTTCTTATAGCACAATAGTATTCCATTACATTCATAAACCACAACTTGTTTAGCCATTCTCCAATGGATAGGCATCCCTTCAATTTTCAGTTCTTGGCCACCACAAAAAGAGTTGCTATAAGTATTTTTGCACATGTGGGTCCTTTTCCCATTACATTTGATATTTATAATAGGCAATTGGAGATACAAGACTGAAATTAGGAGAGAGGTTAGGGCTCGACACATAGATCTGAAAATCATCTGCATAGAGATGATAATTGAATCCATGTGAATTGATGAGATCACTAAAGGAAAGGCCAAGGACATACATTAGTACACAGCCACAGGGAAGATGAAGATCCAGCAAAGGAGACTGAGAAGGAGTAGTCAGGCTGGTCGGAGGAGAACTAGGAGAGAAGAGTGTTGTGAAAAACTAGAGAGAAGAAAATATCAAGGAGAGAAGTATGACTGACAGTGTCAAAGTCAGCGGAGAGGTCAAAGACGAGGATAGATAAAAGATTGTTAGATTTAGTGCTGAAGAGATCATTGGTAGCTCTGAAGACAGCAGTTTCAGTTGAGTGAAGGGGTTTGAATCCAGACTGTGGAATTAAGAAGGGAGTCAGAAAAAAGGAAGTAGAGGCATCGATTATAGGTAGCTTCTCAAAAAGTTTAATCACAAAAAGGAGAGATATAGGATGATAGGATGGATTAAATAAGAGTTTTTGAAGATGGAGGAAACATGGACCTGTTTGTAGGCAGTAGGGAAGTAGCTGGCAGACAGAGAAAGATTTAAGATTGGTGAGAAAGTAGGGATGATAGAGGGAACAATCTGTTGGAAGAGGTGGGATGGGATGGGATCACTTGTGCATTTAGAGGGATTTACTTTGGCAAGAAGAAAGGCTATCTCTTCATATGAAACAAGGTGAAGGAAGAGAGAGTAGGGAAGGATCGAAATGATGTGAGAGGAAGAAGATGGGAGAGGTTTCACTTCAGGTTCCTAAAAAGTTAAATTCCTAAGTCCTTCTACCTTAATGTTTCTCAGTCTTGGACATAAAGTTTTATAATTCTCTGAGGTGTTTTCAGTCAAGCTCAGCCCCTTGTCCCTTGATAGAAATCCCTGTTCTTGCTCCAAATAGAAGATGAGTGGCTAGAAGGACTCTCTTTATTGACCAGCTCCTCAGTTCCTAATTTCTCAATTCTCTAGAGATCCCACTCTCATCCCTCTGACAACCTGGCCAGAAGAACTCAGAGCTGCCACAGAACTCTTCTGTTGGAGCACACACTTACCCTTTAGCTCCATTCTCTGTCACTGCTAGCCTCACAGTTCTGGCCTCATCACTGCCCAAACTTCTTCCTGATGCCTGTCTGCTGGACACCCCATAACACCCATCTGATCCTCACTGATCTCAGTCTTAGTCTTAGTAGGATGTGATTTCACCTGTAGAGATGAATGAGCTGCACATTCATGTTAAGTATGTGCGGACTAGCCCTCAAGTCACTTTGCATGAGGCTCTCCTCACTGGTGAAGAGTGATTCTACATGCAAACTCCATTCCTGAGGGAAGGCAGAGTTGGTAAGAGCTTTGGAGAAAAGTTCCAGCCTCCAGCTTTAAGTTCCAGGTCCTCCTGATTACACATTATAGACATCTTGTTGGAGAAGGGTTCTCAAAGACTGTGCTTTGCTCTGCTGAGATAGATGTTTTTGTAGTCAGTCAACAGACAACAAAGACAGTGGGATTTTGTGCTTCCTATACCTTTTAGTCAACTGCATGACTGTGAAGTTGTAATCTACTATACAAAGTCATTTATGGAGGCCTATTCTTTTTCCATGTTTTCATGAAAGATTCTCTCAATACAGGTACAGCTCATCAACACAAAAAAATTTATAAAGTTAAGAAAATAGAGGCATAGGGGCAAACATAGACTACTGATTACTTTTTTTTCTTGGTATTATACCATCTGCTATTTCTTTCCTCTTCTTGAAGACAACATTCATTATAAACATGAATGTGGCTAATAGGGTCTACAGGCCTTTCATTTCTTAATCTTGAACTAAGTTTACCAATATATGTTTTTTACCTTCTCTCCTGGGTCTAGCTGAAATCACCAAGTATTGGTGACTGTGTTGTATGTTGACTTGGTTTGGAGGATCTTTTCAAGTCTGTCATAGAATGCTTCCACCTTGATGCTAACCTGTTGTGTGCAGGCAATCTCTACTGTAGCTTTTAAGTTACATTTATGACAAAAGTCCTTGAAAAAAAATAAAATCTAGGAATTTGATGGAAGAATTTCTTTAAAAGGGAACAGGCAGAAGTAGGTCATCTGGAAGACTGAAGAGAAGCAGAATAAGGGAGAAATGAAATAATGTTTATTGCAATTATGTTCCAGGACTGAAGGCTAATCAAACAAGGAAGTGAGAGTTAGTGGGGAGAGGGTGATTTCTAGGCCATATTCTTATCTGATCCATAAGAGAAAGGATAAACAAAATTAAAAATACACACACATATGTGTGTATGCATATATATATTATATATACATATATACATACAAATAGATAGATATCAGAAATAAGTGGTTAAATTATATGAATAGTTTCCCCCCTGAAAATACTAGATTTTATTCACATTTCCATGTTGTAAGGCTTCAAAATATTTGGTATCGGTAGCTGCTGTGGGGATGAGACAGCCGTCTCTGCACAGGCAGTGAGTGTCTGGGTTGTGGGGGTCACCTGGTTCCCATAACAGCTACAGATAGCTATTATTCAGAGGTCTTACAACATGGTAGACATTAACAACAAAGAATGCACTGAACTTAATCAACAAGATATTAAGGACATTGAAAAAGTGGAAGGAACTGGGAAGGATCCAAAGAAAAAAGTTTGAATTCTTGAAGCCCTTCAAGAAAGACTGGATTGGGCAGGGATGGGAGTGGGAGTGGAGTGAAAGGAGAGAAGGAGGATGAGGATAAGAAGCCCTGAATAGATGACGCTAAAAACGAATCATGAAAAGTTTTTGAAAGAAGAATTATAGTTTGCAATCAATGCAAATGGTAATGTAAATGACTATTTGAAAATGCACTCTAAGTTACTAGTAGTGAAAAGGAACACAAAGCAACTTTAAGTTTTCATCTCACAACTTGCACACTGGCAAAGATTATAAAACTATGGGAACAGTTAATACTGGAGAGTCTCTAGGAGGATAGCTCAATTGGTTCAACCATTCTGGATATCAATATAGTATTTTTCAAGAAAACTGACTAAACCGTCAAGGGTGCTGAAGCGAGCTCTTACCAGCTTACTAAATTTTCAGCGTGAGCATTTACACCTCAGAAATCAGCAAATGCTCCAAATCAGGGCTTGATTTATTGTTTTGTTGATCCTCTAGACTTAAGAGAGTGGTGGAGAAAATGTCACTAATGCAGATTAAACTTAAAGTGTATCCTGTGTTTTTGGAGAGCTAAACATTTACCCATACACCCCTTTTAATCTGTGATTCCACTGTTGGGAATATTCCCCAAGGAATTCAAAGGTCCAATATATATACCAAATACCAATATATGCCAAAATGTTCATAAGAGCAAAGAACTGGAAACAAAATGGGCACTCATCAATTGGGAAAAGGTTGAAAAAACCATGGATTATGAATGTAATGAAATATTATTTTTTGTTAAGAAATTTTGAATATAATTTATGACAAATTCAGAGAAGCATGGGAAGATTTGTATGAACTGATTCAGCAAAATAAGCACAGCCAAAAGAGCTGTATATGTGCAATGGCTATAACAAGGAAAGGCACAGCTAGGCGATGCAGTGGAGAAAGTAAAATCTAGCCTCAGACTCTGACTAGTTTTGTGACCCTGGGCAGTTTCCTCATGGCAAACCACTCCAGCATCTTTGCCAAAACAACTCCAAATAGAGTTAGAGTCAGACACCACTGAACAACAACATAACAATATAATGAAAAGTCCCTAAGAGGAACCTAATGAGTTATTTTAAAAACCAGTGAAAATTTCCTGGAACAGAAAATGAAATACACCTTCCTCCTCATGGCAAGAGGTAGGGGATTGCTAGAGCGGAATGTTGTGTAGCTTGGTAGATGTAGTCATTGCATCGGTACTTTTGTTTAACTTTATCACAATGAAGAGTACAGTCTGGAGAGAGGGGAGGCTTTCTTCTTCCCCCTAATAATGACTATTTCACAAAGACAAAAGGAATCAATGAAACATGACATAATAAAGAGGAATCCTGTGGTTTTCCTCTGGTTGTTATTTGTCTTTCATTCTCAAAGAGTACCCATGACATCAGGAGGCTGACATCTTGACTTGCAAACAAATTGGATTCAAGTAAGGTAGAGCTGGGCAAAGTCATCAGCCTCACTCTCTACTCCAGAGTCATCAGAGTCCAGTGGCACTGAGAAGGTCAGGCAGTGTGGTGGGTGGAATCAGGAGGACATGAATTCAAATTTGGCCTGAGACACTTACTAGCTGTATGACTCTGGGCAAGTTACTTAACCCTGCTTGCCTTAGTTTCTTCATCTATAAAATGAGCTGGAGGAGAAAATGGCAAACTACTCCAGAATCTTTGCCAAGAAAACTCCAAATGTGGTCATGGAGAGTCAGAAAACAGTTTATAGGAAGTGAACTAAGATGCTTGTATATTTGTTATTATACCTTTTGAAATATTCTTTTGTAAAAACTCATCTGAGTAGTTAGTACTGTACTTTTTTTAGACTATAAATGTATAATTGATCCTCCCCACCCCTGCTTAATATATGTTCCCTTACAAATCAATTTCATTGGTGTACTTTTATAAACTTCTGATTGATTGCTTGACTATTTCAATATTGATGTTTTGTACTATTGAATTCTGATAAGTATTATTATACTGATATATTCAATATCACTGAGTACATATACTCAGTTTGATGTCAGAAATTTGGAATCCCTTCGATCTCAGCTGCCCAGGTGAAATGTTCATATTGTTCTTTTTGCATGATCTTACCTAGGCTGCTTCCCTTGTGTGAAAGCAACATATACTATGGACTCCTAGAGTGAGATGTCTGCGCCTAAAATCCACAAGTAGCTGACATACTTTTCTATTTCTTTAACTAAGCCTTCTCTAAATTCTCTTGTCCTAACAAGTGCATTTGCAATTCCATCTGGTTTTCCTAGCAGGGAATTTTGGGTACCTTTTGGAATAAGGATCCTGAAGAAGTTATCTGGATCTTTATGGGGATTGCCTATGGTACAGAGGGGACCCCTAGAGAATTGTGGTGTACTCTGTCCAGAAAGAGACGCTTTTTGTCCATACCTCAGTTAGATTGCCTTATACCCTGAGGGAATCACTGGAAGAGTTTCCACCCAATACAGTTTTCTCCTATGAGAAAGTTGTGACCCTGAGTTGACCCTATACCCCATATCCCTATGGGAAAAACTCCATGTAGTTTGGAAAGCTCAGTGTGGACCAGGTTTCCATCTGAGATAGGGAGCCAGTTATCTTTGCCCATCTTTAATGTTTCTTTTGCTTGTGGGTTGAGATGCGCCCTATAGGGCTAAGGCTAAGCAAGCAGAAATATGCGGCAAACTTTGCATGATGTTCTTTCTTTTGTTGGATTTGGAAAGCTTTGTATTTACAGATAATTGGGATTTTCATTTGTACAAGTGGTGATTGTATATGATCATGCAACACTGGCTATTTTAAGACCTTACTGTAAGACATTGGGGAAACAAGTGAATGGACGCTGCTTATGCCTCCCCAGAGATCACAGAGAACTGTTCTGAATTTGGGACAAGGACTGTATTTAAAAAGAAAAAAGTACCCCTGCTTATTTGCTGGGGATGGCAAATTTCAAACAGTGAGATCTGTAAAGGGCCCTGCTTTCCTGAATTCCCCTCCCACATGGGTGGGCATAGCCTCCTTTGATGGGCCACAGCCGAAATAGGGAAACTTTGTCCCTCTGGGTCCTCAAGGGCGGCCCTTTAATCAATCAAAGGTCTGCAAGTGAGAACCTAGAGGGCCACATGTGGCCTTGAGGTCACAGGTTCCCCACCCCTGGGCTATGTTGTTAAAAAACTGTCCAGGCTGGGATAGTCTTTCTCATTCCTATTGTGTCCAGAGGGTGAAGATCCCAGTTCATCCACATCGAAGGCACCATGATTACAACCCTGGTTGGGGGAGGGGAGGGTTATTTCCCTACCCCTTTGACTCCTTCGCTGAGAAATGGGCCTGACAGTGTCTGTTTCTGTTCCATTTTTATCCTTTTCCCTTTAGGTACCTGGGGCCACTAGAGCCCTGGTGAAGGCCTCCAAGCTAGGATTGTAGGCAAGGATATTGCTGCCAGCCAGCCTGGCAGGGGAGCCTAGGGCAGTCACGATGTCTGGGACTCAAGCTTGAGGGAGGCTGTAGGCTTAGAGCTTGGACAAAGATCTATAGGAACTGAGCTAAGATGTTTGTATATTTGTTAAGTTAATATTCCTTTGTAAAGGCCAATCTGACTGGAAGAGGTTAAATGGAAATGGGGTACAGTGGACTCCCCTCTATACTTGAGGGAACTGCAGCCAGTGGTAAAGATTCTCCCTTCTCTCCTCTCTTCTCTACTCCTCCTAATCCCTTCAAGGATACTGAAGAATCCTAGCAGAGGGATAAGATACAGCATACCCAGCCTTCAGGCTGTAAGGGTCAAAGGAGTCAGTGACAGATTTATAGCACCCTTCAACTGTACAACTCTACACTTCTAAACTCCTAATCTCTTGCTTGGGCAGCTCGATGGCTCAGTGGATGGTGCTGGGCTTGGACTCAGGAAGTACAAATCTGGGTGACACTGGACAAGGCCCTTAACCTTATTTGCCCCAGTTCCTCATCTATAAAATAAGCTGAAGAAGGAAATGGAAAACCACTCCAGAGTCTTTGCCAAGAAAACCTCAAATGGGGTCATGAAGAGTCTGAAATGACTCAACAACAAAAATCTCTTGCTCCCTATAGAATTGATGCTCATTCCTTGCCAAATACCAACCCTGGGTTACGCCCCCATCCCCTCCCCTCATTGGCTTCTCTGCTCCTATTCCTCTGCTTGGTTTTTAAAGCCTTTTATGACCTGGTCCCTCCACCTGCTGGCTTCCTTGCCTTCCTTTAAGGTTAGCTAAAATTCTACCTTCTGCAAGAAACCTTTCCCAGTCCACCTTAATGATAGTGCCTTCCCCCTAATAGTCTCCAACTTACCGTGTGTGTATAGACATACACTACACACATGTATCTATGCCTATCTATCTACATCTTGTTTGTGCACAGGTATCTTCATGTTGACTGGCAGCTCCTGTCTTTTTACCTTTCTTAATATTGCCAGTGCTTAGCACAGTCTCTGGCACGTGGTAGGTGCTTGATACTTGTTTGCTGACTTGACCACTAAATGCAACAGGACTGTCACATAATTATGCCATCTCATCCACTAGAAATCATTTATATACCTCACTTCACCCACTGCTGTACTGTGATCTTTTTGTTCTTCTCTGATTGATTCCTGACAGTGGCTGTTTCAACAGTCTTCTTTCATTAGCTCCACTACTACCACTCCTCTTTTTCCTCCTCTTAGCAGACGACCTCATCTACTATTTTATTAATAAAATTGAGGGGGGAAGGGACCATTGGAGTCAAGATGCTGGAGAGGAAATATTTTTGCCTAGCTTTCCCAGCATACTTCTTCTATAACAACCTAGAAAATGTGCCAGACTGAATTCTCAACAGGAGAGCCAAGAAAAAGTCACAGTGAGCCATTTTTTCCTGCCCAGGATGTTTTAGGAGGATAGACAGAGAGGTCTGTAGATACTGAGGTGGCTGCTGGTCAGGAGCAAGGCGTGACAGTAGGCAGCATTCCAGTGCCCTGGGACAAAAAGGGGGCCAAGACAAAGTACCAGGGCAAGAAGCACTGCAGCAGAAAAGGAGCCCTGAGGACTCCTGAGCTGGCATGTGGAGCAAGAATGGACAAAATCTGGCAGCTCTGTTGCCCATTACCCAGTTCTGTGTCACAGATCCAGGATGGAGAGGAGTGAAATCTGACTGAGCAAAGGAGCCTAGATGAGTATTGAGTACAAAACACATTCTGGAAACTTAGTACAGCCTAAGAACATAGGAGTGACTTTTAGCTTAGGCATAAGCTTGCAGTGCAATAGCCAGGGTGCAAGACCAAGAGCAAAGGGCAACTAGCAGTTTAGTTACAATGAACTTTTAAATTCAACCACATACAAGTCAGCATACTCAAACTTGGGTCAAGAATTTGCAGATCTCAAAATAGGAAGGTAGTGAACCTCCTCTTGGATCATACCACTTCATTTCCGCCCACCCCAATTTATTAATTTGTTTTCAATTTTCAATAATCACTTCCATAAGTTTTAAATTTTCTTCCCCTTTTCCCCCTCTTCCTCACCAAGATGGCAAGCAATTTTATATGGGCTCTACACATACATTCTTATTAAACACATTTTCATATTAGTCATATTGCATAGAAGAATTAAAATGAATGGGAGAAACCATGAGAAGAACAAAACCAAATGTAACAAGAGAAAACTGTCTGTTTCATTCTGTATTCCAACTTCGTAGTTCTTTCTCTGGATGTGGATGGCATTTTGCATCATGAGTCCTTTGGAAAAGTTTTAGGTCCTTGCATTGCTGTGAAGGGCTAAGTCTGTAAAAACAGTCCTCACACACTGTGGCTGTTGCTGTGCACAAAGTTCTCCTGGTTCTGCTCACTTCACTCAGCATCAGTTCATATAAGTCTTCCCAGGCCTCTCTGAAGTCCTCCTGTTCATCATTTCTTATAGCACAGTAGTACTCCATTACATTGATATACCACAACTTGTTCAGTCATTCCCTAGTTGATGGGCAATTTCCAGTTCTTGGCCACCACAAAAAGAGGTGCTATAAATATTTTTGTACATGTGGATCCTTTTCCCATTTTTATGATCTCTTTGGGATATAGCCCTAGAAGCAGTATTGCTGGGTCAAAAGGTATGCACACTTTCGTAGCCCTTTGGGCATAGTTCCAAATTGCTCTCCAGAATGGCTGGATCAGCTCACAGCTCCACCAACAATGAATTAGTGTTCCAACTCTTCCACATCTTCTCTAACATTTATCATTTTCCTGTTTTGTCATGTTAGCCAAGATCATAACACTTTAAAAGCACCGAAAACTTACAGGCCCACAGATTGATCTATGAAAGTAGTAGAAAGTCAGGTCAGACATCCCCCTCCTACCCCTGAAGTGAGAAAAGCCCCCAAACTAACACAAAATCTCAAATAAAGAAGTAGACTAGAAGGAGAAAGTAAACCAAAAAAGAACCCAATCATAAAGAGCTATTACAGGAAGCTGAAGACACAAATAGAAGAAGAGAATGAATTGAAAATATCTACAAGGGAAGTCTCAAAGAAAAATGCAGATTGGACATGAACCCAAAAAGAATTCCTACAAGTTTAAAGAGATTTTTAAAAAAGAGTTAAAAAAGATTTTAAAAACCAGATAAAAGTGACAAAAGGAAAAAGGAGGCGGGATGAGCGATATGCAAGTAAGTTATGAAAAAAGAATAGCTTAGTAAGATAGGTTCAAAACCTCATCGAAGGAAATAACTACTTGAAAATTAAAATTGACTAAATGGATGCCAATAATGCAATAAAATATCAAGGAATAATAAAACAAAGTTAAATGATGGGAAAAGCAAAAGAGAATATGAAATATCTCTTAGGACAAACAACTGACCTGGCCAATAGATTGGGGAGAGATAATTTTAGAATCATTAGACTGCCTGAAAGCCATGAACAACAAAAAAAGTGTAGATATCATATTTTAAGAAATTATAAAGAAAACTATTCAAATATCTTAGAACCAAAGGACAAAACAGACTCAAAGAGAGGACTAGGTAAAAAAACAGAGAGAGAAAGACAGGGAGAGAGAGAGAGAGAAGCATAAGAAAATAAGATGGAAGGAAACATCCAGCAATTTTAACTGTGAATGTGATGAGACTTCATATGCAAATTTGTGGGATGCAACCAAAACAGTATTTAGGGGAAAATAGATATCTCCAAATGCTTATATAAGTAAAAGAAAGAGTATATCAAATGAATTGAACATGCAAATAAAAAAATACCCTAGAAAACCAAAACAAACCAAAAAACTTCCAATTAAAAACCAAAATAGAAATTCTAAAAATATAGGAGAGATTAATAAAATGGAAAATTTTAAAAAATCATTTAACTAACAAATAAAACTAGGAGTTGATTTAAAAAACACACAATAAACAGATAAGCTATAAGCTAATTTGATTTTTAAAAAGAAAAACAAATTACCAGCATCAAAAATGAAAAAGATGAATTCACAATCAATAAAGAAGACATAAAACAATCATCAGGAGCTTCTTTGTTCAACTATATGCCATGAAAACAGACAATCTAAATGAAATGGATGAATATTTAGAAAATATTAAATTGTCCAGATTAACAGAAGAGGAAGTAGAACATTTAAATAACCCTATCTTAGATAAGAGGAATCGAACCAGGTATAAATGAACTCCCAGAGGGAAAAAACAACAACAGGAAAAGATGATTTTACAAGCAAATTGTAGCAAACATTTAAAGAACAATTAATTCCAATGCTACATAAACTGCTTGAAAAGAAGATAAAGAAGGATCCTACCAAATTCTTTATATAATACAAATACGGTCTTGATACCTAAACCAGGGAGAGTCAAAATAAAGGAAGAAAATTGTAGACCAATTTCTTTAATGAATATTGATGCAAAATTTTTAAATAACATATTAGCAAGGAAAATACCGTAATGTATCACAAAGATCATAGACTATAATCAGGTGGGATTTACACTAGGAATGCATTGCTGGTTTAATGTTAGGAAAACTACCAGCATAATTGACCATACTAATAACAGAAACAACAAAAATCATATGATTATTTCAATAGGTGCAGAGAAAGCTCTTGACAAAATACCATACCCATTCCTATTCAAAAAGAAAACAACAATGCCAGAAAGCATAGGAATGAATGGAGCTTTTCTTAAATTGTTAACTAGTATCTATCTAAAATCAAGAGCAAGCATTATCTGTAATGAAGATAAACTAGAAACCTTTCCAACAAAATCAGGATAGAAGCAAGGATGCCCATTATCACTGTTACTATTTAATATGGTACTAGAAATAGTAGATAGAGAAATAAGAAAAAGAATTTGATGGAATAAGCATAGACAAAGAAGAAATAATCACTTTTTATGGGTTATACGATAGTTTATTTAGAGAACCCTAGAGAGTCAACTAAAAAACTAATTGAAACAATATCAGCAAAGTTGCAGGATATAAAATAAACCCACACTAAACATTTGCTTTTCTTCACATTATCAACAAAATCCAGCTGGAAGAGATAGAAAGAGAAATACACATATACCTATGTGTATATATGTATATCATAATCATATATAACAAATATGCTTTGGTTCATCTCAATCAGTATGATAATATACTTATATGTATGTATATGTATATATGTATGTACATACATATATGTATTATATATAAAATGTTTATTTTCTTCTCTTTGTGAGTAGTGATTGTTTCATTCTTGTACTTGTATCCCTAGCCCCTTAGCACAGTTTCTGACACATAGAAGGCTGGTAATAAATACTTATTAACTGACTGATTAATGAATGGAATTGAATTAATGGAGAGAAAATCAAACCCAGTCTTTTAGTAGGCTAAATTCTCCAATTACAAAATAGATTAGAAAACAGAAGGATGTAGAAAACTGTTGTCATAATGGTCTTTAGTCCACTGCAGGAGAAGGCTATCCATGATAGTCTTGTTTTGTGAGAAGTTGCACCCAGGACTTGTCCTACTGTTATACCAGTCCTTAGATGAGTGTTCTTAGTCCATCCCATGCATCAGACCAACTCAGGGAAGTTCATAGGGAACAGGTGGGGTTCACCTAGGCACATCTGATTGGTTTTCCTCTTCTGAGGTTGTAAGTAGAGAGGCACCAAGTTAGCTAGGAAGAGAAGAGTTACTAGCCTAGAAGATTCTAGACTTAGAAGATTCTAAATTTCGGGGGGGGGGCGGGGAATGGTATCCAAAAAGGGCAGGGTAGTAGTGAAGCATAAAGGGGTATCAAGTAGGAAGAGATGATGTAGACAGGGCAGTGACAGCCTATGCCAGGGGTCAGCAACCTTTCTGTAAAGCGCCAAGGAACAAATATTTTGGGCTTTGTGGGCCAAGAGGCAAAATTGGGCATTTACATAGGTACTTTATAGACCAAGAGAGAAAAATTTCTACATTTTTGACAAAATCCAAAATATAATAATAATAATATACAACTTTTTTGTAATACAGATCAACTAGTAAAAAGAATGGAATTCTTTTTGGGGGATAACATGTTGCTTAATTGGGGGACAGCTCTCTCTATCCACCATCCTGGCCTTCTCTTAAAGACAGAGAGACTAACCCTGACCCCCTAAACCCCAACCCTAAATAATGAGGTCAAAGATTAAATCATAAAAACAATTTAAAAATTGACATGAAAAGAAAATGTAATAATGAGGCAACCGACCAAAATATGGGAAGCAGATAAAGCAGTCTTTAGGAGAAAATGTATGTCTATGATCACTTACACTGACAAAAGAGAAAAGGGGTTTAATGAATTGAGCGTATAATTAAAAAAACTAGCAAATTAAGAATCCCAGAATTAGTGCAGGAAAGATTTTGAAAATTAAAGGCAAAATAAACAACTGAAAAGAAACAAAAAGCCAAAAATCTGGTTTTTTTGAAAAGACTAACAAAATTGATAAATCATTGGCTAGGTTTATTTTTAAAAATGAACCAAACCAAATTGATAAAACAAAAAAGAGAGAGGTCATAATAATGGAAAAGAAGTAAAGAAATTTATCAGAATTTATTATGTCAAAATATGAGGCATGAAAACTTATAGCCAAAACAAAATGGATTAATATCTATAACAAAAATATGAAACAACTAAACTAACAAAACAGAAACTAGATCATACAAATCACTCCATCTCAGAAAGAGAAACTGATTGAGTCATAATTAAAACTCCCAAGGGAAAGAAGTACAGATACAAGTACAAAATCCATATGAATTCACAAGTAAATTGTATCAAATATGTGAACAACAAATGCTCCTAGGTTTAACAAATTTTTCAAACATAAAGAAATTTTCTTTATGTAACAGGTGCCTGCAAATTGTCCTCTTATTTATTTGAATTACTATTAATTTTCCCTGGGAAGAGTAATAATAATGATGATCTGGAAAGAGAGAATGGTAAGTAACCCAGTTTCTGAAGACTGCCCTATCACTTCTCATTAGCAGTGTGACTTTTGCTGATTACCATTTTCTTTGCCCCAGAAATCTGGGGAAAAGGGTGAGAAGCAAGGAGAGAGGACACAGAAAGACAACTTCGGTGTGAAGGCACATGGGGCTGGAGTTGTCTACTTCCATTTCCTTTGCCCTTCAGAGAGATTTCCCATCAGTCATTTTTTAACAGGGAGAGAGGAAAGGGCAACTGAACTAGGGCTCCTTGCCCTCCAAGTGAGTGAGCAGCCACAGCCTTCAATTTCTCAGAGGCAAAATTGGCTGCCAAAGATGAGCAGCTTTGAGAATTTTATCAATTGGTAAACCAGGATCAGGGAGGAATGATCTTCATACTCTTCACCAATCCCTAGTTTTCATTGTCCTAATCTAAGACCTGATGGGGGAAGGAATGAATTAGTTTATCTCTAAGGTCCCTTCTTTTATTTTATGTTCTTATGACTTATGAGGTCATTGATTGAGAAATAAAAGTCCAGATGCAGAATAAAGGAACTAAAGATTGAAAACATTCCCCCCACCCCCGCTAATAATCCTGTGTTATATTTCACCATCTTATAGTCTCAGTAGACAAAGATTTCAACTTTTCCCCCAGTGCCGTTTGACTAGCTATGGGCACTAGAGGGATGGCACATGCCAGCCTCTGATGAAATCACTTGGTTGGTGGCTTGAATATAGCACCACCTGGTGTACAAATATAATATTACACTCCCTTGCTGGGTACTTAATAAAGTGATAACATGCCTTCCCTGGGTTTAAGGAAGTCATCATAGGAACCCCTGTGGATTTTGATTACTTTTGAACTACTCCAAACATCATATATGTACCTACAGGGTGCACACACAGCTTAATTTGTGTTACAAAGATACTTTACCAAAATCTTTCAAGCTTGGTCTTGATATCCAAACCAAGAAGAAATAAAGCAATAAAAGAGCTAGAGAATAAAATCACTAGTCAACATTGATGAAAGTACATTAAATAAAATACTGTCAAAGAATTTAAGAAATACATATCCTCAAAATTTATACGACCAAGGTCTTTATTCCAGGAATGCAAGAATGGTTTAACCTTATGGAAACAACTAGCATAATAAATCATATTAATAACAAAACCTATATTATCTATTTCACATCAATAAATGCATAAAATAATTTGATAAAATATATCACTTAAAATCTAAAAAGCAGATGAATCTGCTTAACATGATCAGGAGCATTTAGCTAAATCCAAGACCTAGCCTTACTCATAAGTGAGAAACACTGAAAACTTTCCTGATGTGATCAAGAGTGGAGCAAAAATGCCCACTGCTGGAATTATTTGACATTCTGCTAGAAATACTTGCTATAGCATAGCTTTAACACTAAGATAAAAAAAAGAAATATACCACCTTGCAAGAAGATCCCATGGACTTCTGCGTGGGTAGGCCTCAATGGAACGAGGGTGGAAAGAGGTGGAGGGAAACAAAGAAGAAACAAAATTTTAAAACTCTAGAAAAAAGGGTAAAGATAATTGCTTGGGGGAGGGGAAGGAATAAGCGTTATGAAGTACCTACTATGTTCCAGGCATAGTGCTAAGCGTTATCGTCATCATCATTAATTTCATTTCATCCTCACAACCATCCTGCAAGGTCGGTGCTATTATTATCTTCACTTTCCAGCTGAAGAAACTGAGACCAACAAGGTTAAATAACTTGACCACACACAGAGCTAGTAAATGTTTGAGGCTGGATTTAAACTCAGATCTCCCTGACTCTAGGCCTAGGACTCTGTCCACTGAACCACCTAGCTGACTTTTAGCCAACATGTGAAGAAAGCCAGCAAAGCCAGGAGCCAAGAGATGAGGAGGGAGAGAATTCCAAGGAGGAGAGCCAATGAGACATTTCAGTAGGGTAGGGGGTGCTTTATTTTATCCTTGTAGGTCACATATGTCCACATGGGTCTGTCTGGATGGGGCTTGCAGGGAGGCAAGAATAGTTCTCTCTGGAGTCTCCTCTTCTCACCCTTTTCCTAGGGAGACCTTGATTCTTTCCAGGAAGGGAAGCAGGAGGTTGGGACCAGCAGCTTGTTACTCTAAGAGTGAGAGAGAGAGCGTACCAGGTAAGAATTATATCTTTCTGCTCCTTTAAATACTACTAGTTTAGGGGAAATAATTTTAGGTTCCCCAAAAAAAGTCTGCCAAAGAGCTTTGGGAGGTTTTAGAAAATAGTATGTGGAATATGAGCCAACAGTGTAACCTTACCTCCAACAAAGGGAATGTGACCCTTTGCTGTGTTAAGAAACATAGTGTCCAGAGAAAGGGAGATTCTACTCAGCCCACATTTGGAATGTTTTGTTCAGTTTTGGAAACCACATCCAGAAGAAGGCAAGCAGGATAGTTAGGGGATTATAGACCATGAGGAAAATTAAAGGAACCAGGAAACTTTAATCTGGAGAATAAAAATTAGAGGTGGTAGAGTGAGAAGGAGAAAATGGTTATTGAATCTTAGTAACAGAATCTCCAGGTTGCAAAAGAGTGAGAAAACAAAATTATACCTAAATGAGGTTCCCCTCTCCAATATACCTAACAAGTAGTCATCCAGCCTTGGCCTGAAGACCTCAAGTGATGGAGAAAGCACTGCCTCCTAAGGTAATTTTTGGATGCCTCTAATCACTAGGAATCTTTTTTTTGTGTGTCCAGTCTAAATCTGCTTACCTACAATTTCTTTTTTTAAAAAATATTTATTTTTCCACAATTACATATAAAACCAATTTTTAATATTCATTGTTAAGTTTTTAGTTTCATATCTATCCTTTCTTCTCCCCCCTCTCTCCTGCCTAAGACGGTAAGCAATCTGATATAGGTTACACATGAGCAATCATGTAAAACATTTTCCTATTAGTCCTTTTGTGGGAGAAAACTTGAACAAAACAAAGAAAGAAAGAAAAAAGGAAGAAAAGCAGAAAGAAAGGAAGGAAGAAAAAAGAGAAAAGAAAGAAAAGAAAGGAAGGAAGAAAAAAGAAAGATGAGAAAGGAAGGAAGAAAGGAAGAATAGTATGCTTGGTCTATATTCAGATTTCATCAATTCTTTCTCTGGAGGCGGACAGCATTTTTCAACACAAGTCCTTTGGGATCATCTTGAATCACTGCATTTCTGAGAATATCTAAGTCATGCACAGATGTTCATCATACAATATTCCTGTTACTGTGTCCAAGTCTCCCGGTTCTGCTCACTTCACTCTGTAACAGTTCATACAAGTCTTTCCAGGTTTTTTTTTCTGAAATCATCCTGCTTGTAATTTCTTATAGCACAATAATATTCCCTTACATTCATGTACCCCAACTTGCTCAACCATTCCCCAATTGATGGGCATCCCCTCAATTTCAAATCCTGTGCCAGAGCAGAAAGATCTGCTATATTTTTGTACGAATAGGCACTCTCTCTCTCTCTCTCTCTCTCTCTCTCTCTCTCTCTCTCTCTCTCTCTCTCTCTCTCTCTCTCTCTCTCTCTCTCTCTCTCTGATACAAGCCTAGGTATGGCTAGATCACAGTTTGATAGTCCTTTATACATAGTTCCAAATTGGTCTCCGGAATGGTTGGATCAGTTCATAACTCCACCAAAAGTGTCCCACTTTTCCCATATCTCCTCCAACATTTATCATTTTCCTTTTCTGTCATACTAGCCAATCTAGTGGGTGTGAGGTGGTACCTCAGAGTAGTTTTAATTTGCATTTCTCAATCAATCATGATTTAGAACTTTTTTTATATGCCCATAGATAGCTTTGGTTCCTTCATCTAATAACTGCCTGTTCATATTCTCTGACCATTTATTAGTTGAGTAATGATTCGTATTCTTATAAATTTGACCCAGTTCTTCATATATTTGGGAAATGAGGTCTTTATCAAGTGTAAAATGTTCCCCCCAGTTTTCTGCTTTCCTTTTAATTTTGGTTGCATGGGTTTTGTTTGTGCAAAAATTTCTGCCTACAATTTCTACCATTGCTCCAGATATATTATTTATGTGTTTGCAGAGTTGTTATGTAGGAAGGTGATTAGATGTATTCTACATGGTTCTAGGGGACAGGACTAGGAGTGACAAGTAGAACTGGAATGCATGGACTCAGAAGGTAGGTTTCCCTAGAAGTCTTCAAACTTGGACTGATTGACTTCTTTTCAGTGATTTTGTAGCAGAGATTTTTGTTCAGGTATAGGTTGGATTCTATACGGCCTCTTTCATGCTTTCTAACTCTGGGATTTTGCAGCTAGGTGGCACTGTGGATACTGGACTGGCCCTGGAGTCAGCAGCACCTGAGTTCAAATCCAGCCTCAGATATTTGACATTTACTAGCTATGTGACCCTATGCAAGTCACTTAATCCCTTCACAAAACCCCCCAAAACCCACTTTTTTAAAAAAAAATGAATTTTTTTTTTGGTGGCAGAGAGAACTTATGACATAAATGGATAGAGAGCACACCTCGGAAGCAGAAAGACCTGGGGTTAGGGCAGGCCTACCACTGGCATCCTGTTAGTTCAGTTACTATTTGGGAACTGAATAAGACATTCAAATAGTTAACAAAAGGAGGCCTATTTAGTTCTAACATAGCAAGGACATGCAGTGGGCGGATAGTGACACTTGGCTTTTCTATACTCAGCCTACTTCATCTCCACGTGGAAGCATGTCTTTTGAGCAGGAGCAGGGCTGACTCACATGATCTTCAGACACTCACCAAGTGACCTGAATTCATGCTGTACCTCTAGGTGATCATGAATTACCCTCAAGGAAGACCAGGGCCAATCAGGTCCCAGGGCTACAGTTTTGCTAACTTTTAAGGAAAATGAATCCCTGTTTTGGGGAATTGGAGGGAAACCCAGTCCCTACCATATACCATACCTATGGTGGCAAAGTCATAGTCATCTTCTAGAAGGTTTTTTCATGGTCTCCAGAAACTCATCATCCTATAAGATAAAATCAACTCTGGAACTCACATCTTTTCAAATTATTTCCCATTCTGACTATAAGACTTCAATAATACTGGGCTAATACTCCCTGCTACCCTACCAACTTTTCATCTTCTTTTTATGTACTATTTTCCCAATCAGACTGTGAGCTCTTGAGGACAAGTCTGTCTCATGCCTTTCCTTGAATCTCCAGGCCTTACTTATTAGTACAGTGCCAGACACACAGAAGATGCTCAATACTGGCCTGCTATGTAAATGCTTTCAGGGCTTTTACTGGACAGTCCTCATATAGTTACTACTAAGGAGAAAAGAACAAAGGAAAAAAAAGTAAAGTCTCCCCCACCCAAAAAGTCACGTAAAGAAAGAGAAGAAAGAAAAAGAAAAAATATAGGGGAGTACAAAAGCCAGAAATCCTAGGCATTTTCTCCTCCATTTGGAAGAAGTGTGTCTTAGATCTTCACAATGAGAAGTTCTAGCTTTCTTTATCTCTATCACTAGAAATATCTTTCAATCCCCCCAGCTCCATCCTTCCCCCCGCCCCCATACTGTTTGTTCTTAACTGCATAGTATAGTTTGGGTAACTCTAAGGGTTTCCATTTGACCCTATCCCAAGGCCACTGGCATGAGACTCTCTCCTTATTGGTGGAGATGAATGCCCTGCTCTCTGTGAGGGATGGGGCAGAACTGGTGACAGGCTAGAGTTTCATTTCAAGGCCAGTTCTCTTCCAGACTCTTCAGGTTTCAGGTCTTCTTGGGGGCTCTCCAAGTATTTGGTCCATGTGGGCGCTTCTACCTTCCAGTTTCATGAGAGAAGATGGACAAGACCAAGGCTACTTTAGGCTGCTGAGGGAAAAGACTGGGGTGGGGGGCGGGGAACATGGAAAGAGCTGGGAACCTCTGTCCTGTCTCTCTCCAGTTTTCTACTCTGGAGACTTGAGGAAGTTTCCCTTTGGGTGAGATCAAAGACTTTCTTGGTTGAGCCTTCCTCAATTCCCATAGGAGGGCTCTTTCACTATGTTTTATCTGGTATATATTCTCCTGTGTAAATCTTTTCTGATGTCTGTTCTGCTACAATATGGATAAATGAGTTGCTTTCCTATAAATTATATGTGTTCACTATGGAATTGGTCTTAGGTGGGGAATGGGTCAATCCTTGGATATAAAGCATGGGGTTCTCCTTCCACCAATAATGATGACAAAGTGATCAGAAGTTAGAAGTACATCACATCTACAAGATTAATAATATTTTAGGGAGCAGATAAATATAATTCTAGCCTAGTGTCCCCTCTCTTTGAGGAAAGCAAACTAGAAGCCTCCAGGCCTCAACTTCCTGCTTCTGGCCCTGGAAGGAATGAAAATCTCCTGTGGAGAGGATGGGGAGAAAAGAGGACTGGAGATGTTTGTTCTGCCTCCTTCAGCCATACCACAACAGCCTTCGCTATAGATGGGCCTTGAAACCCACGGGATTTTTCCTATACAAGGGGCACTCTCCCTACCCATGCATACAGGTTGCTGGAAGGGAACACATACAGTCACACAGAAAGTGACTGCAAAGAGCCCATAACACCTGGCCTCTGTAGCTTTCCTGAAAGATCCAAATGGGGCAGGCTCCTCAGAGGATGCCTTAGGCTTTGGTGCTAAAAGCTTTACCAGCAGTTGAGTAGGTTAGCCATCGATTGCTTTCTTGTCAACTCTATGTTTCAGATATGTTGTTGTTGTTGGCAGCTACATCCTCAGTGGATACAGCACCAGCCTGGAGTCAGGAGGATCTGACTTCAAATCTGGCTTCAGACCCTGGGCAAATCATGTCACCCTGTTTGCCTCAGTTTCCCCATTTGTAAAATGAGCTGGAGAAGAAAATGACAAACTACTCCAGTATCTTTGCCAAGAAAACCGCAAGTGAGATCACAAAGAGTCAGACATGAAACAACAACTGCCCACCTAGCTGGGTAGGAGATTCTGCAACTCCTCCCTCCATTCTCAGGGAACCTATTCAGAATGACAAAAGCATTTGCCTAAACCACTGACTGTCCTTACTACCTGCTCAGATTTCACCAGTTGGTAATCTGACCATATGATTGCCCCATCCTCCATATCTGCAGCACTTTTCCCCCATTTCAATCATGATGTGAGCCATGAGGTCATCAGTTCTTGTGGAAACCCAATTACTGACTGGACCAAATGTTAGGGGCTGGACTCACTGGCATGCTGATATTTCATGTCACATTTTGGGAGTAAATAAAGCTCTTGTAAGTTACTGAAGCTGATAAAAGATTTACTTAGTTATAATATAGCAAAGATATGCAGCAAGAATATGGGGACATTTAGTGTTGGTAGACACATCACCCTATCCTTCATGTGGAAACTCATTTTTCTGTTTACCAGCAGAGTATACTGACTCATGTGGTCTTTAGACATCCATCAACTAGGAGGGTCTTGACTCAACATAGATTCCACATTGGTGGAACTTTTTATACCCCTCGGTGACCAGAAAGTTTATTAAGGGAGGCAGGGACCAATTAGGTTCCAGGAGGAGCTCTATTGCCTTTTAGGGAAAATAGAATACTGCTGCTGGGAATAGGGTGAACCCTGGTCCTATTGTACTAGAGTTCAAATTTGTTTTCTGGCATACTGACTGTATGGCTGGGCTGTAAACCTCTTAGTTCCCTGGCAGTTAACTCTTTAAGACATCTGTTTTAGAGAAGGTACTGATTAACTTTGATGGAAGAATGGAAGAAGATATTGATCAGGAGCCCATTACACTGATGAATTCACAAGTTAGGTAATGTGTGTGTGTATGTGGATGTGTGGATGTGTGTGTGCATATATGTATATCTGTGTGTGCTGTATATGTGCGTGTGTGTATTCACATATATGCATATATATATGGAGGGGGGGAGGGAGAGAAAGAGAGAGAGAAACATACACACACACACATTTTTACAGATGTCATTTGTTTTTATATCACCTTTACCAGTGCCCAAAAAGCCATTCTTTGTAACCAGGAATAAAAATGAAAGGAAAAAAAGACAGTTTGATAAAACTAACCAACAAGATCAACCAACACTGATAGTACCTGCTACGTTCTGTGCCTATAGTTCTCCACTCTCCCCTTTGCATCTGTAGTTTAGCATAATCTCAACTCTAAAAAACAAAATGCTCTTCCCAGGATAAGCTGATCATCAGAAATTTCATCAGGCTGTTTGATTCAACTTGGATGTAACCAACATCTTCCCAACTCTCTCTGGCTCCTGTCCCCTCTGATTGGATGGTTGTCGGGTGGAACACAACTCCACCCAAAGCTTTCCTTAATAAAGGGCAGGATTTGGACTTTCCACCCCACTCCACTTTGCACCTGTAGCTCCGCTTAGTCCCAACTCTATGGAATAAGATACCCTCAAGTAGGGTACTCCTATCTCCTTTGCTTTCCACCTTCCTCTTGTGTGTCATCCTCTTGGAATTGATTGTGTGATATGGGAGAGAGAGGCTGGCACAGGACCACTCAGCATGGAGAGCCCACATCAGAGAAGGTTCTGTGCTCTATGAGCAAAGCAGAATTGGGATAGCTAAAAAGAAATGTGAGATGCTCAAATTTAAAGAATCCACCCCAAATGTTCACACAGACTATTTGTGCCCCACCTGTGGTAGAGAATTCTGAGATTGTGTTGGTCTGATCAGCCACAGCTGGACACACTGAAACTTGACTCTAGCATAGTGTTGTCATTGTGGTCCTCTTTGAGAACCAACGACAACCACCAACCACCAACTCTCTTCCCCCGTTACATTATGAGCTCCTTGAGGGTAGGGAGTCTTTTCCTCATTTGTATCCCTAGGGCTTAGCACAGTTCGTGGCACACAGTAGGTGCTTAATAAGTGTTCACTGAATTTAACTGGATGATCCTCCACATCCATAAAGAAGACAGGGAGGGAAGGGGGCTATTTTTCACCTCTTCAGATTCTGTGATTATGTGGAAGGAAAGAACTGGTTTGGTGACAGCAAAAGTTAAATGTTGGAGCTGTGGGAAACAAGGTTAGACAAGGAGAATAGGGTCAGGTTATGGATAGTCTTGAAATCGTTGCAGGTTTGTACTTGGTGTTGAGGAAAAGGGGGAGTCGGGCGTTCTAGAACAGGACATTGTGGGAAGAAAACTAACTAGTTTTTGCCTATCACTTAGTCCTTCCTGGCTCTTTGGCTCCTCCTAGTGGCCATCTCATAAGCTTGCTACTCTTGCAACGTTACAAGTTAGGGCTGTTAGGTTTGGGACTCTGAACACTTGGATTATTATTTTGGACCTCTGTGGTGACTAAAGCTGTAACAAAGACAGTTTTGACACAGTTTTCTCCACGGCAAGATATCAGTTTACTAACAGTGACGAGTAAACTTAGTAAAGTGGGTGACACTGAACACCTGAGCCAAAAAGCCAGGGACTGAAGAATGATCAATTTATTAGGTATTTTTGGTTGTTGCTGAGACCAACTCTTCATGGCATAATTTGTGGTTTTCTTGGCAAAGATACTGGAGTGGTTTGCCATTTCCTTCTCCAGCTCATTTTACAGATGGAAAACTGAGGCAAACAGGGTTAAGTGACTTGCCCAGGGTCACACAAGTGACCCAGCAAGTGTCTGAGGCCAGATTTGAATTTAGGAAGATGAGTCTTCCTGACTCCAGGGCTGCACCACCTACCTGTTCTATTGCTAACTATAGCTAGTTAGGCTAGCAATAACCAATAAATTCAGTCAATGACCAATGGGAGGGCCAATGGAGGGTGTCTCCCTTTTGATTGGCCTGACAGGACATTATTTGGACCTTTCCTGGAAAAGGTAAGACAATCCCGATTGGTAGATATTTGAATGAGGAGGCGGGTTAAAAAGTTACCTCAGCTCCTCCTTATTATATCCTCATTTGGAGACTGGGAGTAATCCTCAGGTGATGGGATTAATCTTTGATGCTGGGGAAACTGGGTTGGCCTTCAAGTGGGACTGATCACTGGGCTGTCGAATTAAGGAATGCTAATTGTTTTATGGGCCTCAGCTGCCTCTAGTAATCTCCACCAGAAAATCACAACCATCCCAATCATATCATCCTCCTTTAGTCTCCCCATTAGAGGCTGAATCATCCCTAATTTTAACAAGGAGACAGAAGGACAGGTGAGGTATTGCCTTTGGAATTGCTCAAGATGGTTGTCTGTTTAACTGTAAATAGAGGCAAGGGTCCCACTTTAACTGGTTAGCTATGGAGGGGGGAAAGGTAGGAGTGATCACATTACTCTAATGCCTTGTGAGCTAGACTGAGAAATGAGGTCTAAAAACTGGGGAAAAGGATGGATTACAGAGTAATATTCTTCAACTTGGAAAGGCTACAAGCCAAGACTAAAGTGGAGGGAGTGTTGGAGCATGATTTTTTGTTTGCAAATGATTGGGCACTCAACGCATTTGCTGAAGCTGAGATGTAACAAAAGTATGGATTGATACTCTGCTGCTTGTGCTAATTTTGGCCTAATAATTAACACTAAGAAGATGAAGGTGCTCCATCAGTCAGCATCATGCCATCCATATGTGGAACCAGTGGTTACAGCAAATGATTTATATTTCCATGGCCTTTGATTACATATAAGTGTTACTGCATTATGATCTGAGAAGAATGCATTGACTATCTCTGCCTTTCTGCACTGGATTGTGAGGTTTTTATGCCCTAGTACATGGTCAATTTTTGTATAGCACCGCTGAGAAAAAGGTATATTCCTTTCTATCCCCATTCAAAACCTTATGCAGAGTTCTATTCACCTCCTTAACTTCTTTCTTGTTTATTTTGAGGTTAGATTTATCAAGTTCAGAGAGGGGGAGGTTGAGGTTCCCCTCTAGTATAGTTTTGCTGTCTATTTCTTCCTGTAACTCCCTTAACTTCTCCTCTAAGAATCTGGATGCTATACCACTTGGAGCATATATGTTTAATAATGAAATTGCTTCATTGTCTATGGTGCCTTTTAGCAGGATATAGTTTCCTTCCTTATCTCTTTTGATTATATCTATTCCTGCTTTTGCTTTGTCTGTGATTAGGATTGCTACCCCTGCTTTTTTTACATGAGCTGAAGCACAATATATTCTGCTCCAGTGTTTTACCTTTACCCTGTGTGTATGCCCCCCATTTCAAATGTGTTTCTTGTAAACAACATATTGTCGGATTATGGTTTTTAATCCATTCTGCTATCTGTCTGTTTTATGGGAAAGTTCATCCCATTCACATTCACAGTTATGATTACTATCTGTGTCTTTCTCTCCATCCCCTTTCCCCTTGTTTATGCTTTTAGTTCTCCCTTCCCCTCCACAATAGTTTTAATTTTTGACCACCACCTATCTCAGTCTCCCCTTCCTTTCAGCCCCCCTCCCTTTTAATCCCCTTTTCCCTTACTACTTCTTCCCTTTCTTTTAGCCTCCCCTCCCTTTTCTTTCCCTCTTCCCCTCCTAGTGCCTACAGAGCTAACTGTATTTCTAAAATTAACTGAGTTTGTTGTACCCTCCTTGAATCCAATCAGATGAGAGTACCTCTCAAATAATATTCATCTTCCTCCCCTCTTTCCCTCTATGGCAATATATTTTTGTGCCTCTTCCTGTGATGGAATTTATTTTTTTCTGCCTCCTCCTTTTCATATCTCCCATTACAATCCCTTTGCGCACCCTTAAATCACATTTGTTATCATCACATCATTTAATTTACACCCACTCCCTCTATCTATGTATATCCCCTTTACATTTCATAATAAACATACAATTCTCAAGATTAACAAGTATCATCTTCCTTTATAGGGATGTAAACAGTTTGCTCATATTGTGTAACAAGTTGGTTTTTTTCCCCATTTACCTTTTTATGCCTCTCTTGAGACCTGTGTTTGAAGATCAAATTTTCTGTTGATTTCTGGTCTGTTCATCAGGAAGGTCTGGAAATCCCTTATTTCATTGAATATATTGCCTGAAATATTATGCTGAACTTTACTGGGTAATTAATACTTGGTTGTAGTCCCAGCTCCTTTGCCTTATGGAATATCATATTCCAATCCCTCCAATCTTTTAATTTAGAAGCTGCAAGGTCCTATGTGATCCTGACTATAGCTCCTCGATATCTGAATTGTTTCTTTCTGGCTGCCTGCAGTATTTTCTCTTTCACTTGATAGTTCTGGAATTTGGCAACAATATTCCTTGATGTTTTTAGTTTGGGGTCCCTTTCAGGAGGTGAACGGTGGATTCTTTCGATGACTATTTTGCCCTCTGGGTCTAGGACTTCTGGGCAATTTCCTTGATGATTTCTTGGATGATATTGTCCAGGCTCTTTTCTTCATCATGGTTGGTAGACTAAGAATCCTTAGATTTTCTCTCCTGGATCTATTTTCCAGGTCAGTTGTTTTCCAATTAGATATTTTACATTTTCTTCTATCTTTTCATTCTTTAGATTCTGTTTGACTGATTCTTGATGTCTCATAGATTCATTAGCTTCTACTTGCCTGATTCTATTTTTTTATCAAATTGTTTTCTTCAGAGGGGAGGGAGCCAAGATGGCAGAGTAGAAAGATGCACATATGCTAGCTCTTACCCCATAGCCCAAAAAATACCTGTAAAGAAGAACTCTCAACAAATTCTAGAGCAGCAGAAGCCACAGAACCACGGAGTGGAGGAGATTTCTATCCCAGAGAAACCTGAAAGATTGATGGGAAAGGTCTGTGGCGCACCGGACGCAGAGCAGAGCCCAGCCCTGCCTTGGCCACAAGGCACTGAAAGGAGCAGATCTGAACAGGCTTCAGGGACAGAATCTCCACTGGCAGCACAGATCCCTCAACCCACAGGCACTAAAGGTCAGTGACAGGGTCTTTTTGGCTGGCCAAGAAGGGAGCAGGGTGTCCCCACAACTCAGAACTCCTTAGAAGGCAGCAGTAGAGGCAGCAGTGGACGGGGCTTCCAAAGCAGGCAGTAGCCCGCATCCATTGCTGAAGGTCTCATCATAAACCCCCTGAGGGAACTGAACCCTGTGTGGTGGCCCTGCCCCTTCCTGAGCAGCTGATCTTAATCTCTCACTGAATAGCAGCCCCACCCCCACCTAAAACCCCTGACGCTTTGGAGCAGCTCATGTGAATCTCAGCCCCCAGTGTTGGCTTGGTGGAACTGGAGGTGAGGTGGTTGTGGAGAGGAAACTCAGAAGTCAAGTAACTGGGTGGGAAAATGCCCAAAAAAGGGACAAAAAAGAAGACCATAGAAGGTTACTTTCTTGGGAAACAGGTATCTCCCCTAATCCTTTCAGATGAGGAAGAACAAGGCATACTGTCAGAGGAAGTCAAGGCCTCCAAAGGGAACTTAAATTGGGCTCAGGCAATAAAAACAAGTTAGCATCTTACTAAATGAGAACCAAAAAAATGCTGAGGAAAATAACAGCTTTAAAAAGAGGCTAACTCAATTGGAAAAAGAGGTCCAAATTGTTTTCTTCAGTTAACTTTTGCATCTCCTTTTCCATCTGTCCAATTATTCCTTTTAAGGAATTATTTTCTCCAGTTAGGTTTTGTACTTCCTTTTCCATTTGTCCAACTGTCCTCTTAAATTCTTCTGTGATTTCTTTTTTCATATTTTTTAAGTCACTGATCAGTTTTTCTTGTATTTTTCTAATTTGAGTTTTAAAATCCTTCCTGAGCTCTTCCAAGAAGGCTCTTTGTCCTTCAGAGCAGTTCATATTCCCTTCTGAAGTTTCAGATGGGAGTACAGTCTCAGTGCTGATCTCTTTGGTATTTGTGTTTTGGTCCTTGTGACCATAGAAAGATTCTATGGTCTTTTCTGCTTTGCTTCTTACTCATGATAATAACTCTTTGCCTGGCTTTTAAAGTAGATATCTGTATCTGGGGCACAGGGAGCTCTGTCTCCTAGTTCTTGTGCCTAAAACTTGAGGTTTTGTGTGTTGTGCCTCTGGTTCTTTCAACTAGAAGCTAAAATGCTGCAGCTTACCTGGTGCTGGGCTTGCTGGTGTTGGAAAGCAGAGGCTAGGTGAGGTCTTTTTGGGTTTCCCTGCAGTTACCCTGGAGCTAGCTTGTTAAGTGTGGGGGAGGGGTGGTCTGGCCACAGGAGGTCTCCTCTGCTGAGCTAGAGCATAGGCAAGCTCAGCGGTTGGTGATCCCACCTGTGCTGGTGTCTTCCTGATTCCCCTGGGGTGCTGAGGCATGCCTGGGGTCCTGGTGCTGGCAGTTGCTGGCTTCGCCCTCCTGGGGCTCAGGATCTTCTCCCAGTTTGTGGAGGTGGGGCTGTCTGGAATAGCTCTGATCCTGCATTGGTCCCCTTCAGTTACAACAAGAGGAACCCTCCTTAGCAAACTTTCTAGCCTCACGGGCTAAAAGTCTATTTACCCCTTCTGCTGCTCCCACTCTTCCAGGATTTTTCCCAGGGAGATATTCTCTAGGCTCTTTAAGGTCAACAAGGGGAGGGAGATATCAATTACTGATCATTCTGCTATCTTGGTTTCCGGAACCAGAAATCTCCCGGTTACAGCAAATGGAGAAGTTTTGAATGCTGTGGATAAGTTCAATCAACTTGGCAGTGTACTTTCCAGGGGTGTACACATTGATAATGAAGTTGACACATGTATTGTCAGAGCTAGCTCAGTATTTGGGAGGCTCTGAAGGAAAGTGTAGGAGAGAAGAGGTGGTAGACTGACTACCAAACTGAAGATCTACAGAGCCATTGTGCTGACCTCATTGTTGTATGCCTGTGAAACCTGGACAGTATACCAGTGCCATGACAGGAAATGGAATCACTTCCATTTGAACTGTGTTAGGAAGATTCTGAAGATCATCTGGCAGGATAAGGTAGCAGACACTGAGGTCCTTTCTCCAAATAAATTGCCAAGCATTCAAACTCTGCTTCAGAGAGGGCAATTCTGATGGGCTTGCCATGTTGTTCAAATGCCAAACATACAAAAAGTTTTATGGAGAACTCACACAGGGCAAGCACTCACATGGTGGTCAGAAGAATCAATGCAAGGACACTCTCAAGGTCTCTCTTAAGAACTTTAGAACTGATTGTGTGACATGGGAGACACTGGCCCAGCACCAGTCAGCATGGCGTGCCCACATCAGAGAAGGTGCTATGCTGTGTGAGCAAAGCAGAATTGAAACAGCTCAAAGGAAACCGGAGGTGCACAAATTTAGAGAATACAAATGTTCACATGGACTATCTGTGCCTGATCTGTGCTAGAGCATTCCAAGCTCATATTGGTCTGATCAGTCATAGCTGGACACATTGAAACTTGACTCTAATACAGTGAACACACAACCACAGAGTAATATTAATTATTAAATGATACAGCATAATAATAATTGGGGGAGAGTGAAATACATAGATATGGGAGGGGAGACTGAGGGATTTGGAATTCAGGAAGGGAGGCTGAGAAACATAGAGTTGGAGACTGAGGAACACAGTAACAGAGGAGACTAAAGAACATGGGATTGATCTGAGGATAAGACAAAAGAATGGGGAGCAAAGGGGGCCCTCTCCAGTAGTCCTGATCTATGTCTCACCACTGAACCCTCATGGCTCTGGAGGAGAAAGTGAGGCTGGTAATTGTGCACAGCCTTGCCTCACTTAAAACCAATTCGTTTGCAAGTCCTGGCATCACTTTCCTGATGTCATGGTCCTCTTTGAGAAAGAATGACTAACAACAGGGAGCAAAACAAGCTGAGGTTTCATCAAGTAGGTGAGAGCACTGAAGTGATTCCTAAAATGCAGGTCTGAACACATCACACACCCCCAGGCCCCACTCAATAAACTCCAGTGGCTTCCTATTGTCTCCAGGAGCAAATAGAAAATCCTCTGACATCAAAGTCCCTTCATAACTTAGCTCCCTCCTACATTTCTTATACCTTACTTAATGTATTTTTCTATCCAGTGACAATGGTCTCCTGGCTGTTCCATGAACAAGACACTCTATCTCTCATTTCCAGTCATTTTCTCTGATTGTCCCTCATGCCTGGAACCTCTCCTCCTCTAAACAGACTACTGACCTCCCTAACTAAAATCCCACCTTATACAGGAAGCCTTCCCTACCTCTCTTAATTCCAGTGCTTTCCCTCTTTTAATTATTTCCAATTTATCTTGTTTATAGCTTGCTTTACATATATTTATTATGTTATCTTCCCCATTAGATTATAAGTGCTTTCAAGGCAGGTACTCTCATTGACTTCTTTTTGTATTCCAACACAATGCCTGTCACATAGGCACTTTAAAAATGTTTATTGATTACTTGGAAATCTACTTCTTCCTTCCAATTCACAAGTTAAAAAAAGCAGCTGGATTTCTGAACACTGCAACTTGCAAAGGAGATGCCAGAAGTCTTTTTTTTGCAATTTTAAACCTACCTGGTGTGATTGTTACTCTGGTCAAGAAAGACTATGAAGGATAAGTCAAAAAGATGCTAGAATTAATGGAAAACATCCTGGATAGGGGGAGAAGATAGAGGGACACAGAAGGTGGGGGAAGACTGAGAGATGCAGAGCTGGAACACGGTACTAATCAAATGTGACTACAAAAACGAACAATTATTTTTTTTAAGTGACATTTTAAAATATTTATTTATTTTTAGTTTTCACCATTCACTTCCATAAGATTTTGAGTTCCAAATTTTCTCCCCATCCTTTCCCCCAAGATCGCGTGCAATCTGATAAGGCTCTACATATATTCATAGTAAACATATTTCCACATCAATCATATTGTTAAGAAGAATTATAATCAATGGGAGAAACCACGGGAAATAAGATACAAACAAAAAAGACAGCGAGCAAATGGTACGCTCCCATCAGCATTCAGATGCCACAATTTTTTTCTGGATGTGGATAGCCTTTTCCATCATGAATCATTTGGAGACGTCTTCATACTAACAATTATTGCAAAGAATTATATATACGTGTGTGTATATCGATACATTCTCCCCCCCCAACCCTACCAACATGAATTCATATGACCAAGCTGCTTTCCACCAGGAATGGGTTCAAAAGCAGGAAAACAGTGAACATAACCACATTAATACAAACGTCAGTTTTAAACGCGCATCTGTGACGAGCCCGGCCTGCGCCAGGAACGGGGCTGGGTGCCGGGGTGACATCCCCGTTCACGAGTGGGCACTAAACCACGCGGCCAGGTCAATGAAGAGATGCGGACAAAGTCTGGGTGAGAGGTAGCGCTTCGCTGCACTGAGGGACGAAGAGAAAGGGGACACACTCGGACAGAAGAGGGAGACAGAGGAACATCGCGAGAAGAAGGGGAGGATTTGGGTGGAGAGGACACTTACGGTCATTTTAGGGACACAGCTGGTGGAGGGAGGGCACGCTCAGTAGGGTAGTACTTGCACGCTGGCTCCCTTCCCTTTAAAATCCGAATCTGGGCCTCTGTAGGAAGTCCCTAACGAACTGCCCGCCCTCTTGGTGATTTAACCAATCATCTTTAGGAGGGGGTGGAGCTAGCCTCGTCTTGACCCAGCCTCGTCCTTTGGAATGTAAACACGGCCGGGCGCCGTTCAAATAAGCCAATCAATTCTCGGTAGCCCTGGTGATTGGGCCGCCCCGATTCGCAGGTTTTTTTTTCCTGTGACCTTCGTTCCACGCCTTCGGCTCCTCCCCCGCGCGCAAGATGGCGGCGTCCAGCGGATCGGAGGCCGCTGCGGCAGCGGCTGGGGGCGCTTGAGAGCGGGGCGCCTGGCCTCTCGTACCCCTCCCTCCCCGCCCATCCCCCCCTGCCTCCCGCGAGGTCGCGATCCCGGAGGAAGGGGGCCGGGCGGGGACAGGAGCCTCCTTGCGGCAGCCTCACACGCGGCTCCCCATCCCGTCCCAGTCTCGGGGCCGGGGACCCCCCCTCCCCCCACGCCTTCCCTCACGTCGAACCGCTCCGGGCCCCGGCCCCGGCCCCGGCCCGGGCCCAGCCCTCACCCCAGCCTGTGTTTGGGTGTCTTGCCGGTCCTGTGACCCGTGCTCCGCTTCAGTCACGACCCTGCCCTAGGGCCCAACAGCTGACCGTGGGGGCGTCCCCGCCGGCCATGGAGGCCCTTTACCTGGTGTTGAACGGGATCGGCCTGGCCTTGGACGTGCTCAACTTCTTGCTGGACCTCAACTTCCTGCTCGTGTCCTCGCTGCTGGCCGCGCTGACCTGGATGGTGACCTTCGTCTACAACCTCCCTCACAGTGTTCTGACCGGCCTCCTGCACCTGGGCCGCGGGGCGCTGCTATCGGTGGCCGCTGTCGCGGAAGGCCTGGCCCGCCTGCTCCTCGGGGTCCTGCAGGCCGTGGGCACCCTGCTGCGGGGCTGCTGCTCGGGCCTGGAGAGCCTGACGGTGGTGGGCCACCTGGCCTTGCACGTGGCCACCAGGGGCAGGGAGCTGGTCCACCGCGGGGTTCTGAGCGTGGTCTCGTCCAGCCATGCCCTGCTGCGCCAGGTCTGCGACGTGTGCGCCATCGCCATGAGCTTGGCAGCCTACGTGGTCAACAGCCTGGTCAACATCTGCCTCATTGGGACCCAGAACCTCTTTGCCCTCGGACTGGCCCTCTGGGACTCAGTGATGGGGCCGCTGTGGAGGGTAACTGATGTATTGGGAGCCTTCTTTGCCCACGTTTCCAGCAGTGCTGTTGCCATGGCAATTCTCCTCTGGACACCTTGCCAGTTGGTGCTGGAGTTATTAGCCTCTGGCACCCGTCTTCTAGCCAGTTTGATGTTAGCTAATCTCTCAGGCTTGGTGTTGCTGGTGGTGGTGTTGGCAATGACGATAACCATCCTGCACCCGGATCTTGCCATAAGACTGGCAGTCCGGGCAACTGAACAGCTTCATGCTCTGCCTTCTTACCACCGGCTCCGTAGGGATGTGGTACGACTCTCCCGCTTGGCACTAGGTTCAGAGTCTTGGCGCTGGGTACGGAGCAGGAGTCTGCAACTGGCAAGCTGGCCCATTGGTGGTGGTGGAGGAGGAGGAGCAGCCCCTGGGGCCCCCCAGGGTGGGCCAAGGAGGGGGCCACCTGCCAGAATCCGGGGACATGAGCAGCTTGCTGACCCGGTGCCCAGGCTTCCGTTCAGGCCAGAGGAAGGGACAGGGGCTGCTCGAATAGGACCTGTTAGGGGCCGGGAAAGACTCAATGAGGAGGAGCCTCTACCTGTGCATGACCCATGGCAACTGCTGAAGGAACAAGAGGAAAGGAAGAAATGTGTCATCTGTCAGGACCAAAGCAAAACTGTTCTTTTGCTACCATGTCGACACCTCTGCCTGTGCCAAGCCTGCACCGAGATTCTGCTACGCCAGCCAGTCTATCAGCGAAATTGCCCACTGTGTCGCCAGGGTATCCTGCAGACCCTCAATGTCTACCTCTGAGGGCTCTGCGCCCACCCCAACACCCCTCACCATATTTTTTTTTCCTTTGGGGATTCATTCTGCCTTTCCCACTGCCCACTGAGCAGGTGGGTACCCCTGTAATCCTACTGATCCAGAGGCCATCTGGGCTCACATTCCAAGCCTTTGAAGCCATAAGGACACAAAGTTTCCCCTTTCTTCACCTTCTTAGGGTTAAGGGAACAGAGAAGTGGGGAGACTTCAGCAAGGCCAGGAAGAAGGGGGGGAGGGGGGAAGGTGATGACATAGTTTCTTTATGCCTTCTAGGACCAGGAAATTTTAGGGGTGGTGAGGACTGGAGCATCTGTATCACCTATGCAAGTGCCCCTGAGGCTACAACCCTTTGGGCTCCTGCCCAGATGCCAGGCTTTGTGTTGGGCCAAAGAAGCCCTGACCTTGCTTCTGGTTTTCCTTTTTAGGGCCTGTTATCTTGGCCCATCTTACTCCCCTACCAAGCCTTTCCCACCAGAGCAGATCTACCTGCTACTTATTTGGCAGCTGAAGATCTTTGACTTTTGTAGATCTTTGATCCATGCTATCAGCCCATTTCCTGCCTTCTTGGGGATCCAGGGGTAGGGAGATGTGGGGGTCTTTGCCCCTGCTCTCTCAGTATGACCTCTTTGATACCCAAAAGCTAACTTGGGGCCAGTGCTCGCCTGGGGAAGAAAGTCTGAGGATGATCCTAGATTCTTTCGGTGTTTGTATTTTGGTTTCTCTTGTGTCCTATCTCCATTGGGAGTCCAGAAGAAAGCAATCAGAGCTCCTATATCCCCATTGCCATAACTCCATGTATGAAAATGACATTTCCAGCAGTTCTCTCCCCTTTCTGGGGAGCACAGGTTCCACATTCCACATGAATTCTGGGTCCAGGCACTTCAGGAGGGAGGGGCTGATAGCATATTCCTGAACATTTACACTGTTAAAGTTTATTCCTGAATAAAAGTCTGTTCCACATCCCTCTGCTTTTGTGTGTGGCTAGGACTGTGAAGATGTCCCTATTGGCACTGAAAACTTCCATCTTTGGCACTTTTCTCCTGGAGCTGGAAGAGGGTGGCCAACGGGGAATTTGGCTTAGGTTAGCTTTTTCTTTTCTCCTCACCTTCAGACCTCATGTCTGACATGGCATTCATGGCATTCTGTTCCTTGTTTCCACAGAAACTCCTATCTCCTCAGGAACTTTGGAAAGTTTCACGTTGCATAGAATGAACTTTATGAGGAACAGAAGTTCAAGATCTCTTTTTTTACCTTGACTCCAGTCTCTTATCCCACTTCCTCCCAGAAGTTTTGAAGATTGCTCTCCTTACTTCCTAGGTCTTTAGGGGAATTGTTGCTCACCTTATGTCCTGTTGACCAGGAGCTACTCCTCTGGGCTGGAAGTAAGAAAAGGAAAGGAACTCTGGGTATCTCTGGAAAACCAGAGCTCTGTCCTGACCTCAATTTTCTTTTTAGACCCTTCCTCCCAGAGAATCTAGAGGAGGCTGAGAGGAGGTGGGTTTAAGGCACTGTTAATTAGTGAAAAGGTGGATGGCTGTGATGAAGGGGAGTAGAGAGGAGGGGATTAGAGGAGGAAAAGACTCCATCTCTGGATCTGAGGGTTTTTGTGATTATTCCCAAGATACAGACTGTGGCTCCAGTCCACCCAGCAACAGGCTTCCAGCTTGGAGGTGGGGTGGGGAAGGAACCCTCCCCTCAGTGGATGTCCAAGATTGAAGTTAGAGTCTCTTCTTGAACTAAATTTCAGAGTAGAGATGAGCTGAAGGAGGCTGGGGAAGAGGAGTGGGGGTGGGGGTGTGGGCAGGAGGGATGCGGAGTTCCCTCGTTTGTTTAATCAGGATAAATATTTATGGCAATAGATAAACTTCCTGAGTGTGAAGCAAAGACCCTTTTTTAAACCCTTTCAGCTTCTGGGCTGCTGGGCTTTGTGCCCAAACCAGAACGCTGAGGAGGTGTTTGTATTTGAGGCTAGCAGCAGTTGAGTGGGTTTGTGGGTGGATTATAATACCATTCCACCCTAATGTCAGAAGATAGATAACCTGGGCATACCAGAACAAGGCCATCACAGGTGGAAGAGCTCAGACCACTGTACTGAAGGACTTTGCTGTCTGTGTTCAAATTCATGACCCATTTTGCTCTATGGCCCTTGCACTATTTCCCCATCCATCTGAAACACACGCCAGGATCTAACTGGGGTGATGAGGCCAGATAATGTCTCTGTCTCTGATCTAGTTGGCCACCCTTCTCCCCAGAGCTGCTCATGCTGACTGCTGAGAATAGGAGCAGACCATGGGTTCCTGTGGTTGTTGGCTAGTGCCGTTTCATCCAGGAGGCAATTGGTACCATATTCCCATAACCAATATTAATAGCCCGTATCTGAATAGTGTTTCCATGCTTTACATTTCTCTCAATCCTCACAACAACCCTGTGAGTAGGAGCTATCCCTACATCATCCCTATTTTACAGAAGAGGAAATAGTCCTGCCTCCGGTCATAGAATCCAGACTCAGTAGTCTACTCCCTATACCGTGCTGTTTTTCAAGTTCAGGACCTTGTTGCCCTCTACTGTTTTCTTTGGGTTCTCTCATCAACTCAATTTGAATGCGAGAAATACTCCATTCCTCACCATAGCATGGTACAAAACTGGGTAAGCTGTCATTCCAGAAGGATGAAAATTCCCTAACCACCCAGGAGCAACGGGAAATGGGAATCCTCCTGGCTTATGTTCTAGTTCCAAAATTGTATTTTCATAAACGTAGAAGATGGAGAGGAAGTGGTACTCTCATTAATCCAGGCCTAATTTCTATATATGTCCTCTTCTCTCAGCTCACAGAGTTACCTCCCAAGTTCAGGTCCTTATCACCTCTCCTCTGGACTATTGTAATGGTCTTCTGGTTGATCTACCTGCCTCATATATTTCCCCGTGCCAGTCAATCCTCCACTCACATGCTAAAGTGATTTTCTTAGAACAAATCTTACCCTGTCCCTGCCCCTCATCCACACACACTCCAGTGGCTCTCCATATTACTTCCAGGATCAAATATATTCTTTGGCATAAAGCTCTTACATCCTTCCATGTCTATGCTTCAGCTACACTGGCCTTGCTCTACCTCCCATATGACATCCCATACCTATGATGCTTTCTGCTCATCCCCCCCCACCCAAATCTTAGCTCAGATGCCACGTTCTACAGGAGGCCTTTCCAAGTTCCTTCCCTCATGCTTTCCCTTTTGAGATTACCTTCCATCTACTCTGTGTGTTTCTTTTATGTACCTAGTTATTTACCTGTCTTCAAGCTCCTTGAAGGCAAAGACTTTTTGCCTTTGTATCCTCAGTGTCTAGCAAAGTGCCTGGCCCACAGAAAACACTTAATAAATGCCTTTTAGCTAATTATACCTCTTGACACAACAGCTAAATTTTACATCATATGCTCTGAAGCAAGTTAGAAGCTTTTCATTCCATCCCAACTCCCTTTCTTTGGTTTGACTCCCACTGCCATCCAACTGTTATGGTATCCTTACTCCCCAGATGGGCAGCTAGGTGGCGCAGTGGATAGAGTGCTAGGCCTAGAGTCAGGAAGACTCATGTTTCTGAGTTCAAATTTGGCTTCAGACGCTATACTAGCTGTGGGACCCTGGGCAAGTCACTTAACGCTATTTGCCTCAGTTCCTCAACTGTAAAATGAGCTGGAGAAGGAAATGGCAAACCACTCCAGTATCTTTGCCAAGATAACCCCAAATGGGATCACCAAGAATTGGACATGACTTAAAAATAACTGAACTCCCCAGATAATTAGAGGCTGGAACTAGGAAGATTTTTGTAGATTTATTGAGTGATGTCTAAGCACAAGACCCTGTTCCTGGGGTTAGGGAATACAGAGGGAAGGGCCCCAGAGGGGAAAGGGTGAGAGTCTCCCACCACCACCATTACCACTGGGGCTTTGGGCCCTGAAGACTGGGGAATCAAAACACCTGTGCCCATGGGGCATGATTGCCAGAAGCAGGTCATATGCCTTTCTCTTGGGTAGAAATCTGACCACTTCCCCATTCTACCTTCAGTGGGCACACTTCCCTGTCAATAATGCCCTCCTGTCACTATCAACTGTAAGACTGAGATGCCCCCATCTCCCTACTCACCCACACGAAGGGGGAGCCAGCCCTCCTCAGAGCAGATGCAGCTGGGGCAGTGACACCCTTCTTAGAAAAGAGGGTGTAGCATCCCAGGAAGGAAGAAATGAGCAACCTTCCTGGAGAGTGGGAAGCATCAGGCAAAGACAGGGGAACTGTGCCAGTCAGAATAAACTAGAAAGCCAGAGAAGGTACTGTCTGTCTTGACACTGGCATAGATGCCAATGTAGTCACCCACACCCACTTGTACCCAGACTTGGTCCTCAGGCTCCAGTCTTACTAGGGCTCCCCCAGATAATGAGGCTGGCTTTGGCCACCCCCCAAAGAACTGGAAGAAGGAAGCCACGGACTCGCCATTCTTCACAAGGTCGAACTGCAAACTAGCGCGGTAGACAGTGGCGTGGACGGCAAAGTAGTAGAGGCCAGGCACCTGGCAGGTAAACTTGCCCGTGGTAGGATCATAGTGCCCCTGCTCGTTCACCAGCACCCGGTCGAATGGCAAGGGTGTGTCAGCAGGTGGAGGCACCCGGCTTTCTGAGCGTTTGGCACTGAAGGCTGATCGGGGAGGCACTGCACACTCACCCGCTGGCCCTGCTGCTCCCATTGGCCCTGACTCTCCTGGTGGCCCCGGGTCCCCCCGAGGCCCAGGCAGCCCTGTGGGGGTAAGGGACAGTGTTAGGAGCAGGCATGATAGTTACAGCTGTGGAGGCAGAGGGACCTTCGAAAATTCTACCCCATCTCCTCCATCCCTCACCAGGCATGGTTGGTTCCCTCAGGAGATGTGGTTGACATGGAATAGGAGGTGTACTATAGTAGAAAGGGCAATGAGGACGTGAGTTCAAATTCTACCTCTCCTAATTACTTGAGTTTGACATGCCACTTGAAAATCACAGGGTTTGGAAATGTAAGATTTAGGGATTATCTAGTCCAATCCTTATCATTTTACAGAAGAGAAGACCGAGACCTCAAAAAATGAATCAACTGTGCCTGCTGAGCCTGTTTTCCCCTACGTAAAAAGATGGGAGGAGAGAGTATTGGGTCAAATGATTTCTAAGATCCTTCCCTGCTTTCTATTTTATATCTGTGAATCTGTGGGAACAGGTCTCCCCTCATCTTTCCTCTTTTCCCTCCCTATACCATATTTCTTCATTCAATTTCTTCTTCATCTATAGGTTGGCTTCCAAGTGAGTCCAAGTCCCATCATAGCTAGTGGAGCTTAAGGGATACGTTAGGCAGGGTTGAATGATGGGGGCAGGTCCCAAAGAAAATCCATTTCTGCTAAGGAATTCCTGCGCCCTCTGGCGTAGCAAGAGATACTGAGACCAACACTAACCCTCCAAGGGCTGTGCTGGGGCCAGTAAGTTAGTGAGTAGGGAGAGGGGTTGTCCTAGGGAAGGAAGAAGCGAGGAATGAGTGAATCATTGGGGAGGAACATACGAGAAGAAGGGAGGAAGAAGGGGGAAGGGGGACGGGGTGAAGTCTTACCCGGGTGCCCGCCGGCACCCTTCTCGCCCGGAGTCCCAGGCGCCCCATCTCGCCCATCTCGGCCATCGCGGCCAGGCAGGCCTTGGTTGCCGTGATGCCCGGGGGTGCCCGGGACGCCAGGATGCCCGGAACATAGGCTGGGGATCTTGTTGTCCTCCAGTGGGGGTGAACCGGCCACCAGGGCCAGCAGCAGAAGGGGCAGGAGCGGCCTCATGGCGCTGGGGCTGGGCGCCGGGACGGCTGGGTCCCTCCTATAGGAGGGGCTGCTGGGTCCCGCAGCCTGCGGGGAGGGGGGATAGGGGCAGGCTGGGAGTCAGGACCCCTGATATGGGATCCTGCCTCTCTTCTCTCCCCATCCTAGCCCCTCCTTGCATTTCAGGTGACAACCGAGAGGGATGAGAGCTGTCCTGGGACTATGGGGAGAATTCTTCTCCAGGACCCTGGAGATCGCAGAGCCCAGCCAAAAGACAAAGGAGGAGAAAGCAGAACATAGCTTCCTCTCTTTCCGCTGAAACTCCCCTCTGGTCCATATTTCCCCTTCTCTTCCAGGCTGTTTCCCTTCCGGCCCAATCCTATCTCTACCATAGCCCCCTCCCCATCCCTAGATACCTCTGGCCCCCTCCTTTATTATCCCCTGGGGTCCCACCTCCACCCTCTTCCTTGACTCACCCCTCTCTCTCTGCCCCTGAATCAACAGGCTGGCTCTCTCCGCAGCCTCCTACGAGATGCTGGCCTCCCTTGACCCACAAAACTTCGCCTATTCTCCCCACCCTGTCTGTGTTCTCCACACCCCAAAGCCCCCTTCTCCCTTCCCAGTCACCGGCTCCTGTACCCCTTGTCCCAGCTGCTCCTCCCAAACTCGGAGAGGAAACCAGCAGTCCAGACAGCCAAGAGTGACTGGTGGTGAAATAACTGTGTCTCCAGGGCACCAGGCCAGGGGATTGAGGGGCGGGAGAGGAGGGGGGAGGCGGAGAGCAGAGGAGGGAAGGAGACATGGGGAGAGAGAGGGAGGGAGGGAGGGGGGGGGGGGAGAGAGAGAGAGAGAGAGAGAGAGAGAGAGAGAGAGAGAGAGAGAGAGAGAGAGAGAGAGACAGAGAGAGAGAGACAGAGAGAGAGAGACAGAGAGAGAGAGACAGAGAGAGAGAGACAGAGAGAGAGAGAGACAGAGAGACAGAGAGAGAGACAGAGAGACAGAGACAGAGACAGACAGAGAGACAGAGAGACACACAGAAAGACAGAGAGAGACACAGAGAGAGACAGAGACACACACACAGAGAGAGGAGAGACAGAGAGCAGAGACAGAGAGAGACAGAAAGAGACAGAGACAAAGAGACAGAGAGAGAGACAGAGAGAAAAGAGAGAGACACACACACACACAGAGGTGGAGGGTCAAGGAAAACATAGGGAAAGGAGAGAAATGGAGCCTAACATATTACTGGTCCAAGACCTAGGGGCTAGCCCAGAATACACACATGCTTAATCAGTTTTGTAGAATCAAAATGGAGAAACAAGGTATTAGAGAGAGATGCAGAGAGTGAAACAGAGACTGACAGAAAGATGGAGCAACAGAGAGAAACCAGGAGGAAGTCAGGAAGGCAAAGATGTGGAGGAAGAATCTGAGTCAGGAGATATCAAAGGACCAGAAATAGAAAAAGGCAAAAAGAGGAAAAACAGAATAACAACAGAGGGAAACAGAGACAGTGAGGGAAGAGGAATCGGGTAGCTGGGGGAGGGAAAACCTAGGAAAAGAAGGTGGAGCAGCAGGAGAGAAGCCATTGGGGGGGGGGGGCAGGAGGATTAAGAGGCAAAGAAGACAGTCTGGCATTCCCCTGCCCTACATCTTCCCTTTCCCTTAGCTTTTGAAGGGCTTGGCATGGACAGATAATTGAGGTTCCCAGACTTGATAATGGTGGAGATAAGATGTCAAGGTGTGGTGGAGGATGGGGGGAGGCCTTCTCCCTGGCTCAGGGCCAGGTGCACCCTGCTGGGTCAGAGGCATCAGGCAGGCTTTTACAGTTGAAGGACCAGGAGATGCCCAGTGGCTCCAGATCAGGCTGGCAGTGGTGCTCAGCTTCTAGGCAGACAGGACGACAGGGTGGGAGGATCCCTCCCGAGGGGGTACAGTAAGGCAGGAGCAGCCCACATAGAAGTCTTCGGAAAGGCTGGTAACAGGGCAGGTCTGTCAGGGTCTGTAGTTTGTAAAGCAAGGGAAGTTATCGAGGCTGGGTGTCCCACTGCCAGCTCCTCACCATTCTCCCCAATCTAGCCTAGGAAATATCTATTCAGAACTGCTTCCCACCCTGGTCATTCTCAGCTCACTGTAATTCTTCTTAGTCCTATTCTAGCTTCCCCCACTCCCTACCCATTCTCCCCAGACTGTCTCTTTGACACCTTGTATCCTTTCAGCATCTCTTCAACTTCCTGTTGACTATCCAGAGTCATCAAAGTATTGGGGAAAGCTGTGGTGTTGTAGCTGAGGCCTTGGCACATTTCCACCTGAATAGGTTCACAGGCTGTTTCTGCAGAGGAGTGAGGATCAAATAGGCACTGGCTTAACATCACTCTGTTGTTCTGGGTATCACCTTGGGCACAATGGCCCTGACCTTCTGGCACTTTGGGCCATCATCCCATCAATCCCCCACTTGTTGGAGCTTCTCAGCTCCTCATGGGCCCTGTGGGTCAGAGGTAAGCAGGCAGCCCTACCAACATCCTCACCAAAGGCTGGGTGGGTGAGGCTGCTGCAGTTGAATTTGTCATCACTGCAGTTTCTCCAGCTGTCACACATCCAGTGAAGGTCTTTGCACCTTTCATCCTGGCAGGAGAATGCCCCAAGCTCACAGGGATCTGTAGGGGACAACACAATGGAAGGCTGAAACCCTGAACACACTTCCCTGATCTCTACCCTGCTCCCACAGCCAGGGCACAGACCTTCCTCCCGTCCCTACTGGAGCATTAACCTCTTCCCACTTCACTCTCCCATTTCCCTTGTGCCGTGACACCTACCGTCAGTAGTGTTGAGGGCCTGGTAGGTTGCAGAGAATCCCATGCTGTTGATCTGGTAATCCGTCACAAATACTACAGTCAATTCATGGTGTGAGGAAATGAGGGGTGGAGGCAGCTTGCTACCACAGAACCTGCTCAGAGTAGATGGTACCCAAGAGTGAAGGGGGATTCTGAAGCTTCTGGACACAGAATGGCTCCCTATTACTTCTGGGATCAAACACAAGGATCCTCTCTTTGGCACCTAAAGACCTTCATGGCTTAGCCCAAACCTGTATTGTCAGATTTATTTCATTTCATTTCATCTACTGCATGCTGGTGGTCTTATGGATTCTCACGTGTGACATCCCATCCCATCTCTACTTGCAAAGACTGAAATGCCCACCCTCTGTCTCTCCTCTCCTTAGAATCCCTAGTTTCCATTAAAGGTAAGCTGAGCTCTTACAGTATACCTTTCAACATCCCACCCCAGCTGCTGGTACCTCCCATGCTTTCTCTATATACTAATATGTAAGCAACTAAGTGGCACAGCAGATGAAGTACTATATTTGGAATCAGGAAAAACTGAGTTCAAACCCTGCCTCTTACACTTACTGGTTGTGTGACCCCGAGGATGTCACTTAACTTCTGTGAACTTCAACTTTGTCATCTGTAAAATGGGGATAATAATAGCTCCCACTTCACAGAGGTGTTGTGAGGACCAAAGGACATGGTGTATATAAATTGCTTTGCCGATTTTAAATTGCTACAGAATGCTAGCTATTGTTATCATAATTATGATTATTTCTAGTAGAGTTCTGATGCAGATGAGGCCATTTTAGCAAATCGATGAGGTCTGCATTTGTCCAGAACTGCACTACAGTAATTATTGTGTATTTTCATGTGTTTTCCTCTGACAGAATGTGAGCATGAATCATTTTACTTAGGGTTTGTATCCCCAGCACCTCATACAGTTCCACAATATCTAATACCACCCTGTGTGTCTTTAATAGTATATTTACTATTTACTATGGGGTCACCAAGAGTTGGACACACCTGAAAGAACTGAACAACAACAAGAGCCTATCCCAAACCTACTTTTCCAAGAAAGGGGAAACTAAGGGGCACCATGGGTAAAGCATGGGACCTGGAGCCAGGAAAACTTCAAATGGAGCCTCAGTTACTTAGCTCTGTGACCTGGGCAAATCACTTACCCTCTCTCTGCCTCAACTTCCTCATCTGTGAAACGGGATGATCATGATGTAAACAGTAAATAGGTATTGAAGATTTTGAAGCATGGGAGCAGTACAAGATCCAAGATCTACCGCCTTGCCTCCTATCTCACAGGTCCCTTCTTGGCCATGAGTAACCCTCCTGTCTTCCCCCAGCATAGCTCTTGGCACACAGTAGGCACTTAATGTTTGTTGGTGTTTTTGATAGCAGACCCATGCCTCCACCCTATCTCCTAGGCTTCTTCCTTTACCTGCCCACTAGGTTGAGGGCTCCTGTGTCCATGTTCTCATGGATTTCCACATAGTCAAATTCACAATTCTGATGGGCCTCCAGGCTGAAGTTGTGAAAATGTAGTTCAATGCCATGTCCGGCGGGTACTGAGATCTGCCAGAGGCAAAACTGTAGGGAGGAGGTACTAAGTCCATTCCGTGAGCTTATGGAGTATCTACTATGCTCCTATGCATTATGCATAGAAGTACCAAGTGCAAAGGAATTCCTGACATTGAAGTCAAGGGCATTTTCCCCTTGGATCTAAACTGGGCAACCCTGGGGGTACCAACCAAGGTGGCATCCCAGGCTAAGGGATACTGGTTCCTTGCCTTTCCTTGTCAGAGCCAAAGTCTGTTTAAGAGTCCTATGTTTTGGTTTACCATAGGTATCATTAGTATTAATCTAGAGTTAGTAGCAATAGGAGTATTTCTTTAGAACCAGAGTTGAAAGGAAATTTGAAGGGTGGTTAGGTCAACCTCCCACCTGATGCAGGAATCATCTCTCAAACCTCCTCAACCCCCTTAGTGCCCAGGAAGAAAAAAAAAAATTCGTTTTCCATCCAGATGTTATATGATCTTTTTTTTCTATTCACACCTCTGGCATCTAGTACCAGACTCACCTGCTGATGAGGGTAGGGCTTCGGGTAGTTTGGGGTAGAAAAGGTGCCATGGAGCCCATTCAGAGACCCTCCACAATCTACAGCAGGGAGGGAGAGAGCATGAGGTATTTTTACTGTCTGCCTTGGGATACCATTCACTTTCTATCCAAGTCAAAGAGGTGGTAATGCCTGGGAGAGCCCAGTGATGAGAGGGGGAGAGCTGCCATTTCCCCTCATCTCTGAGTATTTGTGGAAGAGGATAGTGGAACGTGGTGAAGGATCAGGAGGAACCTGAGCTCAGCAGAGATAGGATCCTCCACGGTCTATGTTCTCCCTCCCCACTGCTGGAGGTACCTGAGCTTTTGCTGCTGCAGTTGGCCTCATCACTGGAGTCCTTGCAGTTGGCGAAACCATCACATACAGCATCAGACAGTAGGCAGAATAGATGGTCACATGAAAACTCATCCTTATTGCATCCCCCTACCAGAGGGACATCCCTTGATCAGAGACTATCACTCCCTCCTCTCCCCCGTCTTTGCCTGAAATGCCCACTTCTCCATCTAAATTTTCACCATCCTTCAAAGGCCAGCTCAAATCTCACTTCCCTCATGAATTTTCTCTAGCTACTCTGAATCTAACTGCTCTCTCCCCCTGGACTCCATATGAAATTTTTTGTTGCTGTCATCCCAGCTCATATATTCAAACATTTATTAAGCGCCCACTGTGCTAGATGTAAGAAGAGCTACAAAGTTTGACAAGACATAGTCCCTGCCCTCATGGAATTTATAATCTAATAGGGGAAAAAGACACAAGTATAGATAATGCTAATACCACTAATGATTAGGGAAAAGGTTGGGGACAGACAACCTGGGCTTGCCCTGCCAATGGAATGGAATCATTTTGTTGACAAACTATGGAGTGAAGAGAAAGCACTCACCCTCTCGAGGGGTCACAGCCTGGTACCAGGCGTGGAATCCAATCCCTCCCACGCTACTATCAGAGACAAAGACTATACGGAGGTGGCTAGCATTGGCGTTGAGTATGGCTGGTGGCACTTTCCCACAGACCCTGTAATGAGCCAGGTGGAAGCATGAGAGAAGAAAGGAGCAGGCGGGGACAAGGTAGAGATGCTGATCTGTCCTCTACTCCCTTGGCCCTAAAAACTGCTATGAATAAGTATAGCAACATCTCGTGCTGGTATGCACTTTATCCTTTTTCAAATCACTTTTGTGACTTTTCCCTCATTTTTTTCACGTAACAACCTTGAAAGGTGGGCAGGGTAGGCACAGACTTTTTTTTCCTTACAAATGAGGAATTGAACCTCAGGTTGGTCACAGCTGCCTAATGCTAAAGACTCAAACTTAGATTTCTCTATTCGTTGTCGGGTGTTTGAACAGCCCTTGAACCATTAGGTCCCATGGTAGATCTACCCTCCCTCTGCTCCTTTTTTCCCTACATTGAATTAGTGAGTCAACAAGCATGTTTAAGGTATGGGATTACAAAAAAAAAAGGAAAAGACAGTCTCTGCTTTCAAGGAGCTCACAGCCTAATTATAGCAGAAGAGGAAATGTTTAGAGAGGATTAGGGTAGGGTAGGGTGAGAGAATATACCTGACCATGGAACTCCCCAGGCTCCTTTGTTCTTCTGGCTCTAGGGAGATCTCTAGCCAATCAAACAGGCAGGAAGCCACATCATCCATGCTGAATGCCTCTATTTTGAGTTGTACTACCTGCTCAGGTGCCACCTGGATATGCCACACACAGTAGGCATTGGGTGGGTATGGGTCCGGGTAGTTGGGAGAGGCAAAGGAGCCCTCTGGTCCAAGAAGGAGTCCCCCACAGGCTGAAGAAGGCAACAATCACAGGTAAGAGGTCAAGGGGTCAGAGATGGGCATCAGAGTACACAGGGGGAAGATGGCATCTGCTCTAACTTTAGGCAGGATTATCATGTGGAAGTGGGGTTAGACTTACTTTGTGTACAGTTCCCAAGGACAAAAGTAAGACCAATGGATGGGAATTAATAAGGAAGCAGATTTCAGTTCAAAATTCAGAAGGATGTTTTTTAACAATTGGAGCTGTTTAAATATGCAATAAGGCATCTTCCAGGGTAGTGAGCAACTAGGGATTGGTGCTTCAAGCAGAAACCAAGTGACTAGTTGTGAAAGATTTTTATTTTTAGTAAGAGTTGGATTAAACGGCCTCTAAGAGCCTATAACTCTGGAGTCTCTTTCTAGAGGGCTCTGTTCTGTTTCAAGAGACCCATCCTGAAGGCTCCCATCTCTAAAGACTGTACCTTTCCCATAACAGCCTGACTTCCAGGGGAATCTTGAAATTGGGGTGGGGGATAGGGCGAAGAAAAATGCCTGAGGCACTCACTGGGCTCAGGGGTAAGGTCCGTGGTCAGGTCTCCTTGGATGCCAGGGCTGATGATGTCTGTGACATTACTGAACCCTTGAGGGGACAGAAGGCTGGGAGGTACCCCAGGTGGAGATGTAGGCTTCAGCTCTGGGGATAGGAAGTCGTAGAAAAAGGTGTGACAGGGTCGGGGGTAGGGTGGGGTGGGGTCTGGACTCCCTAGGAATCCCAGAGAATTTTGAATACCCTGTAGTAGTATTAAAGAGAATGTCCAAAGGGAGGGGTTATGACTGCTCCAAGTTCAAGGTCCCACCTCCCAGCCCCTAGTCCAATCATTCTGCTTTCTAGCTGAAGACACTCACGGGCAAGGATAATGATGGTGAGAAGTCCCAGCAGCAAAAGTAGCAGAGTAGAGAGGAGAGCAGCACACAGCCAGGAGAACTGGCAGTCTGTCTGGTACCTCCAGGTCAGACCACCTGTGGGGGGAAGTCAGGGGTGGGCAAAGCCTGAAGATAACACCGACTGATCTAGGCTCATGACCCTTCTGCTGGTTAGCTCACACTGTTACCCCACCCCCAACCCCTTAACTTACTCTAATTCCTCTGGACTCCCCAACTCCTGTTATGAAATCAGAAAAGCATAAGATGCAGACCCGAAAGAGATAGTGACAGTGTAAAGTGCCCCGGGGTCAAGAGCTAGAGGACCTATGTTGAAGTGCTGCCCCTGTTGCTCACTCCCTCTGTCACTGGCTAGCGTCAAGTCATTTAAATTGCTTAGACATCAGTTTCTTCATCTATAAGATGAGGGGGTGGCACTGGGTGACCAAAGAAATCCTATAAATCATCTAGTCCAACCCCTCCATTTTACAGATGAGGAAACTGAATCCCAAAGAAGCAAGGTGACATGCACAAGATGGTAAGGTAATAAATAAAATAGAGCCAGTCTTTAAACCCCAGTCTCTTGAATCACTAACTGAGCTCTTTTCAGGAAGCCACAGCTGCTCATTCCCCAACCTCTCCCTGGCCCAGATTGTTACCATGGCAGTGAGCTCTAGGGCTGTTTCCATTTTCCTGATGGGCTCGAGATAGGGTGGGCAACCCAGCCTCAAGCTCAAAAGCTGGATTATAGAATTCAGGCTGCAGGGGAGAAAAGCAAACACCAAAAAGTTAGGCCAATGTCTCCAAGACAGTATCACTCACTGCTGCTTGGCACAAGTTTCCTTTGGGGGATTGCCCATCATCAGACGAGTCTTTGAACTTAAACCAAGTACTTGTCTCTTGCTAAGGAGTCATCATTGCCTCCCCCTACCTTGCTCCACTTTGCTGTCTCAGCACAGAGGGCAATATCTGTATAGTCTTTCATGGCCAGTGTCCCCTCATAGCTTTCTTGGTGCCTCCTGTGCCAACCTGAGGCCCTTTGGGCTTGCGCTTTGGCCCCCTGAGATGACAGAGGGTCAGATTCAGGAGATAGCTGGTGTCTTCTGTAACGGAAGTCTTCTTTCCTTCCCTGCACTCCACAGCTGAGGCTGACCTCAGCAGATGGAGTCCAGGCACTGACTAGCTACGGGTCTGGGTAGGGAGAGGGGGCAGCAGCCCACAAGGAATGTGCAAAAGCACCAAATCTCCTTTTAATCCAACTCAGCTGAGGATGCTGAGGTTTGTGCAACCCAAGCAGTTCTTAAAAGGGCAAGACTTGCAAAAGCTTAGCTGTGGAATGAAAAATAGCCAAAGAGAAGTCATTGAAAAAATAGCTACTAAAAACGAATGTTGCTCTCAGAAAAGGGAGCTCTCTGAACTAGAGAAACCAGGAAAGTCGAGGTCCAGAACCTGGGTCCAGTATCTGACATCCTGCAGAAGACTTGTGGGGATGAACTGAGGACTCAAGTGGGTTGGGTGAGAAACATAACCTAAATTCCTGGTTACTTGGGAAATTGGCAGGACAGTTTCAGGTAAAAGTGGGCACTTGGACAGGTGCCCATAGATCAGGAATGGTTCTGTAATAAGGATGTCCCCAGCTAGGGTCTAAGAAGACTCTCATGAGTCACAAGGGAAATGCTAAACAGAAGATTCTAAAACCAGCTAAGCAGAATACAGTTTGTGAGGGCATGAGAGGAAGCTGTGGAAAGATATTCTAGAGAAAAGGAGGAAGAAGTTGTTTGGGGATATGATCTGAATCTTTTTTTTCCTCTCTTCTTCAGTATATTTCCTTAGCAGTGAAGAAGAAGGAAGGGGAAGACATAGCACAGTATTTTACCAAAGGACTGATCCAAACTGAGAAACTAGAAAATGAGTTCAGAAGAAGGAGCAACTTTACTTCAGCCAGAGAAAAACTTGGAATCTTTTATTTTTTAAATAACATTTTATTTTTTCCAATTATGTGCAAAGACAATTTTTACAAAGTTTTGAATTCCAAATTTTTCTCCGTCCCTCCCCTCCTCTATTCCTAGAACAGTAAACAATTTGATATAGTTTATATATTTGCAATCATGTAAAACATATTTCCATATTAGTCATGTTATGAAAGTAGAAACAGACCAAAAGGAAAAAAACCACACACAGACACAGAAAGTGAAAGTAGTATGTTTGGATACACACACACACACACACACACACACACACACACATATATTCAGACTCACAGTTCTTTGGAAGTGGATATAGCATTTTTCATCATGAGAACTTTGTAATTGTCTTGGATCATTGTACTGCTGAGAAGAGCTAAGTCATTCAGAGTTGATCACACAATGCTGCTGTTACTGTATACAGTGTTCTCTTGATTCTGCTCATTTCACTTTGCATCAGTTCATAACTGTCCATAACCACTTGCAAGTCCATAACCTGGACATCTTAAAACTGATTTCTTTGAATGGACAAGAGTACACCCTGAAGCACAGGGAACCCAGTCAAGGAAGGTTTAGATGGAATCTTTCTACAAAATTTTTTTCTCTAGCCTCCTTGCCTCCATTCCCACTTCATTCTAACCTATCTTTCTTATCATCACAGATTTGGAGCTGAAAGAGTTAGAAATCTGGAGCTAGGAGGAATCTTGAAAGACATCAAGTCTCCCCCCACCTCCATCATTTTTCAGATGAAAAAATTGAAGCAGAGGGAGGTAAGGTATGTGCCCAGGGTTAAACAACTAGCAAGTGCCTGAGGATGAATTTGAACAGTCTTCCTTGCTGCAGATCCAGTACTCTACCTACTGCAGTGCCCACCTGCCTCACACAAGCAGCTGCTAAATTAATCTTCTCAATGCTTGGGTATGGAATTGTTGATACTCTGCTGGAAAACCCTTTGTGGCCTTATTGCTTAGGGAACAAAAATACAAACCACAGGGGTTGGAATTTAAGGCCCTTCTCATTCTTGACCCAGTCTGCTTTTCCTAGTACTTCAGACCAATAGCTTGTATGTACACCAACTACTAGCCTTGTCTCTCTTCCTCCAGAACTCTGGACTCTGCCCCTCCGATGCCAGGCTGTGGTAGGGGAGCTTTCGCCTTATGCTGCCTAGAACCAACCCTCCCTTCCTCCCTCATTTCCATATTATATCACCATACCCAGGTCCCTCCTCCACTTTCTAGCTCTTCTTTATCTGCTGTCTTTCCCTATTAGAATATAAACTTCTTGAGGGCTGGGACAGTCTTGCTTGCTTGTAAATATTTATATTCCCAGAATTTAACACACTGCCTGATATCATTATTTTGTATTACACCTCTTCACCTGCTAGCCCTGATTTTCCCCTGAATTCTCCCACCTCTTTACTCAGCACAGGTTGATTCCCATACCTGAACCACTTTTTCTCCTCACAGAATCATAGTTGAAAGGGACTTCAAAGACCATCTAATCCAATGGAGGAGTGGGCAGGAATCCCTTATATAATAGCCCTGACAAGTGCCATCCAGCCTCTTTTTTTTTTTTAACTACATACCAAAGCAGATACTTTGGATTACTCTAATTATTAGATTTTTTTCCTTAATATTAAGCTGAAACATATCTCTCTATAACATCAACTGTTGTTCCTAGATTTGCCTTCTAGTGTCAAGCAAATGTCTAATTTTTCTTCCTTATGACAACCTCCCCTCCTCCTGAAATCTTCTCTTCTGGTTAAATATCTCCTTTTTCTTCAACTGACCCCTACTTGTTCCATTCAATATCCATTTAAGTACTTATATATGCAAGGTACTGTGCTTGCTGAAATCCTTTTCTTCCGTTCAAGGCCCAATTCAGGTACCAGCTCTTCTATAAAGACTTTCCTGGGGGTGGAGCCAAGATGGTGGAGTAGAAAGACACATATACTCTGGTGCTTCCCCCACAGCCCACAAAATACCTATAAAAAATGACTCAACAAATTCTAGAGCAACAGAAGCTACAGAATAGCAGAGTGAAAAAACTTCACAGCCAAATGTAACCTGGAAGGCCAACAGGAAAGGTCTATCTCACAAGACACTGAGTGGAGCAGAGCCCAGCCCTGGCCACATGGCACTGGGAGGAACAGGACCTGAACAGACCTCTCGGGCAGAATTCCCAGCAGGGAGGGTCCCAGATCCCTCAACCCACAAATGACAAAGAAAGCTCCAAAGGTCAGTGTGGGAGGGCTTTCCCAGCTGGGCAAGAGGGGAGCAGGGTCCCCCCAGCACTGGCGCCAAGTGGCAGCAGAGGTGGCAGCAGAGCTATCTTACACTACAGGAAAGTAGGGAAGAAGGGGACAAGAGGGGTGAGGGGGATGATAGAAGGGAGGGAAAATGGGAGAAAGGAGTAACTAGAAGTAAACACTTTTGGGAAGCGACAAGGTCAAATGAGAGAATAGAAAAAAGGGGACAGGGTAGAATGGAGGGAAATATAGTCTTATACAACATTTCTATTATGGAAGTCTTTTGCAAAATGACACATATATAGCCTGTATTGAATTGCTTGCCTTCTCAATGGGGATGGGTAGGGAGGGAGGGAGAGAGAGAAGTTGGAATTCAAAGTATTAGAAACGAATTTGAGAATTATTATAACTGGGAAATAAGAAATACAGGTAATGGGGTATAGAAATTTGTCTTGCCCTACAAGAAAAGAGAGAAGATGGAGATAAGGAAAGGGTGGAGTGTAATAGAAGGGAGGATACATTGAGGGAAGGGGTAATCAGAATGCAAGGTATTATGGGCTGGGGGAAGTGGAGAGATGGGGAGAAAAATTGGAACTCAAAATATTGTGGAAATGAATGTCAAAATCTAAAAATAAATAAATAAATAAATAAATAAATGAATGAATGAATAAATGAATGAATGAATGAATGAATAAATAAATAAATAAATAAATAAAAGACTTTCCTGATTGCAATAGAATATAAGCCTCTTGAGATCAGGGACCGTTTCTTCTTTTTTCTGTCTTTGTAACTCCAGCCCCCAGTATAGTGCCTGCTACATAACAGCCACTCAATAAATATTTGTTAATTGATTGATTCCCTCAGATATAATTTATCTTTCTCTCTTCAATTTTTATTTACCTCAAGGTCACATGTGGGAGACAGACTCAGCAGCCACAGTGAGCAGCATACTTATGGTGAGCAGGAATGTCTGGACCATGGGAAGCTAGAGATTAATTTCTGCTGTCTTTACTTACCCCTCCCTGCCTGACAAACTGGGATGGGGAAATTGTGACCCTGACCAGATGAGATCCTATCCCTCTGAGACTTTCCTGATTTGGACTGCCCCACTGTTGGGGCTGAGGAAGAATTATAAATAGAGAAGACTGATGATATGCCATGGCAGGGACAAGGGACAGAGTCAGCTGTATGAAGGGGTTTAGAGAACCATAGGGGAAAAACCCCAAAAAACTGGTTCAGAGATAATGATGAGGCATGGGATGATGGGATGAGGAAAGAGTTCATAGGGAAAAGTTTGAATTAATTTTATCAGAGCATTTTTTAAATCTTCAGAGTTGTATAAAGTACCCCAGACCCAACAAGCTTTGTTGGGAGAACCGCTAGAAGATTCAAACATTGATTCTAAGAGTTGTGAACCTAGTCAGGTAAGAGAACAGCACTTTGTCTGATAGTGAGGGGGCTCAGAGGGACACCTGCTCAAAGGAGACTTTGGGGGTACAGAGATACTGCTCTAGGGTCTGTTAAGATATCACTGCCACAATTCATTTAGTAGAGTCTGGTTTATGACCTAAATGAGTCTTATTATTATTTTCGCGAAGATGTGTTTGCCCTTGCCTGCCTGACTTTGAGACTCACTCTCCATGACTCCATTTCGGGTTTTTTTTTTTTGGCAGAAATACTAAAATGATTTGCCATTTTCTTCTGTTCTTTTACAGATGAGGAAATTGAGGCAAACAGGGTAAAGTGATTTGCCCAGGGTCATACAGTTAGTATGTGTCTGAGGTTCAATTTGAACTCAGGTCTTCTTGATTCCAGGCCTGGTACACTGTCTACCATGCCACCTACTCTACACTAGGCTGATCCCTGTAACTACCTTAATACTGAAAAAGGTCTCATGAGTTACAAATATCATCTTTCCATGTAGGAATGTAAACAGTTCAACTTTAATAAGTCCCTTATGGCTTCTCTTTCCTGTTTACCTTTTCATGTTTCTCTTGATTCTTGTTTTTGAAGGTCAAATTTTCTATTCAGCTCTGATTTTTTCAACAAGAATGCTTGAAAGTTCTCTATTTCATTGAATTTCTATTTTTTCCCCTGAAGTATTATACTCAGTTTTGCTGGGTAGATGATTCTTGGTTTTAATCCTGTCTCCTTTGATCTCTGGAATATCATGTTCCAAACTCTTTGATCCCTTAGTGTAGAAGCTGCTAAATTCTGTGTTATCCTGATTGTATTTTCAAAATACTTGACTTGTTTCTTTCTGGCTGGTTGTAATATTTTCTTCTTGACCTGGGAACTCTGGAATTTGCCTATAATATTCCTAAGAATTTTCCTTTTGGGATCTCTTTCAGGAGGTGATCAGTGAATTCTTTCTATTTCTATTTTGCCCTCTGGTTCTAGAATACCAGGGCAGCAGTTTTCCTTGATAATTTCTTGGAAAATGATGCCTAGGTTCTCTTTTTGATCGTATTTTTCAGACAGACCAATATTTTTTAAATTATCTCTCCTGAATCTATTTTCTAGACCAGTTATTTCTCCAATGAGATATTTCACATTGTCTTCTATTCTTTTTCGTTCTTTTGGTTTGTTTTAGAGTTTCTTGATTTCTCATGAAGTCATTAGCTTTCATCTGCTCCATGCTAATTTTTAAAGAACTATCTTCTTCAGTGAGCTTTTGGACCTCCTTTTCCATTTGGCCAATTCTGCTTTTTAAGCATTCTTCTCATTGGCTTTTTGAACCTCTTTTGCCATTTGGGTTAGTCTATTTTTAAAGGTGTTACTTTCAGCATTTTTGGGGTCTCCTTTAGCAAACTGTTGACTTGTTTTTCATTATTTTCTTACATCACTCTCATTTCTTATACCAATTTTTCCTCCACCTCCTTTACTTGACCTTCAGAATCCTTTTTGAGCTCTTCTATGGCCTGAGACCATTGCATTTTTTTTGGAGGCTTTGAATGTAGGAGCCTTGACCTTTCTATTGTCCTCTGGTTGCATGTTTTGGTCTTCTTCTTCTGTATGCTTTGCTCTTCCTCATCTGAAAGGATGGAAGAAAATATCTTTTCACCAAGAAAGTAACCTCCTATATAGAGTCTTATTCCCCCCCCCCCCATTTTTGGGCATTTTCCCAGCTAATTATTTGACTTTTGAGTCCTTTGTCAAGTGGAAGGTATACTACCTCAGGCTTCACAGGTTTTATGCAGCTGTTCTCCAAGATATCTCTAGAGAACTGTAAGTTCTCAGTTCCTCTAAAGTGGCATAGTCAAGGGAGAGGTATTTACTCCTCTCTTGGCCTGTGCTCTGGTCTGTGAGCAACCACAATTTTTCTGCCCTGGAACTGTGAGGATTCCTTCTCTATATCTACCACCAGCTCTACTAAGCCAGTGTTCCTCCTCACTCCAGGACTGCTACTCAGGACTGAGACCCAGATCAGCTGCTTGATTCCCCCAGGATCTGTAGTTGGAGAGCTCCAGAAGCAGCTGCTGATGTAGCAGTGGCTGCCACTGCCCTGAGGCTGGGGCTGGGGCTGGGGCTGGGACCAGGGCCTGGGCAGACCATGCTCCCCTCTCACCCAGGTGAAAGAGCTTTCTCACTGACCTTTGAAGCTGTTTTTGGAGTTTGTGGATTGAGAAATCTGGAAACCTGCAGCAACTGTCCATGATTCAGCACCCTGAAACCTGCTCCAGTCCTGTCTGGGCTGTGTTCCGCTCCCAGCTAGATGTGATAGACCCTTCTAGTGGGCCTTCCAGGCTATCTTGGGCTGGAAATCTGTTTCATGCTGTCATTTTGTGACTTCTGCTGCTCTAGAATTTGTTTAGAATCATTTTTTACAGGTATTTTAAAGACTTTGAGGGGAGAGCTCCAGCAGGTCCATGCTTCTACTCCACCATCTTGGCTCTGTTCCCAAAAAATGTGTTAAAAAAAAACCAAAAAATGCTAATAAATTTCATTTAATAACCAACACAATGCTTTTCTCACAACAGTCCTTTGAGGTAAGTAATGGATTGTTGTCATTATTTTGCATATGAAGATACTAGGGCCCAAAGAGGATAGAAACTTACTCATGGTCACACACTTAATATGAGAGGTTCAAACCTGTCAGATGTGACTTCAGGTCAAAGAGTGTGTCTACCACTCTGCATTTATCCTAACTTTCTTTTCTTCTAGCTATATATTTGCTGAGGGAAATATAATAAAGGTATGCTATTCTCATGTCCTCAAAAGACCAAAATAATTTAACCCAATACATAGGTCACATTTCTCTCCAAGTTCATAAAAGCCAATCTAGACCTTGTTTCTGATGCCTAGGAAGAAGTCTCAGAGAGCTCTCAGGCAAAATCTAATTATCTAGGTGAAAAGAGTTCCTTCAGAGGAAGGACATAGACTCCCTCTAGCCCTTCACTGCCATGCTAGGTAGAGTGGACAAATCTGAATGGAGAGCTGGGGATAAAAAAGATTCCCTTGTTCCACCTGAAAGGGAACGAAAGGTGCTTCCATAGTGAGCATAGTGAGCAAGAGTGAGCATGTTAAAAAACCTGAAATGGAATCTTAGCCCTACCACTAGCTGTCTGGGCCCAGAGGATCACCCCTCCTTGCTGTGCTTTGGTTTTTTATCTGTCAATTCTAATTCTACAGGATCTCTCATATCTGACCCTTTCTTCTCACATCGTCATCATAATAGTTGTATGTACTTATTTATTTATGTAATTTTTTCCTGGTAGAATGTTCATTGAGGCCAGGCACTGTTTTGGTTTTTCCTTTGTATCTTTAGTGCTTGGCCATATTGAAACCACCTCTTCCAATAAATCTTTGAAATTGCTGCCAAAATGATCTTTCGTCCTGTGGTAGAGATTTCATTATGTTAACTCCCATTCTAAAATCTTCAAGAGCTTTTTTTTGCTTTTGGTTAAAATAAAAAACCTCTTGGCCCAGTACTTAAGGCTCTCTGAGAAATGGCTCCAACCTATCTTTTCAGACTTATTTCATATTATTCCCACTTTCCCAGCCAAACTGAATTATTAACTGATCCCTGAACTCTCATTTCTTCATCCCAGCACATAGTAAGTTCTAAAAAATGTCTGTTGAGTTTCAATGAATTGTGTGGAAAACAGATTGTAAACTTTCAAGACTTAAAAAAAAAAATGAGTTAATGCTTTCTATATGACCTTGGGAAAAATAATTCAACCTCATTGGACCTGTTTCTTCATCTATGAAATGAAGTGGGTCTCTGAGTTCCCTTCCATCTCAAGCACTATGACCGTATGACTCTAAAATATAACATCTATATTCTGAAATGCAAATTAGGGAGGCAAGTTTCCCTGATGATCAGGCAGGTTCAAGTCAAGGGGCCCTGAGAAACTCACTACAGGGTGGGCAGAAACAGTCTTAGTTAAATTCGCAGGTATTGACCTACACTTAGAAACTAGAAGGACAAGATTGTCATATTAGAGGTGAGTGGGGGAATCTGGGACGAGCAAAATGGTGGCCTCCCACCATTTAAAGGAATTGACTCAAGTTGAAGGGACTATGTTGGATTTAAAGGATGGGTGGGAGTGGAAGGATCTTTCAAACTATGAATTTGGGAAAAGTTCCCCTTCTTCCTGCTGCTGGAAAAAATGTTCACTGTTCCTGTGGATGGCTTTTGTTTCTGTTTATTTTTCTCCTTTTCCCTCTATAGCAACAGTGAAGGAAGAAAAAGGATGGAGGGAGGCTATGGGAAACTCCTGTTTATATCAGGAACTCTTGATGTGTAAATGACTGCTTCCTGGGTGTAATCTCCCTGTTTTGGGAGAGAAGGGGCCATAGAAGCACCACTAGTGGGGAAACTGTGAGGTAATGACTGTAATTGTGTGGCCCCAGATTTTGAAACGCTATTCACTGTTACACACTCAGCAGACAGACAGTAAGAAATAATGCCTTTAATGTAGCTACTGTGCCTTGAAGGATCAACCAACCTTGTCTGTAAAGCCTTGGGGAGCTCAATCACCTGAATGAAAATCTGGAGATCTAGCTCTAGAAAGGGTCTTAGGGGACATCTGGTTTTAACTCTTTCATTTTATAGATGAGAGAACTGAGGTCTAGAGAATTTTAATGACCCATCCAAGGTCACACAGAGCTAGGATTTGAATCCAGAATTTTTCATTCCAAATCCAAATCCATTGCTCTACTACAGCCAGGGATATGTAGAATCATGTCCTCTACATGTCTGTAAATGGAAGGTAATTGGGCTTGTGAAGGTCACCACTGACTGAGGTCCCCACACTATTGGAAAACCTGCTTAAAAGCAGAAAGGGTAAGTTTTTGCAGTTTCCATAGACTGGGAAGGACTTTTCTTCTCTCTCAAGCCTGCCCCTATTCTTTCACCCCATCTCTTCCCAACCTTTGTGTCTGAGATTGCACATAGAAAAGTCCTGGAAACTTGTGATTCTGAGAGGGAGGGAGGGAATATAATGAAAGGGATTGTCTGTCATGAATTCCATTGCTATTGCACTGAAATGTTCTCTTTTCTTCATCCTGGGGAGAAAAAAACTGCTGCTCTATGTGGTACTTTTTCTTCTGCTTCCCTCCCCCTCCAAGCCCTTTGGGAATGAAGGAGGAATTAGAGATGTGCAGTTAACCAGTGATTAAGCCGGAATGTGGGTGGAGCATCCAAAGCCTGCCAACAATCAAGAAGTTTCCTGATTGGCAGAGAGTGAGCCTAGAATTTTAGAAGGGATAGACCCTAGTTTCTGAATTCCAGATTGCTATGTGTATTAGGGGAGGAATAAGAGGGAGGTCCTGGGGCGCGGGGGTAGGGAGATGTTCTAGGGTAGAAGAGGCCAGTGGTGAGGGGCTCCAGGCCAAGGAAATCATGGGCCAAACTAGGTTTGGGGAACTCTAGCTAAAATTACATTAGTTGGCTTGGGTGCTATCCAGCTTGTGCTGTGTAGAATCTTTTACATTATCCTCAGCACCAATTAATATGTTTCTGTAGAGGCATATGGTGAGTATGATTAGAACACAACACATTACAAATGAAGCATTATAAAGAAAGAGTAGTGTAAAGGATATCACTAGGAGAACTGTGTGACAGTATGGGAGAGACAACTGATGAACAGAATATAAGCTCCATTGATGTCTGTGCAAAACATGGATTTATGGGACAATGAGATGGATGGGAGTTGACCAAAATGGTCAGTGATGGATGGGCTGATTCACTTAGCTGCTGGTGTTCTCTCCTTTCTGCCTAAATTATCATGTATGTACTCATCTGTTTGCACATTGTCCCCTTCCAGAGTACTTTAGGTTCTTTGAAGGCACACTATTTCACTTTGTATTCCCCGCACCCAGCATGGTATCTTGCTCATAGTGTTCAGTCGTTTTCAGTCATGTCAGGCTCTCTGTAACCCCTTTTGAGGTTTTCCTGTCAAAGGTGCTAGAGTGGTTTGCCATTTCCTTCTCCAGCTAATTTTACAGATGAGGTCACTGAGGGGGTAAAGTAACTTGCCCAGGGTCACACAGCTAGTAAGTGTTGGAGGTCAGATTTGAACTCAGGTGTTCCTGATTCCAGGCCTGTCATTCTATCCACTGGGATTAGAAATGATTAAAGAAGAAAAAACCTTGGAATCAAAAGCAAGAGCACCTTGGGTCAAAATGTTGCTGATGACTACCAAGAAGATATAGTTCAACGTGGCCTGTGAATGAGGTTAGATCCTTTAAAACTTTCACAAAGATAGAAGATGTTGGTGATGGAGGATCCATCCTACTACATACTTCCTGCAGACTATCATAGCTTTGCTCTACTCTGGTGGTGTTGCTAGCTGAAGTATAATTGGGTGTCATGAGTTGGATTCTGGGGGGTAAAGCAGGAATTAGGGCCTGAAATGAACTCATCATGTTCCTTTTAAATTTCCTTATGTCTGTCGATAACAACAGCTTTCTCCCAATCACCCATGCACGTAAACTTGGAAAGAGGACTGGACTAAGAATCAGAAGACCTAGTGAGTCTAGCTCTGCCACTTACTAATACTTATGAGCTGTATAATCAGATAAAAATCCCTTAATCTTTCTGATCAGTTTCTTGTCAAATCATCTGTAAAATGGGAATTATCACATATATGTGTATATTATTTGTGTGGATGTGTATATATATATATATATATATATATATATATATATATACACATATATATATGTACACACACAAATATTACTTTTCTCACAAAGTTGTTGTAAGGATGAAAAAGAGACAAAATGTGTAAAGTGCTTTTTAATAGAGTGCTATATAGATACTAGCTAATATTACCTACATATTCGACAGGGCTGCTGTAAGGAAAGTTCATTGTAAATTGTAAAGAACTAAGCAAAATGAATCATCATCATCATTATTTTTGATTCCTCTCTCTCCCTGCCCGGCTTAATCAGTCAATCACTAAGCCCTGTCTAGTCTGTCTTCTGGGGTTTTTTTTGGACACAATTGGGGTTAAATGACTTGTCCGGGGTCACACAGGTCATCTGAGGCTGGATTTGAACTCAAATCCTTCTGACTCCAGGACTGGTGGTCTATCCACCGTGATACCTAGCTGTCCCCAATCTTTTTAAAAATTTCTCTCAGATCTCATCCTTACTTACTATTTCCCATCACCACTATCCTAGTTCAAGCCCTTTCATCTGAATGGTTCCTTTCAAAAAACACTTATTAAGCATATATTATGTAGAATGGAATAGTCTGTGCACAGGGCATACAAAAGGTCTGTTTGACTAATAGGACTTCTTTTCCCATGAGACTTTAGGTCTCAAGGATAGGGCTCTGGGGTTTTTCATATCCAAGGGCAAATGGTCTAGGATCCAAGGTCAAGGAGACTTGCTTCAGGAACAACAGTGAAAGAATAAAGCCAAAGAGACAGAATTTTATTTTGCTACGAAGGTGGACATCAGGAGAATATACATAGGCATATTTCTCATGGGGAGAAGAAATGTGAGCAAGATTGGAAGGAACTGGTGACTGCCTCATACCCATACACCAACGATATGATTGTTGCTGTAAGTCCTTTGTATAATACACAGACTTCGGACTAGGTGATTTGGGAAAAGTCTTGTATCTGGAGAACATTGGTTGTTGCAGCTCAAACAGCTAATAACCTGTTGATAGTGAGACTTATTACATCCAAAAACTGGAGTTCTTGACTTTAAAGTTCCTGTTACTTAGAAATGTTGAGAATATGTGCTTGGAGCTTGATTCCAAGTATAGCTGGGTGATAATCCACTGACTCATTCTAACAAATGTTAAGTTGGCTACCATCACTAAGCGATGGATTGCTAGCCAACTATGAGTTTAGCAAGTATTACTAGATAAAATGGACAATTTTGATTACATAAAATTAAAAAGTTTTTGCACAAGCAAAATCAATATGATTAAAATTGGAGAAGCAAGAAATTAAGGAGAAAATTTTTGCCATAAGTTTCTGTGTTAAAGGTCTCATTATACAGATACTTGAGTTAAATTTGTAAGAATACAAGTCATTCCTCAATTGATAAATGGTCAAAGGATATAAATAGGCAGTTTTTGGAGGAAGAAATCCAAACAATCCATAGCCATATGAAAAAATGCTCTAAATCACTAATAATTAGAGAAATCCAAATTAAAACAACTCTGAGGTACTACCCCATACCCATCAGGTTGATAAAGTTGACTAAAAAAAAGAATATGACAAATGATGGAGCAACTGTGGGAAAATAGGGACTTTAATGCACTGTTGGTGAAACTGTAAACTTGTTTGGCCATTCTATTCCAAACTATTAAACTATGCATAGCTCTGACTCAGTGATGCCACTACAAGGTTTATATCTCCAAAGGGTTGAAAGAAAGGGAAAAAGGAAAACATTTACAACAATACTTATTGTGATAGAAAATAATTGGAAACTGACAGGATTCCTATCAGTTGGGAAATACTGAACATGTTATGGTATATGAATGTGATGGAATGCTATTCTGCTATGAGAAATGATGCAGAAGATGACTTCAGAGAAACCTGGGAAACTTTGTATGAACTGATGCAAATTGAAGTGACCAGGAGAATGATTTATACAATAATAACAATATTATAAAAACAAACAACTTTGATCGATGTGAGAACATAATGACCAACCACATTTCAGAAGACACATGATGAGACATGCTATGCACCTCTAGGTGTCAAAGTAATGGACCCAGAAGCCAGACTGAGGCATTATTTTTTTTTGATGTAGAAATTTGTTTTGCTTGACTATACATGTTTGTGACAAGTTTTTCTTACTTTCTCAAGATGGGAGATAGGAAAGAAAATTCAGAGCTGAAAATAGATTGAATTGAAAACAAATCAATCAAGTTTTATCAGATAAGGAAAACTAACTTGGATATATGGGATTACATGTAGACTCAGTTTATCAGAAACCTTGATAATCCCCATGGAGAGGTAAGAGTGATCTGTGAAACACAAAGAATAGGGTTGTTCACACAAGAAAGTGTGAAAGAAGCCAAGAAGCCAAGACTGGGACACCCAGGGGATAGCATGCTATTAATGCACCTAAATGTAGCAGGGGAGCCATCTTTCTTGTTTCCATTGTCATGGATGATGGGCAATGAGCAAGATATAATATGAATGCTTATGAGAAATGAAGCAGTTCAAGAAAAAGTGATGTGGGGGGCAAAAAAAGGAAAAGGAAAAAGGTTGTGATGCTCAAGGATTTAACTCTCACTCCCCGTAGTCCACTTTCCTGTGTGAGGAAGTATTGTTGAGGTTGGGACCGGACCTGTGATTATGCTGGGATAGGAAACTCTTGGGTGGAGGGATACCCCGACCAGTGAAAGTCACTACCTTTTTTTTTTTTTTTTTTTACAATTTTTAATTAAAAAGAGTTGCCTGGGCATTGATTTGCCCATTGTCACACAGGTAGGTGTCAAGTGGGATTTGAGTTAGGGTTAGGGTTAGGTTCCAAGTCAGGCTCCATATCCAGTCTACCATCTTTCCTCTCCAGGGGAGTACTGTGCTAGACTAAAAACAATCCTAAACAAAAGATGAAAAAGCGATTGGTATTACTCAAGGCTTTCTGTTCCAGGGCTATAACATAGCCCTGGATTTTGGACATGTTAGCCAAGAGAGAGCTTTAGAACTCATGCAAAGCAGATTCTACTGGACCAAGGATAGCAGACTATATATGTAAGAAGTGTGAGACCTGTGCATAATGTATTTCTAGGAAAATGATACCAATTTAAGATGCTTACATGGAAAACATATGTGCAGAGATTTTGGAGCTGTTACCCTTAAACCGCCCCACCCAGTCATAACACTTTTTCAGTTGCCAGGGTGTTATGGTGTTTCTCAGTATATGGTTTCCGTTGAAGGATCTTCTTCGATCAAGTTGAAGAGTTTGAGAGCAAGCTTCCCAAGGAGGTGCTAGCCTTAGCAGGAATTAAAGAGTATAGAGCTTCACTGTACTATTCACAGGAAAAACATAGCCAGAGTATTAGAACCACAGCCAGAGCATTTAAATTATACACATGCTTTAAATTTGAAGACCTGAGCAACAGGCTCAGTGGAGGCATCGTGTGGTCACTCTGGTATATGCATATCATGGCACCAGGAAAGATTGCCTCAGTCTTCACAAGATATATGTCCATCCTTGAGTAAGAGGCATAGCTTTCTGATGATTTGTGCTTTGAAGTTTCAGAAAATGGAGAGAACTCAGAGAGGAGGAAGTAGTAGTGAGTTGCTCAAGCCTGATGTTAGGAATTCTTGCTAGAGATTAGAGTCTTGAGAGCACAGGGCTGGGAATCAGGAAGTTTCATCTTTGTAACTTCAAATCTGGCCTCAGACAGTTGCTAGCTGTGTGACCCTGGGCAAGTCACTTTACCCTGTTTGCTTCAGTTTTCTCTTCTGTAAAATGAACTGGGAAGGAAATGGCAGACCACTTTAGTATCTTTGCCAAGAAAACTCCAAATGGGTTCAGGAAGAATTGGACCTGACTGAAAATGACTGAACAACAACAAAAACAAGGAAAATACAAGCTAGTGGCCTGTTGGTTGACAACCCCCTACCAAGTAACTGAAAGACTGGTACATTTCCACAGTAGAAACATAATTCATTTTTAAAAGTTTAGCTAATTTTTAATATTTGTAGAAAAATAATCACAAAGCTCTGAGACTGACAAATGTATGGAAGCTGTCCTAAATAGATACAGCTACTAAAAGGGCTCTTGTATCTACTTGTTTTCTTTTTTTTTTTAGACACATTTTCACATCAGTCATGTTGTAAAGAGGAACCAGGACTAATGAGAGGAACCATGAGAAAGAAGAAACAAAACAAAACAGCAACAAAAGATAGCAAATGGCATGTTTCTATCTACATTCAGATTCCATGGTTCTTTCTCTGGATGTGGATGGCATTTTCCTTCATGAATCTTTTAGAGTTGTCTTAGATCCTTGTTTTGCTGAGAAGAGCTAAGTCTATCAAAGTTACTTCTTGCACTATGGCTGTTACTATGTACTATGCACTATGGTTCTGCTCACTTCACTCAGCATCAGTTTAAATAAGTCTTTCCAGGTTTTTCTTAAGTCTGTTTGCTCATCATTAGAAACATAATTCTTGAGAATGGTTGGGACCTGGTAAAAGTAGCTTTCAAGTTTGTTTTGAAGAGGACTAATGACATCACAGGGTGATGTCTTAACCTGCCTGTGAATAGGCACAGTTGCACAAAATTGTCAGCCTCACTCTCTCTTCCAGAGTCATCAAAGTCCAGTGGGAGGACAAAAGTCAAGGTGACCTGAGATGTCCCAGGATGTAGTGGGTGACCATGGTGTCTTTGATATCTGACCAAACTCCACCATGCTTGCATCAGCTACCTTCATGGCCATTGGAACAAATTGTGCTCATCAGCCCATTCTAAGGGGAGATGTTTTCACATGTTTGGGGTAGACATTCCCCATAGATTTGAGGTCCATTGGTTACCCTTAACCTGGCTTAGCCCATCTACTGAGATGGTTTTCCTAGGGTGTGGCCACTGCACATGCTATAGGTCCTCAGAGCCACAGGGATCCACTGGAGAAGGAAATGCAAACCACACCAGTATCTTTTCAAAGAAAGTCCCAAATGGGGTCATGAAGAGTCAAACATTACAAATAATTGAACAAATGTATTACTCATAGTGGTGAGAGATTGGGAAGGGCTACCTCTAACAGAGTAGAGTTCAGTAAGGCTTCATCAAAGCAGTAATTTATCTGAGCCTTTAAAAAGGAAAGTATTTTAATAGACATATACATAAGGAATCTACTCCAGCAATGAAGGATAATATATGTAAGGGCACTGATGTGGAAGAGAGCCTGTCAATGTGTGATCCATATCAAATTGCTTATCTTCTCAGGGAGAGAAGGAGGAAGTTTGGAACTCAACATTTAAAAAAATGAATGTTAAAAATTGTCTTCACATAATTGGGAAAAATATTATTAAAAACAAGAGAGAGAGCATGCCAAGATTAGAGAATTCCAAGAATTTAATTCTAGGTGGAATGTAGAGTCGCTAAATGAGAGCACTATGAAATAAGCTTGGAAAGCTTGCTTTGAGTCAGACTCTGCGGGGCATTGAATGGCTTGGGGCACACACAGAGTTAAGGGACTCAAGAGGAAGGGAAGCTGTCAGTGAATAAAACTAAAGAACATCTATGGAAAAGCACTTCTAACTACTCCAACCCTCTGCTCCATCCATCAGCAACAGAATATATATTTCTGAAGGGCAGGGAATGTCATATGTTTACCCAGTTGGTTGTTTTCCTTCATGTTCAAAGAAGACCAAAATGGCATCACTATGTTGGGATCAAGATACAGTGTGTCTGACTGTGATAGATCAGACTAGTATGAGGTCAGAAGGCTCTACCACAGGTTGGACACAAATAGTCCATGGGAATATTTGGAGTGGAGATGTTGATTACTTTGTGCCTCTCATGTGTCTTTTGAGCTACACCATGCTAGATGGTCCTGTGCCAGCATCTGCCGTGTCTCACAATTGATTCCAAAGTTCTTCAGACAGACCTTGAGAATGTCATTGTATTGCTTCTTCTGACCTCCTTGTGAGCACTTGCCTTGTGTGTGCTCTCTGTAAAATGGTCTTTTAGGCAAACATGCCTTTGGCATTCAAACATTTCAGCCTGTCCATCAGAGTTGCACTCTCTGAAGTAGAGTTTGAATGCAGTTCATCTGGAGAAAGGACCCTCAGTGTCTGGTACCTTATCTTGCCAGGTGATTTCCAGAATCTTCCAAAAACAATTAAAATGGAAGTGATTCAATTTCCTGGCATGGTACTGGTATACTGTTCAGGTTTCATAGGCATACAACAATGAGGTCAGCAGGACTGACTCTAGATCTTCAGTTTGGTGTGCATCTTCTCTCTTCTCTCTCACACTTTCCTTCAGAACCTCCCATACACTGAGTTAGATCTGGCAACCTCATCATCTATGTGTACATCCCTGAAAAGTTTACTGCCAAGGTAAGTGGACTTACCCACAGCATTCTCCATGTGCTATAATGGATGATGTGGTGCTGACTGGTGGAGAACTTCTGTTTTCTTGGTGTTAATCATCAAGCCAAAATTAGTACAAATGACAGAGAAATGATCCATGTTTTGTTGCATCTCAGCCTCAGAGGCTGAATTGAGTGCACAATCATCCGTGAACAAAAGTTAGGTACCAACTCTCCCTCCACTTTAGTCTTGGCTTATAGCCTTTCAAGGTAAATAATTTACTGTCAGTGGTTACCCACCTTGATGCTGTTTTCATTCTCATTAAAGGAATTTACCAACATAACTGAAAACATCAGGCCAAAAATCTTTGGGAATAAGCACCCAGTTCTCCATTGGTGACTGGGAAAGTGTGAGAGCATCATCCATTATCCAGAGCCCTTGGTATCAAGCTGTCATGAACTGACACATAATATTGATGAACTTCTCTAGTCAACCAAATTTTGCCATGATCTTCCACAAGCTCTCATGCCTGATAGCATCAAAGGCCTTGGTCTGGTCAGATTGCCAAACACCGTGTGAGACCTCTGCTCTGCTCCTGCCATTTCTCCTGGAGTTGCTGGGCAACAAAAACCATATCAATTTTTATTTAGCCTTTTCTGAAACCACACTGGCTCTCAGGTAGAAGACTATCTTGCAGGTGAAGGATCAGCCTACTAAGGAAGACCCTGGTTGCAAGATTCTTGAATCTTGCTAACAATGACTAAGAGAGAGACCCGCTCTGTGATTGTCACAAGACAACCTACATCCCTTTCCTTTATAAACAAGGAGCCATCCTTGAACTCCTGGGGAATTACCTCCTCTTGTCGTATAACCTAGAACATTTCTGCCAGCTTTTGTATGAGAGTGGAACTTCTGCCTTGAAAATCTCTGCTGGAATAGAATCAGCACCAGACACTTTACCACATGAGAGGAGTATAATGGCAGTCAATTTCTCTAGTTCAGTTGGAAGTTTAGCAAGAGAGGGATGGACTTCAACCTGAGAAATATGGTCAGTGGCATCAGCATTGGTTGATGACAGTCTGTTGGAAACACTACGGAAGTGTTCAGTCCATCTCTCTAGGATCATGTCCTTGTCACCGATCAGTGTGGCTCCATCAGAACTGAGTCGTTGAGATGCACGATAGGTCTCTGACCTATGGAAAGCCTTCAGGACACCATAAAAGTGCTTTGGATTGTTAGTATCAGTGTGAAACTGAATTTCATCTGCCTTCTTACTAAGCCAAGAGTCCTGCATCTTTCTAGTCTTGCTTGCACTTTACTTTTGATGGTATCAAATGCTGCCTTCTTAGAGAAGGATGAACTATCCTTCTGTTAAACCCTGTGGAGTTTTCATTTTTTTTTTCCATTTAGCAGTTTCTGACTTTCCCCATCATTTTCATGAAACTATTCTTGATGTTTGTGAGTGTTCTGGCCCCGATGAGCAAATGCAGTGCTGTACACCAAATCTCTGAAGGCTGCCCACTCCTTTTCTGCTCTATTGTTGCCAACTTTGTTGGCTCAGCTTTCCCTCCAAGTTAGCAACAAACTCTTCTAGCTCAGAGAAGTGCTCTAGTTTGTTGACATTAAGTCTTCTGATGGTTGGGATTCCAGCTTTTGTTGAATGCGAATATTTAGCTTAGAAAAGATATGTCCATGATCAGTTCAGCATTCTGGGCCACACATTGCCTTCATGACTCTCACATCTTGCCTGTCTCTTCTCCTTACAATGGCAGTCTATTAAATGGTAATGTTTGTTATGAGGGTGCATCCATGAAGCTTTATTGCTGAACTGAAGTTTATTTAACTCAAGTTTAGGTAAATAGAAGATGGTGTTGGGGATGAGGTCATGAGATGAACAAGTCCCGTGGTAAAGTGACCATGGTTATTGTTGTTTCCAACTCCATTCCTCCCAAGGATTCCTTGCCTCGTCTGATAGTCTGTGACTACTCTGGTGCTAAAGTCACCCAGAATTACACGTTTGTCTTCTTTCAGCATGTTAAGGATGAGAATCTCAAGGTCTTCATAAAATTTTTCTTTGTGAAACCTATGCCACTTTCACACTGTTCCCCATTACTGTAACCACTCGACTCCAGCTCTGACTTCAGTAAGCTGGCTTTCATTTGCCAGTCTTGTTTTACTCAGGGTTGCTATTTAGATGGGATATCTAGTGAGTTCTCTTGTAACAAGAACTGTTTGTCTTTCAGGTCTACTAGATTTCTTGTCGCTCATAAATGTGCACACATTCCATGTATCAATGGTGAGTGGAATCATCTTTGCAAAAGTTTTTGTATTTTTTTTGTGTGTTTCTACCATAGGGTAGGATCCCTGCTTGCTCTTATAAGCAGGTTTAGGTTAGGTGAAACAGACAATTTTTAAAGTACCTTTTCTAGCACCTTCCTCCTGAAGGAAGTGGTCCTTAAAAAGTTCTGCCCAGACATCTAGGTGGCTGCCAAATCCCTCTGCTGCTTCAATCCAGTGAGAAAATGAGGCCATGGCCTGGACCACCTGTGTGCAGGGTTGTGACTACAATTCTGAGTATGTGTGCACCTGCTGCTTTGTCACTTGCCCATTGCCACAGGACTTTGAGGCAGGTAAAAATGGTAAAGTGGTATGGGTGATATCATTTGATTTTGTATATTAATGCATTGAATTCTTGCATAAATTAGATTTAAGTGAGGCATAGTTGCACTGTCATCAGCCTCACTCTCTCTTCAAAGTCATTGAATGCCAAATAAGTCAAAAAAAACTGCAATGATTTAGAATGCAGTGGATGCCATTGGAGTCTTTAATGTCTAACCAAGTTCTAAGTACTCCACCAGGCCTGCCTTATAACACCTTCATTGTCTGTTGGAACAAATCGATCACATCTACCCTTTCTGCTGAGGGAAGTCTTCACCTGCTTGGGGCAGACACCCCCTGACTCAGTGATGGCTTTGAGGTCTATCAGTTTCCCTCAATTTGGTTTTACTGCTGACATGGTTTTACCTGGGTACAGCTGATGCCTATGCTACAGCTTCTTGGAGACACAGGGGAGAGAGCTGGGTGGCAGGTGGGCACCAAAGGTGGAAAGCAGCCCTGAAAAGGCCTCAGCAACCCTCAGTAGAGGTACTTATCTTCCCTGAACCCATAGTAGGTTTTTTATAAATGCTTTGCTTTTTTGGGCGAATGAACAAAAGGATGAAGAAAACAAGTGTCTTGTCTACCTTCAAGAAATAAACCACTCTTCCTCTTGACTTCTCCAGTGAAAAGCTAATGAACGAAGAGATGCAGCTTTTATTTCGGTTTAGTTCAACACCCAATTTCTTTTCTAGTTTCATTTCCACAGCTAATGGAACTACTGAAAATGGAAAACACGTGCTTTTTGTAGCTGCCATCCTTCTACGGTATGGGGGAAACGTCTTAATACTTTGAAGTCTAGGAATTGGGTTATGCTTAGGTGGGCTGTCACCCCAAAGTAGACCTCAGGATGTCAGGACACTAGGGAAAGTTCCCAGGGGTTCAAGGTCAGGATTGCTTTTTTCTTATGAGAAAAAGCCCTGTTGTTGTTTTTCACCTCTCTCCTGTATTCCAGTCCCTTTTTTCCAGATGTCTACTGACTATCTCCACATAGATGTAGGCAACTCAAAACTCCCCAAATTCAAGATGAAACTTAGCATTAAACCCCTCTGTCAAACTTCCCTATTTCTCCTAACACCACCATCTTAACAGTTCCCTGTTTTTACAATGTTGAAGTTATTCTTTATTCCTCCCTCTTCATTACCTTCCATAACCAATTGTCAGGTCTGGTCACATCTACTTCTGCAACATCTCTCGTATTGGCCCCCCTTTCTTTACACTTCCATTGCCACTATCCTAGTTTGGGCCCTCATCAAGAGCCTCCTTTCTGTTTCTCCCCTCTCTGATCCATCCTCCTTTGCAACTGCTAAATTACCATTTCTAAAATCCAGGTCTGACTATTTTAACTCAAATCCTCAATAGCCTTCAGTGTCTTATTGCATTTTGGGTAAAATACAATCTCCTTCAGCCTTGCATTTAAAGTCTTTCAACAGACTAACTCCTACCTCTCCAGAAGCTCCAGTTTAAGAGCTACCATTAATGGAACACTTAAAGGTTTTTCAAAGTTTTGTATGTGTTATCTCATTTGATCTTCAAAACCACCTGGGGTGGAAGGTACTATTATTATCCCCATTTTAGAGATGGAGAAAATGAGGCAAACATATGAAGTGACTGACCATACTATTCCCTGAAACTGATTTTCCATCTTCCATCTGTACTCCTTCCCACAGGCTTCCTCCTAAACTCCTTGAGCACATTGTCTCTCACCTCTGTCCCTTAGCTTCCTCCAAGACAAGGTCTAGGTGCCCTTTCCCTAAATGAAGCCTCCTCATCCTTCCAGTTGTGTTCTCTTCTTCTTCAAATGAACTTGGACATCCTCAAGCATTCATGTTCTAACCCCACCGCCAAGTACAACATGAATTCTGTGAGAGCAAGGATTATTAAGCATTTTTTTTATCCATCACACTTAGCCTTGCCCAGAGGTGCTTAATAAAGCAATGGAATAAGACAGCATAGTTGGGGCAGGTGAGCAGGGAGGCCAGTTTCAGGTAAGGGTATGACCCTCCCCTGATGAAATAATCTGAGTTTAGAGGATCTCAGTACTTGGCATGCTCAAAAGACTCCTTTATAGCCCCAGCATTGGTGCACTATGGTAGAAATGATGTCAAAGGAAGGATGGCTAAGAGGTGGAGGAAATCTTGAGATTGAATCTAATCCAAATTTGCAGTGACTTCAGCAATTAAAGGTCCAAGGACAGCAAATGCTGTACCGAGAAAAAGTTATTTGAAATCAAAGGATACAAGTCTAAGGTAAAAGGGCTCTTATTTTTAATAGGCAAGATATTACATAAAACTGGAAAAAAAAGACTACCTTTACTGCATGGGGTAAGGTTTTACTTAAACCTAACAGAAAAGTATGTGTTTGTAATTATGTAATGAGGAAGGTTTTGCAGTCTTACAGGCATGTGACTCTTATGGTTTAAATAAAGTTACTGCTGTAATGAAAGGGTGGTCTCTTTCATGTAGGTTGTTTAGAAGGGGAAATTCAGCTGCTTATTAAAAAGGATGTAGTCATAGAACTTCAGATATTGAAAAGGCTTAAGAAATCTAATCAAAGCTCACCTCATTTCAGGTGAGGAAACTGAGGTCCAGCATGTTGTCAGATAGAAGAGAGCAAGGAGCAGATAAGCTCCTGGGAAGCAAGATTTCAGAGAAAGACCTTCCTTACAATTTGAGATAACAATGGGATGGGTCGCCTTACAAAACATATTCCTCAACCCTGCAGGTTTTTAAGTCGAAGCTGGATCAGCTGCTATAAAGGGGAGGCTGGACTACATAACCTTGGATGCCTTTTCTAGTTCTGAGGTTCTATGATAGTTGATGATCACCCGGTATACATCACTGTTGTTGGTGTTTGGTTGTTTAGTCATGACCCCATTTGGAGTTTTCTTGGCAGAGATACTGGAGTGGTTTGCATTTCCTTCTCTAGCCCATTTTACAGATGAGGAAACTGAGGCTGAGTTAAGTGACTTGCTCAGGGTCGCACAGCTAGTGTCTGAGGCCAGATCTGAACTCATGATGATAGTTGTCCAACATCTATCATCAGAATTCCTGATACCCAGGGTAGTGCTTCCCGCCTTACATGATTCTGTCATAGCTCATGGTTTGGTAGGTCACCAAGACTATACAGGAAAAACTCTTGAGCACCAAACTGTGTGGAGCCCTGTTGTTTGGACCCATCAAACCCCAACCCTAATCACCAGCTGACTCACAAAGAGACTATTTTGTTTTTTCTCAAAGCTAAAATTTATTCTGTACAAGGTTCCACTGTACATTAGACATTCTCTTTTACTCTTGCTTACACAGTAAGCAAGTGTACACCAGCCCCTTGGCTCAGGTTTACAGGTCTCCCCTGGAGAAAGGGGTCAGGCCAACTAAACCAAAGGGGTCTTCCCCCCTTAATGCACTGGGGTGCCTCAATCTGAGGAGCACAAGTTTATCCTGGGTCTGCTGGTGGGGGAGGACCCATGGAGCTCAGTTCCTTGGGGCTGAATAATCTTCCTTTCCAGAGACCCAGTGGAGTTGTGTCCATCTATCTAAGGGCAGAACCAGGCCCATGATGGGGAGAACACTAAGGGCTGAGGCAGCATGTCCCAAAGCACTCATGGCTGTAGCTCTCACAATGGTACTAAAGACTAATGCCAAAAGGAGCCAAAGGGGCAGCATGGGTGTCCCTGAGAAACTCAGTCCAAGGGGCCTATGTCTGAGAAGCTCTGAGGAGAGGAGGAAATGGAAGGGAAGAAGGGAATAAATTAAAAGAAAAACTGGGAGAGGTGCCAGGGAAATGGTTTGTACTGTCCTTTAAATGCCTAGGAAGTGGAACCATAGTTTGATTGGAGGAAGTGGGTAGGGAGAACCAGACACCTTTGTCATGAGAGATGTTCTCCTTACCTACTTGCCTCTTCATCTCACTGCACTGTGAACTCAGTCAGTGGTGTAAGGACATAGCTCCTATTCCCCCAGCAAATCCAAGCATGGCACTGGGGGAAAGGAAAACAAGGCAGAGGGATATATCTGGGAAGGGCATTCCCCTAGTCCCCAAATGCTGTAAGGCACAATTCTCAGAGGCAACTAGGATCCATCCAAAATGCCTTAAAAAAAAAAAAAAAACAACTTGTTAGATGCCAGTTGTACAATGGCTGTGCCTGGGGCCCTGCTGACATACCTGCCTAGCACCGCTGGGGGATGCTATTAGAAAAAGTTGTGCTTGACAAGTTAAAAAATAAAACCAACACAACTCCCCAGATGCAAAGAGGCATACGGGAGAACATCTCCAGTCTGAGAACTCTGCTTGTAGTTGTTTGAAAAACAAAAAGAAAGAAAAAAGAAAATTGGGCTTTTAAAAACAAAAACTGCTTGTTTCAAAAAAATATCCCACAATCAGTTCCTCTGGAGTTAGCAGCGTCAGGAGGCCTCTTGGCTCACGTGACTTCAAGCTGGCTGGCGACTCGGGATGGGGTTTCCTCTCTGTAGAGCCAGCATGGCCAGGCGCAGTCCTCCTAGTTAGGTTCCTGAGGATGAGGTCTCCTCAGAAGGAGTTGGAGGCTGGAGACAGCAGCAAATAGATGAGGGCCTTCTCCCCAAAAACTGCTGTTATTTATTACACACATGGAAAACACAAGTTTAAAAAAAGAAAACACGAGAAGCCGAGGGAGCGCCTTGCTGACTCCAGTCTCCGCATCCTCCTGCTTTCTCCCAGCCAGGTCTGGGCGAACCTTGGGAACACCTAGCTCCTCTCTCCCGGCCCCTGACCAGGCTGCATAAACTCCTGCTCGGCAGCTTTATTTTAGTTTATTACTCTCTCTCTTTCGCTTTCATTTGCAGTTTCTTTTTTTTTGTCTTTTTAAAAAACTTGGGATGTGGGGCTGCCACGGGGAGGGGGAGGTGGGGTGTGGCGCCCCTGCTGCTACATACGGGAGGGTGGACTGGCCAGTTCGTAAAAGAGCAAATAGGCATCACTGCTTCGCACTTGGCTGGAAGACATGGGTGTGACGCTGTGGAGAAAGGAAGGACAGTCAGTATCAAGGTCAAGAGCCAACCAATGGACATCTCTGGAAAACCAGCAACTACTTTGCTACTACTAAAACTTTTCAACTGTCCCAAGCTCTTTGCCTGTTGAAATACAGTAACTCTAACATTCCTGGCCCACCCCTGTCTGCTAGGAGAGGGGGATGGGCATACTGTTCCCAACACTGCTCACCTGGAGTCATTGAAAGTGTGCCATTCTCCTGTCACTGGACTCCGACAATAGGCGGTATAGTGGCCGCCCATGGTAGTTCCAGAGTGATTGGACACAGCGTACAGGTTGTAAACAGCGTGGTCTAAATGAATAAGTACTGAGTCAAACAGCAGCGAGGGTCACAAGGCTTCCAGCCTCTCATGCCATCCTCTCTCCTGTTCTCAGCTGGCTCTCAGTATTCCTCTTTCCTCTCATTCCCATCCTAAAGGTAGTGAGGCCTCCCCCTCCCCTTCATCCCTGTTCAAATTCTGGTAAGATACTCACTGGTGTTCTCTGAGGCAAATTCTCTTAAGTCCAGGTCTCTCAGTGGAAAGTTCACAAATGTTGTGAGTTTGCTGGTTCGTATCCTGGATTCTGAGAATCGCTTTAGATCTGGAATTGGTTTGAGTTAAGAGCAGAGAGGGTAGTAGTATTTGTTCCTCAAATACTTATTGTCTACTTAAGTAAACAGCACCATGCTAAGCACTATAAGAACAAGTCCAAATAATGAATACAGAAATCCTCCTGAGCTTTCTTGTTTTTAAGACAGCAGAAAAATGGGCGAGAGAAGAAATAATAATGGCCAACATTTACAAAGCACTTATGTTGTACCAGGTATTATGATAAGTGCTTTACAACTGTCATCTCCTCTGATCCTCACAACAGCCCTGAGAGGCAGGCGCTATTATGATTCCCAATTCACAGATGAGGAAACTGAGACAGAAGGTAAGTGACTTTCCCAGGGTCACACTAGTAAGCGTCCAAGGTCAAATCTGAAACTCAGATCTTCCTAATACAAGGCTTGGTGCTCCATCCATTGCACCACATAGCTGCCTCACACAATGAAGATTTCATTATCCCATTCCTGTAACACCCTCACCTCCCCACAATTCAATCAGTCTATTTCAATACCCTTCATCCTCCCCAAAAGCAAGATGCCTGTCTTGGTAGGCCCTAAGGATACGGAGCACCAAGATCTTTGGAAACTTCTGGATGGAGAATTTCTTGATACACCTTTTTCTGGCTCGGCAGCGACAGCATGTCTGAAAAGCATAAGGAACACAATGGATGAGTTGTGGGGAACACCACAGGATTCGATGGTAGTGAACCCTGGGGCTTGGCCAGGTGATTATCAAGTAAACTAAGGTGTTAACAAAAAGCTGTTATTTGCCTATTGGGAAGCATCACTTACTGGTTTCTCATCTCCATCAAGCACATCCTCTTTGGTGAAGAGCCTCATGCAGTCCATCAGGGTCACCTCAGGATAGCCCCGCTAGGAGAATACAGAGCTATGGTAAGAGGCCATGGAGAGGAAAGGATGGAAAGGGGAGTTTCAGAAGTGGGCTAGCTGCCAGAATTACCTTAGCAATAGGTAGGGAGAGGTCCCAGAAGGGATCAAAGACAGTAGAGCAATAACCACACTCGGTACATGTCAGTGAGCTCTTTAGCTGCCCAACAAAGAGATCTGGGGAAAAGAAGGAAGTGAGACATATAAGCAAGGAGGAGAAGGACATGCAGTAACACACTTTATGCTATGTGCTCATGTCTCTTCTGTATCCTGATGGTACTGCTATCAAGCACTAAATCCTGGGCGGGACAGTGATCTTCAGGAACTGTTCTTGGGAATGCACATCCTCTTTCCCCAATTGCTCAGGTGCAAAGTGACAATCCAACTTGAACTCCCTCATAGATGATTCTCGGCACTCACCCCCAATCCGACTGTCTTCCCGTTCCAGATATTTCCTCCACATTTGTCGCCCTTTCTCCTCATCACTGTGGTACCCAGAAAGAGAAGGATTAAACAAGAACTGAGTTAAGGTCCAGATTATTGTAAGATACAAGTAAGTGTAATAGAAGCTCTGACCCAAACAGGCACTCAGATCTAATGTAGGATCCATCCTACTTTGGTTCTCTTGGTCATTTCCCTGGAGTCTTTTGCTTTTGTGAGGAAAAAGGTAGAAGAACCCATTTTTAATTTTTTGCCCATTTTTTCCTTCTCTCACTTACGGAAGGTGATCGAGGTTTTCAGGGTTGGACTTAGGCCGTACTGTGACCCGGTTCACCTCATTGTGCAGTCCATCCAACAGAAAACGAAGGAACTCCTGAGCATCCTGTTGACTGAACAAATAGAAGGGAAAACAGTAAGAGGCAGGGGAGGGGGCAAGTAAGTCATACACATTTCCCCAGAAGTTCTCGACTGTCCCCTTCACCCACCCTGGGAAGAGACATCTCTCTGCAGAAGCCTTACTTATAGCCAACGAATCGGGGTGCAAATCTCTGGATCTGGGTCTTGAATTCTGATGGGCTCACCACATCATTAGCTGACGAAGTCCATATGGTCTGGATCAGTTTTGCAAATTCTATTGGGAAGAAAAGGTGTATGAAAATGCCAGGACATAGAACAGTCCATTAAAGGTCTCTGAAACTGGGACCCTAACCAAAGTAGGCAAATGCTAAAAAAAGGGAAAATGGCAGAGGACATGATCAAAGGGACACAGAACAGCCAAAGCAGTTGTTGTGGAAAGGACAAATGGATTTCCAGATAGCATAGGTTAAAAGGATACTGCCCAAGACTCCTTACCCTCCATAAGGGCTGTATGTGCATGGCTGCTGCTATTGAGGTCACGGAGGTAGAGCCTCTGGAGGCAGTAATCTCTCAGTTCCCGGGTGTTGCTCAGGCACTGCAGGATTGAGTTCATGAAGCACTGAAAGAGATGACAGGAGCCGTTACTGGGCAAAGCAGAGAGATAAGTATCTGTACACTATAACCAAGGCTTGAGAACTGCATTCTCCACTCCCACCCTACCCTAAGTGTCTCTGTTCATAGAATTTGTGCTTTAATTTATCAAAAAATAAAAATATCAATATGCCAGGAAAATAGAATATCCAGGCATTAAAAATATTCATTTATGAATAACGATCAAACCCATTCTCCCCTAACCCCCCCACCAATATGCTATGTCCTAGGTGGCTGCCTACCTTACCTATCCCTAGTCTCTGCTCAGTCCGTAGGACAGATATGTGGCTCTAGTCTAGAGTTCTAGCTTCCCTAGCATACAGAACTCTTTGGTTTACCCCAGATATGAATCCTCCCACAACCTCAAGTTCCCCTTTTCATAAGTGAAAGGATTGTTGACCTGCAGTAAATTCCCTATGTCAGCACAGGATGATGTAAAGAGTTATTTACTGTAGGGGTGTGCAACAGGGTGTGGGCAAGATTGGAAAGAAGGGAGTAGAAAATGGAGGGATACCCTTGAGGGGAAGGATCAGGAAGGGCATTATCACTGCCAGTTAAAAGGGCAGTTCCCCTTCAACAGGACTTTTTTTCTGAGGAACTGAGGCAAGACATCACAATTCTGGGAAATGCCAACCAGGAAAGGAAGGTACCAATTGGCTTAGCAGGTGGTTATCTTGCCTACAAGCTAGGTGGGTGGTTCTAGTTAGGATGCTCTGCCAGGAACAGGATGGGGGAGTCTTGAGGAACAGCTGGGTCAGGTAGACATGTGCAGTTTCGGGTTAGTACTCACCGTGTTCCCAAGGTTTCGAAGACCAGCCAGACCCTGGGTGCTTTTGGAGGTCTGCAATAAACAAACAAATAAATAAGTAATGCATAAAACATCAGGCAGAAATCTAGTCAGCTATCCAGGCAGGGCTTGTGCTAGGTCCACAGCCCCGTTCTGAGAGGGGCCTTGGACTTCCCTAAGCCACAAATATTATTTTCAATAGGCTCTTTACCTCCCAGGTCTGTGCTTCTTGTGGGAAAGAGGGGTAAAGAACACCTCTCCAACAAAGAAACAAAAGTGTTCCTCAGAATTTTGCTTTTTTGTCAAAAACTATTTTATTTAATTATTTTTCACCTTTTCACTTATCTTTAACTACCTCTCTCCTCTACAGCAGGCAAGGGCTAGCCATTAAGGCTGGGAAACAGAGATTAGAACATTTGGGTTTCCCTCTACTCCTGGCTATGGGAGACTGCAAGTCAAAAAAATGGGGTTTTCTTCATGGCTCGGATTTATAGGATCATAGGATTTTAGAGCTGGAAGGGACCTCTGAGATCTAGTCCAACCCCCTCATTTTATAGATGAAGAAAATGAAGCCCAGAGAAGTTAAGTGACTTGCCCAAGGTGAACGATCCCTAATTTTACCATGGTTGCCCAACATACAAAGAGGGCTTGAAAAGTTTAATGAAATAAATCATAAACCATGTTTTCAGATCCTCAGCTGAGAGAAGCTCAAGTCTCTGCCAGTCCAAAATGCCATTGACAGGTGGAATTCCTTCCTGCTTCGCTCAACTCCCAAGGGCTGATGAATTAAGAACTAGGAGAGTCTTCCTTCCCTGGCTCCATGGCTTGGGTTCTGACATCCTGAGAGGCTACTGGCTGGGAATCCTAGTGATGGCAAATTAGGGTGATTTGATATCACTCGGGTGGCTAAGCAGAGGTAAAAAAGTCTGGCTGAAGGGTGCTATTCTTACTCACATCCCTATAATGGGGGCTGGTGAGAGGTGATGCAGGTAGAACAGATGCTCAGGAAGGAAGTCAGGATGCCCATTGTCAAGGCTCCTTTACTAATCCAAGTAGGCAGAAAGTCTGAAGTGTCAAAAGGGGTGTTAAAACAGTATCTTCAAGGTGTTTGCTACCTCTGCTTCTAGGGAGATGGTCCAGGATCAGCTCCAGAGCTGTACTGGCTGGTGTTTGTGTGGGGCCAGCTCAACCCTCATCAGAACAGGAGCTTGAAATGGAGCTTGAAATAGCTCGGCTAAAATTACTCCTGCTATACACTGACAGCCTACATAGTTGTCAGAGGCTCACTAACCCAGGAAAAGTGGTCAGGGAAAGGAGAGCTGGGTAGATGCGGGGGCTTCTTTTAAATGTTGCTTTGATGAGCTCATATCTAAATTTTAAGATCTTCCTCAGTTACAAAGCTGATTCCCAGCATGTTAAGTCAGATTGTGTCACTCAAAAAGAACCCTTAAATATATAGTCACAGGGAAAGGAATGTTGACACCACATGAAAGGTGCCATCCCTGAGAAGAACAGGTTGCCAGGGCTGACACTGTATGACCCTAACTGAAAAACAGAAAGCAAGATTCAGGGCTTAGGGCAGTCCAGCTTGCAGTATTTTGAAAAGGAAGAGATTTATTGATGTGAACTTTGGGGTAGAAACCTTATTTAAAAAATATGCAAGGGGGCCTGCAGAAGTACAACAGGATCTAACGCATTGTTGAGACTCTAACACATTTCTTGGTTTTGAGGATTCCTAACTGAATGCTGAAAATTCTGCCCTCAAATACCATCTAATACATGTCTGCCATAGCCCTTACACACTTTAACCTAGTGTGCCAAGTTCCTTAACTTACACACATGAAAAAACTGGGGCCATGAGCATCCCTCCAACCGTGCCAATATCAGTGCCTACCAATATCATGATATTACATCTATAGTAACAGCCTAGGGGAAGAATATAGGGTCATCTTTCAACCTAGGTTCCCCCAATATGTTTTAAATCAGGAGTTAGTAACTTGGGAGAAGGGTCAAAAAAGTTAGGTCATCACTCACTATTACTACTCTTTATGGTTTTGCCCCTTGTATCCAAGTTTCAGCTTGGGTCTCTAGCCAGATTCCCTCCAGGTCTCATCAGGACCTCCCCGCCCCAGATTTATGGGGGTTAATTGCTTGCATAAAACTTCCTGAATTCATCCTTCTTGCCAAATACTAAGACCTATGTGCAGGAAGTGGAACCGTTGAATACTAAGAGTCTAAGGGTGGGAATTAAAGGAGACTAATGCTGCTTTGCATTCAGTTAGTCTGTCATTGAATAGGAAATTAGAAGCTCCAGGGAAAGTCAGCACTTTCCATTCTAAGGAGGAACAAAATGTCCTAGGAGTGACCTTTCTTACCAAAAACAATCCTACCTCTGGACCAACAGGAAGAGGCTAAGATTGAGGAGGTAGGAGATTTCAACTAACTTCTTGTCCCTTTTCTTAAGACTATAGGAATTCTGAAAAGTTCTGGCAATTCTTAAAAACGGTCATTAAAAAACCTGTGAGTCAGTGACAATAAATATCTAGAACAAAGGGTCAGGTCTCCTCCCCCACCTCTTTAACACCTGTATCTAACAGCCTTCACCCTTCAGAGAAAGAATAGGAAAGGTCAGGACAGACATGGGAGGGGCTGACAAGTTAAAAGAAATTGTCCCTGAATAACACCGGCCCATAAAAAAGAAGATATTCCGGGATCAGAGGTTACAAGAAAGTTAGTTGAGACTTAGTACTTAACCCCCAGGATCACTGGGACAGCACCTTTATGACTACTTCACCTATAATGACAGGGTCAGCCATGGGTCCTGGCTGAAGCCCAGAAACCTGGTGTTGCTCTGGCACTGGGCAAACTATGCCCTGCCAGGACGAGTCAGCAGCGCCTGTTACATAAGAGCTGTCAAGCTCCTGCCCCTTTTCGCACTCTTTAAAGGGAGGAGGGAAGGTGAGGGCAATCTGTCTCCAAGTTCCAGCATTATTCTGAAGGTGTTCTCTAAATTTTGGGGACGCAGGATTTCATTCCACAAAGCCGAATTTGGCCACAGCAAAGGGGGGCCGCTCTCCTCCTGTCTCCCCACCCCTCCAGCTGCTCTGCCCTTCACAGGGTCCCAGGCTTCCCCCAAAGCCCAGGGACACGCTTTGGAAACGTCTTTCGAGCTCGGATTCTGGCCTAAGGGAGTCTAGATCCCGGCGGTCCGGGAGTGCCATCCGCACCCCCACCTTCCTCAAGGTTACTCTCCCCTCGCACCTGTCCCGACGCCGGGCGGGCACTGCCGGGGGCGTCACGCTCTGGGCTCCCCGGGAAGGAGGGGCGGGCCTCTCGGGGGAGGGGGCACGGGAAGGGAGCGGAGCCTGGGCGGGGGCCCGGCCTACCTTGGCTTTGTTGAGCAGGAGCCCCACGAAGGTGGAGAGCAGCAGGGAGCGGGGGAGCGGGGCACGGGGCCGCAGCTCCTTCCCGAAGGCGGGGAAGGGGGCTGCGGGGGGCTCCTCGGGCAGGGTCACGGTGTACGAGGTGCGCATGCTGGGGGGCGGGCCGGCGGCGGAGGAGCTCAGAGGCGCCCCGCTCCCCTCCCCCCACAGACGTTAGCCGGCGGCCCGGGCGGGGCCCCCCCGCGCGGGGCCCGGCGACCCAGGTGGCCGCCCGACCTCGCAGCTGGCGCCGCGGGCGCGCGCTCTCCTAGCCGGTAACCGCTCCCGAGCCCCGTCACGCCGCCGCCGCCGGCCTCCGCCGCCGCTCCCAGTGGGGTCGCGAGACCCGCCCCCCACCACAGCGTCCACCGCCGCCTGCTCGGTCACTCGCGCAGCCAACCGACCGAGCGACTGTCGGACTCGAGCGGCCCGGAGGCTGGAGCCCGCCGACGTCACCGAGGGGCGGGCCCGGGGCGGGGCCTGCGGCCTGGGGGCGGGGCCGGCCCGGCCGCGGTTGAGGGCGCGAGACCCATGCCCGGGGGCGGCGGGAGTTCTGAGCCTGCGAGGTTCCGCTCTCTCAGCCCTCCGGTTTTTCGAGGTAATTTAGTCCAGCTCTCATTTCACAGCTGAGGAAACTGAGGCCCCTGCATTAGGTCAGCCGGCTAGCGGGCATGGCAGCGGGGCCGGAGCGCTGCTGGTGGTCTCGGAACCACCACAGCACGGGGCTCATTTTGGGTGTCAGGAAGGCGAGCGGCGGTAAACCTCCGGGCCGGCCGCGGACCCCGTCATCATCCCCAGCACCCATTCCGGGGCCTCCTCCCCTCCCCGCCCCCAGACAGCACTCGCGGAACGGAGAAAAAGCACCTTTGCCATCCCGGCCGGAGATGCCCGCGGCTCGGGGGCCGCCACTTCCCACTTACCCCGCTTCGCCGGGGCTCCCCCCTCCGGCATTCACATTTTATTAGCTACACGTGGGGGAGAGGAAGTTCGAATCCACAGCCCGGAGGCTTTTTGGGGGGCAGAGGGCGGGCATGAAGTTTTCTGGGCAATGGGTTTTGAGCTGAGTCCCAAGCTGGGGTCTCATCTGTAGGCCCAGCCCGCATGCTTCCTTTGGGCCTCCTGGTTCTAGAGAAGTTATCTCTGCCTCCATCCCTCCCCCTCGGAGCTGCACATGGACCTGCCTGGAGAAAGTATCTTGTTTGGAGCTTGGAGGCTATATTTAGCAGCCTTTAAAAATATTGTGAGAGGCGGCGGCGTGTGCTGGTACTCATCTGTGGGCTCCTTCTGTTCCTCTCATAAAAACAGGCCTGCTCGTGTTCACATGTGCACAGATGGGGTCCACATGGCCAGGGGCACGTGGCTAAGGCGTCCTGGACGCATGCACGGCGTGGACACCGAAGACCTTCAGCTTCATGGTGAAGACAGGGAAGCCCTAAGCAAGGCTAGCCTGGGATGGGGCTGGAATGGTTGGGGAGGCAGAGGTGAGGACAAGGAGTTTGGTGGGGCTCTGCCTGCCCACGTGTGCCAGGCATGCTGTGACTGTAAAGGGGTGGACCTCCGCAGCCACCACCCCAGTGCCAATCTTGATCGTTTCACAGCTGGACAACTACGACAGCTTCCTTCCAGGTTTTCCTACTTCTGAACTCCCTCCTTCCTGATTCATTATACACATTGCAGTAATAACCATTTTTCTCAAACACTGCTTGGATCCTGTCATTTTTCCTTGCTTAGAAATCAGTTTTTTATTGCCTTGTATTAAATTAAAACTCCTTAACCTTTCCTTTAATATTGTCCACCAATCACTTCTTACTATCTCATCATCCTTGCTTTTCCATACTCGCTTCTGGGAGCCAAGCAAACCCACACACTGTACTCTTCA